>NC_064633.1:284914433-285540600 GCF_023864275.1 Schistocerca cancellata | reverse complement strand
CTATCCCTCTGTAATCTATTTCAATATCTACCATTTTGTCATCAGTGTGACAATCTAGAGAAGGAACTATATTGCAGTCTTCCTCTGTGAAACAGCTTTGGAAAGCTGCCAGCGTGCCTATCTGAGTTCAGGAAGCAGCGCATTAGCACTCTCGACTACCATGGTGGGATACTCTGTTTCCAACATACTGGAATTAAATGATCTCCATTCATTGTCTAAGTATGATTTCAACAATACTTTAACTGCTCTTCCCAGCATAAAAACTCCCCTAGCCTTCTTGAGGGATTTATTAACTTTATTAATCGTTGTCACTGTGATAACATCATGATCTATAATGACTGGAGTGATGAATAGCATGGAGCTGTGAGCTTTCAGCCAAAGCCTTCTTCAGAAAAGAAAAGAAAAAAAAAAATAACACACACACACACACACACACACACACACACACACACACACAAAAACGCTTGCCTGTATGAATGTGTGTGTTTTCTTTTCTTTTTGGAAGAAGGCTTTGGCTAAGAGCACAATGTGTATCAGTATTTTGTTGTGCTTGTCTTAAACTTAATGGGTCATCTTCATGGTGAGTAGCAATCTATCCGTTTCATAATATTGTTTTTACCCCACAGGTTTCTATCTAGGAGGATGTCATCATCATTTACCATACAGTAGAGCTGCATGCCATCAGGAAAATTTATGGCTATTGTTTCCCCTTGCTTTCAGCTGTTTGCAGTACCAACAGAGGAACTCCATATTGACTAGTGTTACAAGACCATATCAGTTAATTATCCAGACTATTGTGTCTGTAAATACTCAAAATGCTGCTGCTCCCCTTTAAGAACCTTTGTTTTGTCTGGCCATTCCACAGATATCCCTGTGTTGTAGTTGCACCTACAAGATGGCTAACTATATCATTAAGGAACTCAAATCACCTCACCACGGCAAGATTCACAGTATGGGTAATGCGAACTTGATGTTTAAGAACTTATATACTATCACAGTTTATACATTGTTATTGAGTAAAATGAATTCCCTGCAAATAAGTCCTTCCTTCATCTCTCAGTTGCAGCCTATGCTCCTTTCTTTTCTGTTAGTAAGATACTTCCATGAATTCCAGGTGGCAGGATAAGACATAATTTTGGATGAACTGTGAAATTCGCAACCACAAAGCTGGAAGTAAACATAATTTCCACACAGATTCTGTGTACTAGTTTAGGATTTAGACTGGAGTTTTATATCTAGTGTAAAAACCTTTAACAGGTTGCTAGTAGATATTGGGTAAGAAATTTGATTTTCTAGATATTCGACAATATAGTAAAGACTACTATTTAACCAACATTAATACTTGGTAAAAAAGCATTAAAAATAAGTTTTATATGTGGAAGAAATGTAGAGATACAAGAAGGCTCCAAAAAGATTAACATAATGATAAGACAAAGATTCCAAAACCAGATTTAAAACTACAAAACATTTCCAGTGGCAATGTAGATTCTGATGATAATTCTTTGAATATGAATTGCATATTAAAACTGAAGAAATAGCAGAAACATAGTAAATTAAGAAGGTAGTACCTGGGCAAGTTGAAAGAACCTGAGGTTGTTGAGAGTTTCGACAATGTTATTTAGGCAATAATTGATTGTATGTGTAAGGGACACAATAGAAGACAAAGGTGTAAACCTGAGAGATGAAATAGTAGAGGCAGCAGAGGACCAAAATGGCAAAATGACAAAGCCCAGAAGAAATCATTTGACAATGCAAAAATGTTGAACATAATAGATGAAAGGAAAAAATATGAAACTGCAGTTTATAAAGTAGGCAAAATGAAATACAGATCTCTAAAAACTGAGACTGATAGGAACTGCAAAATGGCAAACCTCTGGGGAAAAAGGAAACAGTTGTATCAATATAGAGAGCTCAGATGGAAAATTAATAAGCAAAGAAGGGAAAGCTGAAAGGTAGAAGCAAGATACAGGGTGTTACAACAAACTTCAAGTTACTGTAGAGGATGTCATGAGGAACAAACTGAGGATAGGAAACTATGTCTGGAAACATCATCCAATGACGTTACAGAGCACTGAAATTATATGTGCTGGTGCTTGCCGTTAGGCCACCTTTTGGCAGCAAACATGACAAATGTCTTGCAATGTTGTTTATTGTTCAGTGATTCCACCCTGTTGCTGCACACACTGCCAAACATGACATCCTTCATTTCTATTACTGCTTCACAGCCAGTGCCATATGGATCCTTCCCACTGACAGAAAGTTTTTTGAATTGTGCAGGTGGGAACTTCCCTGCAATACATCATATGTTCCCATAACCCTCCTGGCTTCAACCATTGTTAGACACTGTCCTCATACATCCAACCCCTTCCCTGTTCCCATTCCAGCACTAAACAGTTGTCATTCCACCATCACACCCAGTCTTTTTACTTCTCTCTTTTTCCACTACTGCCCCCCCCCCTCCCCACCTCTCCCCAGCCCAACATCTAACCTGCAGCACTTCACTGTCCCCTCCCCCACCACATGAGCACCCCCCCCCCCCCAACAGCCTCCTCCTTACTCCCACCCAGTTGTCACTCCCATCATGCACAGACGCTGCTGCTTGCAGTGTGATTTCAGTTGCCTGAGACTGCAGTCGTGTGTAAGGGGTGTGTGTGTGTGTGGGGGGGGGGTCTATTGTTGATGAAGGCCTTAATGACTGAAAGCTTTATTTGTGACAGTCTTTTTGTTATGTCTATCTGTGACTCAGAATCTCTGCTGTATGGTGAGTAGCAACTTTCCTTTCCATAAATTTGTTACAGGTTTTTTGATGTTTTAAGGCAGTTTTTCACTGTGTTTCAAAAATTCTTCCAAACTGTGAAATGACATGGCTAAAACAAATTACCTCAGAAGCTCTTTAAATGTAGTTTTGTTGCCTATCTCCCATTTAATTTCTTGAGGAAGAGCATTAGATATATTTATACCAGAGTATTGCACTTCTTTCAAATTTTTACATTCATTGTGAAAATCATGCTTCCCCATTGAATTGTACTGGTGGTATTCACAGCTACAATGGCATAAATCAGTGTTTTTACTGATGAAACACGTAAGTGAATATATGTATTGAGATGTAGTTGTAATAACTGAAAGTTTCCATAATAGGCTTCTGCAACATGTCACTCTTACAACAGGCTTCTGAGCAATGAATATTTTCTGTGCTAGGGGTTGATTTTCCGAGAAAATAATTCCATACGACATCTATGAATGGCAGTAACCATAGTATGTTGCTTTTGCAGTGCTTAAGCTTCCATGGTCAGAGGTCATTCACAGAGTAAAAATTGATAATCTTGTAAATATATAAAATAAGATGGGACCAGTCAGTCTTAACTCTCAGAAATTTTGTTACTTCAACTGTTTCTGTTACCTGTGTGTCATATTTTAACAGTTATTTCTTCCTCAATTTTGGCAGTTGGAAATGAAATGAATGAAATTAGTCTAACTAAAGTTTAGTGAAAGACCATTAGCAGGAAACTGTTTGATTAAATATATAACATTATAATTAACAGAGTCTTGAACATTTTACATTTACAACCATTAACCATTATGTTAGTGTCATGTGCAAAGACGGTAGAATTACATTATATCATTGTAGAATGAGGTAAATCATTTATACATATCAGGAATAGTAAAGGACCAAGAATAGATCCTTGTGGCAATCCACAGTTAATGCTTCTGTATTCTGATGAAGCCATGCCACCACACAAACTGTTTAATCTATCTAAGACTACTTTCTGAGTGTGGTTTCAGTTGGCTGAGACTACAGTCATGTGTGTGAGATGCATTTGTGTGAGTGTGTATGTGTATGTGTGTCCATTGTTGACAAAGGCCTTAATGCCTGAAAGCTATAATTGTGAGATTCTTTTTGTTGTGACTATCTGTGACTCAGCACCTCTGCTATATGGCAAGTAGCAACTTTCCTTCTCTAATATTGGTACATTCCATTCTGGATTTTCCATTGTTCGACTACTTTCTGTTTCCTGTCTTTCAGGTGTGACTATACTGAGTTATTTGCTACACCATGTATTCATAAATGGTCTGCCTTTGATAACAGTATTTGGTAGTTCAAAGTGTTAAAGACTTTACATAAATGACAAAGTAAACTTGTTGTCACCATTTTCTCATTTAGAGATTCCAAAACCATATTTATAAGAGCATAGATTGCTTATTCTTTCACAAGCTGCAACACTGTCTTGAAAAACAGTGATCCGTATATGTAATACGTTTCCTGTAATTTACATCTATGGTCACAAACTTTTGTTAACAGATTATTGGTTTCAGTCTTTAATGACCATCATCAGATCTGCAGCAAAAATTAAAGGAAACTGATTGCTTATTCTGCTAAGAGACCTTTTTGGAAACCAAACTGATTTTTGCTATGAATACTGAATTTATGCAGATGTCCGGAGAGATACTGCCCTGAAATTTGTAACATCATTTTGCTTGAACAGAGGCTTGACCAGAGCATACTTAAGTCTTTCAGAAATAATTCCTTATTGCAAAGAGGCGTTGAAGATGTGACGCAGTGTATCATTTACAGAAGCACAACACTGTTTTAACAACTTGCTACAAATATTGTCTACTCCACAGGAGTTTTTATTTTTTTATGGAGGCAACTGTTCTTTCAATTTCAGTTACTATATGCATTTGACTAATTCAGACACTGACAGGAAGAGCTTATTGAAGCTATCAGCTATGATTTCAGGATTTTGTACAAGATTCCCTTTGTGTGTGATTCTGAAGCTGTCTACAGGTCTTTTTTTATTCCTTCCAGTCTCCCTGATAACTTAATGTGAAATAGTCTTCATTTTATTAGTAGAGTTATCAATTTCTTTTTCATAATACTGTGCTTCTGATATTGGACCCACTATCTTTAGGATCTTCCAATAAATTTTAAAGTAGCTTGTTATTTCTGTGTCCCTGGACACTCTAGCTGCAATATAAAGTTACCCCTTTGATTTACATGACTGTCTAATCCCATTTGTGATCAATGGCTTCTTTAAGGACAAGGAAATATTGTTCCTAACAAACTTTTTATGAAAAACTTCTTCAAAATGTGATAAGAATTCATTTATGAATATGTTAAACTAAGCATCAACATTATCTGCCCTGTTTACAAAACTCCAGTCTTCATGCTGCAGTTTATGGTTAAAAATTTCCAGAGACTCCTTGTTCATAAGTCTGATTGATTTCCGGGAGGATGTTGTTTTCTTGAGAGGTCTATTGTCATATAGAGGGAGGTGCTCTCCATGAATGTCTGATAGATCATTTAAGATTGGGGTGACAGTGAAGGTCTGGAATGGATCTACATCTATAAATATAGTCTGTCAGAGTTTGACATTCAGGTGTGGAAGAGGTTATAAGATGAACATCAATGAAAGTAAAACAAGGATAACTGAATGCATCTGAGTTAAATCAGATGATACTGTAGGAATTAGATTATTAAATGAGACATTAAAATTTTTTGATGAGTTCTGAACTTTGGGCAGCAAAGTAACTGACAATATCTGAAATAGAGAGAATATGAAATGTGGACTGGCTGTAGCAGAAAAAAGCATTTCTGTAAAGAGAAGTCTGTGAACATCAAATATAAATTTAACTTATATGAAAGTATTTGTCTAGAGTGTAGCCTTGTACTGAATGAAACATGAATGATGAACAGTTCAGTTCATATGAATCTTTCGAAACATGGTGTTACAGAAGAATACTAAAGATTATGTCTGTAGATTGATTACTAATGAGGAGGTACTGAATCAAATGGGGAAAAAAGAAATTAATTGCATAACTTGACTAAAAGAAGGGACTGGTTAATAGGACACATCCTGAAGCATGAAGGAATCATCAATTTCATACCTACTGGAGGAAAGTATGAGGAGTAAAAACTGAAGAGAGAGACCAATGGATGAGTACAGTAATGAGTTTCAAAGTGTTGTATTTTGAAGTAGTTCTTCAAACATGAAGAGGCTTGTGCAAGATAGAATAGAATGAAGAGCAGCTTTAAATGAGTTTTCTGTAACACCATGTTTTAAAAGGTACTATTCTCTCCTTCTCTGATTTCTTTGTCTTTTATGTTTCACTTCCACACAAGGCTATGCTCCAGGCAAATATTTTCATAAAAGACTTGCTAATAATTAAATTTATATTTGATGTTAACAAATTTCTCCTTTTCAGAAATGCTTTTCCTGCTGCACCCATAACAACAACCATTAATGAACAAAGTAAGAGCATATGGACTATGAGACCAATTGTGTGATTGGATTGAGGAGTTCCTAGATAACAGGACGCAGCATGTCATTCTCAATGGAGAGAAGTCTTCCGAAGTAAGAGTGATTTCAGGTGTGCCGCAGGGGAGTGTCATAGGACCTTTGCTGTTCACAATATACATAAATGACCTGGTGGATGACATCGGAAGTTCACTGAGGCTTTTTGCAGATGATGCTGTGGTGTATAGAGAGGTTGTAACAATGGAAAATTGTACTGAAATGCAGGAGGATCTGCAGCGAATTGACGCACGGTTCAGGGAATGGCAATTGAATCCCAATGTAGACAAGTGTAATGTGCTGCAAATACACAGAAAGATAGATCCTTTATCATTTAGCTACAAAATAGCCGGTCAGCAACTGGAAGCAGTTAATACCATAAATTATCTGGGAGTACGCATTAGGAGTGATTTAAAATGGAATGATCATATAATGTTGATCGTCGGTACAGCAGATGCCAGACTGAGATTCATTGGAAGAATCCTAAGGAAATGCAATCCGAAAACAAATGAAGTAGGTTACAGTACGCTTGTTTGCCCACTGCTTGAATACTGCTCAGCAGTGTGGGATCCGTACCAGATAGGGTTGATAGAAGATATAGAGAAGATCCAATGGAGAGCAACGCGCTTCGTTACAGGATCATTTAGTAATCGCGAAAACGTTACGGGATCATTTAGTAATCGCGAAAGCGTTACGGAGATGATAGATAAACTCCATTGGAAGACTCTGCAGGAGAGACGCTCAGTAGCTCGGTACGGGCTTTTGTCAAAGTTTCGAGAACCCTTCACCGAAGAGTCAAGCAGTATATTTCTCCCTCCTACGTATATCTCGCGAAGAGACCATGAGGATAAAATCAGAGAGATTAGAGCCCACACAGAGGCATACCAACAATCCTTCTTTCCACGAACAATACAAGACTGGAATAGAAGGGAGAACCGATAGAGGTACTCAAGGTACCCTCCGCCACACACCGTCAGGTGGCTTGCGGAGTATGGATGTAGATGTGGATGTAGATGTAGAAACCATCAAGTAAAACAAAAATTTCTAACATACTTAGTAAAAATACACTCCTGGAAATGGAAAAAAGAACACATTGACACCAGTGTGTCAGACCCACCATACTTGCTCTGGACACTGCGAGAGGGCTGTACAAGCAATGATCACACGCATGGCACAGCGGACACACCAGGAACCGCGGTGTTGGCCGTCGAATGGCGCTAGCTGCGCAGCATTTGTGCACTGCCGCCGTCAATGTCAGCCAGTTTGCCGTGGCATACGGAGCTCCATCGCAGTCTTTAACACTGGTAGCATGCCGCGACAGCGCGGACGTGAACCGTATGTGCAGTTGACGGACTTTGAGCGAGGGCGTATAGTGGGCATGCGGGAGGCCGGGTGCACATACCGCCGAATTGCTCAACACGTGGGGCGTGAGGTCTCCACAGTACATCGATGTTGTCGCCAGTGGTCGGCGGAAGGTGCACGTGCCCGTCGACCTGGGACCGGACCGCAGTGATGCATGGATGCACGCCAAGACCGTAGGATCCTACGCAGTGCCGTAGGGGACCGCACCGCCACTTCCCAGCAAATTAGGGACACTGTTGCTCCTGGGGTATCGGCGAGGACCATTCGCAACCGTCTCCATGAAGCTGGGCTACGGTCCCGCACACCGTTAGGCCGTCTTCCGCTCACGCCCCAACATCGTGCAGCCTGCCTCCAGTAGTGTCGCGACAGGCGTGAATGGAGGGACGAATGGAGACGTGTCGTCTTCAGCGATGAGAGTCGCTCCTGCCTTGGTGCCAATGATGGTCGTATGTGTGTTTGGCACCGTGCAGGTGAGCGCCACAATCAGGACTGCATACGACCGAGGCACACAGGGCCAACACCCGGCATCATGGTGTGGGGAGCGATCTCCTACACTGGCCGTACACCACTGGTGATCGTCGAGGGGACACTGAATAGTGCACTGTCATCGAACCCATCGTTCTACCATTCCTAGACCGGCAAGGGAACTTGCTGTTCCAACAGGACAATGCACGTCCGCATGTATCCCGTGCCACCCAACGTGCTCTAGAAGGTGTAAGTCAACTACCCTGGCCAGCAAGATCTCCGGATCTGTCCCCCATTGAGCATGTTTGGGACTGGATGAAGCGTCGTCTCACGCGGTCTGCACGTCCAGCACGAACGCTGGTCCAACTGAGGCGCCAGGTGGAAATGGCATGGCAAGCCATTCCACAGGACTACATCCAGCATCTCTACGATCGTCTCCATGGGAGAATAGCAGCCTGCATTGCTGCGAAAGGTGGATATACACTGTAATAGTGCCGACATTGTGCATGCTCTGTTGCCTGTGTCTATGTGCCTGTGGTTCTGTCAGTGTGATCATGTGATTTATCTGACCCCAGGAATGTGTCAATAAAGTTTCCCCTTCCTGGGACAATGAATTCACGGTGTTCTTATTTCAATTTCCAGGAGTGTATGTTCTAAGTTGTTCATGACGTAAATGTGTCTCAGCATACTTGGTGTCTTCAGTTTAAAAAATAATGGTGAAACTGTGTCACACTGGTCTGAAAGAAACATTTCACAAGAACATGAAATATAAACATGACTTAACAAATATGATTAAAACACATACTGATGTCACAATATATGTTGCAGCTTCTTCATGTGGATCCATCGAGTCGTCTCTCAGCAGAAGAAGCACTTAATCATCCTTGGGTGCAAGGCGAATCTGGTGGTTACAAGCATCTAATCAGCACAGTGAAGCGACTGCAGGAGTTCAATGCCAAGAGAAAATTTAGGGTAACATTATTTATCAAAAACTTCATGTACATCAAATCAATGGAATGGATTCAAACCAACATTGTTAATATTCCTCTCTCCTTTTTCTTCTGTGTCTTTTACTGTAAGTTTCCAGGTAACATTTCTATTCAATTCTATAGTTGACCTATTTTCTCCAGAATTTTCTTCTGTTTTTCAGCTGAGGGAATCTCTAGCTGTGGCAGGTAGTACATTTTCACCTTCTGTTCATGAGAATAACAAGTGGCATATAGCAAGGAAAAAACTATGACCATTCCATCTATTGTAAAAGTAACATGTTTTATTTGTTAATACTGTATTTATTAACAGGTAGTGATTTACATTTTATTCTGTTGTGTATATGTGATTCTTCAACTTCTACCAATATTATTCTTGATGAAATAGTCAGTGACCAACAGGCACAAAATTTTGGCAAGTGATCACATTGCCGTTGACAGGATCACTGATGAACAGTTTGTCAGCACATTTGATGAAGGCATTGTGGTCACCTGCCAAAAAATTGTACCCATTGGTGCTAATGTCCAGCAATTCATCTGTGAACTATTTCATAGTTATGAGAGATATCACATAGTTTCTTAGTTAAGTATTTACAAGTAAGTCTATAACATAGAGAACATATGCTTAATTTATTAGCTATTACTGCTGTAATTTTGTACACATACCTGTAGTAACACAGGATTTCTGTCTGAGAAAGTGGGTGGATTAACCTCCATAGGGCCTGACAGTGGTATATGAAGTATGAACATCAGTCCATCTATTGTTATTTACCTCCAATGTTTACAGTCACTCTTAGGAAATTATCATTACATTTGGTGGAATATGTCACCACTTCTGTCACAGCAATTTTACAGGAATTCAGTCTCATTCATATCACTGCTTTAATTTGTTTCTTATTCAATAATGTAGCATATCTTTTTGGTTTATTCTTGAAGTACCTGTTAATAATTATGGATACATATTGACATTTTGGTACCCTTAAATAGGTTAAAAACAGTAATTTCAATTATTTAATATAAATTCAGAAAAAAGGATATGTGTCATGAGATGGTGGTTGCGTGTATTATTGCCTGCAATATGTATGGCTCAGCACAGTAATACAGTCAATGATTCATAACAAGTTAGATGTGCAGCTGAGAATGCAACATATAAGGGAATTAACCACCATCAGAAACTTTTATATTTTTGTGGGACCTGTGCCCAACTGGTGTAGGCCACATGATGACATCATTGTTAGCAGACAAATGATCGAATCAGTCTTTGCATAGCTCAGTTGAAAATCCTGCAAGATACAAATAAAATGAGTGGTCCATGTATCTCAGGGATGTATAGCATAAGATGCAATTAAAAGTAATGACTGAATATGAAAAGTGTTTGTCATTAATGTCCACTAACATGGTGCTATCAATGCCTCTGTTCCAGCTGCAATCCACTGCAAACACAAAATACAAATTAAAAACCGTATAAAAATGCCATGGCATTTGTTAGAAAAAAAGGCAGAATAAATTTAACTTCCTACTGTATTAATAAAATCTGATTATCATGTAATAATAATCTTTACAATGAGCACAGCAGAATGGCATCTGTACCTTATGAGAGCCAGACAGTGAAAGACAAAACTCACAAGGTGTAACAAAAGTCCTAAGTGCAAAAATAAAATATGAACAAAATTAGTCCAGTGATTAGATATGTTGTTTCAGGTGTTGGTACACTCACATAAATGTGTAAATTTAAAGTAATAGCAGAGGTGAATAACTTACAGAGTTATTTCATGAACATTTCACACATACAAAATAGGATGGAATTAGAAGTTATAATACATGGCCCCCTTGAAGGCTTGAAGGTGTAAGAAGTATGGTACTTAAGATAGTAGTTACATATAATAACAACTAACAGGTCTACCATTTCATACAAATATATTTTATTGCCCTACAAGATACAAAGAATGTTGTCACAATCATTGATCAGAGCGAACAAACTGCAGGTCCATAGAGGTTAGTTGAGCTACCTCAGGGCAGTGAGATTGTTCTGGGCAACTCCACATAGCTACCTCCCCACAGAGGCCCCCCACCATAGTGCAGAGTATGTGGTAGAAAGCTATGTGCACCAGTGGAATGTCAGTGTGGTGGAGGCGTAAATTGCTGAAATGTCATAATTGACAAGTTGTGCTGGTGGGTGCAGTGCATAGCCGAAGCACAAAGTGAGAGGAGCTACTGAAGGCTGAGGATAAGGGGACAGCAGTGCAGTGTAGATGATTTGATGGTCTGTGACTCGTGAGGCAGCAGGAGGTGTGACATCATCATCACAATGGAGGAGTAGGCATCGTACCCAGCATGATGACTAAAGCTGGAATGGTGGTAGTAGAGGCTGCATCATCCTCAGCATCAGCTGTGAGAACAGCATATACAGGGTTGGTGATGATGGGGGCTCCATCCGTCATGAAGCAAGATGTTAAACCTACCGTATTGATGAAGGAGGGCAGGGGTGTGGCATGTTTGATTGACCTGGAGACTATACTGGGGCAGAGATGACTAACAGTGAGCCATGAATGGTGATGTCAATATCTTCTGGCAGAAAGTCACTCATATTTAGTTGTACCTGTAGTAATTGTCTGTCTGCTGTGGAGTTGCCCTTGCAGGGCACGTATGCAAGGAGTCAGCTAAAGTCCACGCAGGCCTCAGTCTGTTTAAGGGCACTGCAATGGTCTTTCCTAAGATGATAATGTCAAATGTGTAGGTGTCCTGCTTGACTAAGTGGTGTTGGCCACTGTAGTGGGGGTGCAAAGCCAGTTTGATGCACCTGTGCACAGCATAGCATGAGAGCAGGTGTTTAAGTTCTTATGAACAAACCTCGTAGGCTTTGCACAATGGGTAGGCAATGGCACACAAATGTTGCATACATGCTCACTTGCATGCTGCACTAGTTCCAGCAACTTAACATCCAGTGTGTCTACACCTTGAGTGACAAACGGAGCAGCTGACCATATAGACCTCAGCAAGCAAGGCACTCAAATCTTCTTTAAAAGCAGTCCTAATTCCCGGAAGTACCCATGTGGGGCACTGGTCCATGACTGTGAGTGGCAGATTAATGGTGCCCTGAGCATGTTGTGCCATCAGTTCATTAGGTCATTTGACAGGGTGGGATAAGCAGTTGTGGGGAAAATGATGGCACCCAAAAAGTTGGTGCAGTTCGTTGAACAAGAAAGACTCAAATTTTCAGCTTTCGCCTGTCATCAGCAATGTAGGACAGCTGAACCTGTCAATCCAGATGCAAACAAAGGCCTTGGCGATTGTGTCAGTTGGAATGTTCGGTAACAGGTTGGCCTCAACCCAATGTGTTGTACGATCAGTTATCCCCGTGACTCAGGGATTGGCCTGACTAAATAAATGTGAACGTGTTGAAAATCCCCCTTTTGGATGAGGGCGGGGGGGGGGGGGGGGGGGGGTGATTGTAAAGTCCAAGCTTTGCCTGTTGAGAAGTTGACAAGGGATGCAGGCCCTGGTCCATGCAGTGCAATCATGCCTAACACTGGGACAGATGAAGAGTTCCATGACTAATTTGAGGGTGGGACATACATCAAGATGTGCAAGATTGTGCAGCAAGTCAAACATGTCACATCACACCAAACAGGTTTGATGGGTCCTGGCAGTGTGTGCTGTAGTTGTAGCCCAGTGTTTCTTCTAGTGAGTAGTTGTAGGTCAGGATCTGTGGCCTGAGGATCAGTGAGTAGATCAAAGTCCAGCTGAGTAGATGTGACCAATAAATGAAACAGGTAGTCCATGACTATATTTTCCAAACACAGACATGTCTGATGTCACTGGTAAATTCGAAAACCAGGTCACAGTGGGAAGCATGGCTTGGTGTGGTGTTAACACAAGGGTTTCTGATCGCATCTCAGAGAGGCTAGTGGTCAATGTAAATGATTAGAGGGCATCCTTCAGTGTCATCCTGGAAATAGTGGACTGCCTTGTAGATGGCCAGGAGCTCACTATCAAGAGTCAGCCACTTCTACTGAGTATCAGTTTGCTTTTGAGAGAAGAAATGCAGTGTTTTGTTGCACTGGTGATCTATTCTTGCAGAACCACATCAATTGCGTGATCGCTGGCATCTGCAGTGATCACAAGGTATACATCCCACAACAGAACGGCAAGGATGACAGCCTGTGTGAGATTAGATTTAATCTTTCAAGCATACACATCAGGTGTTGTTCATTGGTGGTGTTATTGCCATGCAGTGGCTAGGTCAGAAGCAAGAGAGTTTCAGCAGTGTGTGGGAGGGGAGATGATGCCTGTAAAACCTGATAACTGATGACTCTGAGTAAATGTTGTAGTGTTGTAGTTTGTGGTTGTCTGAGGGAGGGGGGGAGGGGGGGGAGGAGGAGGCAGATTTGTTCCGATTTTTCTCCAGCATGGGGTATATCCCTGAAGTGTCAACCAAATATCCAATGAAGGTAACATGTGATTGCTGTAGTTGGCATATAATGGTATTGATTATGCCATGTGCTGCTAACTTGTCTAACACAGTGTGTAAATAAATCTCATGTTCATTGGGAGGCTGCAAGAAAATTATCACATCACCTAGGTAAGCATAGCAGATCATCATAAACTAAAGGCTATGCCTTGTCAATTTAGCCATGACCCTCTCTCCATTGTCAGCCCTCTTCAATTCTTCATACAATTTTATCCCCATATCTTCTTTGATATTATTAAAATATGTTGCTCTTGGCCTGCCTCTTGGTTTTTTTCCCTAAAACTTTTCATTCAAATACATTCTCTAGGAACAGGTTGTGTCTCATTATGTGCCCTATTATTTTTATTTTCTTCTTCCTATATAATTTAGCAGCATTCTGTTCTCATTCACTTCTCTTAAGACCTGTTCATTACTTTTTCTATCTACCCAGCTTGTTTTAGTCATTCTTCTCCATATCCACATTTCCATTGCTTCCAGTCTCTTATTCTCAGCCTTTCCCAGAGTCCACGGTTCACATCCGTATGTTAAGACACTCCAGATAAAAGCAGAAGAACATATTAAATAGGAGGCTGTCAATAAATCTCTGCCAAGTGTGGACCACATTTTTTAGTCCATATGCCATAACTAAAACTCAAAAAGATCGAATGGTCTGATTATTGCAGTTTTTTGTATATTATCGTCATCCATAGGTATCTGTAAATTGCCCCTTTCACAGTCAACAACACTGAATATACTGGCACCCCAAGTTTGTGTGTGAAGTGTTGTAAGTTCAGTACAGGGTAGCTGTCTATTATATGCTGGGCATTGAGGTACCAACAGTCACCACACAATCGCCTTTTTGATGATTACCTTGATAGCATAAGCCCAGACACTGTTGGATGGCCGTGAGTTCTTCCACGGTGGCCTTTGCTGCTTTGAGTCTGTGCGGAGGCAGGTGAGGTCGGCAATGGCAGACCGATGGGCTGGGGGTGGTGTTGATGTTATGAACTGTCCCATCACAGAGGGTACAAATAGTCCCATCACAGAGGGTACAAATAGTCTGAGACTGGATGGGATGGAAGTGGTGGCTAAGGGCATAGCAATCAATGGACAACCCGGTTATGGAGACACTGTCAATAATGCTGGATGTGATCGGATGAGCACAATTAGGTAATGGCACTTAACTGACCTGTTTTGAGGTGGACATAACATCTTCATCATTGGACAATGGGTGTAGATTTTGCAGAATGGTGAGGTACTGTTGAACTCTGTGAAGTTTTCTAGATTTAGACCCATCCTAGAACCTCTGCCCAGATTCCATCTCTCTGCTCACCCCTACCATTCCCCACATTCCTATCTTCTACTTGCTTCCTAAAGTCCATTAACCCAACCATCCAGGTCGCCCCATTATGGCCTGTTACTTTGTTCCCACTGAGAGAATATCTGCTTTCATAGACCAACACCTGCAATCTATTATCTGGAATCTACACTCCTACATAAAAGATTCCAACCATTTCCTCCACTGACTCTCCACAGTTCCTGTACTTTTACCACATGATGCCCTGCTTGTCACTATTAATGACATCTCCCTTTACACTAACATCCCTAATGCCTATGGCCTTACTGCTATTGAACACTACCTTTCCCAATGGCCAATGTATTCTAAACCAACAACCTCCTTCCTAGTTGCCATGACCAACTATATCCCCACTCACAATTCTCCTTTGAAGGCATTACCTACAAACAAATCTGGGGTATGGCTATGGGCAACTGCATGGCACCATCCTATGCTAATATAATCATGGGCCATCCAGAGGGATCCTTCCTAAACATCCAGAATACTAAACCCTCACCTGGTGCAGATTCATTGATGATCTGGATTTAGGTGAGGACACCCTATCCACATTTCTCCAGAACCTCAGGAGCTTCTCACCCATTTGCTTCACCTGGTCCTACTCAACCCAACAAGCCATCTTCCTAGATGTTGACCTCCTTCTCAAAGATGGCTACATCAGTACCTCTGTCCATATTAAACATACTAACCACCAGCAATATCTCCACTTTGACAGCTGCCATCCATTCCATACCAACAAATCCCTTCCACACAGCCTAGCCACTCATGGTTGTTGCACCTACAGTGACAAACAGTCCATCTTGAAATATATCAAGGGTCTGATTGAAGCCTACACAGACCATAATTATCCTTCCAACCTTGTACAAAAACAAATCTCCTGTGCCTTATCTTTACAGTCTCCCACCACCTCCCAAAGTCTCACCACCCAGACCTGGTGCAACTGAATTATATTCTCCACCAGGTTTCAAGTACCTTTCATCATGCCCTGAAATGAGAAATGTCCTGTCCACTATCCCTTCCACAAAGGTATTCCACCATCCACTGGATCTACACAATATATTTGTCCCCTGCTCTCAAACTCTTACCTCATGGCTCATATCCCTGTAATAGACCTAGATGTAAGACCTGTCCCATACATTCCCCCATCACCACCTGTTCTAGCCCGGTCACAACTGCTGCCGAGCCGAGAGACGTGCAGCAGAGCAACAGCAGCAGCACTTGTATGATAAACTGGAAATTAATTCAGTCTTTCCTTTTTGTTCATGTGCTTCTGCAAAAAAGTGAACTGTACATGTGTATTTTAATGTGTAGACTGGTGGTTAGAAAATTAATTGTAGCTTTTGTTTTTGCATAAGTCTTGTGCACATCTTTGTGTAGGGTGGCTACCTAGTGTAAATTTTCTGTGTAGAGAAATTTATTTCTGTTTAATAGCTTGTGGTCTCAGAGTTCATTGATAAATCTGCACACCAACTTTTAGTTTTACTTTATTCTCCTTTGGTATATTTTCAAACTCAGTAGCATCATGTGAGACTTCATATCTATTTTACACACAGTATGATATGGCTAGAAACTGTGCTTGTTCTGAGCGGACACAAGGAGAGTTGGCTGCTGTCTGTAAACAGCTTGAAGCTGCGTTTGCTACTGTCGACAAGCTTCTAGCTAATGCTTGAAGTTGGGGTGATGTCAGAGCATCAGTAACAAGACCTGTGACACCTTTGGTGTCACTGGAATCCGCTGGTGGCCTTGGTGTCACTGCAGCTTCTGATATGTAAAATCTGACCAGTCCGTCCTCACTCCAGAGTGGGTGGCAGACAGTGGTGGGTTCACATGTCACTGGTGGAAGGCAAAAGGGGGAGCTGGCCATGCAGCTGGCTCCCTATGTCTTAGCAACAGGTACGATGTGCTTCCCAGTGTTGACGATAACTCTGAGCCAGCACGGGATGACTCTCCTGTTGGGCCAGCAGTTGATTTTCCTGCCCCGTCGGGACAACCACAGAGGGTGGGTATGCTAGTCATTGGGAGCTCCAATGTCAGGTGGGTGATAGAGTTCCTCAGGGAGATAGCAGGCAAGGTGATAAAGAATTCCAGTGTGCATTCGGTATGTTTGCCAGGAGGTCTCACCCGAGATGTGGAGGAGGCCCTGCCAGCAACTATCAAGCGCAACTGGGTGCAACCGGCTGCATGTAGTAGCACATGTCAGCACAAATGATGCCTGTTGCTTGGGTTCTGAGGCCATCCTCTGCTCTGTTCAGTGGCTGACTGATTTGGTGAAGGGAACTAGCAATGCACGCGGAGTGCACGCTAAGCTGTCTGTTTGTAGCATTGCACCCCGGGTTGATCATGGTCTTCTGGTTTGGAGCAGAATGGAAGGTCTAAACCAGAGACTCAGATGGCTCTGTGACAGTATCGTATGTGAATTTCTTGACCTCCACTATCGGGTGCAGAATTGTAGGGTTTCCCTTAATAGGTCAGACGTGCACTACATGCAGGAAGTGGCTACTAGGGTAATGGAGTACATGTGGTGTGCATAATTGGCTTTTTTAGGTTAGAGGACCACTCCCTTTGGAGCAAACATGGTTTACCTATTAAATCAGCCATAGAAACCTCAGAGAATGTTGGTCCTCACAGATCAGAGATAGAAAAGATTAATATGGTTTTAGTATACTGCAGGAGCATCCAAGGAAAGGTCCCAGAATTAGTATCGCTTAATGAAGGTTATAATGTACAGATAGTATTGGGAACAGAAAGCTGGTTGAAGCCAGATGTCAATGACAATGAAATCCTAATTTCAGACTATCATAAGGATAGGTTAGGCACCAATGGTGGTGGCATGTTTATTGCAGTAGAAAATTTGATAAAATCTAGCAAGGTTATCACGGATTCCAAATTTGAATTAATCTGGGCGAAATTGAGTATGAAAGAACAGTCAAAAATGGTGATTGGATTCTTTTATAGACCACCTGGGTCAGGATCTGTAGTTGTAGAGTGCTTCAGGGAGAGCTTGCAGAATAACATCAGTAATTTTCCTGAGCATGCCATTGTAATAGGGGGTGACTTCAATTAGCCAGGTATAGATTGAGAATGTTATGCCATCAAAACTGGTACCAGTGTGTATTTGCTTTTAGGAAGCTTTAATTGTCAGGTGCTATTAATAGTGTTCCATAGATTTCGTGTTTGTTTTGAATACAGTCAGAGAGAGTCCCTTTAGTCAGCCATAGTGCCAGTAGAGTCAGTGTCGTCGTAACTGCCGTCTGCTTCACGTCTGCTGTGCAGCGAGCTACCTTAATTTAAGTATTGACTGTATTTTTCTTACTTGTCACTTCCTCTTCCGTGTGTATTTGCTTTTAGGAAGCTTTAATTGTCGGGTGCTATTAATAGTTCCATAGATTTCGTGTTTGTTTTGAATACAGTCAGAGAGAGTCCATTTAGTCAACCATAGTGCCAGTAGTGCTAGTGTTTGTTTTCAATACAGTCCAGAGACAGGTAGTGCTATTTTCATTGTTTTCTACAAGAAGTGGCTAGCAACCACAGTTTAGTGAATAAACAGCCGCCTTTAGTGAATTAGCAGTCTAGTTAAAGGTTGATTAACTCTCTTCAGTAAATTTATTCCTTAGGATGGATAGGATGTGTGACTGCTGTGTACGGACGCAGGAGGAGCTGGCCACTGTTCGCGAACAGCTGAGCGTGTTGATGGCCGCGGTCAGCCGTCTTCAGGCTGCTACCTCAGAGTGTAGCGGCAGTGGGGAGTCTGGTGCATTGCAAGGTACACCCCAGGTGTTACATGCTTCACCCACTGTCCCTGCTGTCGAGAGATCTTCGCGGGTACTGGGCACGGTTGGGCCACCCTCTCCCCAAGGAGAGTGGCGGGCTCAGCGGCGTTTGCGGCGCACGAGGCGGAGGGTCAATGTGGAGACTGGCCGTGTAGCATCGCCCGCTCTGCCTGTGAGTGGACATGTGGCTGCTCCTTCAGCAAGGTCCGAGCAGGCACACGGGGGGAGGGGTTTATTAGTTATTGGGAGCTCCAACGTTTGGCAGGTGATGGAGCCCCTTAGGGAAATAGCGGGAAGGTCGGGGAAGAAGGCCAGTGTTCACTCTGTCTGCTGCCGGGGGATCTCATCCAAGATGTGGAGGAGGCCCTACCGGTGGCAATAGAGAGCACTGGGTGCACCGGACTGCAAATTGTTGCTCATGTTGGCACCAATGACTCCTGCCGTCTGGGTTCAGAGGTCATCCTCAGTTCGTACAGGCGGTTGGCGGAATTGGTGAAGGCGGAAAGCCTCGCTTGCGGGGTGAAATCAGAGCTAACTATTTGTAGTATCGTTCCCAGAACTGATCGCGGTCCTCTGGTTTGGAGCCGAGTGGAAGGCTTAAACCAGAGGCTCAGACGATTCTGCGGAGATCTGGGGTGCAAATTTCTCAACCTCCGCTATCGGGTGGAGAAATGTAGGGTCCCCCTGAATAGGTCAGGCATGCACTACACGCCGGAAGCAGCTACAAGGATAGCGGAGTACGTGTGGAGTGCACGTGGGGGTTTTTCAGGTTAGAGAATCCCCTCCCTAGGCCCGACAAGACGCCTCCTTAGACACGGCAAGGTAGGAGTAGGCAAAATGCAACAGGGAATAACAATATTAATGTGCTAATAGTAAACTGCAGGAGCGTCTACAGAAAGGTCCCAGAACTGCTCTCATTAATAAATGGTCACAACGCCCATATAGTACTAGGGACAGAAAGTTGGCTGAAACCAGACGTAAACAGTAATGAAATCCTAAACTCAGATTGGAATGTATACCGCAGAGACAGGCTGGACAGTGAAGGTGGAGGCGTGTTTATAGCGATAAGAAGTGCAATAGTATCGAAGAAAATTGACATAGATCCGAAATGTGAAATGATTTGGGTGAAGGTCACGGTTAAAGCAGGCTCAGACATGGTAATTGGATGTCTCTATAGGCCCCCTGGCTCAGCAGCTGTTGTGGCTGAGCACCTGATGGATAATTTGGAAAATATTTCGCGTAGATTTCCCCACCATGTTATAGTTCTGGGTGGAGATTTTAATTTGCCAGATATAGACTGGGAGACTCAAACGTTCATAACGGGTGGCAGGGACAAAGAATCCAGTGAAATTTTTTTAAGTGCTTTATCTGAAAACTACCTTGAGCAGTTAAACAGAGAACCGACTCGTGGCGATAAGATATTAGACCTTCTGGTGACAAACAGACCCGAACTATTTGAAAAAGTTAACGCAGAACAGGGAATCAGGGATCATAAAGCGGTTACGGCATCGATGATTTCAGCCATAAATAGGAATATTAAAAAGGGTAGGAAGATTTTTCTGTTTAGAAAAAGTGACAAAAAGCAGATTTCAGAGTACCTGTTGGCTCAACACAAAAGTTTTGTCTCAAGTACAGATAGTGTTGAGGATCAGTGGACAAAGTTCAAAACCGTCGTAAATAATGCGTTAGATGAGTATGTGCCAAGCAAGATCGTAAGAGATGGAAAAGAGCCACCGTGGTACAACAACCGAGTTAGAAAACTGCTGCAGAAGCAAAGGGAACTTCACAGCAAACGTAAACATAGCCAAAGCCTTGCAGACAAACAAAAATTACGCGAAGTGAAATGTAGTGTGAGGAGGGCTATGCGAGAGACGTTCAATGAATTCGGAAGTAAAGTTCTATGTACTGACTTGGCAGAAAATCCTAAGAAATTTTGGTCTTATGTCAAAGTGGTAGGTGGATCAAAACAAAATGTCCAGACACTCTGTGACCAAAATGGTACTGAAACAGAGGATGACAGACTAAAGGCTGAAATACTAAATGTCTTTTTCCAAAGTTGTTTCACAGAGGAAGATTGCACTGTAGTTCCTTCTCTAGATTGTCGCACAGATGACAAAATGGTAGATATCGAAATAGACGACAGAGGGATAGAGAAACAATTAAAATCGCTCAAAAGAGGAAAGGCCTCTGGACCTGATGGGATACCAGTTCAATTTTACACAGAGTCCGCGAAGGAACTTGCCCCCCTTCTTGCAGCGATGTACCATAGGTCTCTAGAAGAGCGTAGCGTTCCAAAGAATTGGAAAAGGGCACAGGTCATCCCCGTTTTCAAGAAGGGACGTCGAACAGATGTGCAGAACTATAGACCTATATCTCTAATGTCGATCAGTTGTAGAATTTTGGAACACGTATTGTGTTCGAGTATAATGACTTTTCTGGAGACTAGAAATCTACTCTGTAGGAATCAGCATGGGTTTCGAAAAAAACGGTCATATGAAACCCAGCTTGCGCTATTCATCCATGAGACTCAGAGGGCCATAGACACGGGTTCACAGGTAGATGCCGTGTTTCTTGACTTCCGCAAGGCGTTCAATACAGTTCCCCACAGTCATTTAATGAACAAAGTAAGAGCATATGGACTATCAGACCAATTGTGTGATTGGATTGAGGAGTTCCTAGATAACAGGACGCAGCATGTCATTCTCAATGGAGAGAAGTCTTCCGAAGTAAGAGTGATTTCAGGTGTGCCGCAGGGGAGTGTCATAGGACCGTTGCTATTCACAATATACATAAATGACCTGGTGGATGACATCGGAAGTTCACTGAGGCTTTTTGCAGATGATGCTGTGGTGTATCAAGAGATTGTAACAATGGAAAATTGTACTGAAATGCAGGAGGATCTGCAGCGAATTGACGCATGGTTCAGGGAATGGCAATTGAATCTCAATGTAGACAAGTGTAATGTGCTGCGAATACACAGAAAGATAGATCCTTTATCATTTAGCTACAAAATAGCAGGTCAGCAACTGGAAGCAGTTAATACCATAAATTATCTGGGAGTACGCATTAGGAGTGATTTAAAATGGAATGATCATATAATGTTGATCGTCGGTAAAGCAGATGCCAGACTGAGATTCATTGGAAGAATCCTAAGGAAATGCAATCCGAAAACAAAGGAAGTAGGTTACAGTACGCTTGTTCGCCCACTGCTTGAATACTGCTCAGCAGTGTGGTATCCGTACCAGATAGGGTTGATAGAAGAGATAGAGAAGATCCAACGGAGAGCAGCGCGCTTCGTTACAGGATCATTTAGTAATTGCGAAAGTGTTACGGAGATGATAGATAAACTCCAGTGGAAGACTCTGCAGGAGAGACGCTCAGTAGCTCGGTACGGGCTTTTGTCAAAGTTTCGAGAACATACCTTCACCGAAGAGTCAAGCAGTATATTGCTCCCTCCTACGTATATCTTGCGAAGAGGCCATGAGGATAAAATCAGAGAGATTAGAGCCCACACAGAGGCATACCAACAATCCTTCTTTTCACGAACAATACGAGACTGGAATAGAAGGGAGAACCGATAGAGGTACTCAAGGTGCCCTCGGCCACACACCGTCAGGTGGCTTGCGGAGTACGGATGTAGATGTAGATGTAGATGTAGATGTAGAAAAAGGAGATCATATGGCATTGTTCTGGATGTCTTGTCTGAAAATTACCTTGAGCAGACAGTTAGAGAACCAACTTTTGAGGGTAACGTCTTAAACCTCTTGGCAATAAAGAGACCTAAACTTAGACTCAGTTAACGTAGAGGAAGTTATCAGTGATCATAAGGCTGTGACCGCATCTATGGCAACAGGTCCCATAATGAATGTTAAGAAAGGTAGGTAGATATATTTGCTCAGCAAGGTGACAGGATAAAAATTTCAAAATATCTCAGCAGTCGGCATAAAATATTCAGTGATGAGGATGAAGATGTGGAGAACAAATGGAAAAAATTCAAATGTATCATTCAATATTCCCTAGGCAAGTATGTTGGGAGTAATGTTTTAAGGGATGGGAAACATCCACCATGGTTTAATAGCCATGTTAGAAAAGTGCTAAGTAAACAAAGAGCACTTCATCTCAGATTCAAGATAAGTAAAAACTTAGCTGATGAACAAAAGTTGAAGGAAGCAAAATGAGCATAAGGAGAGCAATGAGAGAATTGTTCAACACAGTTGTTAAATGGAGAACATGTGCTTGTGCTGTTGAAGTACTTCTTGGAGAACTTAAGGGCCTACAATAGGGCTTTCCAAATGACTTCTTTTGGAGTGAATCATACCACTGAAGGGTTGTTCATGTCTACTTTTGAGTTGCAGGGCCACATGTATCACCTGATTGGCTCTTTTCTGCCAGTAGATGTTCCAAGGTTTTTGAAGTTTATTTTTTTGGCTAATTACCATGACTAGGCAAATATTGGGCAACAGCATATTACAAGTTTAAACTCAGGTTTGCTGAGAAGCCTGCAAATTGTGCTACATCGTGTAAAACTATATGTCAAGAGCTTTACCGTGGCACTTCAACCAGCTCCAAATGATGAGTGCAACAATTACAAGATTCTTACCATAAAGAATACATGTCAGGTTGAAGATAAGCACATTTAAAAGACACCTACATAAAGTCTTTGGCCACAGTCTTCATCAATAAAAGAGAGGCACACAGCATTCACACACACAAGCAAGCACACGTCACGCACACACGACCGCCAACTCCAGCATCTCGGGCTGGAATGCAACTATCTTATGTGATGCAAGCAACAATTTAGAGGTGGCAGGGAAGGGGGAGGGACAGTAGTGTATGGGTGGGGAGGGAGATGAACACTGTCTGGTGGAGAGTACAGGGACTAGACTGCCAACAGGTGCAGCATCAGGAGGTTGTGGGGCAGGGAGGTGGGGAAAAAAGGAGCAAAAAGGAAGAGGAGTGGAGAAATATGGGCAGATTCATTGGCAGAGGGCTGCAAATGAACAGAGAGGAAGATGAGAATGAGAAGGAGATGATAGAACAGAGTGGGTGAAAACTTTTGAGTGGAGGGTTGGGGAGCATAGAATGTGTTGTAAGGATAACTCCTATGTGCACAGTTAAGAAAAGCTGGTGGTGGAGGTAAGGATCCAAATGGCTAGGGTAGTGAAGCAGCCATTGAAATTAAATGTATTATTTTCAGCTACATGTTGTGGCAGATGGGGTCTGCTTTGCTCTTGGCCACAGTTTGGTGGTGACCATTCATCCTGCTGGGCAAGTGGTTGGTAGTCATCCCAATATAGAAAGCTGTGCAATGATTGCAGCAGAGCTGATAAAAGATGTGGCTACTTCCACAGGTGGTCCATCTCCTGATTAGGTAGAGTAAACCTGTGACAAGACTGGAGTAGGAAGTGGCGGGTGGGTGGTTTGGGCAGGTTTTGCACCTGGACCTTCTACAGGGAAATGATCCTTGTGGCAAGGGGTTTGGACTAGGAGTTGCATAAGGAATGATTAGGATATTGTGGAGGTTGGTTGGGCAATCGAACACCACTTTAGGAGGTGTGGGAAGTATCTAGGGCAGTCTGTCCCTCATTTCAGGGCATGATGATAGGTAACCAAAGCCCTGGCAAAGGACATGTTTCAATCACTCCTGTCCAGGGTGTAGTGGGTGATGAAGGGAACACTCCTTTGTGGCTGGTTCTTGGGGGTGGTGGGAGGATTGAGGGTGTGAGGGGAAATGGCATGGGAGATCTGTTTGTGGCATAGGTCTGGGAAATAATGCCTGTCTGTGAAGGCCTTGGTGGGACACTCAGCATACTCCCTTGGTGGCCAGGTTGTATGGGAGGTATTTTTTGTTGTGAAAGGGATGACAGCTGTCAAAATGCAGGTACTTTTGGTGGTTGGCAGATTTAATGTGAACAGAGGTGCAGATGGAGCCATCAGGGAGGAGGAGCTCAATGCCTAGAAAGGTGGAACACTGGATTGAGGGGGCAATGTGAAGCAGATGTGAGAGAAGGCATTGAGGTTTTGAAGGAATGAAAACGGGGTGTCTTGGCCCAGGGTCCAGATCATGAAGATATCACTGAAGTATCTGAACCAGACTAGGAGTTTGGTGTTTTGGGAGGCTAGGAAGATCTCTTCTAGATGGCACATAAAAATATTGGCATAAGAGGATGTCATGCAGGTGCCCATGGCTGTGCCACAGATTTGTTTATATGTCTTCCCTTCAAATGAAAAGCAGTTGTGGGTTAGGATAAAATAAGTAAGGAATATGAGGAATGAGGTAGTGGATTTGGAGCCTGAAGGCCATTGGGAAAGGTAGTGTTCAATAGCAGTAAGACCATTGGCATGAGGGTTGTTGGTGTATAGGGAGATGGTGTCAACTGTGATGAATAGGGATCCAGGTGGTAAAGGTGTAGGGATCGTGAAGAGTCAGTGAAGGAAGTGGTTGGTGTCTTTAATATGGGAGGCTGGATTACAGGCAATAGGGCTGAATTCTTTCAGTGTGGGCACAATGACCAGCCACAATGGAGTGTCCAGGATTGTTGGGTTTGTGGATTTTGGGAAGCATGTAGAACGTGGGTGTGTGGGGTGTTGTAGCATTGATGAGTGAAAGTGATTCCTAGGAGATGTTCTGGGAAGAGCCTGAGACTTCAAGCAGGGGCTGGAGGTTGTGTTGGACTTCTGGGATGGGATCACTCTGGCAGACTTTAAAAGTGAATGAGTCAGATAGTTGGCAGAGGCCTTCTGCCAAGTAGTCGTTGTCATTAACATCAACTGCAGTGGAAATGTTTTCTGCTGATAGGATGATTAAGTAATGATTTGTTTTGAGTTTGTGTATGGCTGTTCTTTCTTCTACTGAAAGGTTTGTGTTCTGATGAAGGGACTTGGGGAAGGATGAGGAAGCTAAGTTGGAGATAGGAAATTCCTAGTAGGTGACCAGTGGATGGTCAGGCAGGAGAGTGGAGAATCACGGTCGGATGGTAGTAGGAACTAGAAGAGGCAGAATTCAGTGTTGGAATTAGAGCGGTTTTGGTTGGAGGGATTGGCGGCAAAGAATTGTTTGCGTTGCAGGAATTGGGAGAAGGGGAATAGGTCTTTGACAAGCTCAACATGGTTAAATTTGTGTGTAGAGCCAAAGGTGAGGTGTTTGAATAGGCTGAAACTTCTGTGGAGCTGAGGATTTTGATGGAAAGGTTAACAACAGTGTTATGGGGATGTTTTGACTCAACTTTCCACCAAATCCAGAGCCTACATTGTTGATATTCATACCTCTGAGTTTCCATTGTTTGATAATTACAAGTAATTACAGCTAAAAAAAGACCAAGAGGACCTCACCTGAGTCACTATAATGCACCAACTAGTAGACCAGAGCTGTGATAGGAGAGACTTGGTGTTATGTACTCATGATAATTGTCTTCAGATAATCAATGAAATACATCAAGCTTATAACTCATTACAGTATCCTAGAATGTTTTATCAAGGTGACAACAGCTACAATTTTACTGTGTATAATGTTGATCCATGCACAGGTGCTCCGAATTTTAACAAAAAATTTCTACAGTGCTGTTCTACATTTTTTTAATCCAACTATGTGAGAAAAAAACATAGTTATTGACATTGATTTTAAGGCCAATTTTTAGTAGATGTGTATCCAAAAATTAAAATTCTATTCATCTGCAATCATCAGAGACAATTACATGTGGAAAAATTGCATCACCTTATAATTGTTTTACAGCAAGATTTTGATACTAAAAACTTGTGTAGAATGGTGATTCTCCCTTCCACATTTACCAGTGCCCCCAGGTATATGGCCGAGGTGCTCGGGGTGCATTTTGCTATGGTAGAAAATATGGCAGTACGGATTTGATTATTACTACAACCACCAATCCGAAGTGGCCCTAAGATAGAGAGCAACTTGTTTGCCAGCTAGGCATTCTATGACAGGCCTGACTTGATTTCTCAAGTACTTCATTTTAAACAAAAAGAGCAGACAGATTCTTCTTCTTACCCATTTTTACAAAAGAAAAGGGATTGGGATCAGTGTGGTGCTAAATGTATTTAATAGAGTGGCAAAGGCAAAAACATGATTTGCCTCATTTGCACAACCTTTTGTGGCCGAAACAGAAAGTAGGCAAACAATTTTGATTGAGTTATTAGCACTGAAATACGATATTCCGACACAGACCCCGTTCTGCACAGGATTGTCTAAACCAATGGGATATTGATCCTTGTGGCTCATTAAATACCATTTCACCTTGCATGAAACAAGGCTGTTGCATGAAGAGTTTCCAAAAAAAGCTTCATTGATGGAACGTTTACTGGTGAAAATATTACTGATGAAAACAGTACTTAAGATAGCAGTCAGGTGAACAATATATCTAATTATCGCATTGATTCACTGTTCTGTTGGTTCTTGGTAGATATTTTATATATTATAAATGAAAAAACACATGACACTGTTCTAGTATTCTACAATATTCATTACTTTTTTTTACAAACCAGTTTTTGGCTGTGGCTATGGAATGTTTGTAGGATCAAAGATTTTAAACTAGTGCATCTGCAGAGCATTCCAGTGTGTTTCCAAAGGTGACAGTGTTAATATTCAATTTAAGACTAAGAAGAGAGGAATTATTTCAGTGAAAATGCAATGGAAAAACTACTGAACTTGCATAAAATATGTGACATATTAAATAATGAACTGTACATGGACTAGTTTAAAATTTTTGATACTACAAAAATTTCACAGACACACATATTTATCTTTGTACCTGATGATGTTGTAACAGCCTGAAACAGGTTTATAAAAGAAAACAATAAATATTGTAGAATATTACACCAGTATTGTGTGCATTTTCATTCCTAATACTTTATAATCACTTATTTGAAGTAGCTCAGAAGATTAGCACAGACAGTTCTAGGGATAATGTAATAAAATGTATGCAAGAAGCAATAACTCATATATGTAGGCAAATGTCAATTACTCTAAGCTCTGCTTGCCCCAAAAAACACTGTAATCACTTTATAGTTCACACTTCCTGTCCAAAAGGGCACATCATAAACACAATCAAGAATCTAGTCCAGTGGAAACCCAGTAGGCAGCAAGGTCACAAAAGTAGGTGCAAGACAGAGACTTCAGCACAGTATGATTCAAAATGTCTTGCAGTCGCCCCAAAGCTGGGTTTTACCTGCAGCTTTATGGCAGCAGGCAGGCCCACCTGATAGCCTTCTGGTGATTATTACCAGCTGCCAGAGGAGATGTCAGAAGTGAACATTGCAAGGCACCAACCTCACTGTCAGATGGCAGAGAGACAGCAGTGATGAGAATACTATTTTTCACTTGTGTGACATGTATTCAATCATAAATGTAACACGTCACTATCACAGGGTATATTTCCAGACAGAGTGAATTATGCTACTGTCACACTACTTTACAAGAAAGTTATTAAAGTTATTAAAACAGATGCTAATAATTATTGACCAGTTTCAGTGCCTACCTACTTCTTCAAGGTACTTGGAGAAAAAGGTATTTAGTCAATGTTAATTTGTATTTCAAATCCCTTTTTTTCCAAATCAAAAATAACATTATACAAGATTTAAATTTCTGTTTGTGCTGTTTGCAGTAAACCTCTAGTGAAGCTCAAATATTATGGTATCAGAGATCTTGTTGATAACTGACTTTCATGCTGTGTAACTACATTTTCATGCTGTGCAACCAGAAGGGTGCAGAGTATTTCATTAAGAAAATCAGGGAGTGTAGAGAATGAAACATCATCTTCAGAATGGAGAGTAATCACAGATGTCAGTTATGTTTTTCCTCCATTTCTTGTTATATATAAATGATCTTCCATTCTATAACTAAAAAGTAGAAATAGTTCTCTTTGCAGACAATGCAAATATTATAATCATGCCTAATGGAGAAACTTCAACAGTTGAAAGTACAAATAACATTTTCTTGAAAATTAAATAGTTTTCTGCAAATGGACCATCACTGAATTTAGATAATACTCTATACCTGAAATTCAGTACTACTCAAGGCATAACCACATTATTTAACAATGGTACATAATGATAAATCAACAAATGAAACAGAATATTCTAAATTCTTAAGTACTTTTACTGATAAGAACTTGAACTGGAATTCACAACTTACAGATCATCTTAATGTCTAAACTCTGCAACTTTTATGTTACAGGTAATCAGATTTTGGAGATGAAAAAAATTGACTAACTTCTCCAATTTTTATTCACTAATCTCTTTTGGCACCATATACTGTGATAATTTCTCACTGAGGGAAAAGTGTCTTTGTTGCACAGAAGCATGAAATAAGGACAATATGTGGTGTTTCCTCTAGTACTTCTTGTAAACAGCTCTTTAAGCCTCACTCTTTATTTACTCTCGTAAAAAGTGTCTTGTCAACATTTAATCAATGACTGAAAGCAATAGTAACATTCATAAATATACACTGAGGTGACAAAAGTCATGGGATAGTGAAATGTGCATACACAGATGGCAATAGTATCATGCACACAAGGCATAAAAGGACAGTTCATTGGTGGAGCTGTCAACTGTAATCAGATGATTCATGTGAAAAAGTTTCAAATGCGATTATGACTGCACGACAGGAATTAACAGACTTTGAATGCAGAATGATAGTTGGAGTTAGATGCATGGGGCATTCTATTCCCAAAATCATTAAATAATTCAATTTTCCAAGATGCATAACATCCATAGTGTGCTGAGAATACCACATTTCAGGCATTACTGTTATCATGGACAATGCAGTGGCTGGTAGCCTTCACTTAATGACCAAGAACAGTGTAAAGTTGTCAGTGCTACCAGACAAGCAACACTGCATGAAGTAACTACAGAAATCAATATGGGACATATGATGAACCTACCCATTAGGATAGTGCTGTTGGTAAGAGCTGGAGGTAGGATTTGATTGTGGTGCAGACCCCACACATCCATAGACCCAAGTTGTCAACAAGGCACTGTGCAAGCTGTTGGTGGCTTCATAATGGTGTGTGCAGTGTGTACAAGGAAATGACTGGGTCCTCTGGTCCAGCTGAACTGATCATTGATCATTTGCATTCATTCATGGACTTCATATCCCAAACAGTGATGCAACTTTTATGGATGACACTGTGCCAGGTCACTGGGCCACAATTGTTCATGATTACTTTGAAGAAAATTCTTCACAATTCCAGTAGATGATTTGTCTACCTATATTGCCCAACATGAATCCCATCAAACATTCATCGGACATAATCAAGAGGTCACTTAGTGCATAAAATCATGCATCAACACCACTTTCATAATTATGGATGTCTATATTTGCAGCCTCGCTCAATATTTCCGCAAGTTATTGAGTTCATGTCATGTCAAGTTGCTGCACTACTCTGGGCAAAAGGAGGTTCATCACAGTAGTAGGAGGTATCCCATGACTTTTGTCACCTCACTGTAATAAAAGAAGGAAAAGTAATTTGCACTATCCACCTCTCATTTATGGGTCATCAATTCCTGAAGAAATTATGTTTAGCAAAGAACTTTTAAAGTGCCTCCTACTTCTCTTTAAGGGTAGGTAATGGTTGGTTTAACTCATAGTTTGTGTGTGGCAGAAGAGAGAGGAAAGAGTTGAAGCAAGTGGACTTACTCAAGGGTTAACATGACATTCATCTATAATCCTGAGTCAAAATAAAATGTTCTTGCTACTTTTTATACAATTCTATTTCACCCAGCCCTATTATTTGATAAAGGAAGCCCAGATGCAGAAAGAAAATAAGTTTTCCACCTTACACACTCACACACAGTAGTTTTCTGTGGAATTCTTAAATTTTTCCACTGCTGTAATATAGAATAAAACTGTATAACCTGGTTACAGCAACATCCACACACATACTCACACAAATGTACTCTGGCAACATACAGTCATTCTGCTGCAGTCAGCTGCAAATGTTGGTTATCTAAATTTTATCAGCAGTGTTTCACAAAGAAAAGGTTGTCTTCTTTCTGAGGATTCCCATTTGACTTAGTAGCATTTCTGTAATTCTCGTGTATTGACTGAACCTAATGGTAACACATCTGGCAGCATGCCTCTTAATTGGTTCAATGTCACAAACACTCAAGAATGGTTGCACCAGTATTTTATACACAGTCTGCCTTATAGGTGAGCCAGAATTTTTTAAATTTCTACCAATAAACCAAAGTCAAACATTCACCTTCCCTACTACCAATCATACATGCTTTTCCCATCTCATATTGCCTTGCACAATCACACCTAGAAATTTAATCATGATGCTGGATTGTTTTCCCTACTCTTCAGCATTAACTTATATTTTTCATCATTCAGAGCATCATTCATCACACCAAATTTAAATTCTGTCTAAGACATTCTGTATGCTCCTATAGTCATTCAATAACAACACTTCCCCCCAACACTATAGTGTCACCAAACAGTTGCGGCTTGCTGCTCAGTCTATCTGTCAGATCATTTATGTATATGAAGAACAAGAGCAGTTCTGTCACAATTCCCTGGGACACCACTGGTGATATCCTTGCTCTGATGAAGACTCGCCATCAAGGACAATGTTCTGGGTGTACTCCTTAAGAGGTATTTGAGCCACTCACATGTCTGGCAATCTATCCCATAAGCTCAATCATTCATTAACAGACTGCAGTGGGAATGTGTTAAATTCTACTTGGAAATCTAGGAATATGGAATGTGCATGTTACTCTTCATCTGTGGTTCACATGATGTCAAATGAGAAAAGGACAAGCTGATTTTTGCATGAGCAATAGTTTATAAATCTGGATAGCTGGACAGAAGCTACTATGCCTCAAGCAAATTTATTATATTCAAACTTCGGATATGTTCAAGAAGTCTGCAGCAAACTGATGTTAAGGATATTGGTCTGTAAGTTTGGGGGTCCATTCTTTTATCCTTATTTATAGGAGTCACCTGTTATTTTTCCAGTTGCGTGAGATTTTGTGCTGGGTCAGAGATTCATGATAATTGAAAACTAGGTAAGGGGGCACTCCTGAAGAGTAGTATCCACGAAACCAAATTGGAATTCTATATACACCAGGCATGTTATTTGTTTTCAATTCTTTCAGTTTCTTCTGAATGCCAGAGACACCTATTTCTACATCATCCATACAGGAATTTCTGTGACAGTCAAACAATGGTATGTCTGTATGATGCTTCTGCTTGCATGAGTCTATAAACAGATAATTTAGAATTTCGTCTTTCTTTTTGCTGCCTTCTATTGCTACAGAGGACTGGCTAATGAGTGACTGAATAGAAGCCACTGAATTGTTTAGTGATTTTATGTAGGACCAGAATTTTTCAGGTCAGCAAGATCTTCTGCTAACATACAAGCATGTATCAATCTTTTTATAGACAAATGAATTTCTACTAACTTTTGTCTGTTGGCATTTCTGCATCCTTTTTTGAACTGAGAGCACAACAATCTCTGCAGCCTCAGCATTTTCTGCATTTTGTTTTTAAACTAAACTTTTCCACTCTTAATCCACTTACCTGGCATATATTTCTTCAGAGTGCAATTTACAATCAGTTTAAACTTTGCCTTAATTTGTATATTACTATCATATTGTAAGTGAATTATTTGCAGTCATTGCCTTAGTAGGATGCTAACAACTGATTATGTGCTCTTTCCAACATAAACATTCTCCTAGCGTCCTTGAGGGATTTATGAACTTCAGTAACCATTATCATTATGATGACATCACTATTACTAATCCTAGTCTCTACATTGACACTGTCAATAAGGTCAGACCTATTGCTAGCTACAAGATCTAAAATATTTCCATTGCATGTTGGTTGCCAAACTTTCTGCTCAATACAGTTTTTGGAAAGTGTTTTCAGGACTGCTTCACAAGGCTGTCTGGCCTTATAACTTCTAATGGACCTACACATATCCCAGTCTATACTCAGAAGGTTAAAGTTGCCTCCAACAAGTATTCTATGATCAGGGTACTTCCGTTTTTAGCATAGATTTTCTCTGAATGATTCCACAACTGGTACAGTAGAATGAGGTGGCTGGTAAGGACATATGATGATGGTCTTGAGTTCACTTAGGCTGGTTACTTGTTGTGAAATAACTTTTAAAACAACCAACACAATAATTTAGTCCATTGCAATGAACATTACCCTCCCATGATGTCTAATCTGTTTTTACAATATGTGTTCCACATCACTAAATATTTCAGAGCTTTCTACTTTGGATTTTCTCCAGCTCTTGGTTTCATGTGACAGTGTTCCTAGAGTGTGGTAAATGTTATGAAAGCTTTGGTGATTTACTGTTACAGTTTTGACATCTGAAGTGTCTTTACCTTGTACAGAATCTGATTTCACTCTCTGACAGGTATTGACTGATGAGCAGTCATCAGGCCTCAGTATTTTGCCTAGCCAAAAAATCCATTGTTCTCCACACATACGCTGCCACATGAGTAGTTGCTTCCTCAGTGTAGTGCACCCCCAATCTATCAAGAAGAGTCCTGCAATTCCCAGCTCTATAACATAGGTGCAAAAATTTACTGCCAAGACCTTCACACAGTCTTCAGAGCCTCTGATTGAGAGATTTCACTTGGCTCCACATCAAAGGATCTGGCGGTTATAGTACGAGACTCACTCCAAAAGAAATGCACACTATTTTTCTATAAATACAATTTTCATTCTACATGTGAGAAAGTTTTACAGTGTGTAGATACATCCTTCCCGCTTGTTTTAAAACTTAGTTCAACCTGTTCCTGTGAGTGGTGCCATCACAGCATGTCTTCAAGATGGCTGCTACACTTGATGTTCGTTAGAAGCAATGTGCTGTCATAGAATTCCTGTACTGTGAAAACGAGACAGTGGGAAACATCAACAAGAGGTTGAAAAAGGTGTATGGAGATGTTGCTGTCGATCGCAGTACAGTTAGTCAGTGGGCAAGCAGGTTACATGATGAAAGAGGGCACGACAATATTGAGGATTTTCCTTGCAGCAGCAGGTGTGTGGAGAAGCTGCTGACGATCGCAGTACAGTTAGTCAGTGGGCAAGCAGGTTATGTGATGAAAGAGGGCACGACAATATTGAGGACTGTCCTCACAGCAGTAGGCCTCATACTGCACACACTCCAGACAATGTGCAGAGAGTTAATGAATTGGTGACTGCTGACAGACACATCACAGTGAATGAATTGTCATGCTACGTTGGCATAGGGGAAGGAAGTGTTTGCAGAATACTGAAAGTCTTGGCAATAAAAAAGGTTTGTGTCAGGTGGGTTCCCAGGATGTTGACAGTGGCTCACAAAGAAACAATAAAAACGGTATGCAGCAAACTTTTGGAACAGTACGAGAATGATGGAGATGAATTTCTTGGAAGAACTGTGACAGGTGATGAAACATGGCCCCATCATTTTTCACCAGAGGCGAAGAGGCAATCAGTGGAGTGGCATCATGCAACTTCACCCAAGAAAAAAAAAATTCAAAACCACACCTTCTGCCAGAAAAGTTATGGCTACGGTGTTTTTCGATTCCGAAGGACTCTCGCTTGTGGACATCATGCCAAGTGAAACCACCATAAATTCTGATGCTTATGTGATGACACTGAAGAAACTTCAAGCTTGACTGAGTCATGTTCAACCACATTGGCAAAAGCAGGACGTTTTGCTGTTGCACAACAAAGCACGGCCACATGTCAGTCATAAAACCTTGGAAGCGATCACAAAACTCAGATGGACAACACTGAAACACCCGCCTTACAGTCCTGACCTGGCTCCAAGTGACTATCATCTCTTTGGGAAACTGAAAGCTTACATGTTATGAAAGATTCTCTTCATGGAACAAGGTTTGAAGGTGATGACTCACTTGTGCACGCTGCCAAACAGTAGCTCCAACAGGTTGGTCCAGAATTTTACTGTGCGGGTATACAGGCACTAGTTCCAAGATGGCATACGGCAGTTAAGAGGGATGGAAATTATGTGGAGAAATGAAAATATTATTCCTAAAGGATGTATCTACCCACTGTAAAACTTTCAAACATGTAGAATAAAAGATGGATTTAAAAAAAAATAGTGTGCATTTCTTTTGAAGTAAACCTCGTATAATACTGCAAACTGTGAACTCTGCTTGCATGCCAAAGCGGGGTCAGCATTCTTCACTATGTCCACCAGTCTTATATACAAACTGAGGATGGCCTCAGAATCCAAGCAAGAGGTGTCATTGGAGCCAACATGAGCCACAACTAGAAGACAACTTCACCCTGCACTCGCTGTAGTTGCAGGCAGGGCTTTCTCCACATCTCAGATGAGGTTTCACAGAAGACATACTGGGTGCCCACTGAACTTTTTGCCAGCCCTAGATGATATTTCCCAGAGGTATCCCATAATGCACCCATCACTGGAGCTGCCAATAACTAGCAAATCCCTTCCCCTGCGTTCCTGCTACCCTTATGAAGGAGCAGCCACTTGTCCACTCACAGAGAGAATGGACATGGCCAGACAGACAGTGCCCATATTTTGAGTCATGCAAACATGTTACAACCTCCCACTCACTCTGTGATGAGCACAGTTCCCTCACACCAGGTACACTGGAAGTGCTTTGGCAAAAAAAAAACTGTGGGTGCAACAAATGACATTTGAGATGTCCCATTAATAGGCCAGTTTCTCCACCAATGCTATACCCCAAGGCAGCAGCCTGCAGATGGCTGACCACAGCAACAGTGCCTTCAAATGTTCTTGAAGTGTGGCCAATCTTTTGTTGCACCCTAGAAATGCATAGGCTAGGGCCATCTCTGCCAGTGAAATTCTGGATCTTGCACACATAACAAATTATTTTAGCTCACCAACACACTTATGTTTTTTGGTGTACTCATGGTCAGTGGAAGAGGGACATGTCATACCTGTGAGTATCAATTTACCAAGAGCATAATAGCACCTCTGCTGCACTTCATTGACACTTCAGATCTAGTTTTTATCCTGAAAGTGTTGGTTGAGGAAGGTATGATGTAAGAACAGCAGATGTTAAGGAAATTACAGCAGATAGGTTTATTAAGTAATGCACCTTCAACCAGTTCACTTGCTGTACCATTACTACCCAACCTATGGGCACAGATCATGTAACCAGTTGGAGGATGTAGCTGTAGCAGAACTTACACAAGTACCACTGTCGAAAGATGTTGGCATTTAAATCACTTGATTTTGCACCTTGTATTGATTTGTATAGTGGTAGCACAATTTACACATGCACTATTGTCAGATGATGTTGGCATTAAGACTACCTGATTTTGCACCATATGTGGATTTATCTAGAGGTTTCTTCATCAAAGTACAAAGGGTAGCACATGTGATCCACAAAACTACCATCCAATATTCTTGATATCCATCTGTTGTAGAATCTTGGAACATATTCTGAATTTAAAAAAAAATTAGATACCTCAAAAAGAATGACCTCCTCCTTGCCAATCAGCATGTATTCTGAATCGCTGATCATGTGAAACAGCACTTGTGCTTCTCTCACATGACATCCTGAAACCCATGAATCACAGCAGTCAGACAGATGCTGTATTTCATGATTCCCAAAGAGCATTGGGCACAGTTCCACACTTACATTGATAATGGATAAAGTGAAGTTTGTGATAGGATTGAGGATTTCTTGGTAGGGGGGATGCACTATGTTATCTTGGGTGGAAAGTCATCAGCAGATGTAGAAGTAGTTTAAAGTGTGCCTCCAGGACATATTAATAGCAACATTAGACTCTTCACAGATGATGAGGTGATCTATAGTGAAGTAATGTCTGAAAACACTGCAGAAATATTCGATTAGATCTTTACAAGATTTCAAAGTAGTGCAGAGATTGGTTACCTGCTTTAACTGTTCAGAAATGTAAAATTGAGCCCTTCACAAAATTAAAAAAAAGTAGCATTTTAAGGCTGCAGTATCAATGAGTTGCAATTAGTCAGTGAAACCATACAAATACTTGGGTGTAACAATTTGTTGGGATATTGTTATAATGTCAAGTTTAACACATATATTTCAGAACGACACAACACATATAAGTCACAGAGTAAGTTGACAAGCAAGACATGCGTACACATTAGCATTCGAATGAGCACTGAGTCCCAGTCTGGCGGCCGCTGCTCGGCTGGCCGCTTAGGTGGCGCAGCTGCTGCATGGCTGGCAGACAGCGCCGCACGTAGAGGACGCGTGTAATTGCGTGGCAGCGCTTTGAATGATCAGTGAGTCACAACACTTTGCCCCCCTTTGAAATTGTTGCACTGGTCTTGATGGACATGTCCTGGAGATGGCTAACGTCCATAGGCATTGTTTGACTCGCCGTAAAGTCTCGAGGAGGAGGCTTCCCGTACAGACGGAAGTGTCCCCGATGATAACGGGTCGAGAAGATAGGAGACGTAGGGGTAGAATCTGCTGGGGCCCCATGCACCAATCTGCCCATTGCGGCAAGTCCAGTTGATATGACAGGAGACATGGGCGATGTGTCTGCGTCCGTTGGAGGAGGAGGCAAGTAGATTTGCTCTGACAGAGGATGGTCATCCGGTTCCTGCATGGGCACGTCTCCTGGTGGCATCCGTTCTTGTGCTGGCATCGAGATGATGGTGAGAGGGCTGCATTGTAAGTATTGAGAGATGCCAAGATCCCGAGCATCAGTTAGAGCCAAAGTTGGTGTAGTGGAATTCGGAACAGGCGTTGCTGGCACATGAGGCCGAAGCTGGTCCGAATGACACACTGCAACACCCGTGTCCGTCTGGATTTCATACAGGCATCTGCCATGGTGTCTTAAGATGCGGCCTGGGCTCCATTTTGGCCACCTGCCATATCCATATACCCAGATGAGGTCGTCGGCGGTGAACCGGCCAAGTGAAGGCACCCGCGGCCATGAGGTGGAAGGCCGCAGAAGATGAAGTAGCGTGCGGGGCTGTCAGCCATGTAAGAGCTCAGCCGGGCTGTGGTCACCCATGGGGGTGAAACAGTAAGACGCCAGAAACTGGAGAAGCGCATCATCAGCAGCAGAAGAAGTCAGAAGTTCCCGCATCTGAGCCTTAAATGTGCGGACCAGTCGTTCAGCTTCACCGTTGGATTGTGGATGGACCGGTGGAGCCGTGACATGCATAACACCGTGACGAGCACAAAAAACCGCAAATTTGGAAGAGACAAATTGCGGACCATCGTCAGTAACAAAAGTAGAGGGGAGACCTTCCAAAGAAAAAATGCGGGCGAGAGCACTGGTGGTTGCCACGGTGGTAGGCGACGTGCAACGGACAATGAAAGGAAAGTTAGAGTAGGCGTCAATTACGAGGAGCCAATAAGTACCTAAAAAGGGTCCCGCAAAGTCAGCATGAATGCGCTCCCAGGGCTTCTCAGGCGAAGGCCACGGTGACAAATATGACTTCGGGGCAGCGGCCTGTGACGCACAAGGGCCGCAGGCAGCGACCATGTGTGCTATTTCAGAGTCGATGCCAGGCCAGTACACATGACGGTGCACCAGAGATTTTGTGCGAGACACACCCCAGTGCCCTTGGTGAAAGAGGCGCAAGACCGAAGCACGCAAAGACGCAGGTACCACAACACGCGGCGAAGCATTGTCAGTGGAGAGGAGGATAACACCATCCCTAGCCGTGAGGCGGTAGCGCAAAGCGTAGTAGTTCCGCAACGGATCAGAAGTCTTAGCAGACGGGCGATCTGGCCAACCCTTCTGAATACAGCGTAAAACCAGGGAGAGGGTAGGGTCAGAACCCGTAGCAGCCGCCAGCCTGTCCCCAGTGATGGGGAACCCGTCCACAACTCGCTGCTAGGCAACATCCAGGTGGAAACACAAAAGTTCCTCCCTATCGAATGCCTGATCAGGACCCATGGGAAGGCGAGACAGAGCATCAGCATTTGCATGTCGAGCCGTTGGCCGGAAATGAATCTCATAATTGAAACGAGACAAGTAAAGAGCCCAACACTGGAGGCGATTTGCTGCCTTGTCGGGAAGTGACGTTGATGGATGAAACAAGGAAACAAGTGGTTTGTGATCCGTAAGAAGATGAAATTTTGAGCCATAGCGAAAAACACCAAACTTATGAAGAGCATAAATATTGGCCAAAGCTTCTTTTTCAATTTGAGAATACTTTTGTTGGGCATCTGTGAGCGTTTTGGAGGCATAAGCAATGGGTTGTTCCAAACCGTCAGAAAAACGGTGCGCAAGGACTGCACTGACCCCGTATTGAGAGGCGTCTGTGGCAAGAACAAGATGTTGGCCAGGTTGATAAGTAGCCAGGCATGGGGCCTGTTTAAGCATAGTCTTCAATTTCTGGAAAACAGCTTCGCATGACGTGGACCAGTGAAAAGGCACGTTTTTATGCAACAGGCGAAGCAACGGCTGATCCACCGAAGCCGCAGATGGTAAAAACTTGTGATAGTATGCTATTTTCCCCAAGAAGGCCTGCAGTCCCCTAACAGATGTAGGACAAGGAAGGGCATCGATCACAGCGACAGTTTGCTGAAGTGGATGAATACCATCCTGAGAGAGTTGAAACCCCAAGTACGTGATAGATGCCTGAAAAAATTGTGATTTCTGAAGATTACACTTAAGACCGGCAGTCTGTAAGACATGAAAAAGTGTGCAGAGATTTTGAAGATGGTCTTCAGTGGTGGAGCCAGTGACAACAATGTCGTCCATGCAATTGATACACCCAGGGACAGGGAGCAATAATTGTTCCAAGAATCACTGAAAAAGAGCAGGGGCGCTAGCAACCCCGAAAGGCAAGCGTTGGTATTGATAGAGGCCGAAAGGCGTGTTAAGGACCAGAAACTGTCGGGAAGCAGTGTCGAGAAGAAGTTGATGATAAGCTTCTGACAGGTCAATTTTAGAAAAATGCTGGCCTCCAGCAAGTTCGGTGAACAGTTCTTCAGGACGGGGCATAGGGTAAGTGTCGATGAGGCATTGAGCATTTACAGTGGCTTTGAAATCGCCACAGAGATGAATATCACCATTTGGCTTAGCAACGACAATGACAGGAGAGGACCACTCACTGGAAGTGACAGGAAGCAAGACCCCTGAAGTAGTGAGACGATCCAATTCTGTTTTACCTGATCACGAAGGGCCACAGGAATGGGCCGAGCCCGAAAAAACTTAGGCCGAGCAGTGGGTTTGAGCGTGATATGAGCTTCAAAGTCATTTGCATGGCCTAATCCAGGAGAAAAAAGGGACGAAAATGTCATCAACAAGGAACCCAGTTGCGCATAAGGAATAGCATCAGAGACAATATTGACATAGTCATCTATGGAGAACCCAAAAACGCGAAAGGCATCGAAACCAAAAAGATTTTCTGCATTGCTCTGGTCGACCACAAATATGGGAACAGTGCTAATGATGGATTTGTAAGAGACCTCAGCATTAAACTGTCCCAAGAGAGAAATCTTCTGTTAATTGTACGTCCATAATTGCCGAGTGACAGGTGACAGGAGTGGAGAACCCAACTGAAGATACGTCTGAGAATTAATTATAGTGGCAGCAGAACCGGTATCTACTTGCATGCGAACATCTCAACCAAGGATTTGGACAGTGAGGAATAACTTCCCTGAAAGGGAAGAAGTGCAATTGACAGACAACACAGAATCAGAATCAGTGTCATGTTCATGAACATCATGTATGCGGTCGGATTTGCAAACGGAAGACGCATGACATTTCTTTTTGCAATTGTGACACACAGCCCAACGTTGGGGACAATCCTCGTGTGAATGTTTCGTAAAACACCGCGGACGTGAAAGAAGTTGCTGGGTTTTGCTGCAGTTTCTTAGTGGGTTGTTTACGGCTAAGACGAGGCTGCGCGTGGGAGCACACTGCGGCCACGTCGGCCGGCGGGGACGCACCGCATGCGTCGTCAACAGCGCACAGAGGTTGTATTTCCCCGACATCACCCCACGCCTTTATTTGTGCCCCAGCAGCGCAAGAAATTTCAAACAACTGCGCAATGGCGAGAACTTCATCTCGAGTCGGATTCGCCAACTGAAGGGCACATTGCCGAACTTCTTTGTCGGGTGCCGACCGGATAATAGCATCCCGTACCATGGAATCGGCATAGGATTCTTTGTGAACGTCAGTAACAAATTGACACTTTCGACTGAGGCTGTGAAGTTCAGCAGCCCAAGCACAATAGGATTGATGTGGCTGTTTTTGACAACGATAAAAGGCAACACGAGAGGCTACCACATGCGTTTGCTTTTGAAAATAGACAGACAGAAGTGAGCACATTTCAGCAAAGGACAAAAACACAGGATCCTTCAAAGGAGCCAATTGCGACAACAACCGATACATTTGAGGTGAAATCCAGGAAAGGAACAAAGACTTACATGGTTAGTCATCCGTGACATGAAATGCCAAGAAGTGCTATCGAAGACGTTTTTCATAATCAGACCAGTCTTCCGCCATCTCGTTGTAAGGAGGAAAAGGAGGTATAGCCAACGACAAGAAACGCCCAGCATTTGACGCCGCGATGAAATCGCAAATCGCCGCTGTAAGAAGCGTTTGCTGTTCAAGGAGATTTTGCAATTATTGCTCGACAGTAGCCATGGAACCCTGTGGGTCAACGGTGAAAAGGAAAAATCTACTACCTCATCGCCAATTGTTATAACGTCAAGTTTAACACATATATTTCAGAACGACACAACACATATAAGTCACAGAGTAAGTTGACAAGCAAGACATGCGTACACGTTAGCATTCGAATGAGCACTGAGTCCCAGTCTGGCAGCTGCTGCTTGGCTGGCCGCTTAGGTGGCGCAGCTGCTGCATGGCTGGCAGACAGCGCCGCACGTAGAGCACGCGTGTAATTGCACGGCAGTGCTTTGAATGATCGGCGAGTCACAACAGATATGAAATGGAAAAACCACATAGACTCAGTTTAACATAAGCAGGTGACAGCCAGCAGTTCATTGTACAATACTAGGGCAATGCAGTCAATCTACAAAGGACATTATTTACTAGACTCTTGTGCTACCCATTCTAGAATATTGATCAAATGTGTGATACCTGTACCAGATAGGACTAACAGAGGATATTGAATGTATAGAAAGCTGGGCAGCATGATTGGTCACAGATTTGTTTTCATTCTTTTTTGTGTGCTGAATCATGAGTGAAGATATTCTGTTCTTCAGTAAATGGTTTCATTTACTATTATATTTTGAATCTGAGAATAGATGTAAACTGTCCCTTGGTGATGGGGATTGGTTGGGGTGGGGGTTGGGTGGGGGGGAGGGGAAGGGGAGGGGCAGGTATCAGAGCAAAGATCCAGAGCTCCAAGTAGTGCCAACCAGAACTTATTTTTCTCATTAATTTTTCTTTTCCTCTATTAACAATGCTTCTCGTACATGGAAAATTTCACACTGCAAAGTGGTTGGATTCCAAATTTAAATGTGTGTTACTATGAAACTGTCTAGATATATCAGCTCACAGGTTGCAGAAAGCCAAGGGTGTATCATCTCTAGCAAGAATATGACCATCAAAGCACTCTAATATTTGAATCACCATTAGGATTGAGGAAAATGTTATTTCAGCAAGCATCTAGAGAATACTGATGTGGTAGTTACATATCATGTCAACAGGATACAGTAGAAGAGGGCTTTATAACATCTAAATACTTTCTGAATTTTAAGTCTTCATATTTACTCAGTCTGTAGTGATTTCTCATTACCAATTACATTACACTATTATTCATCTTCATGAGTGAAAAGACATCAATAATTTTTCAGTCTTTCATTTCTTAATATAAAGTTACTTAAGTTATATGGTACATGAAAAAATGTTTATTTCATTATTATTCCAGGTGGCAACATGTGCCGTGCTTGCTACACAACGAGCATTGCATCTTATCTCTCCTGAAAGAAAACAGAAGAACAAAATACAACCTAAAAATACATTTTAAGTATCAATGTAAATACACTTCTTACTTTTTCAAAAGTTAAGTATTCACATTTCTACTGAAATAATATTTTGGTGTTTACTGTAAATTTTGTACAAAAATTAAAGTTTATTCTTTGAAAAATATTGTGTAACTGGATCTAATAAATCTACTGAAAAACAGGTGACAATTTTTACTGTGGGAAATACATTCCTCCTATCTTGTAATATTTGAGCTCAATTTATGCCATGCAGTGGCACAGGTGGGATTGGGTTTGCAGAATGAAACAACAGGACACAGAAATGTTCTCACAGCCTGTTTATTGGAACTGACACAACTATATTGTAGTAGTATTACATAGGACAATGTATTCCCTTCACCTGTCCAAAAAAGGAAACTATTACTTCTCTCCTCATGAACACTGCTATTCACATGCACCTGGATCTGGTGTGCATACCAAAGAGAAACTAAATACTAACTTGAAGATGTTCACTTCATTTAACATAACACCCTTCAGCATATTCATCATTATAGGAGAGACTGTTTGTATGCTTAGAGAGGGCAGCTACTAAACTGCAAATAAGTTGCAGTGGGTGACACACAGTGGGTGCTCACAGTTTGAGGTGTGGACATCATTTATTAAATATAACACTGTCAACACAGCATTAAGCAACCTATAGCTTGTGACTCACTCATAGTGGTCTGTATAAATTACAAGGGGATGGCCAGAGCTGTCATGTCAAAACCTGTGTTGATTTTTTTACCATTGCAAGCTAATGCTGAAAAAAGTTCATATGCAGTATTTTATCTGCTGACATGACCCGGAAGGCAGTAAAAAATTTTACGAATTAAGAAATTTGTTACATGTTTTCCGCACTCATAACTGAGTAGTACAGCCATGACCTCTCTCGCTATGTTATGCCAATGCCATGTAGAGACATGGTGGTGTTAGCTATGTGTCACTCTCTTGCCACAGCAGTGAGAGAGCAGATTCACCATGTGAAAGTGATCGTAAGATAATTAAACATTCATTGACAAGTACAACTGATATGTTATCTACAGCATTCCTTCCAAATGCCATGGAACAGATTCAAATAAATATCATGGTTTGGAATACATAGAAATTAATTCTGATTCTTCCTACTGCCACAAAAATGCAAAATATTGATGCAATGTTCCAAACAAACGTTTTTTGTACACCAAGAAAATACAAGTAAAGACAAAATATGACAGCGCTGCTAGCCACTGACATTATTAGATGTCCTTAGATGAAACTGGGCCAGTGTTAAGAAATGAATGATGTCTAATATCAATAGATTTTGAAAAGTGCCATACATAGTTAATCAAGTTTTGAAACCATGAAGAGGAAAACTGACAATGCACTACTGATTGCAACTTGGGAATATTGTCATAGTGGTAGACTTGAAACTGCAGTGATCTGCACACAGTTATTTTCTTTGTTAGTTTTCTGTAAAATGTTTTCCACTACCAAAAAGCTTCTCTGTCTAATTGTTGAATTACGTTCATCATGCCAGTTGGAATCTGAAGTATCTCTACTTCTTTGTCATACTGAGCACAAGATACAGCTTTTAATGAATCAGAACTTTTATGACCTGGTCATGCATCTAGAAGGAAAAGAGATTTGTTCCTGTAGAATGGAAGAAAAGCATGATGCATGAAAATATTACCATTTTCATTTCCCAATTTTCCCCGACTTTGGTGTGTGTACTGTAAGATTGTCTGCTAACAACATTGTTCTTTTGACATGCAAGTCCAAAACATGTGGTTGATTCTTGAAGACATGCACTTAGTTTAGGCAGCAAGGAACCATCCAGACTAATTATGGGAATTTTAGTGTATGAGTGTGTGATTGCAGTAATGGACTGCACAGTTGCCTCTGTATGGTTTTCCCCTTTGAATGACAGTGTTCTTTTAACAAACTTTTCTTTTTGGAAACCAGACTGGTCTGCATTGTGAATGTAAGAGTCACTAAAACTAGTGACCTTATGATTTGCAATCATAATAAAAAACTTCTATCATTTCAGTCCTCCCCCCATCAACCATAGACCTTGCCATTGGTGGCAAGGCTTGCGTGCCTCAGCGATACAGATATCCATACCGTAGGTGCAACCACAACGGAGGGGTATCTGTTGAGAGGGAAGACAAACGTGTGGTGCCTGAATAGGGGCAGCAGCCTTTTCAGTAGTTGCAGGGGCAACAGTCTGGATGATTGACTGATCTGACCTTGTAACACTAACCAAAATGGCCTTGATGTTCTGGTACTGTGAACGGCTGAAAGCAAGGGGAAACTACAGCCTTAATTTTTCCCGGGGGCGTGCAGCTTTACTGTATGATTAAATGATGATGGCGTCCTCTTGGGTAAAATATTCCGGAGGTAAAATAGTCCCACATTCAGATCTCCAGGCGGGGACTATTATCGTCGTTATCAGGAGAAAGAAAACTGGCGTTCTACGGATCAGAGCGTGGAATGTCAGATCCCTTAATTGGGCAGGTAGGTTAGAAAATTTAAAAAGGGAAATGGATAGGTTAAAGTTAGATATAGTTTGAATTAGTGAAGTTCGGTGGCAGGAGGAACAAGACTTTTGGTCAGGTGAATACAGGGTTATAAATACAAAATCAAATAGGGGTAATGCAGGAGTAGGTTTAATAATGAATTAAAAAAATAGGAGTATGGGTAAGCTACTACAAACAGCATAGTGAACACATTATTGTGGCCAAGATAGACACGAAGCCCACGCCTACTACAGTAGTACAAGTTTATGTGCCAACTAGCTCTGCAGATGATGAAGAAATTGATGAAATGTATGATGAGATAAAAGAAATTATTAAGGTAGTGAAGGGAGACGAAAATTTAATAGTCATGGGTGGCTGGAATTCAGCAGTAGGAAAAGAGAGAGAAGGAAATGTAGTAGCTGAATATGGATTGGGGCTAAGAAATGAAAGAGGAAGCCGCCTGGTAGAATTTTGCGCAGAGCATAACTTAATCATAGCTAACACTTGGTTCAAGAATCATGAAAGAAGGCTGTATACATGGAAGAACCCTGGAGATACTAAAAGGTATCAGATAGATTATATAATGGTAAGACAGAGATTTAGGAACCGGGTTTTAAATTGTAAGACATTTCCAGGGGCAGATGTGGACTATGACCACAATCTATTGGTTATGAACTGTAGATTAAAACTGAAGAAACTGCAAAAAGGTGGGAACTTAAGGAGATGGGACCTGAATAAACTCAAAGAACCAGAGGTTGTACAGAGTTTCAGGGAGAGCATAAGGGAACAATTGACAGGAATGGGGGGAAGAAATACAGTATAAGAGGAATGGGTAGCTTTGAGGAATGAAATAGTGAAGGCAGCAGAGGATCAAATAGGTAAAAAGATGAGGGATAGTAGAAACCCTTGGGCAACAGAAGAAATATTGAATTTAATTGATGAAAGGAGAAAACATAAAAATGCAGTAAATGAAGCAGACAAAAAGGAATACAAACGTCTCAAAAATGAGATCAACAGGAAGTGCAAAATGGCTAAGCAGACATGGCTAGAGGACAAATGTAAGGATGTAGAGTCTTATCTCACTAAGGGTAAGATAGATACTGCCTACAGGAAAATTAAAGAGACCTTTGGAGAAAGGAGAACCACCTGCATGAATATCAAGAGCTTTGATGGAAACCCAGTTCTAAGCAAAGAAGGGGAAGCAGAAAGGTGGAAGGAGTATTTAGAGGGTCTATACAAGGGCAATGTACTTGAGGACAATATTATGGAAATGGAAGAGGATGTAGATGAAGATGAAATGGGAGATATGATACTGCATGAAGAGTTTGACAGAGCACTGAAAGACCTGAATCAAAACAAGGCCCCCGGAGTAGACAACATTCCATTAGAGCTACTGACAGCCTTGGGAGAGCCAGTCCTGACAAAACTCTACCATCTGGTGAGCAAGATGTATGAGACAGGCGAAATACCCTCAGACTTCAAGAAGAATATAATAATTCCAATCCCAAAGATGTGAAAATTACCAAACTATCAGTTTAATAAGTCACAGCTGCAAAATACTAATGCGAATTTTTTACAGACAAATGGAAAAACTGATAGAAGCCGACCTAGGAGGAAGATCAGTTTGGATTCCATAGAAATGTTGCAACACGTGAGGCAACACTGACCCTATGACTTATCTTAGAAGAAAGATTAAGGAAAGGTAAACCTATGTTTCTAGCATTTGTACACTTAGAGAAAGCTTTTGACAATGTTGATTGGAATACTCTCTTTCAAATTCTGGAGGTGGCAGGGGTAAAATACAGGGAGCAAAAGGCTATTTACAACTTGTACAGAAAGCAGATGGCAGTTATAAGAGTCGAGGGGTATGAAAGGGAAGCAGCGGTTGGGAAGGGAGTAAGACAGGGTTGTAGCTTATCCCCGATGTTATTCAATCTGTATATTGAGCAAGCAATAAAGGAAACAAAAGTAAAGTTTGGAGTAGGTATTAAAATCCATGGAGAAGAAATAAAAACTTTGAGGTTCACCGATGACATTGTAATTCTGTCAGAGGCAGCAAAGGATTTGGAAGAGCAATTGAACAGAATGGACTGTGTCTTGAAAGGAGGGTATAAGATGAACATCAACAAAAGCAAAAAGAGGATAATGGAATGTAGTCGAATTAAGTCGGGTGATGCTGAGGGAATTAGATTAGGAAATGAGACACTTAAAGTAGTAAAGGAGTTTTGCTATTTGGGGAGCAAAATAACTGATAATGGTCAAAGTAGAGAGGATATGAATTGTAGACTGGCAATGGCAATAAAAGCGTTTCTGAAGAAGAAAAATTTGTTAACATCAAATATGGATTCAAATGTCAGGAAGTCATTTCTGAAAGTATTTGTATGGAGTGTAGCCATGTACAGAAGTGAAACGTGGACGATAAACAGTTTAGACAAGAAGAGAATAGAAGCTTTCGAAATGTGGTGCCACAGAAGAATGCTGAAGATTAGATGGGTAGATCACATAACTAATGAGGAGGTACTGAATAGAATTGGGGAGAAGAGGAGCTTGTGGCACAACTTGACTAGAAGAAGGGATCGGTTGGTAGGACATGTTCTGAGACATTGAGGGATCACCAATTCAGTATTGTAGGGCGTGTGGAGGGTAAAAATCATAGAGGGAGACCAAGAGATGAATACGCTAAGCAGGATGTAGGCTGCAGTAGGTACTGGGAGATGAAGAAGCTTGCACAGGATAGAGTAGCATGGAGAACTGCATCAAACCAGTTTCAGGACTGAAGACCACAACAACAACATCATTTCACTTTGAATCACTTTATTTTCTGACCTGTTTCTCAATACAAATTTCATTCTTTTTCTTGCCAATATATTATATGATATTTTGAAGTGACTAATCAAACTTTGAGAAGATGTAAATTCTTTAGTGCCTATTGCATTGCCCAATCATGTAAAGTTCTATCACTGACACTAAATGACTTTTGTCTGACTTTGGTAAATAGCTCGAAAAGAAACACATTTAACTCCATCGCAATTTCCATTCAGCTCTTACAATGTCCAGTGACTTCATTTTTTCATCTATACTATTGATGTTCAGATGGACAAAGCAATATATATTTTGAACAGTATTTATAAAATGGGGTACCAGTAGTGTGATACCACAACAGTGACAAAGCACTGAGATATAATTTTCATATATTTATTGATAAGGACAATATTAGTATCTGACAAAATCATTACAAGCATACAGTGCATACTTACTCCCACTGCCTACAGGGGAGTGATCCTCCTTTTTTCAAGTCAGAAAGCACCAGAGGGCACAGGGCGTGCCCAAAGCATGATGTCAGCAGTGCAACTAATGGGTTGATGCCAGTTGAGGCAACAGATAAGGACATAGTTTTCCCAGTATCTTTAATTGTTGCTGGCTCAGCAGTGGTATTTGAAAGGGAAACAATTTGGCAGCATTATTATGCATTCTTGCGTCCACAGGAGACGTTGTGGGGCCTGTGGTGGTGTAAGCTGGGGCAGTGACTGTGGGTGTACCATCTGCTGAAAAACAGGAGGTGAATCCTGCCTGTTGAAGTGAAATGTTTATATCTCTCTGCTGTGTACTATATCTATGTCTTTGATTGGTGTCATAAAATAAAATATGTGTGCCTTGTTATAGCAACTATGTCGTGTGTATGCTTTATGTTGTGCTCTTTAGTTCTTTCTTGAAGTTTCTGCAATAGGTTATAGGCCCAGTACATGATTCAAGAAAGGAATTGGGTATTACAATTTTACATTTCGTGACACCAGAAATGAGTTAGCGTGTTTTGTGTTATACGCGCAGGTCGTATTGTATATATGTGAATAATTGCTGCACATTTCTCTTGTAGAATTTTTGCAGTTGTAAATCTGAACTGTTTTACAGGATGACAATGGATTTTCATGGTATAGAGAAGCTGTGTGGGACTAAAAATTGGACTATTTAGAAGTTCACAGTACGAAATTTATTATGTGCATTAGATGGCGCTTATGAAGTGTGTATTGGTGAAGTAGAAAAACTGGCAGCTTTGCCAGTGGATGCAGCATCAGCACAAATAGATGTGTTTAATGCTGTGCTGAAAAGATGGAACAAAGCTGATCATGCAGCAAGTCAGATTGTTGTTAGAATTGTAGAAGCAAAAGTCATGGCATTGTTGGTTGCATGTGAGAGTGCATGAGATATGTGGGACAAGCTACATGCTGTGTTTGAAGAGAAAACAAAGCAAGCTGCACAATTTGTTCAGTCAGAATTCTTCAATTTTTACGTGAGTTCAGGTGATGACATGGTGACACATCTCACTTTGAAAACTTGATTCTTCGAATGTGAAACCTGATGAATCATCATCAATGGTGTGATAGCTTGACACACTTCCTGACAGTTATGAAAGTCGGCAACAGCCATGGTGGGCAAGATCTGAAGATCAACAAATGCTAAAACATTTAATGGGTGTGTTAACTTCTGATGACAGTCATCGTGCTTGCCAGAGGGAGAAATGAGATGAGGTAGTTGCACTTTTCGCTACCAAAGCAAACATTAAAAATGCAGACAGCACCACTGTGAGGAACATTACTTCGTCAAACAAATACAAAAAGTCTACAAACAAAAAGAAACTCAAATGTTTCGGTTGTAGTGGATTTGGCCATATTAAAAACATATGTCCAAATGTGAAACACAATCAAAATACCGCCCACAACCAAAATAAAAGTGATTTGCCTGACCAGGCTTTCATTGGTGGAGTAATAAGTGCAGAGTTGGATGAGGACTCATGGATTGCTGATTGTGGAGTGACAAATGACATGGCTAAGAAAACTGAGTGGTATACATCATTTACTAAGTTGGCAATACCACTGCAGATATGCATGGGCAATGATTCGACTACGCATTCACTAGGAAAAGGGACTATTTATTTGGAAACTTTTGTCGATGGAAAATGGAAGTTATGCCATATGGATAATGTTTTGTATACTCCAGAAGGGCGAAGAAATCTCTCTTCTGTATCGGCTGCTATGGACAAGGGATTAGACTTTTATTCATTGAAAGACAAGTGTGAGTTCCAAAACAATGGCATTGTAAAAGCATGTGGCATATGTAGTGGCAACTTATTGAAGGTGTTGATTCAAGTGACAACACAAATTGAGCCTTGTGATCCCGAGGTAAATCTTGCGTCAAAGGACTCCCTGCAAATTTGGCATGAATGCTTGGGTCATCAAAACAAACATCATGTCCAACAATTCTTGAAGCAGCATGGTGTTGAAGTTAAAGACTTTGGCAAAGAATTTTTTGAGGCATGTGTTACAGGGAAGCAGCATTGCAGCAGTTTTCAGTTATGACATTAGCATGCCACACAACCTGGAGAAGTGATTCATGCTGATCTGTGTGGACCTATGTAGTGTAAATTGCTGGGAGGAGCAGAATATTTTCTTTGCTTCACTTGTGACTTTTCAAGATTACTCGTGATATATTTTCTCAAGCAAAAGTCTGAGACTGCAGTGAAGATTGCAGGAATGGTGAGCATTGTGAAGAATTTTTGTGGTCAACTACCAAAAGCATTTCAATGTGATGGTGGACTAGAATTTGACAATACTGAAGTTAAAGTTTTGATGAAATTAAATGGCATACAACTCATCATCACAAATCCTTATACTTCAGAGCAGAATGGATGTGCTGAGCGCACTAACAGAACAGTTGTGGAACTAGCTTGAACCATGTTGCTAGCTCAGGGCCTGCCTAATTTCTTTGTGACAGAAGCAGTAAACACAGCTGTTTATGTGTTACACAGAACTGGTACAAGTTGTGTGGATGTCAAAACACCTTATGAGGTATTCACTGGAAAGATGATACAGTTAAATAAACTTTATATTTTTGGGATGAAGTATTTTGTTCATATTCCAAAGAAACAGCGAAAGAAATGGGATCCAAAAGGAAAACCAGGAATCTTTGATGGTTATTCTGATGGCATTGATGACTTTTGAGTGTGGATTGAATCAGAAAAACGGATTATTTGGAGTAAGGATGTTGTTTTTGAACCTGAGAAAACTGGTAGAACAGTAGTATTACTCCCAAGTGAAACAGACAATGAAGAATTGAAGAATAATGAAGATGCAAGTGTGTTTAAGGAACCTACAAAAGAAAGTTCTAGTGAAAGAGAATTGAGAAATAGGCAACAACTGAAGAAACCAGAGCACCTTATTGAAATTATGCTGGCTGAAATAAATGAGCCAAAGAATTATACTGAGATTATTAATTCTGTAGACCATGAACATTGGAGAAGAGCAATGGAGGAAGAAATGACTTCACTGAAAGAAAATGCTATGTGGACTTTGGAACCTCTGCCACTAGACCATAAGCCCATTACAAACCATTGGGTTTATGGAATTAAGAGTAAGGCTGATGGTAAAACTGATTGCTATAAAGGAAGACTAGTGGTTCACAAATTTTGTCAACGAAAAGGTATTGACTCTAATGAAATGTTCAGTCCTGTTGCTAGATATGACACAATTAGAGCAGTTTTGAGTGTTTCTGCTAGTGAGCAACTTCAGTTGGCACAATTTGATGTAAAATCTGCTTTTTTTTAAATGGCTTCTTAAAAGAAGAGATATATATGGAGCAGCCTGAGGGACTTAGTGATGGAACTGATCGGGTATTCAAACTTCATAAAAGTTTATATGAACTAAAACAATCTCCAAGGTGCTGGAACCAATACTTCAAGGACTTCCTAATAAATCTTGGGCTTGTGGAAGGTAAGGCAGATCCGTGTTTGTTCTATCAAGAAAACTCCAATGACAAGTTGATGGTAGTTCTGTACGTTGATGATGGATTAATATCTGCAAGTAAGAAGAAGGATATTGAAGTTTTCCTAAAGAAAATTCAAAAAGAATTTAAAATTACTATTGAGCCAGTAGGATATTTCTTAAATATTAATATTGTATGTCATGATAATGGATCAGTAGAGATTAATCAAGAAAGTTATGCTAAAGATATTCTTCGGCGGTTCAACATGACAGAGGCCAATCCTGTGTCAACTCCAATTGAGCAGTACCTGCAGCCAAATGAGTTAACCAGTGATAAACCAACTAATGCTCCATATTGAGAAGCAGTTGGCTGTCTTATATATTTAGTTGTTGGTACAAGGCCCGATATAGCATTTGCAGTGAGCTATGTGTCAAAATTTTTAGATAATCCTTGAGAAAATCACTGGTCTATGGTAAAAAGAATCCTAAAGTATATAAAAGGTTCAGTGTCATTGGGTATAAAATATGATACTAGCCATGCAAACAAAAGACTTGAGATATATACTGATGCTGATTATGCCAGTGATCCAGCAACCCGATGCTCAGTTAGTGGAGTGGTTGCAAGATTTTGTGGAGGATCAGTTACCTGGGCTAGTAGGCAGCAACATTGCATATCACTGCTAACAACAGAGTCAGAGTATGTGGCTGCCAGTGAAAGGGGCAAGAGAAGGAATATGGCTGTCTAGGCTCTATCAAGAAATTTCACCACTGGAGAGTGTTCCTGTTCTTCTTGTTGATAATCCTGAATTTCACAAGAGATCAAAGCATATTGATGGTCGCATGCACTACATCTGTGACAATATTCAAGAAGGCCAGCTTGCCATTGAGCATGTACCAGGCAATCAGCAAGCTGCAGATATTCTCACCAAACCATTGCCACATATCCGGCTTAAATATTTAAGATCATTAATTGGAATGTGTTAAGTTCTGCATTTAGTAAAATAAACATTTAGGGGAAGTGTTGGAGTGAAATGTTAAATTAATCTCTCTGCTGTGTACTATATCTATGTCTTTGGTTGGTGTCATAAAATAAAATACATGTGTCTTGTTATAGCAATTATGTCATGCATATGCTTTACGTTGTGCCCTTTAGTTCTTTCTTGAAGTTTCTGAAATACTTCCATGCCATCTTCTGGTGGGACAGGAGTAGTGTACATGAAATTGTGTGTGACAGTGCTTGCACCCAACCACCTGCCCCTGTAGGTTGCAGTAATCATGAGGTCAGTAACACATAATGTGATGGATAATTCGTCAGGTAGAAAAACATGGAGATTCACACACAACTGGAAATTGACTAATCGGTGCATAGGAGACAGTGGGGTTGGAAGTGTCTTTATGAATAAAAATTAATTGTGTCATGTGACAATAGCAGTGTGGCACGTGGATGTTTTGTATATGTGTGCACACATGTCCAACTAAGTCTGGTAAGTCCTGGACTGTGGAGACCATTTCATGTGTAACGAATCCAGCTGGTAGGGTAGGGGCTCACCATGCAGTATTTCGCAAGTGACACACCAAAATCATCTTTATGTGCCATGTGAATGCCAGGAGATCACATGGAAGGGCCACCATCCACGATTCTAAGTGGTACTTGACAGCGGCTTTCATCATCCATTGCCACCATTCCATGAGGTCATTGGACTGGTGGTGGTAGGCACTTGTGTGAAATCAGTGGCACCTGCGAAGGTGGCATAAGTCACTGAATAATTGGGATTCAAACTACTGACCTTGGTGTGACATTAAGGAGGCCAGACAGCTGAACTTGGCAATCCAACTGTCAATGAAAGTTTTGCTACTGCCTCTGCTAATATGTCAGAAATGGGCATTACACCCACCAATCATATCACATGATCTATCATTGACAGAATATAATGATAACTATGCAGTTCAGGGAGTGGTCCTACAGAGACAATGTAGACATGCTGGAACTGCCCCTTTGGAATGAGGAATTTATCAAAGGGAGCTGCGCATAACAGCCAGTTTCTGCCTGCTGACACAGAATGCAAGTCTTGGCCCAGGTGGCTGAATCTTTTTTAATGTTAGGCAAAACAAACTGTTCCATGGTGAGGTGTGCGGTAGGGCACATGCCTCAATGTGGAAGGTTGTGAAGAAGGTCAAAAATAGTCGTGCAATACAGCTCTGGGATGACTAGTTGGACACATCCATTCAAAACATCACACCAAATTTGTTTGGTCACACCAGGTAGTGCACGCTGTTCAATTGGAATCTCATGTCTGGTTTGTTAAATAAGTTGTGGAGATTGGCATCTGTTGCTTGTGCAACTGCGATGCTACCAAAGTCCAACTGGGCAGAGGTATCTGTGGTATGGGAAAGATAGCCCAAAACAATATTATTGACATGTTTAATATATCTCAGGTTGGAAGTGAACTGTGTTACAAAATATAGGTGGGTACTGAACCTATCAACAGCTTGCGGAATGTGTCTGCCAATGGGCAAGTAGTGTCCCCTCAACAAGTGACAAACTGCTTATATATGGCTAGTAATTTGGGGTCAAACATAGAACATTTTTCCTGGGTGTCAGTAGGTTTGTGAGAAAAAAATATAAGAGGCTGAGGAATTCCACCAATATCTTGCTGTAACACAGCCCTGACTGCAACATCGGTAGAATCAGACATGATAGATAGATGTGCATCAGGCGATGGGTGGGTGAGGACCATGATGTGTAACAGGTGTTTATTTACTTAGTATTTGTGGTGTCCGATTTAAGTGTCATTTACCAAATGTATTCTTGCCGTACTATGCTTGGATGACTGGTAGCAAAGTCTCAGCAGCATGTGGCAGTTGGTTCCTGTAGAAGTTTATCATCCTCAAAAACCTGTGCAGCTCTTGGTAGTTGTTGGGATGTGGGAGGAGATGTATCTGGTGCGTTTTCTCAGGAGTAGTATGCACCCCAGACATGTCAATGTGGTGTCCAACAAAGGTCACCCAGATTTGCTGAAGTTGGCACTTGTCATTGTTTGTCAAGACCCCATGAGAGGCCAGCTTATCAAGAATGATAAACAGGTGATCATTGTGATCTTGCTCATTTCGCAAAAAGAATATGACATCATCTAGATAGACATAACAAAAAGAAAAATTGTGTAGTATGCTCTCAATAAATCATTGCTATATCTGCACCACATTTTTTTAGCCCATATGGCATACAGAGGAACTCAACGACACTGAGTGGCATGATTATTACAGCTTTTGGTATGTTCTTGGCTGCCATCAGAATTTGCAGGTTTTGAAATTGACAATGCTGAAAATTTTTGCCCTGGCCAAGACATGGGAAAAATCATGCAAGTTAAGAATGGGTTAGCTGCCAATCATTGTACAGGCATTGAGATAGTGGTAATTGCTGCATAGGTACCAAGTACCACTCTTTTGAACTAGTTTAACTGAGGAGGCCCAAGCACTGTCTGATGGTCTAACTATGCCAGCTTGCAAAAGTTCTCCACCATGGCATTAGATCCTTTAATTTTGTGGGAAGCTAGATGACAGGGGCATCAATGGATAACGAGACCTAGTTTGGTTGTAATGTGGTGGATTGTACCATCCCACATGTCACAGACTGATTGTGATGTAATGGGGGAACATGGAGCATGTCCAGGAGGTGGGGTGCAAAGTGATTTGCTGACACTTTTAAGTCATGCAGTATTGTGTCAGGAGCACGCTCACATAGGGGTTGTGACACTTCACTAATATGAGAAGTTCCCATAGTAGTGGAACCACGGTAGTAATTGGTGTCAAGATGATGAAGGTCATCGAGATGCTGTTGAGTTGCATGTAGTGATGCAGTGGCATGCATGATTCATTTCTGTAGTTATTTGCTTTGAGGCACATGAGCTCACTGTCATGATGTAATGACAAGTACCCAGCTGCCTTTAAGCATAGCTGGTTGGAAAGTGCTTCATATTGTAGCTTCAGGTCAAGTGGTGTAACAAGCAGCTGCAGCATGACCGAGAGCATTACAGTGCCAGCAGGAAGTGTATCCCTGCCCACACCACAGACCAGCTGCTGGCTGTCCCAACACAATGGGAGGGCATGATTTATATCCAGCTGTAGTTGGTAGTGCCAGAGAAAATCAGCTGCAAGGGCTTGTTCAACAGTCTCTGCCACTAGGGATTTCCAAGGCATTTGCATATCTGTGTCAAGTTTGAGCACGATGTGTGGAGTTCCTAGCAACTGTGACTACAGAGTAACTGGCCACATGCAGTTACAGTGGTAATGGTGACAGTGTAGCAAGCACAAGAGCTGGCAGTACAGAGCTTACATTGGTCCCAGTGTCAATAAGGAAATGTATGAGCAGGCACTTGTCATGGATGAATAGTTGAGAACCATCTTCACACTGAAATGCTGCATTGGTGCTCTATTGTTGTTAATGAAGAGCATCCTGGTGCACCTGCATCAGGTCACAGATCTAGTTGGGGTAGGTACAGTGTTGTCTACAGCACTGTGCATCCTGCCCTAATTTGCTGTTAAACCAGCAGTAGCAATGCTCTGTGTTGGATGTGGTAGCAGGTGATGCACTTCATCTGCATGGCTTTTGTTTATATACAGAGTCAGCATGAAGGTGGCAACCTTGGCTGTCATTGGTAAGGACTGTTATCCACTGGAGCAGTGAAAGGCACTCGTGGTGGTAGAGAGGGTGGTATGGCATGGTTTGGATTGGATTGACCCAGCCATTGTCGGTCAGTCTGCAGCTGCACTGAATATCAGGACAGCTTGGCTGGGATCGTGCAAAATCAGTTTCAGCACAGACATGATGATGATGATGATGATGTTTGGATTGTGGGGCGCTCAACTGCGTGGTTATCAGCGCCCGTACAATTTCCCAACCTTTGCTCAGTCCAACTTCGCCACTTTCCTGGATGATAATGAAATGATGAGGACAACACAAACACCCAGTCATCTCGAGGCAGGTGAAAATCCCTGACGCCGCCGGGAATCGAACCCGGGACCACGTGCTCGGGAAGCGAGAACGCTACCGCGAGTCCACGAGCGGCGGACTCAGCACAGACATACTGAGTATTGACTACAGTGTAACACTTGATTATTGACTAGAATGTGGTGGTATGATTGTGTCTACCTTCTGTCAGCGAGCTGAAGTTTGAATTCCAGCTGTGCATCCTCATGTGCTAGCATTGCTGTCTGAATGTTCTCTGGCAGTTTTAGGTGTTAAAGTGTCCATAGTGTGCAATCAGGCAGGGGTTTTGGGTGAATTAGAACTCAACAGATGATGCCAGCATGAAGACAGTGTGCTGTTGCCCAAATTAATGTCGTTGATGACAGGGTGTAGCTGCTGAGAGGAGTGCATGTTATTCATTGCAGAAGTAGTGTCTTGGCAGTTTTGTTTTTGTGAGAAGTTGGAACATCCAAAAACAAGTCACTGATAAGGTCTGTGCTGTCTCTGAGATGGTTAAGAAAAGTGGCAAATTTCTCGTTGTTCCAAAAGATGCCATTGGCTGACATGAAACACTTACTGAGGGCAAACCGCATTGAGGGAGACTCTGCATGGAACAACAGTAGTTTAGACAATGGTGGATGGTATGATGGCTGTCAGTGATTTGATTGTAAGGCACCATCGCAATGTGGCCGTTGCGTGGTGCGGGAGTATCAGTGTGTGAGATGGGTAGGAAATGAAGCTCAATGTAGGGATATGTGTGATGAGGTAAGTAATGTCATGGAGTGGATGGCATTGGCATCATGGGTGATGTGCATAGGACACAGGTGGCTGTTTGAATAACTGCTGTGTGTGTGAGTGAAATTTTGAGGCCAATGCAGTACGTACAACTTTCCCAATGTCAGATGTCTCAGATGGCACAAAATGTATGTGAGAGTGTGCATGTGGTCCTGGAACTGTAAAAAAGGAAGATGTAGTGCATTTATTATCCTGTGGCAGAGACCTCGTCTCATGGGGTTTGTGCATGTGTGCAAACATTTGCGACATGGTTGACACAGTTGTGACATCACTCGAACTGGGAGGCAGTGGCATCTGACATTGTGGAGGTGAGGTGGTGAAAAACATGTTCTCAGAGTCCATAGTTGGTTTTGGTGCTGGGTGTAGGTGACGCAAATGCGAAGCACAATGAGGGACCAGAAGCTAGTTGGTTGTGATGCCCAGCATGGCTGGTGTGGCTGAGGTATGAGTGACTTCTGGAACTTGCATTTAGTCACAAGGGTCAGAACCAGATTTGGAAAATTGGAAAGCACAGATACTGAAAAGTGATGAAAATCTTGATTCCACTGTCCATTGACAGATGAATGTCGTAATAGAATGATGGCGTGGTATGCCACAGGCCATTGTTATTCAACTGTAACAGCACTGTGGGAGATGTCCATATGATTCAGGTTGTAAATGTGAGTGTCATAAAGCTCATTATCACTAGCACTGGAACAAGCAATGTTTTGTCCTATGCAAAAGTTGAAGTCAGTTAAATTAATGTTTGTTATGGAGGCAGGTAGCCATCATTTATTTCGATTCTCTGTTGCAGTTTTGTCTAAAGTGCAAGGAGTAGATTCACTTGGTGTCAAATCTGGAACGTTTATTGTGAAGTCACTCGTGAAAATCGACATTTGTCTTGGGACAGTTCATTGCTTGGCATAAGTGGCAATGCAAGTTTGGTCTGAAGATGTGGTAGATAATGAAGGCATTGTCACTATGTCCTTTGGCACTGTAGTACCGGCCAAGCGCTGGTGGATATTTAGCGATTTTGCACATGGAATGTTCTTGGAATTCATGAGCACTTGTTAAGAGATGTTGTTGATGTTTCATTCTCAACGGCCTAACCAACACATCATGTTTTTGAGTTAACAGCAATATCGCAGTATGACTCTGAAATTCGGTGTCACTACTATGGGAAATGGGGTACTGGCTGTGTGATAGTGGAATAGTAACTCCCATTGTCTCACAGGCTGCAATCCTCATATTTTCAAATTGGTGACATTACGCCACAACAAATACATCACTGCTCTTTCACTGTCTGATAAGATAATTTTAGTTCCCAGTGTTGCTTTTTGAGATAACTGATGATTATACATGACACTAATACTCTCTTTGTGAGTACAATTTTCTCCGGTTTCTTTGGCAATGGTTGATTTTCAATCTGCACTGTCGAGTGTTTCAATCATTTCTAGACACATGTTGGCATTATTCATATGCTTGTCTAGTAGTTTAACTACCATTTCACCCATCACATAGTCTTCATCAATGTTTTCTATTGACAGCTTCATTAGGTGCGTGGCACCGATGAGGTCGACACCAGCATCGATATACGTTTGTCTCTAGATTCTGAGCATCGTATTTGGACGCTAAGCTAAGATTATCTTTGCTCTCTTCCGCCATAGGCAGTTCTTTGTAAGCCTTGTGTAAACAGGTGAATAAATGAACTACTGTTAAAAATGTGTTGTTTGGTGTAACTGACCTGAACATCCACCTCACTGGTGACCCCGACGAGTTGTAATGTCTTCCGTTCTTGCCGTTTTACTGTGTCCGCAGCCTCCGCATCAGTTATTTTCACGTGTATTCGAACAATGACTTCGGCCCAACGCCTAACGCCGGATTTTGTGACCGACATGCATCACGTTGCACACGATGTACACCTGCCAGGACTGCAACACGGTGCCTCTCACTCGACAATTACGCCGATTTCACCGGACGTTTTAGAGCCTGCAACAATAAGTGAGGTTAGGAACATGCATGACTCTGGTTACCAAACGCCTTTGTTCCTGCCACCTCATGTGCCTACCTCCACCAACCGTGCCACCACTACTTACGGCTCTTGATGCAGTGCGGTACCAACGTCGAACTGCATTAATGTTTCATTGGGCAACTTTCCACTGCCGGAGCAACAACTCTCAATGACCTACTCTGTGCAACCCCACATTAACTACAGCCACGTGGTCAGCCCTGCCAGGCTCATGGGCCTTTCACCTCAGCTTCCAATCATGCTTGCTGCTTCTTCTGTCCCACATCAATATGTGTCTTCTGACTTCGGCACATCAGCCTGCAACATGAACAACAAGTGGTCTAGTGGACCTAACGACACCTTACGTTCTACTACTACATCCCACTGCTCTGTGCTACAGCTCCCACCTTATCTGAACGTGATTTCGAGTGGAGTGACTATGAACAATGAACCTTTTTACCACTCACCCCATGTTCTGCATCACTATACACACGGTGCTTCGGTTCAGACCACACCTCCGCTGCCTCCCTGCCACACAGGTTAATATGGCTCAGTTCTCTTGTCAAGCTATCAGCGTGTTAACATGCACCCACAGTTCATGAATTATTTCTCACCTGTTGCATCTGCGCGGGCTCCAGTCGAGCTTCCGCAACCGTTTTCAGCACAGCTGGGTGCCTCTTCCGCGTCAGCCATCCGCGACAGGCCACCTTCCATGAAACACATTCTCCTGTCGCATAAACGCTGGCTCCTGTCAAGCTTCCACATTCATTTTCAGCACAAACCAGTGTCTCATCCACGTCGGCCTTCTGTAACATGACACACCGTCCCCCACCGCAATGTGCCACCTTCACTCTACCGCAGGGCCAGTTCATAGCTCCATCAAGATCCCCAACCATGTCGCTAAGGCTCGAGAATGCTACTGCCGCCCACACTTTGGACCTCACATCTGCTTCCGCACTTCACCCCCAGGCTGCTTCCAGGCCGCCATCACTCGCGAAACTACCAAAACTGCCTGTGTTATCCATTGAGAACCCCGAATTCTCGTTCGCCTTAGTCGAGCAGATCTTTCAATATTATTCGTTTGATGGCCACTCACAGTATATTTGTCTCATGAACAATCTCCACGACCATGCTGACTTGATTCATGATTATTCACCACACCTCCTCAGGTAGACGTATACGCTTCTGTCAACAGGACGATACTGGAACGTGTTACACGGACATCGACTGAGAAGGTCCAGCAGCTCATCTACAAGGAACAACTCGGTGACTCGACTCCATCACAGCTGTGGTGCCACCTCTGACTCCTCATTAACAACCAGGCCATGCCCAATAACATGCTCTTGTTAATCTGGATCAAGAAACTTCCTCTTTCTGTCCAAACTGCCATCTCTTGCCTTGAAGATCAAGCAACTGACGTACTTACCCACGCCGCTGACCGAGCTCATTCTGCACTACAATGCAAGCTTCACACCTGTAAAACTGAACCCGCCTCCCGCTGACAGCTTCGCTCTCCCCCTGCACGCCGTGGACGCTGCATTAATTTGAACACCGGTAACCCATCGTCAGCACCGCCGATGGCCTCACCCCCTCCTGCAGTCAACTCTTTGGCAGGCATGGACCCTCGTCCTTCCCCCTTGGCTACGAGCTCTCTGCAGGATGCACATCCACATTACCTCTACTGCTACTTCCACACACATTTCGGTAATGCAGCAAGGAACTGCATACCGCCTTGCTGTTTCCCAAACGCCAGTCACAGGTAGGCCACCTCCTGTGCACAAGAAAGGCACCTCCCAGTGCTTCACTCAGTTCGTGAACGACCTAACATTTGCGGATGCTTATATGTCAAAGACATGTCTTCGGGACAACTGTTCCTCGTTTTTTGACACGTGTGCTGATGTGTCCCTACTGCCCACGTCTCTAGCATCCGAGAACATTCGCTCCCACCACATGTCACTACAAGCTGTCAACTCCACTAAACTACAATGTTCGGGTTCAACCTCCCACGTCGTCTCACTCTCCGTAAACTGCAAACTCTAGTGGACCTTTTTAGTGTGCGATATTGAGGAACCTATGCTAGGCATTGACATCTAGCCACACCACAAACTTTCACTGGACCTAGTGCAAAACACCATGTCTCTTCACCCATCCAAGACTCACTTCCCCTGGGCTCCGTTGAGCAAACCTCCACGTGACACATCGGTCCGGGCTCATCTCATCCGTACATGCTCGTCTCTGTTGATGACATTACAAGAAACAGCTCACAAGTGCCTTGTCAAGCTTGAAAACGTCATTTGACACTCAGCTGGACATGAGTGCGCATGCGCGACGAGCGTCACGTGTTCCTGAACTGACAGCTCCTACCCTTCCCCTCACAGACAGCACCTCATACTATGCAACTTCAGCTCCTGCATGCCGCCATGCGACTGCTACTAACAACACAAACAGTGCACTCGTGCCTAGTGCTTTCCCCGTGACCGTACTGCCACAGGCCACACCCTTGGACAATGGACTCACTAACGCTTCATGAGCTCTACCGAGCTCACCTGACCACGGTGCCACTGCTTTGGGCTGGTGGCCATCTTGTCACGTTGACTCCTGGGACACTTCGCCACCTCGGCTCCCGTCAGATCCATCGAGTGGCTCCGAACACCATGACCACACCTCGCTGGCAACATTTCCGTTGTCACCAATGGCACAGTTCACAAGCTTCGCCTCACACAAGGCCCCCCGATCTCCAGTAAACCACGTCGACTTTGTCCCGAGCGCCTCTCCAACCTTAAAAAGCAGATTTCTGAACTTCTAAATTCCAGTGTCATTGAACCCTCTGCCAGTAGCTGGTCTACACACATTCGTATGACACCCAAGAAAGACGGGTCCTGCTGCATGTGCGGAGACTACCATCGACTAAACGCATGAACAATTATGGACACCTACCCCATACCCAACTTTACCAGTTCCCTCGCAGGCGCGACCATGTTCTCTGTCACTGATTGCAAACGGGCGTACCACAAGATCCCCATGGCACCTGAAGACATTGAGAAGACAGCAATCACCACCCCAGTCGGGTTATTTCAGTTTTGATTCATGCCCTTTAGTCTGAAAAACGCAACCCAGACCTGGCAACGCTTCATCAACAAAGTGCTATTCGATTTAAAATTCTGCTTTGCATACCTTTATGACATTCTTGTGTTCAGATCCTCCATCGAGGACAACATTCGACATGTGCAAACTGTTATGAACACTCTCACGGCAGCAGGCATCGAGACCAACCAGGACAAATTGCAGCTACATCAACCCACTGTCACTTTTCTTGGTTTTCGGGTCTCTGCTGATGGCATTTCACCACCCCCCTGAGACGGTACAAACAATACTAAACCTACCCACACCTGCGTCATTCAAAGAGCTCCAGCGCTTTCTACGGACGGTTAATTATTATCGCCAACATCTACCTCAGGCTGCGGAGATTCAGGCTCCACTGATGGATGCCTTGGCAGGCACCCACACTTCTGGATCTTGGCCCGTTCCATGGACCCCTGCCATGACTGACTCTTTCACCGCCCTCAAAAGTCTTCTTCCCAAGGCCTGCACCATCGCGCATCCTCATCCCAATGCGCAGCTTTTCATCACCACAGATGCGAGCGATTCTGCCACCGGCACTGTCCTTAACCAGACAATCGATGGCCAGACTTCGCCTGTCCAGGTCTTCTCGCGCAAGCTCACCAATGCACAACGGAAATATTCCACGTTTAACCACCACTGATGTCAGACACATAAAGGGGGCTGACAATATAGTTGCTGATTTCCTTTCATGAGTTGACGCCGTCCATTCGCTGTTAGACCTCTCCGAACTGCCTATCCTCCAGCCCGCCGACGAGGACACAGAAAACCTGATCTCAGATTCTACCTCTTCACTACACTTCATCTGCACCACCTTCCCTGGCATTTCTGTTGAGATCTGGTGCAAAGACAGTACGGGCACGCTATGCCCCCTCATCCCAACCTCGCTCCATCAAGCTGTCTTCAACGCATTGCATAATTTAGCCCACCCTGGTGTTCATGCATCTGCCTGCATTGTAATGGAGCACTTTGTGTGGAGAAAAGTCAACAAGGATTGCCAGCAATGGGCATGCTCCTGCATTGCATGCCAACGATGCAAAGTACACAAGCACACTTCACCCCTCCCCACCCCCCCACCCCCCACCTCGGCACCTTTTTGATCCCTCCTGGGCATTTACAGCGTATCAGTATATTCATATTAACATTGTCGGCCCTCTACCCCTCTCTAACGGCTCTCATTATGTTCTCTCGTCTATCGACCAAACAACTCGCTGGGTCGAGGCTGTCCCCCTCCCCAATATTACGGCAGAAACTGTTGCTCGAGCTTTTGTCGAGTCATGGGTATCGCATTTCGGATGTCCAGCTATCATCACGACTGACCAGGGCAGACAATTTGAGTCAGCCCTGTTCAACGAGATTTGTAACATTTGCGGCATCCTGCGCATCCATACCACAGCATATCACCCGAAAAGTAACGGGCTAGTTGAGTGATGGCACCACACTTTCAAGGCAGCTCTTTGATGCCACGACTCTCTTTGGATGGAGGCCCTTCCACTTGTGCTACTCGGCATTCATGTGATCTATAAGGAAGACCTCAAAGGCACAATAGCCGAGTTCATATATGGCCAGAACATTGCTCTCCCTGGCGAACTCGTGAGCCCTTCTGCTTCTCTCCCTCAAACTGACTTACCTTCCTTCGTGGACCATGTCAGACGCCATTTCATCAACCTCCACATCACTCCACCTGCCAGCCATTCCCACCCTAAGGTTCATGTCCCAAAATCTCTGGACAATTGCGAGTACGTCATGCTCCGAGATGACACTGTCCGTGCTCCCCTCCAACCTCCATATACCCACCCATACCAAGTTCTCTGGCGCTCAGCCAATACCTGTGACATCCAGATGAAAGATTCAGTCGTCACAGTCTCTATCAACAGACTTAAGCCTGCTCATGTAGAGCCTTCTTCTACGCCCCCTTCAGGCCACGACCACGCCGCTCACTGTCGGTCCCTTTCACCTCTCCTCCATCACTTGCATCACCCTGTCAAGGTTTCTCACGCCCCCCCCCCCCCCCCATCTTGAACATGGAATGTGCCCTTGCTCAAGGTGTTTGTGCCTGTTCCCCCGGACATAATCCATGACACTGTTCATCGTGTATTTCCCTTCATTTGGTGCTCATGACACAACCTCCGCCATTCCCTGCCACCTGGTGAAATGTGTTCCCCTCTCATCCGATGTCGACCTGGACATGCTTCATGTGTTTGCCATGCCCACTGGAAACACCATTGTCATTGCTCTGTTCCACTCGCAAACCACCGGCCTACCTGTCGCCGTACGGCCAGCATGCCCAGTACGACGCCCGACGCACTTCAACAACTTCCAGCTTCAGTGGCCAAACCTTCCTTCATGTCATCTACAGCTCCCCAACAATGCTGTTGAGCTGACCGCAGTCCGGCTACTGCGGACCACCCCTGCCGATCCCTTGGTCATGGAACGCCTTTTATGGTACGTGAAGGGACTGTCTTCTAGTCTATGTACATCATCACACCATTAAACATCATACACAGATTCATTAAAAAATTAGTTTTTGGAAATGGAGGTTTCTTCATTTACTGAAAGAAAAAGTTGGAAAGAAACCACATAAAGTGGAATTAAATTAGAAAATTCACTCAGATCAGGATGCCAAAGGAGAGCAAGTAGGACAAGATAAGAGCAAAAACATCAATTAAACACATGTAAGAGATGAGGCCTGGAAAAAATTGTAAGTGACAGAGATGTCAGCTGAGAAGTGAGGGAATGGATAAGTAAGCTGAGAATGGTGGGAAAGACTAAACTGGATGACAACAGATAAAATTGAAAGATGATTTTAATGGAGTAGAAGAAAATAACAAGGAAATACAAGATAAAAAAATGGATAAAATGTAAAATGATGGCAGGGTGATCAAAAACTAAACAAAGGAAGGAAGACAGTTAGGAAGTAAGATATTAACATGCTCATTTGGACAAGAAATTTAGCTATGCAATTAACTACACATACATACATATTCTGCAAATCACTGTGACGTGCATGGCAGAGGATACTGCTTACTGTATCAGTTTTTGTGGCTTCTCCCTGTTCCATTCACATATGGAGCACAGGATTAATGATTGTTCAGATGCTTCTGTACACTTTTATTTATTTTATTTATTTATTTATTGTTCTGTGGGACCAAATTAAGGAGAAGTCTCCATGGTCATGGAACGAGTCAATACATGAAATTATAACACGATATTAGAAACAGATAAAATGAAATATAAAAAAACATATTCAGGTGACAAGTCATAAGTTTAAATGAAGAAATCAACAATGTAACACTGGAATTTGCTTAATTTTTTAGCTCTTCCAGGAGCTCCTCGACAGAATAGAAGGAGTGAGCCATGAGGGAACTCTTCAGTTTAGACTTAAAAGAGTTTGGGCTACTGCTAAGATTTTTGAGTTCTTGTGGTAGCTTATTGAAAATGGATGCAGCAGAATACTGCACTCCTTTCTGCACAAGAGTCAATGAAGTGCATTCTACATGCAGATTTGACTTCTGCCTAGTATTAACTGAGTGAAAGCTGCTAACTTTTGGGAATAGGCTAACATTGCTAACAACAAATGACATTAAAGAAAATATATACTGTGAGGGCAATGTCAGAATTCCCAGATTTTTTAATAGGGGTCGACAAGAGATTCTCGAACTTACACCACACATAGCTCGAACAGCCCGTTTTTGAGCCAAAAATACCCTTTTTGAATCAGAAGAATTACCCAAAAAATAATACCATACGACATAAGCGTATGAAAATATGCGAAGTAGACTACTTTTCGTGTTGAAGTGTCACTTATTTCAGATACTGTTCTAATGGTAAATAAAGCAGCATTTAGCTTCTGAACAAGATCCTGGACATGGGCTTTCCACAACAGCTTACTATCTATCTGAACGCCTAGGAACTTGAACTGTTCCATCTCACTTATAATATGCCTATTCTGTCTGATCAAAATATCAGTTCTTGTTGAATTGTGAGTTATAAAATGTAAAAACTGAGTCTTACTGTGATTTAGCATCAAATTATTTTCCACAAGCCACGAACTTATTTCATGAACTACATTATTTGTTACTGTTTCAATATTACACACAAGATCCTTCACTATCAAGCTGGTGTCATCAGCAAACAGAAATATTTTTGAATCACCTGTAATACTAGAAGGCATATCATTTATATAAATAAGAAACAGCAGTGGCCCCAGCACCAACCCTTGGGGAACGCCCCACTTAACAGTGCCCCATTGGGACTGAACATCACTACCACTCTCAATATTGCGGAGAATTACCTTCTGCTTTCTGTTCTTAAGGTAAGAGGCGAACCAGTTGTAAGCTACTCCCCTTACTCCATAATGGTCCAACTTCTGCAGTAATATTTTGTGGTCAACACAGTCAAAAGCCTTCGTTAAATCAAAGAAAACACCTAGCGTTCAGAACCTTCTATTTAATCCGTCCAATACCTCACAGAGAAAAGAGAATATAGCATTTTCAGTTGTTAAGCCATTTCTAAAACCAAACTGAACATTTGACAGCAAATTATGTGAATTTAAATGCTCCAGTAACCTTGTATATACAACCTTCTCGATAACTTTAGCAAACACCGATGGCATAGAAATAGGTCTAAAATTGTAAACATTATCAGCGTCTCCCTTTTTATAAAGTGGCTTCACTACCGAGGAAACCGACCACTCCTAAAGGCAAAGTTACAGATATGGCTGAGAACTGGGCTAACATACATAGAACAATACTTCAGTATTCTGCTAGATACCCTGTCATATCCATGAGAGTTCTTGGTCGTTAGTGATTTAATTATTAACTCAATCTCTCTCTTGTCAGTATCATGGAGGAGCATTTCAGGTAACAGTCTCGGAAAACTTTTTTCTAAGAGCGCTATATGATTCCCTGTTGGGACTAGGTTTCTATTTAGTTCACCTGCTATATTCAGAAAGTGATTATTAAATACTGTACATATATGCGACTTATCAGTAACACGGACATTCCCACTACGCACTGATTCTATATCCTCGACCTGTCTCTGCAAACCAGCAACTTCCTTTACGACTGACCATATGGTTTTAATTTTATCCTGAGACTTAGCTATTCTATCTGCATACCACATACCACATACACACTGTATTTATTGTAATCTGCTTACCTTGCAGATCATCTAAGATCTCACCTTTGAGCAATCTGAATGAATTGATGAGGATTTCAAACATCCTGAATAACAGAAATGACTTATAAACATTATATTCCAGTGCTCCATATGTTGACCACAATAAAAGTAGTTTATCAGGTGCAAGTTATGTGTGTACATTGGGAATCAAACATATAATGATTTAATAAGTTCCTACCAGTGAATTACTGAAGCACTGATACTGGGAAGCATAAACCAAATTTAGTATCTGTTGAGAAGGATTCAGTGTCATGATTACTGCAGAGAATGATCTGCAACAGGCCACTATGTCGTACCACGCCTAATGTCTGCATGTGTTCATTTATTCTCACTCACAACTCTAGGTCATCATGCCTTCATCAACACAGAAATATGATTGCATATCAGATAGAATGTAACATGGATTTTGCCAATTGTGGATTTCCTTTTTATAGATTCAGCATTGTCAGCAAGAGGGACGAGCAAATACTAATAGTTGGACAACTCTTGAAGTAGCGACCATTGGCTATTTCTAGTCTACCGCACCTCCTCCCGAGCCCATCTCCATCTGCCATTACCTACGTTCCCCTACAGTATCTCCTTACACTGTGTCTTTTGTTCTCCACTATTTGGTTCTTTTATTTCATTTTTCCTATAGCTCCTAATTTTTCAGAGCCTTCAACATCGCAGCGCATCATCAATCATTAGTTAATATATTAAAAAACTAGAAACCCACCTCGATTGCGTAAAAAGCACCTAGTATTAACATAGGTTTCGGCATAGATAACTACACCTTCTTCAGAACAATAAAACCCACAAGTGATTAAAAGAACACCACAGCCATACATTTATAAACGAATAAAAGGAATAAACACATACAGTACATGTGTACAAAGTCTAAACCACTACTTAACTTAATGGTGTAACCTCCACCTCACACTGGCCTATGTTCGATGGGCCATGACCCACCATAAACTACAGTTTATGGCTTTCACAGCTAGTTTCCCATTTACAATGTTCTAATGGAAAGCAAACTCTCAAAGAGCATGTGAAATCTATTAAGGAAAACATTATATTTGTCATCTATGTAATTGGCACTATTAACATGCTGCCACTTTTGTTTCTTGACAAGATTATAAAAACTTTCTGCTGCTGATGGATTAACTTTCCTACACAGTTTGTAATTATAAGTGACATTTGTTTGAGTACAAAGGCCTTTTAGTGTTAAAATTTGTGCATCATGGTATGAAAGGCCATTCACACTTTTACTAACAGAATGCCTATCTAGCTAGTAATGAAGAATGAATAAAAATGTTGTCTATGGCTGTGCTACTGTTCCCCTGCACCCTAGCTGGGAAAAACACTGTCTGCATCAGATCATATGAATTTAGGAGATCTACCAACATCCTTTTTCTTGCATCATATACACAAAATTTATATTGAAGTCACCACATATAACTAATTTCTGGTACTTCCTATAAAGTGAATCAAGGACCCTCTCTAGCTTGTGCAGAACTGCTCTGAAGCCAGAGTTAGAGGACATATAATCAACAACAATTAGAAGTTTAGTTTCACTAAATTCAACTGCCCCAGCACAACATTCCAATACCTGCTCAGTGCAGTTACGTGATGCGCCTTTGGACTCAAATGGAATGCCGTTTCTTACATACATGGCCACTCCCCCAGCCCACAAAGAACTCCTTGAAAAACAGCCAGCTAATCTGTATCCTGGTAAAGGAAGCCTCTGAATTGTCAAATAATTTAAGTGGTGCTCCAGTATACCAATAATTTCAGAGTCAACATCTATAAGCAGTTCACTAACTTTATCTCTAATAACTCTTATATTTTGATGAAATATACTAATTCCTTCTCTATTTGGAAACATGATATCCTCTGAAGGTGAGCCCCTAGTTGGAGAGACTTCTTTTAAGCAGGTATACCTATCAGCTGACTTCGATCTAAAAAAGGTGCAGCTCTAACACCAACTATTACAGAAATTTTTCCATGAGTGATCCCACCACCACCAACTACACCTGTAAGCTTTGCCAGCCTCCCCTTCCCATATCTATTGAGGTGTAGGCCATGCCTAGTGAAACCCAATCTAGTGACAGACTCAACTGCCACCACTGAAATGTGACCCATGCCCTCTGTCATCAATGCCTTCTGCAGCCCCATGTTAAAACACCTAACAGCCACATTAAGATGAGGCCTATCATGACACTGAAACAGTTTCATGAAATGCACGTTAGTGCCACCAGTTTGAGTAGCTATCTTTAGCAGATCACCACCTACATCATATTCCACATCCCTATCAAGACTGTTCCCTGCTCAACCCACTATCACTACCTTATCCTCCTTCATAAAATTCCTACATAGCTCCCCAATGCTGTCAGTCACCTGAACCAACCCTGCACTAGGCTTCACAATGCTGGTGACCTGGTACTCACTCCCCAACACTTCCTGCAACTGCTGGCCCACATCTCTACCATGCAAACTACCTAGCAGCAGAACCTTCTTCTTTCTGTTAGACCTTGCAACTGACCTAGACCTCCTAACTACTGGGGACTGCTGCACCTTCCCTACACCTACAACTACAAGAGGCTCCACTCCACTCAACTTTGACATTTGGTCAAATCTAACGCACATACACAAATTATAACTGTCTCACTGCCTCCTCCTCCTAGCTGCCTTCTTGCCAACTGCCAGTTCCCATTCCCCAGCACCCTTCACCCTCATCAAACTATCTAGTTCCTCGTTTGTGTGTTGTGACTGTATCTGAAGGGCACAGATCTTATACTAAAGCTCCTCTATCAACTTATTTCTACTACAGATTCTGCATTCCCAGGAGGGGATCTCGCTAGAGTGCCCACTGGTTTCCCCACTGTATTCCCCCCAATGAAAATACTTTGAACAAATCTCACACCATAACCCACTACTCACAAACCTATGACAGAGCCTACACTTCTCACTCATGGTAAAATTTTACAATTACTGAAAAAAACTATACATCTACGTTACCTAAGTTCAGTTACACCAGTAAAACTATTAATAGAACTAACAATAGCAGTCTCAAAATTCTCTCACTACTAAGGAAGCAACTACTTATATTAATACTACTAAAGCAAAACTAACACCAATACCAACAACAATTCAAAAATTATTATCTAAAATCAATAATTCAAGTGGCCACTGGAACACTCAATGAAGTTAAAACACTGAATGAAAATTTTACTGAAATATTTCACTAGGAACAATAAGAAATGTCAGCTGAAAACTAAAGCAGAAAATTTACTAAATGACTTCAATGTACAGAAAGCTCTAAAAAACACAGGGGGCAAATGTTTCCAAAAGTTTATTAAATTGTTATTTCACCACAAACAGCAAGAAACACTGCTGAAAACTATTAAATTTAATAACTGTATAACATTGCACAAATAACTTTGTCAGTACTTAGCTTTATAACTGCAAAAGCTGCAAGTGCACACTGCAAAATGTAAACACACTACTAAGGTGTGAGGCTTGGATGAATGACATAAGCACATTCATGAGTAACAGACCAGTTAAATAAATAACACAGGAAGAAAGACTGAGATTAATGAAAATCCACTAATAAGTTAGTTTTACAGCAAATATTAACACAAATAAACTTTAAAATAAGTAACTTAAGACTAAAACTTTATAAAATATTGACGAGCAATTTCAACAGCAGTCCAGCATATCTGATGTCACACCAAAGAGTTTTGTTAGAACTAACTTAAAAAATTAGCACACCTTGACAAATCATTTGGCAAAATATCCTTGATTGATGCGCTTAAAAGGAGATTACCAGAAAGTCTGCAGTGGGATTTGGTACACGGACCTGACGATTGCCTTGAATGGTTTTTACAATATGTTGACAGGCTGGATAGGGCAGTAGAAAGTAGTATGTACCATAATAATAGGAATAACAGAAATCACAATGGAAGTAATCACAGAAACAGAGATAATAGTAACTTTCATCAGGATCAAAGTGTCAATAGAGAGAGAAATTCTGAACATCAGCTGGATAGGAATAATGGGAATAACCATGGGCATTTTAATAGAAGAAACAATCATAGAAGTAACTACTTGAGAAACAGGTGTTCACCTCAATGAAGGTCCACAGTTTTGGAGTGAGGAAACATAACAAGCACAGGACCCCTAAGTTACACCTGCAATTACACAATAATAGCAGTGCTAATGATATGGCACATGTATCTGAAACTGAACAGAAAGAATATCTGATTTCTTGTTTATGCTTTGATCAAAAGTTTTGTGATACTATATTTAATTATAGTGATGTAACTGCTAATCACAGACAAGAATGTGAGAGTAGTGAAAATTTTGGTGTAGTATCTACCATGGACTAATGATTTCTTCTCTTGGGCAAAAAACAGTATTGTTGAAGTATGTGAATCAGGTGATGACTGTATTGAATCTGAACTAGGTGCTATTTTTTATGTAGATGTGAGTGAGAGCTGTGAAGTAACTGAGGTTGGTAAGTCTGAGACTGGTGGCATACTGAAAATGAATGTAGTTGAGGTAACTGAATTTGATGGAGATGAGACCTGATGATGATGTTCGGTTTGTGGGGCACTCAACTGCACCATTATCAGCGCCCGTACAAATTACCATTCCATACACAGTCTAACCTAGCCACTTCAACAATATGATAAGGGAATGATGAGGAAAACATAAACACCCAGTCCCCAGGCACAGAATATCCCCAACCCAGCCAGGAATCAAACTCGGGACCCTGTGATCCAGGGGTAGCACCGCTTGCCACTAGAGCATAAGCTGTGAATGAGATGAGACTTATATTGTCAGTGATGAAGTAATTTTGGAGGAATATGATGATGATGAGTATCAGGTATTTGTGGAAAGATTATCAGTTATTTGTAATGTTGAGAATACAGATAAGGCAAGTGATGTATGTGATGTTGTAAGTGAGGGTCATGGAATACCAGTCCAGTCAAAACAGTTTTTCATTAATGTCATGCGCAGTAATGATCCAAACAGTAAACACATGTATCTGTGAGCCAGGAGAATAAGGTTAAAACTTTTTGAAGTTTGTTTGGGACCAAGTTCATGATAACTTTGATAAAAAGTGCATTCTGGATTAAGTTAGCTGTGCTTAGTCAGAATTTGTATCCCAGTTGGTGGAATGAAGTGAAAGAAGATCTATCCAGGAAGTGCAATATTGACAGGAATGTGTTTTGCATTCCTTTTGTAACAAGTGACATTAGTTGTGCCTTGGAATCTATTCACTGTGTCCAATCTTTACCTGACAAAATGAGTAAACAAAGTAATGTTATGATACCTGTAAAGTTGTTAAAACCTTGTGAAGATAATGTGGATGGGGCATTGGACGAATCTGAAAGTGATCTTTTGCACAAAATGTCTGACAACAGAGAGGATGATTCAGATTTTTGGTGTCCTTGCATTAAAATTAAGACTGATCAGTGGGAAGGCAACTGTTTGATTGATACACGTAGCCCAATTTGTGATATATCTGAACAATTTAGAGACAAAATCAACTACAGTAAGAATTTTGTGGAAATGTCCATTGTCAGAGTAAAAGTAAGAGGAGTTACAGGGAAGCAAAGGAAATTGGTAAAATCTCAGGTACTTTTAACTTTCAGTATAGAAGACAAGACCTTTGAACATGGATGCTTAGTGATCCCTTGACTGGAAGAAAATATAATTCTCGGTGTGGATTGGATGGTAAAAGTTGAGGCTTGGTTTGGATGGAGTGCTAAATAATTGTTTATTTTGGAACATAAAAGTAATACTTATATAAACCCTAATTTCTGAATTTTAAACTGTGGGAAAAGTTGTAACTATTTGCAAAACATTGTGAACCAAAGTGAGTACCTGATAATTATATAAATTTCGATGTGACTGAGGATCAAGATTTTGAAAGTGTAGTAGATTCTAAGACAAGGGAAGCTAAAACTCTTAATAACCAACAAAAGTAACAACTTAGGAATTTGTTTTCGGAGTATAGAAATGTTTTCAGCGAAAGACCAGGGAAAGTGAAAGGCTATCAGTGCATGCTTTACCTTAGAAATAATCAACCTTTCTTTCTCAAGTCATATAGTACACCATTTTCAAACAGGAAAGATGTGGATAAAAAATTCAGAAAATGGAAACATAGGGAGTAACTGAGAGAAATAGGAGAGCTTATAATAATTCTTTGGTTATGGCAAGTAAAAGAAATGGTGGAATGAAATTTTTTTTTTACTCTAGACATCTTAATAAGTTTCTTATTGGAGAGAATGAGCATCCTGAGAACAGCGACAAGCTGCTACACAAATTTTATTATGTAAAATTCATGAGTAGTTTGGACTTGACATCTGGATTTTACAAGTTTCCACTTGAAATTAATTCTAGAAAGTATACTGCATTTTTGTATGAAGGTAAGTGTTCTCAATACTGTGTGGTGCCATTTGGGCTAAATGTATCTGTAACTGAATTCATAAGAGCTCTCGATTCTGTCTTGAGAAGTGAAGTGACTTCAATTTTAATTGTGTACGTTGATGACATTTTGACCACTGAAAACACCTGGGAACAACATTTGGATGTGTTAAGAGATGTGTTTTCAAAACTGGAATCACAGGGTATGACTTTGAAAATCGATAAATGTAAATTTGGTGTGGAAGAAGTAAAATTTTTAGGACATGTTATATCTGACAAAGGGATTTCACCTGATAAAGAGAAACTTGATTCAAATTCCAATTTTCCTGCTCCTCGCAACAAAAAACAGCTTAAATCATTTTTGGTTTAACTGGATTCTATAGAAAATTTTGTAGCAGCGAAACTTTGAATACTTCATGCCTGTGTGAACTTTTGAAGAAGAATACTGGCTGGGATTGGAATCAGGAATGTCAGGATGCTTTTGATGAGGTGAAAGGATATTTGTGTCAAAGTCAAATATTGCTCAGTCTGAATTTGTCTCTTTCTGTTATGTCTGTATTTGTCTTTTTTTGTTATGACAGACAGTAGTGATGTTGGTTTGGGTGCTCATTTATTTCAGGAGGTTGAAGTTGAAGGTGTTATTAAACATAGATCACTTGCTTTTGCTTGTAGAGTATTGTAGAAACCTCAAAAGACATACACTGTAACTGAGAAAGAACTTTTGGGTGTGCATTGGGTATTCAACAAGTTTAAAAATTATTTACTAGGTCACAAAGTCATCACCTATACTGATCACAAAGCAGTTTGTTATCTACAGGAGTGTAAGCTGTACTACGACAAAATTACTCAATGGGCATTGTTTTTACAGCAGCTGAAATATGAAATCAGATACATTAAGGGCACAGACAATGTAGTTGCTGATGCTTTGTCTAGGCTACCTTAAGGGAGTGTCTCATCTAGCATCTTTGGTGAGGGAGAAAGAGAGAGAGAGAGAGAGAGAGAGAGAGAGAGAGAGAGAGTTAGAATTAAGTACTTGAGATGTGTGAAAGAGGAAAAAGAGATATTGAAAATTTGCAAAGACATCCACCAGTATTAAAGTCATGATCAAAATTGGAAATTGGTTAAGAGCATGTTGGGTAAGAAAGGAGGAGAAAAGACTCAACAATATTATAAGGCACACAAGGTTATTTTATTCAGCACACGAAGGACTGACCCAGATGATTGGACACTATGTTGGCTATAACAATGTATTGATACTTCAATTACTAATGCACATGAGGGTTTTGGTCATTGTGGATCAACCAAATGTATACAAAATGTTGAGAGAAACATCTATTTTTATAACATAGGAAGGAGAATCAAGAAGAAGAATGCCAGCTACGACAGATGCTAAAGAGTGAAGGTAAGTAACCAAACAAGTAGAGGTCAAATGCAAAACATATTGCCTAATAATAACCTAGTTCTCATGTCTGTGAATGTCTATGGGCCTTTGCCTGGATCTAAAAATGGATTTTGTTTTTTTTTTGTTTTTTTTTTTTTTTTTTGTGGTGGCTGATGTTTTTCCAAAGTTCATACTGCTGTTACCTCTTAAGAAAGCACCCAGTAAGCAAACCATTTCTAGGTTTGAAAACATGTATTTTCATTAGATGGGTATTCTTAAAACACTTTTATCTGACAATGGTTCTCAGGTTACATCATAAGCTTGGAAAGACTTTGCTGATTATGGTAAAATAAAGCATATTCTAATCTCTGTGTACCATCTGCTGAGTAATCCTGCAAAAAGATATATGAGAGAAATTGGAAGGCTGTTTAGAAGATATTGTAGTAAGAATCATACCAGTAGGATAGATTATGTCGGTGATTTTGTGGATATTATGAACAGCTTACAACATTCTTCAGCAGGTTTTTCACCATTTTAAATTATGTTTAATTGCAGACCAGCTAACTTTGTTTCTGAGAATGTTGAGCTTCCACCATGAAAAATTCTGTCACCACTAGACAGAGAAGAATGTGTCAGGAAGATGATGAACAAGCAGGGGGATAGAAGAAATCAGAGACAAAATGGTAAAGACAGATTTTCTCTAAGTTTGACAGAGGAGATATTGTCTTCATGAAAGCCAAAGAGAAATCTAAAGTGTTGACATCTGAGATAAAGAAATTCTTCGATATTTGTATAGGGTCATTCAAAAGTCTTCAAACTCTGCACCCTAAGGCATACAGACTCGTGTATCCTAAATCTAAGAAGTTGTTTGGATTACACAATATCACTGAACTTATAGGTTATAGACATGGTGCATAAGTATCTAATTTTTTTCTTTCTCCTTTTTCAGGAAAGTGGTATTTAAGATGATGTGATTTTGTGGAGTTGATAGTTCGTATTGACCACGAAACTTAATATCTGTGAACTCTAAGTGCTCTGTCGAGCCTCCATCTTAACTTTACTTTAGTCAGTTTTTTGTTATACGGTGGAGTGTCGATTATCCAAAGTAATTGGGGGACATGGGTGTTCGGAAAACTGGCTTGTTTGGATAATCGAACTGTACGTGCTTGTTTGCCAAAAAGAAGTAAATTTATTCATAAAAACAGGCATCTCTTTTAGTATTGCAAAGTAACATACAAAGGCAGATTCAATAGAAATATATAGTATGTGGCACAGTTTATTAAACAAAAATATATACATATTACATATGCAATTTGCATGAACAATACACACAGTATACAAAATTAACGTTTAAAAAAAATCCTTTATTTTGGTCGTCTAAGCAAGCCTACATGCTTATGGGCAGCTAAGTCATGTACTTTTTTCATTACAGATATCTGAAACTGGTCACTTTCATCTTGGGCTTCAAACCATCGCAAGGCAGTATCTAAACAAGTGTACGCCTCAGAAGCTGTTGGTATACATTCATCTTCACTTCCTGGAGCACTGATTGATGAGATGCTGGCAGCGTCATCTTTATCAGTGACAACATTTACAATCTCGCTGTACTGCATGATTTGGTGTCCTGGATCTGCATCATGGATATTCATCCAGTCATGAACATCTTCTTCATCACATTCATGGCAATCTATTTCTCTTAGCATACCGAGAATTTCAGACATATCAATCTGCTCGTCATTTTCAATCATACCTTATCAATTTTCTTCTGTGTTCAAAATTTTATTCCAGGCTTTCTTCAAATTCTTGGAGTGAGGGGGATGATGGATGGTAGGGTGGGAGAGTAACAGGTGCGAGCGAGTACACAGTTCGGTTAAGTGGTCGTTCGGTCGACCAATGTTCGGATAATCGACGCTCTACTGTACTTCATTCTGTATGGACGCAGTGTCAAATATACGAGCTATGACATATATGGGAATTAAGTTTTCTATATCCCGATTACCAATCCCATTCCCATAGTGGTGACCCTGCAGTTTGTTTGTGTTTCGTACCTTCCGTGCTGGTGTTTATGCAACAGTTTATATGCACTACGTAATGAACATGCCAAACAATGCCTTGTATGAAGATGTGGAAGCACAACTCCACTCACCGAGTTTCGTTGTTTCTTTGCCAATGGCGTATTCATCATTTACGCACAGTGATTCGCGTTCTCAACCAACGCCGTGTGCTAACCTCATTAATTTTCAATGATCTACAACTACGTCGTTAGAGCAAACAACGGACTCAGGCTTCATGTCACCGGATTATGTCCATCCAAATGTGAAATGTGAACTGAACAATATTATGAATTGTGTCTCTTCAAATCGAATGTTTCACGAACAAAGTGATCTCCATTCGAACACATGTTTAGCCACCCACCAACATGCTATATCAGTTACTGTCAGGCCATGTGCAACACCCCCATTACCACAAACCACGCCGGATCCATTCCACGCACGTGGTGTTCCATTTGTGTCTGATTTACATGCACAATTCAGTGTTTTGTGTAACATGGACCCCTTACCTCGGCTCAGTGGCCCGCCACATGCACTACAGGCATGTTAAGCATCAGACAGTTTCCACGTGGGTGGCGTTCTCAACAACCCTGCCCCCCACACCCCCCTCACTTGCAGGGGTCCCTGTTTCTGGTTGCTCAACCACCTGTCGCTCCCAAAGCACCGCCTGTGTCTGCCCCGCCGGTCTCTCGCCCTGTTCCAGAAGCGGGTCGTTTCCATCCAGCACTCGTCACTCATGCTCGTTTCTGGGCCCCCCTCATGTGCCATCCATTTGCCCATTTCCAAGGTACCATCCATGCCTGCCATACTGTGTTTTCATGACACACAGTCAACTATGCCAGCTGCCGCTACTATGGATTCACTCGCCTGGTTTAAATCCAGGCCTACTGCACCACCCTCTGACCTAATCTCAATTCAGCTGCTACCCCAGGAGACACCGAAGCCGCCATCGTGACCCCCTCCTGGCCACCTGCTGAAGCTACCACCCTTATACGAGGACAACCCGGCATTGTGGTTCATGTTCATCAAGCATCTGTTCGAATTACATCATGTGTCTAACGACAACTCAAAGTTTTTCTGCCTCGTCACACATCTCCATGACCAGTCAGATATGATTTGTGATGTGACCCTTTTGCCGCCACCTGCACCAAAATACGAGTTTGCCAAGAAGACTATAATGGAACGACTTGCCTGCTCACCACAAGAGTTAATAATCAAGATTCTCTACGAGGAGCACCTGGGGGAATGCACCCCCTCACAACTCTGGTGCCACCTTCAATTGCTTGTGAACAAGCATACCATGCCTGACACTACACTATGGGCTGTGAGGTCTGCCAAACTACCTACTGATCTAATGATCCATCTGTTACCACACTCGTTCAAGTCCATCGGCTCCTGCTTACGCGTCGCTGACCAGTTGTATTCCCTGCAGCAGCAACATCAGCCGGTTCATTCCACACTGTTCATTGACACAGCCGCCCCTGCATACTGACCTTCAGCCGGCAGAGGCAGGGCTTTCCCCGCCGTCACCTTGTCTGCTTCTCCTGGTAGTCAGCTCACTCTCTCTACTGTCCGAGCACTCCAGGATCGTCCACGCATCTTACGTACCAGTCTATTTACTGGAACAAATCAATGAGGACAAGCCACCCCCACTGTCACAGTCTCCATCTCCTCCTCACCCTGCTCACCCTTTCTGCTGGTACCACAAAGTGCTCGGCGACGACGCCAAGAAGTGCAGGTTGTCATGCCAACACCCAAACTCTGACCACAGGAGCTAAGAGATGCCGAGTCCTGCAGGGAACCTAACAGGCGTCCTCTTACATTACACTCCATTCACTTATCCACCTGGCTGAGTGGTCATCTCTATGTGACTGACACTGTGTCAGGTCTAGCTTTTGTGGTCAACACTGGTGCTGACATGTCAATCATACCTACTTCGACGGCTCCACCCGCTTCTTCACAGACAAAGTCACTTCTACAATAAAACAATGCATCACATCCACTTACAGTGAGCTTGTCACAGCTCATACCTCACTTCTGCAACTGCAGTCCATGGCGCCGCCACCTAAACAAGATTGCTTGAACTCTCACCACGTTAGTCCACAAACTTTACTTGCATGTGACGTTCCAATCCCCCCCCCTCGCGCTCGCTTCATCCAGTGCCGTGTTTTTCTAACAGTGCTGCTAATGAGAGTCATGTGCACATTGCGACCATGCCCACCTCTCGGAACGTTAGCATGCATCTTGATAAACATTCCCCCTCTCTCACTCATCGGCCACATGACCCAGCAGCCATTGTGGCCCAATGTGTGACACCAGCGCTGCTCTTGCCCACATCGATTGTCCAGTGCAAGGTTGACAGCGGGTAGTCACCACCCGTTCCCCTTCACTCAGCGCTGCGCACACACCCACCCGCTCCACACAAGCACACGCCACACTCCCGTAAGAGACATGTGACTTTCGTGCTATGTTTCCCCACTTGTGGTAATGGCTACACCTTGTTGCGCCCTACTCATCCGAAGACTCGGCGCCAGGATGTTAACCAATCCCATGTGCAGTTCTCAGTTTCTTCCATCACTGATGGAACAACACACAAGATAGTTACCACCAATGGCCCTCCTATTAGTCATAAGGTCAGATGTCTCAACCCTATCAAGTTGCTCGCGGCCCGGCAGCAGATTAATGAACTTTTGGCGGCAGGTGTTCTGCAACCTTCAGACAGCAACTGGTCATCACCAATCCACCTCATCTTCTTGAATGTGTGGCGATTACAGACACTTAAACGCTCATACCGTCATGGACAATTACCCAGTGCCAAACATCAATGACTTCACTCATATGTTATCAGGCACCATAATTTTCAGTGTTATTGACTGTAAATGCGCTACCACCAGATTCCCGTGGCACCAGAAGACATTCCTAAGAAGGCTATTATCACGCCACTCATTTTATTCCAATACCACTTCATGCCGTTTGGACTAAAAAAAAACACGGTGCAAACGTGGCAACATTTCATTCTCTCTATCTTACAACAGTTCGAGTTTTGCTTTGCTTATCTGGATGACATTCTTGTTTTCAGCAGCTCAGCAGAGTAACATGAAAATCATTTGTCTATGGTCATCCAGACCTTCAGCTCCAATGGTGTCGAGGTCAACAAAGACAAGTTTCAGTTGCGCCAGTCGTCAGTCTCCTTCCTAGGTTACACCGTCTCCGCTGACAGAATACAGCCTCCCTAATCTCGTGTGCAGGCTATAACATCCCTGCCACCCCCAGCTACTTACAAAGAGCTATACCATTTCCTCGGCACCATCAATTACTGTCTTCACCACCTGCGTTCCGCCGCCGCTGTTCAGGCACCCCTGACGAACATGCTATCAGGCAAACAAACTTCTGGTATCAAACCTGTCTCTTAGACTGCTCTGATGCTACAGGCCTTCAAGGCTCTGAAGACTTCTTTAGCTCATGCTGTGACACTCGCCCAACCTGACCCCTTGGCCGAGTTATCGAGTTATTCATCACTACGGACGCCAGAGACATTGCAGTGGGGGCAGTGTTGCAACAATGCAAGGATGACACAGTTTCCCCTCTTCATTTCTTCTCCAAGAAACTATCTACAGCTCAGAGAAAATATTCTGTATTTGATAGAGAGCTCCTTGCTGTTTACGAGGCAATGACACATTTCCACCCTGACATTGAGGGACGTTCATTTATCGTCCTCACTGATCACAAATCACTGGCAGAAGCATTCTGCAACCCACCTGAGGACCCACCACCTCAACCTTACCGCCACTTTGATCTGGTTTCTCAATTCACAAGGGATGTCCATTACATCAAGAGTGCAGATAACGTCGCTGCAGATTTCATGTCACTGATCAGTGCTGTTTCCTGCATCACTGATCTTTCCGATCTGGCCTCCCTCCAAGCTTCTAACAAAGATTCTCAGGCTCTCCTATGAGACCCACAAACATCACCTGTTTTCACAAAGGCTAAATTTCCTGGCATTTTCGAAGAGGTGCAGTGTGATTCTTCAATTGGCACCCTACACCCTTTGCTCCCACCCGGTCTGCGCCGACAGGTTTTCAACACCCTGCATAACCTAGCCCACCCGGGCATTCGAGCCACACCACATCTCGTGTCAGAATGTTTTGTTTGGAAGAATATCAAATGGGACTGTCAAACCCGTGCATGCAGCTGCGTTGCTTGCCAGTGCAATGAGATCGGCTGCCACTCTTCCCTGCCTCTGGGCAAGCTAGACATTCCCGCAGGACGCGTGACTGCATGTGAGATCGCTCTCTAAGTTTTCACATATTTTTAGGTTTCAGATATATATTTTAACAGTTTTTGGGATAATATTTGCTATATAAGTGACTTATTAGTGGTTTCTTCATTCACCTCTGCCTTTCTTGTGTTGTGACCTGATATTTGTGAGTGTTTCGTATCGAGCAACTTAACCTCTTACCCATGTTTACATTCCGTGCTGACCAGTTGCAGCTGTAGTGGCGCATCGAAAGCTAAGTACTAATTAATTGTTTATGTTTAGTGGTTTATTTAGGAACTTTGTAGTCTTCAACCAGTGTTCTTGTTGTTTTCTAGTGAAATAATTTCAGAAGAAATTTTTGGGAACTGCTTTCAGTTTCGTTACTGTGTCATTAGACATTTGATTTTCTTTCTGTGTTGGTCTTTTGTTATATTCTCATTTGTTGTTGATTAATACTGTCAATAACAGTAGTTACTTCCCTTGTACAGCAAGTTTGTGATTATTGTAGTCAGTTTTTAATATCTTCTTATTGTAGTAGCGGAACTTAGATAAAGTTGTTTTCTTGTTTCAATAAGTGTTAAATTTTACCATCAGTGAAAAGTGTGGGCTTTGCTGTAGGTTCGTGAGTAGTGGATTGTCGTGTGAGACTTGATCGAAGTATTTTCACTGGGGGGGATGCAGTGGGGAAGCAAGTGGGCATTCTGGTGAGATCCTCTCCTGGAACTGCAGGTTATGTAGCAAGAGTAAGTTGATAGAGGAGCAGGAGCGTAAGATCTGTGCCCTTCAGGTGCAGTTGAAAAACGCACAGGAGGAGCTAGATAGGATGAGGAGGAAGAAGGGGGTTGGGGAATGGGAGCTGGCTGTTGGCAAGAGATCTGCTAGGAGAAGGAGATTTTCAGATAGTTTCACTATTGGTGTTTGCAATAGATATGACCAACTGTCAGAGTCTAGTGGAGAGGAATCTCTAGTAGCTGTAGATGTAGGAAGTATGCAGCAGACCTCAGCAGTTACGGTGGCTAGAACAGTTGCAAAGTCTAAGAGAAAGAAGAAGGTTCTGCTGTTAGGTAGTTCTCATGGTAGAGGTGTAGGCCAGCAGTTGCAGGAATTGCTGGGGAGTGAGTACCAGGTCACCAGCATTGTGAAGCCTAATGCTGGATTGGCTCAGGTGACTGTTAACATAGGAGAGTTATGTAGGAATTTTACTAAAGAGGATCAGGTAGTGATTGTGGGTGGGACTGGTAATAGTATTGACAGGGATGGGGAGTTTGACATAGGTGGTGACCTGGAAAAGATAGCCACTCAGACTGGCAACACGAATGTGCATTTCATGGAATTGTTTCAGCATCACGATCGGCCTCATCTTAATACAGCCGTCAGGCGTAATAACATTTGACTTGGGGGTGCGCTGATGATAGAAGGCATAAGTCACATTTCAGTGGTGTCGGTGGAGTCCATCAGCAGGATGGGTTTCACTATAAATGGCCTGCACCTCAACAGGTATAGAAAGGGGAGGTTGGCAAAGCTTATAGGTGAAAGCATAGGTGGGGTGGTGGGATCACTCATGGGAAAATTCCGGTTGTTGTGGGTGTTAGAGATGTACCTTGTTTAGATTGAAGACAGCTGATAGGTATTGCTGCTTAAGGGAAGTCTCTCTAACAAAGAAACCACTTTCGACAAAGCTTCGGTATCCGATTCATGAGGGAATTAGTATATTTCATCAAAATATACAAGGTATTAGAGATAAAGTTAGTGAACTGCTTATAGATGTTGACTCTGAAATTATTGGTATATCTGAACACTTCTTAAATAAGGAGATAATTCAGAGGCTTCTTTTACCAGGATACAGGTTGGCTGGCAGCTTTTCTAGGAGCTCTTTGCGGTGTGGGGGAGTAGCCATGTATGTGAAAAACGGTATCTCATTTGAGTCAATTGATGTTTCAAAGTACTGCACTGAAAAGGTGTTTGAATAATATGCAGGTGTGGTTAAATTTAGTGGAGCTAAACTTCTTACTGTTGTTATTTATAGATCCCCAGACTCCAATTTCACAACATTTTTGCTAAAGCTAGAGGAAGTTCTTGGTTCACTTTATAGGAAATACAAGAAGTTAGTTATATGTGGTGACTTCAATATTAATTGTATAAGTGATTGTGCAAGGAATAGGATGCTAGTAGACCTCCTTAATTCATATAATCTTATGCAAACTGTATTCTTTCCAACGAGAGTGCAAGGGAACAGTAGAACAACCATAGACAATATTTTTGTTCATTACTCATTACTAGAAGGGCATTCTGTTAGCAAAAAGGTGAGTGGCCTTTCAGATAATGATGCACAAATTTTAACTCGAAAAGATTTTTGTGCTGCAACACATGTTAAATATAGTTATCAACTTTTTAGGAAAGCTGATCCAGTTGCTATAGAGACCTTTGTAAACCTTATCAAGGAACAAGAGTGGCATAATGTTTATAGTGCTGATAGAGTAGACGATAAATACAATGCTTTCCTCAAGACTTTTCTTGTGCTCTTTGAAAGTTGCTTTCTGTTAGAACATTCAAAACAGGGTACTAGCACAAACAGGCAGCCTGTGTGGCTGACTAAAGGGATAAGAATATCTTGTAGAAAAAAGTGGCAGTTATATCAAAACGTTAGAAACAGTCACAATCTAAATGCAGCAGCCCATTACAGACAGTACTGTAACATGCTTAAAAAGTTATTAGGAAGGCAAAAAGTATGTGGTATGCAGATAGAATAGCTAAGTTTCAGGATAAAATTAAAACCATACGATCAGTCATAAAGGAAGTGGCTCGTCTGTACAGACAGGTCGAGGATATTGAATCAGTGCATAGTGGGAATGTCCATGTTACTGATAAGTTGCATATATGTACAGTATTTAATAATCACTTTCTGAATATAGCAAGTGAACTAAATAGAAACCTAGTCCCAACAGGGAATCATATAGTGCTCGTAGAGAAAAGCGTTCCGAGACTGTTACCTGAAATGCTCCTCCATGATACTGACAAGAGGGAGATTGATTTAATAATAAAATCTAAAGACCAAGAACTCTCATGGATATGACAGGGTATCTAGCAGAATACTGAAGTATTGTTCTATGTATGTTAGCCCAGTACTTAGCCATATCTGTAACTTTTCCTTTAGGAGTGGTTGGTTTCCTGACTGATTAAAGTACTCGGTAGTGAAGCCACTTTATAAAAAGGGAGACAGGGATAATGTTGACAATTATAGACCTGTTTCTATGCCATAGGTGTTTGCTAAAGTTATCGAGAGGGTTGTATATACAAGGTTACTGGAGCATTTAAATTCACATAATTTTTTGTCAAATGTACAGTTTGGTTTTAGAAATGGCTTAACAACTGAAAATGCTATATTCTCTTTTCTCTGTGAGGTTTTGGATGGATTAAATAAAAGGCTGCGAACGTTAGGTGTTTTCTTTCATTTAACGAAGGCTTTTGGCTGTGTTGACCACAAAATATTATTGCAGAAGTTGGACCATTATGGAGTACGGGGAGTAGCTTACTATAAGAACAGAAAGCAGAAGGTAATTCTCCACAATATTGAGAGTGGTAGTGATGTTCAGTCCCAATGGGGCACTGTTAAGTGGGGCGCTGCCCAAGGGTTGGTGCTGGAGCTACTGCTGTTTCTAATTTATATAAACGATATGCCTTCTAGTATTACAAGTGATTCAAAACTATTTCTGTTTACTGATGACACCAGCTTGGTAGTGAAGGATCTTGTGTGTATTATTGAAACAGTATCAAATAATGTAGTTCATGAAATAAGTCCGTGGCTTGTGGAAAATAATTTGATGCTAAATCACAGTAAAACTCAGATTTTACAGTTTCTAACTCACAATTCAACAAGAACCGATATTTTGATCAGACAGAATGGGCATATTATAAGCAAGATGGATCAGTTCAAGTTCCTAGGTGTTCGGATAGATAGTAAGCTGTTGTGGAAAGCCCATGTTCAGGATCTTGTTCAGAAACTAAATGCTGCTTTATTTACCATTAGAACAGTATCTGAAATAAGTGAGACTTCAACACGAAAAGTAGTCTACTTCGCATATTTTCATACGCTTATGTCATATGGTATTATTTTTTTGGGTAATTCTTCTGATTCAAAAAGGGTATTTTTGGCTCAAAAACGGGCTGTTCGAGCTATGTGTGGTTTAAGTTCGGAACCTCTTGTCGACCCCTATTCAATAGTCCTGACATTGCCCTCACAGTATATATTTTCTTTAATGTCGTTTGTCCACAGCTTGTGGTCGTGCGGTAGCATTCTCGCTTCTCACGCCCGGGTTCCCAAGTTCAATTCCCGGCGGTGTAAGGGATTTTCTCTGCCTCATGATGACTGGGTGTTGTGTGCTATTTTTAGGTTAGTTAGGTTTACGTAGTTCTAAGTTCTATGGGACTGATGACCATAGATGTTAAGTCTTATAGTGCTCAGAGCCATTTGAACCATTTAATGTCGTTTGTTGTTAGCAATATTAGCTTATTCCCAAGAGTTAGCAGCTTTCACTCAGTTAATACTAGGCAGAAATCAAATCTGCATGTGGAATGCACTTCCTTTACTCTTGTGCAGAAAGGAGTGCAGTATTCTGCTGCATCCATTTTCAATAAGCTACCACAGAACTCAAAAATCTTAGCAGTAGCCAAAACACTTTCAAGTCTAAACTGAAGAGTTTCCTCATGGCTCGCTCCTTCTATTCTGTTGGGGAGCTCCTGGAAGAGCTGAAAAATTAAGCAAATTCCAGTGTTACATTGTTGATTTTCTTTATTTAAACTTATGAATTGTCGCCTGAATATGTTTCTTATATTTCATTTTATCTGTTTCCACTGTCGTGTTATAATTTCATGTATTGACTCGTTCCATGACCATGGAGACTTCTTCTTAATGTGATCCCATGGAACAATAAATAAATAAAATATTGATCTGATTGGGCCTCTTCCTCCTTCAGAGGGCCATAGATATATCTTATCAACTGTTGACCATTTGTCTTGCTGAGTCGAGGCTGTCCCTCTCCCTTACATTACTTCTGAAACGGTAGCCAAGGCTTTCATTGGCTCATGGATCACTCATTTCAAGTGCTAGACCACTACCACCACCGATCAGGGTCGACAGTTCAAATCCTCCATTTTCACCATCCTCTGCAATACCGGCGGTATTAAAAAAAATACAGTCTACCACCTATCACCCACAAAGCAATGGGTTGGTGGAGAGATGGCACTGCACCCTCAAGATGGCCCTTTGACGCCATGATTGTCTCTGGTCGGAAGCTCTCCCATGAGTGCTACTTGGTCTAAGCTTGACCTATAAACCTGACCTACAGGGAACTATATCCGAATTTGTTTTCGGTGAGAATTCAGTCCTACCGGGGGAACTTATTATTCCCCAGGTTAGCGAGGATCTTCCACCCTCGCCAGATTTCATTAGCAGGATGTGTACGCATTTTCAACAAACATGTTTGCACCCACCCATCAGTCACTCACTGCCCGAGACTTATGTTCCCACAGCACTTTCCAGCTGCTCCCATGTCATGCTGCGTGATGATGTGGTTAGGCATCCCCTTCAATCTCCTTATCTTGGCCCCTAAAAGGTCCTGTGGTGGGAGGACACAACTTTTGATATCATGATTAAAAACCGAACACAGACAGTTTCTCTGCATTGCCTGAAACTGGCTTTCATCAACCCTGATGGAAGGACTCTGCAGATGATCCATCCTTGATCGAGAATGAAGATGTGCTCCAATCAACCTCACCGTACACCTCTTCCGCCAAAGACTGTTCACCACCATTCGCTGGTTTCCCAACCTCACCCCCTGTTTCACCCTGCACAGGTTTCACGCCCTCACCTCCAACGTTGGAAACACACACACCTGTTATCAGTTTTTCCTGCAGTGTGCCGCCGCACCGAGTGAACGACATTTCTGTAGTGATGTTCGATGACCGAGTGCTCATTCTTTTGACAGATACTGAGGTGGTGCCATGGAACAGTCCCTTACACAACAACACAACCTCACACTCCTGTGCGAATGTGACTGAGCATCTCTACGTGCTTTCATTTCTATGGACAGCTCGATCCACTTAAGGGCCACACATGCCTCCACCAAGCCGACGACCACCCTGCCAGCTTACTCCCAGGCTGGCTGCCATCTCATCCGGCCATGGTGGCTGACTGACTATGAAGTGGACCTACATCTCACCACTCTGCCTGCACAACCCACCTCATTCGAGATGGAAGTACCCGTGGTGCGCCTGCCTATGTGCATGATTTCCACTGATGTCTATGCCCGCACACCCTCACCCTTGGACATCTGGAGTACTCCATACTGCGAGGGGGCTGTGTGGCATCAGTAGTTCGTATCGACCACAAAACTTAATATCTGTGAACTCTAAGTGCTCTTGGCACCTCCATCTTAACTTTACTTTAGTCAGTTCTTTATTATACTTCATTCTGTATGGACACAGTGTCAAGTTAAATATATACGAGCTACGAGATATGTGGGAATTAAGTTTTCTATATCACAATTGCTGATACCGTTCCCATAATTTCAAAAGTTCTGTCTTATCTATTGACTGAGTTTAAGTCTATGCCACACTATATATTTGCTGGTTCATACAAACATGTAATTCTGTTATGTAATAGATTTTGATAGATATATGCCATGTGACTAAATGGGTAGGTCCTATTACAATTTTGAAATGAGTCAATGCCATTAAGTGTCTAGTGATAGATTTCTGATTTCAGAATGCTATTAGTGTTAAAATTATTATTATTCTTGTTTACTCTGCAAAAAGTAACTTAATTTAATTGTCATGAACTGTTTTGAGTAAACCCATGGGTGTTGTGATAAATTGAATGACAACTCATTTTATTTCTGTGTACCGGTACTGAAAATATTAGGAATAGTATCTTGAAAATTCATATGTGCAAACCAAACACATGTGTATGTTAAACACAGAATTCTTATGTCAGTACATTGTGGACTATGGTCCATACCTCATTTTCTAGGCATTTGCTGCATCAGTGCAGTCCAACTTGTCTTGTTTGTGTACATAATTCCCTTTAATCTGCTAATTGCCAAGTTAATGTTACTTTGAGGTATTTTTATATATGTGTATATTACCTTACTAGTTCATTTTCTCATAATATTTATCTCTGTTTATTAATGAACCATATATGTGAACACTTTTTAGCCCATTTTGACATCACTGCTGAATATTTGTTTCTCAATATAGACAGGCAAATCATATGTCGTTTGATGTGAGGGTAGTATTGAACTGCATACGTAGTACATAAAACAATGTCTCAGGATTTGATGTGAAAGCTAGACAGGAAGTTACCTATCAGTTCGAGTATGTGATGAGAAATCTAGGGATGAAACTGAAAGACGTGGGTGCACTCACTCCCATGCTCCTGTATGGCTGTACCCTTTTTGGCCCAGTTGACTCCCAATAGATCAAAGGTGCTAGGCAATGTACTCAAGCATCCATCAACTACATCAGTCTTGTGACAAATTTGTAAATTATGAGCCAAGAAATTATCCTACTTGCAAAATTCTTGTATTTATATAAATTTCAAGGAACTATTTGTTTAGAAAAGAAGCCACTGGTATGGACAGTGCTATTCCACATAAACATTTGTCTTTTCAATTGGGGGATTAACTTACCAATACAGTATGTAACATTAAATCTTGTTTGACTCAGGTATAATGCTGTGGAAGGTTGATGTTCTATGACTGATGATTTTTTATGTTCAACACAGAAATGTGAAAACTTAAAAAGTTCAAGATTATGACTTGTATAGTACATATTTTTCTCATGTTTTCTGTAATATGTTAAGATTTTGGTTTTGGGATCATTGTAATTATGTTGTGTAACACATTCATGTAAACCTATATTGCACTAAAATTGTACTCACTTCTTAAGTTGCTGATTTAAGGCAGTGTTTCTGGCATAACTTCATTCTTAATTAACAGCCTGTTACTCACACCCACAGGGATCATTCAGTCTTAAGTATATTGATTAATCAGACCTATTAACTAGTGTAATTAATATTCTTGTAATTAACATATTATGAGTGAGATACTTCTGTACGTCTGAATTCTACTTTACGATGGTTAATATGCTTACATTTGTGGTATGGCATTTACTATGCTTATAGGAACAATGTTTCACTTTTGTATTATGTCATTTACATTAGGTTATTATGGTAACACTTTTCTGTATTATTTTATTATTTATTTCTGCGTAACATAAATAGACACTTAAACCTCATTCATGGCATGGCAATGCTGAAAGAGACTTAAGGATTTTACTAGATTAAATCATTCTGTATGAAGCTAGATATGTTAGGGCAACTTCATGCGACTTTTGTCCACAATTTTGGAAATTGTCACCATGTGTTAATTTTCCATTTCACTACCCAGGTTTCACACTTATTTGGACTATAGACCAACGGCAAGTAAGAAGAACACTGTTTAGGGGAAGAAAACCAATGTGCACTCTGTGTGCATACCAAGGGAGTCATTCCAGATGTGGAAAGGGACCTTCCAGATGCCATGAAGGGTATAGGGTGCACCCATCTGCAGGTGGTCACTCATGTCGGCACCAATGATGTGTGTCGCTATGCATCAGAGGAAATCCTCTCTGGCTTCTGGCGGCTATCTGATTTGGTGAAGACTGCCAGTCTCGCTAGTGGGATGAAAGCAGAGCTCAACATCTGCAGCATCATCGACAGGACTGACTGCGGACCTTTGGTACAGAGCCGAGTGGAGGGTCTGAATCAGAAGCTGAGACGGTTCTGCAACCGTGTGGGCTGCAGATTCCTTGACTTGCGCCATATGGTGGTGGGGTTTTGGGTTCCGCTGTATAGGTCAGGAGTCCACTACATGCAGCAAGTGGCTACATGGGTAGCAGGGGTTGTGTGGCGTGGACTGGGCGGTTTTTTAGGTTAGATAGCATCGGGAAAGTACAGAAAGGGCAGCAGCCTCAAAGGGTGCGGGTCAAAGTCACGACATGCGGGTGCCAAGCAGCAATCGGTATTGTAATTGTAAATTGTCGAAGCTGCATTGGTAAAGTACCAGAACTTCAAGTGCTAATAGAAAGCAGCAAAGCTGAAATCGTTATAGGTACAGTAAGCTGGCTGAAGCCAGAGATAAATTCTGCCGAAATTTTTACAAAGGCACAAACAGTGTTTAGAAAGGATAGATTGCATGCAACCGGTGGTGGCGTGTTTGTCACTGTTAGTAGTAGTTTATCCTGTAGTGAAGTAGAAGTGGATAGTTCCTGTGAATTATTATGGGTGTAGGTTACACTCAACAACCGAGATAGGTTAATAGTTGGCTCCTTTTACCGACCTCCCGACTCAGCAGCATTAGTGGCAGAACAACTCAGAGAAAATTTGGAATACATTTCACATAAATTTTCTCAGCATGTTATAGTCTTAGGTGGAGATTTCAATTTACCAGATATAGACTGGGACACTCAGATGTTTAGGACGGGTGGTAGGGACAGAGCATCAAGTGACATTATACTGAGTGCACTATCCAAAAATTACCTCGAGCAATTAAACAGAGAACCGACTCGTGGAGATAACATCTTGGACCTACTGATAACAAAGAGACCCAAACTTTTCGACTCTGTAAGTGCAGAACAGGGAATCAGTGATCATAAGACCGTTGCAGCATCACTGAATATGGAAGTTAATAGGAATATAAAAAAAGGGAGGAAGGTTTATCTGTTTAGCAAGAGTAATAGAAGACAGATTTCAGACTACCTAACAGATCAAAACGAAAATTTCTGTTCCGACACTGACAATGTTGAGTGTTTATGGAAAAAGTTCAAGGCAATCGTAAAATGCGTTTTAGGCAGGTACATGCCGAGTAAAACTGTGAGGGACGGGAAAAACCCATCATGGTTCAACAACAAAGTTAGGAAAATACTGCGAAAGCAAAGAGAGCTTCACTCCAAGTGTAAACGCAGCCAAAACCTCTCAGACAAACAGAAGCTAAATGATGCCAAAGTTAGCGTAAGGAGGGCTATGCATGAAGCGTTCAGTGAATTCGAAAGTAAAATTCTATGTACCAACTTGACAGAAAATCCTAGGAAGTTCTGGTCTTACATTAAATCAGTAAGTGGCTCAAAACAGAATATCCAGACACTCTGGGATGATGATAGCATTGAAACAGAGGATGACATGCCTAAAGCTGAAATACTAAACACCTTTTTCCAAAGCTCTTTCACAGAGGAAGACCGCACTGCAGTTCCTTCTCTAAATCCTCGCACAAACGAAAAAATGGCTGACAGCGAAATAAGTGTCCAAGGAATAGAAAAGCAACTGGAATCATTCAACAGAGGAAAGTCCACTGGACCTGACGGGATACCAATTCGATTCTACACAGAGTACGCGAAAGAATTTGCCCCCCTTCTAACAGCCGTGTACCGCAAGTCTCTAGAGGAACGGAAGGTCCCAAATGATTGGAAAAGAGCACAGGTAGTCCCAGTCTTCAAGAAGAGTCATCGAGTAGAGGTACAAAACTATAGACCTATATTTGCTTGTGTATCATGTCGTTTTTGGAAACCCAGAATATACTCTGTAGGAATCAACATGGATTCTGGAAACAGCGATTGTGTGAGACCCAACTCGCTTTATTTGTTCATGAGACCCAGAAAATATTAGATACAGGCTCCCAGGTAGATGCTATTTTCCTTGACTTCCCGAAGGCGTTCGATACAGTGCTGCACTGTCGCCTGATAAACAAAGTAAGAGCCTACAGAATATCAGACCAGCTGTGTGGCTGGATTGAAGAGTTTTTAGCAAACAGAGCACAGCATGTAGTTATCGATGGAGAGATGTCTACAGATGTTAAAGTAACCTCTGGCATGCCACAGGGGAGCGTTATGGGGCCATTGCTTTTCACAATATATACACTCCTGGAAATTGAAATAAGAACACCGTGAATTCATTGTCCCAGGAAGGGGAAACTTTATTGACACATTCCTGGGGTCAGATACATCACATGATCACATTGACAGAACCACAGGCACATAGACACAGGCAACAGAGCATGCACAATGTCGGCACTAGTACAGTGTATATCCACCTTTCGCAGCAATGCAGGCTGCTATTCTCCCATGGAGACGATCGTAGAGATGCTGGATGTAGTCCTGTGGAATGGCTTGCCATGCCATTTCCACCTGGCGCCTCAGTTGGACCAGCGTTCGTGCTGGACGTGCAGACCGCGTGAGACGACGCTTCATCCAGTCCCAAACATGCTCAATGGGGGACAGATCCGGAGATCTTGCTGGCCAGGGTAGTTGACTTACACCTTCTAGAGCACATTGGGTGGCACGGGATACATGCGGACGTGCATTGTCCTGTTGGAACAGCAAGTTCCCTTGCCGGTCTAGGAATGGTAGAACGATGGGTTCGATGATGGTTTGGATGTACCGTGCACTATTCAGTGTCCCCTCGACGATCACCAGTGGTGTACGGCCAGTGTAGGAGATCGCTCCCCACACCATGATGCCGGGTGTTGGCCCTGTGTGCCTCGGTCGTATGCAGTCCTGATTGTGGCGCTCACCTGCACGACGCCAAACACACATACGACCATCATTGGCACCAAGGCAGAAGCGACTCTCATCGCTGAAGACGACACATCTCCATTCGTCCCTCCATTCACGCCTGTCGCGACACCACTGGAGGCGGGCTGCACGATGTTGGGGCGTGAGCGGAAGACGGCCTAACGGTGTGCGGGACCGTAGCCCAGCTTCATGGAGACGGTTGCGAATGGTCCTCGCCGATACCCCAGGAGCAACAGTGTCCCTAATTTGCTGGGAAGTGGCGGTGCGGTCCCCTACGGCACTGCGTAGGATCCTACGGTCTTGGCGTGCATCCGTGCGTCGCTGCGGTCTGGTCCCAGGTCAACGGGCACGTGCACCTTCCGCCGACCACTGGCGACAACATCGATGTACTGTGGAGACCTCACGCCCCACGTGTTGAGCAATTCGGCGGTACGTCCACCCGGCCTCCCGCATGCCCACTATACGCCCTCGCTCAAAGTCCGTCAACTGCACATACGGTTCACGTCCACGCTGTCGCGGCATGCTACCAGTGTTAAAGACTGCGATGGAGCTCCGTATGCCACGGCAAACTGGCTGACACTGACGGCGGCGGTGCACAAATGCTGCGCAGCTAGCGCCATTCGACGGCCAACACCGCGGTTCCTGGTGTGTCCGCTGTGCCATGCATGTGATCATTGCTTGTACAGCCCTCTCGCAGTGTCCGGAGCAAGTATGGTGGGTCTGACACACTGGTGTCAATGTGTTCTTTTTTCCATTTCCAGGAGTGTATAAATGACCTAGTAGATAGTGTCGGAAGTTCCATGTGGCTTTTCGCAGATGATGCTGTAGTATACAGAGAAGTTGCAGCATTAGAAAATTGTAGCGTAATGCAGGAAGATCTGCAGCGGATAGGCACTTGGGTCAGGGAGTGGCAACTGACCCTTAACATAGACAAATGTAATGTATTGTGAATACATAGAAAGAAGGATCCTTTATTGTATGATTATATGATAGCGGAACAAACACTGGTAGCAGTTACTTCTGTTTCGAGTGTGCATGCGGAATGATTTGAAGTGGTATGATCATATAAAATTAATTGTTGGTAAGGCGGTTACCAGGATGAGATTCATTGGGAGAGTCCTTAGAAAATGTAGTCCATCAAAAAAGGAGGTGGCTTACAAAACACTCGTTCGACCTCTACTTGAGTATTGCTCATCAGTGTGGGATCCATACCAGATCGGGTTGGCGGAGGAGATAGAGAAGATCCAAAGAAGAGTGGCGCGTTTCATCACAGGGTTATTTGGTAAGCGTGATAGCGTTATGGAGATGTTTAGCAAACTCAAGTGGCAGACTCTGCAAGAGAGGCGCTCTGCATCGCGGTGTAGCTTGCTCACCAGGTTTCGAGAGGGTGCGTTTCTGGATGAGGTATCGAATATATTGCTTCCCCCTACTTATACCTCCCGAGGAGATCATGAATGTAAAATTAGAGAGATTTGAGTGCGCACGGAGGCTTTCAAAAAAGTCGTTCTTCCTGCGAACCATACACGACTGGAACAGAAAAGGGAGGTAATGACAGTGGCACGTAAAGTGCCCTCCGCCACACACCGTTGGGTGGCTTGCGGAGTATAAATGTAGATGTAGATGTTGATTGTAATCAGAAATTTGTCAAATGCTATGTATTTCCTTCTTTACCTTTTGCAGTTCTTTGAAAGCTAACCTATATTTATGTTCAATGATGATCACACAATGTAAAATTTTCTTGTAATTTTGGAACTTAACTTTGATAATCTGTATTCTATCTTTCGGTATCATTTTGTAAACTGTTTGTCAAACCTCATAGTAGGTCACAAAATATTGTAAGCACATTATTCCATATTATGTGAGGGGATGCTGTAGTGGGACACCCTTCTCTAGCATTGCTTTTCCTCAACAGTAGTTGTCGACACCAGTTTTATTTTTTGAATTTTGGACAGATCAGTTGCTTTTCTGTAAACTTTCATATAATTTTATAAATAGTTTTTTATATTTCAAGCAAAAATTTATGTAAAGGAATTACTTTATAAAATATTTCAGTTTCGATTTTATAATCAATAAGTACTAGTTCAGATTTTTTTTTTAACATTTGAAATTACAAATTATTTGCACACTTAAGATTTCTATTATTAATTATGCAATTGTGTACTGTTTACTATGTTTATTTCTTGATTCATTTATGAAATAATAATTGAAATTAGTAATTAAAATAAAACTAGTAGGAATTCATTTGTTAAGAATAATTGTAAGCCCTTTGGAGTATTTTTATTTCCGCAAAGAGTGAAAGTCATAAGCATACCTCTGATGTGATCAGGAGTATTTTTGCATAATAAATGCAAGCAATGTAATTTCAATTTTGTTGATGTGAAAAATCAAAATACTGTATGATATACTGAAATGTGAGAAACCAGTGGAAAATATATTTATGTAAAAAATTCTGCAACAACAATCTCCCAATTTATTTAGTTCAAACCAATCATGAGGACCTGATGTTAGATTATCAGCTTCAGGTATCAGACCCTTAGACAAGAAGAACTTGAGCCATCTCAACATGAGAAGCTAAGTGAACTTGAGAGTTTATTGTAATCTTCCCTCCTCTCAAATTTTTGTAAAAGATTTTGCTTATTAATTACTTGGACTAGGCATTGTTTAAAGTGGACAACGAAAAAAATGTTCAAATGTGTGTGAATTCATAAGGGTCCAAATTGCTGAGGTCATCGGTCCCTAGACTTACACACTACTTAAACTAACTTATGTTAAGAATGACACACACAACCGTGCCCGAGGGAGGACTCAAACCTCCAGCGAGAGAGGCTGCTCACTCCGTGACATGGCACCTCAAACCACGCGGCCACTCTGTGAGGCTTGTGCACAACAGATGGAAGAAGGAAGGAGGGGGCGATTATAACTGCCATAGATTGAATCAATGTTTTCTTTCTGTAGGGTTGTCAGTACAGGTTAAGTTGAAACTGAGTCAAAAATTATCTTGAAATCTTTTCTTTCCAGGCACAGTGATAACTCATACTACATACTAACTACTCCACTGAAAAAGTTTCTTCGCATGCTGTAGGGTGTTCATTCAGCTATATTCATTTACAAAACCAACTTATACTTTATACTTTTATCTGATTAAAACTGAGTGGTTTTTGTTTACTGACTTTATAATAATTTTAGAGAATATTCTGTGTATTATAGGAAGGAAGATGAGAGGTCTAAAATTCATTTCATTTATTGTGTCTCCTTTCGTGTGAGGTAGTATTAATTACCACCATTGTTCTAGTTTTGAGGAACTATCTTTCTTGCAGATATTCTGCAAATAATTTTGATATATCATTATCTTTTACTTTTCTACCAGCTATAACTACTATTCAACTGGGTATCAAATCTGAAAGAGGCTTTCCCTTCTCTTTTATATCTTTCAAGTTACTCTTCAAACTGATTAGGTTTGGATTTACCTAAAATGTCTACCTCATCGAATAAATCCAACAACACATTCTTTATTCTATTTTATGCACTAATTTCTCCTGTACATATGTGGTCTTCCTACTGATTAATACGTCCATAAGGTGACTTTCCTTGACGTTCACCTAGCTTGATATAAATAGTAGTGAAGGTATGAATTGAAAGTAAACTTCCCAGCTTCTGTTACAAATTTTTAGATCTAACAATTCCAGGAAATTTATTTTTCATTACTTCCAAATAGCATTTTTCTTCAGGTACTCCCTCAGAATCCCTATTTTAACTATTTCTGTATATGACCCTATCTTCTCACAGTGCCACTTGATCTGCTACTTTATGTTTCCAACTATATTATTTAACTCTGATAATTAAGTTTGCTGTTCAAACTTAAGCAAATATGTATTTCAGTATAATCCACTTTCTACAGTACTATTCTTATTGCTTGTAATTTTTTGACTAAAACATTCCCACAATCGACTCACTAAATTCTGCATGCTGCTCCTCAACCATCTATTTTTTCCATATTAAACTGAATTGCATATGACTTTTCCTTGAAAGGTTCACACTGCAATTACAGCTTTTCCACCCAGATCACTCAGCCAATGATCATTCCATTCCTATTGCTTTGGCCCCAAGCTACTTCCACAAACTTCATTGGTTCACCTGCCTATAGAGCTACAAAGAGACATTGTAATAGAGACATTTACAAAACTGCATTGTAGACATGCAAAGCAGCTGTGTCTAGGAAACAGAAATTGTCCAGGATGCTGTACCTATATATCTGAATATTAAACATTCTTCTTTGTATGGCTGTTTTATAATCTCAAAGATGTTTTCACAAATATGTGGAAATGATTTTTTTTTTTAATTACACTTAACATACAATCCATGTTTTGTTTTTGTGTCTAACAGAAAATTGGTAAAATGAATACCTTGATAATGCCAGCTTTGTCAGCCAGTTCATATATAAAATAAGTATATAAGTATTTAATTATATGGCTGGGAGTTTTGTGTGTGTGTGTGTGTGTGTGTGTGTGTGTGTGTGTGTGTGTGTGTGTGTGTGAAAGAGAGAGGATAAACAGAATTTCACACATGAGTAAGTGTCACGGTAGATGTGACATAAAGTTGCACAGGAGGCCTGTGACCATAATGTAATGTTGAGAGCAATTACGAAGTCAACAATAAATTGGTTGCTAGAAAGGAAATAGTCACTCACTGTTTACAAATTCTTATGTTCTTGTATTTTGCGTGCAGTCCATCTTCAGAACATGTGCAGTCCAGCTGCAGAACATCTGGTAAGCAAAATACTAAGTTGTAAGCACAATCATAATATGAAAAAGGCATTAAGAGTAAGGATACAGAATGTGTTACAAAAATGTAATCATACCAAATAGAATAGCATTCATACAAAATATGGCATCACATGTGTCTGCCCTCACCATCAGTACTCAATTGATGGAGAGTCACAATTACAAAACCTAAATACTGAAAAGTATTACCAGCTGGTAAGCCTGTATGGTTACAGTGGTATTACAAGCATCCACAGAATTAAATGAACAACTTGATAACAATAATACTAAAAACTGTACAGAAATAGAAACAAAGACTAAATATAAAATTAAATACAAAAATTCTAAAAAAAATATACCCTTACAGTGCCTGATGAATTCATGGTTCAGTTAGGACCAGCAGGGAAGGGGAAGAAAGGATAGCAGGAGAGGTAAAAATGGAGAACCAGTATATTGCGAGAATAATATACTAACCACAATCCAAAATTCATACAAAGTACCAAAAAATATAAGCAATGAAAGCATTGTTAATGCTAGATGATAAACCCCTAGCAGCTGACAGTTAAGGGAGGAATTCAGGGATGGGGAGAGGCGTCTTTATTACATAAATGGTGCTGTTGCATTAACTGAATATTTAATACAGCACCAAGTTTTCTAGTAATCTTGGCATCTGTAAGCAATGTGTGCTTTTCCAAGTAACACTATGGGCAAGGGATACGATTATCAGTTGAATGCAATAACTATCCCCATTAAATTCCACACAGAGGTATATTTCACAGTAAGTCATATATGTGTACACAGCTTGTCATGCCTATTATGTGAGCGCGGCATGTGCTTGTTTGGAGAGGTCGGCTGCACGCGCAGCACGGACCGGGTTGTGGTGCACGACTGTCTGTTGTCAGCCTTACCTTGGGTAATGGGCACGGGCAAGAGAGGCATTGGCATTGCTTGGGGAACAGCGATGGCCACCAAGTCACATGGTTGGCACACAAGAGAGGGGTAATGTTTATCAACACACGGGATGGCCACCTGCACAGTGGGCGTGTTCATATCACACGTGCAACTGCCATTAGAAGCACTATTTGAAACACATGGCACTGAACGTGGTGCAACCGAAGGCAGTGCCAGGATTGTGATGGAGTTTGGTCCCCCAGGTGTTCCTTGTATGAGATCTTGATGATTAATTCTTGTGGTTAGCAGGCAAATTGGTCTATAATCATTTTCTTCGTGAACTCGTACTTTGGTGGAGGTGGTAGCAAGAGGAGTAAATCGCAAATTAAGTCTGAGCGATCATGGAGGTGCGTGATGAGCCATAGGAATTTAGAGTTGTTGTCAGACGCATGATTCAACTCAAAAAGATGCTCAACAAGATCAAACCATGATACAGGGTTGTCTTCGTATAAAGGAGGCAGCTTCAGCAGACAACCAGTGGGAGGGGATGAAGGCGGCTTTGGTGTCCCTTGGAAAATCGGCTGGTCCATGGTAGGAGAGGCCGTACAGCAGACCGGTACAGTAGGCATAGGTGTGTTACTGGCAAGCACATCTGTAGCAACAGCAGGTTGCATTGTCCTTGACATGTCGTGAAAACATGATGCGGCTGGCACAGTCGGTACCGTGGGAATGAGTGGTTGTGCAATACTTACAGGGGTCCCATAAACTGGACCGGAGATTACAGGTACTGAATTTAACTGACCCACCCTGGACATAATGAGGAATCCGGCATGGCAGACACAGGCGGTGCTGTGGGAGAGGCGAGCAGCAGAGTGACTGACACCGGGGCTCCCTGTGAGTGCTGGGACGGGGGTGGGTGGGAGGCAGAGGGGTGTGGTCAATAACTCATATGACCAAACTTTAAGTTCTTCTTAAGTGAGCATGGAGAATTGTGCACACTAAAATGTTCTTGATTAGTTCACCAATGAGGCAAAACTGGAACAGGTCACTGTTGATAGTGGCCGGGTGCATTTTGCAATAATGGCAGTGCTGCACATGGCATGACAGTAACTGTTGTTGCGGTCTGTTGAGAGTCAAAGTATGTATGCAAATGAAGATCACTTTGAGCATTATAGGATCAATCAGTAGGTACACAGTTCTGAATATTATTCACTTCATGCTTCACATGCTGGCGAGCACAATCCGGCGACACAAAACCTTAGTCCAGTGTTTGTGTTAGCAGTGTAGCACTTGACCATTGTAGAGTGACAAAGTTTAAAATTAATGTGGCTGGAGATCGCAAATCACTGTGAATTAATGAAGAACTGGTTGCTGGTGAAGGAATGAAGATGTCCGGCGATCGTTGTTGTGCTTCGAAATCTTTGAACAAAGCATTGGGTGAGGTAGCCATGGTGTCGCGCACATAACCTGCTGATTTACAACATCCGGCGCAGAAGTCATGGGAGACGTAGAAACTATGGGGTCACCAGTATGGGAATGGGATACAATTACTGGCTGAATGCAATAACTATCCCCATTAAATTCCACATTGATATATATTTCACAGTAAGTCATATATGTGTACACAGCTTGCAATATAGAACAGAACTAAAAACTAAAATGGAGGCTCAGCACAGCAATCAGAGTCAAAAGATGGTGTTAATCATAGTTGATATGACCTATCAATGCCACAACACTAAACTTCATTACATAATGAAGAAATAATACAAAATATAAATTTGAGAGTAATCATAACTAGGTTAGTAAAAACTAAATAATAATGAAAAACAATATTTTACAAACCATTATACTAAGGACTATTAAAATATGAGAGTAATTATATATATTTAAATGGATGTTGAGAGGCTCTCCAAAAGGGACAAGAAATAATGTTACTATATCAATGAGACCAGGAGTTAGGGATGCTATATGTCTAATTTATCTGCATATATAAATATCTGATTATAAAATAAGATTTTGTAGAATTTTTTTCATAATGGACTTCTTCTTTATAAGTAATTTTTTTTAAATTAATTTTTTGTGCATTCCATTTTAACTTTTTACACAGCTTCTAGTGTTGCCAAGTGCCTGGTCACATAACAGGCATGTGACCTGTACCATTCCCTTCTCTTCTCATATGTTTATGACACATTCCAATAAATTCAGCAACGTAATTTTGAGAATGCTTTGACTCTCAGTCCTCTACAGTTTTTGTTTCTGTGTCATATACATTTGTGTAGCCAGATGAACCTGATATTTTTTTAAATTTTAAACACATTTAAGTTTCCTTATATGCAGTTGCTTCACTTATCTATTACATACTATAAAAACATTGCTGATCAGTTTTTGGAAACAGGTTGTGTGGCATATAGGTAGAAATGTCAAAGTCACCCGAGGGTAGCAGATCAGATGGCAGATATCAGATGGGATATCTGCTATTTACCAAGGGGAAGCCGCATCAAACATTAGTAGAAAGAATATTGGTTTTCTAACAATAACTGCGAATAAATTATTTTAAGTAAGTAAATCTCCTGCAATATTTAATATTCCTTTTAGATAATTATCAACCCCCCCCCCCCCAAGAACCATGGACCTTGCCGTTGGTGGGGAGACTTGCGTGCCATACCATAGGTGCAACCACAACAGAGGGGTATCTGTTGAGAGGCCAGACAAACGTGTGGTTCCTGAAGAGGGGCAGCAGCCTTTTCAGTAGTTGCAGGGGCAACAGTCTGGATGATTGACTGATCTGGCCTTGTAACACTAACAAAAACGGCCTTGCTGTGCTGGTACTGTGAACGGCTGAAAGCAAGAGGAAACTACAGCCGTAATTTTCACCGAGGGCATGCAGCTTTACTGTATGGTTAAATGACGATGGTGTCCTCTTGGGTAAAATATTCTGGAGGTAAAATAATCCCCCATTCGGATCTCTGGGCGGGGACTACTCAAGAGGACGTCATTATCAGGAGAAAGAAAACTGGCGTTCTACTGATCGGAGCGTGGAATGTCAGATCCTTTAATCGAGCAGGTAGGTTAGAAAATTTAAAAAGGGAAATGGATAGGTTAAAGTTAGATATAGTAGGAATTAGTGAAGTTTGGTGGCAGGAGGAACAAGACTTTTGGTCAGGCGAATATAGGGTTATAAATACAAAATCAAATAGGGGTAATGCAGGAGTCGGTTTAATAATGAATAAAAAAATAGGAGTGCGGATAAGCTACTACAAACAGCATAGTGAATGCATTATTGTGGCCAAGAAGGACACGAAGCCCACACCTACTACAGTAGTACAAGTTTATATGCCAACTAGCTCTCCAGATGATGAAGAAACTGAAGAAATGTATGATGAGATAAAAGAAATTATTAAGGTAGTGAAGGGAGATGAAAATTTAATAGTCATGGGTGACTGGAATTCGGCAGTAGGAAAAGGGAGAGAACAAAATATAGTAGGTGATTATGGATTGGGGCTAAGAAATGAAAGAGGAAGCCGCCTGGTAGAATTCTGCACAGAGCACAACTTAATCATAGCTAACACTTGGTTCAGGAATCATAAAAGAAGGTTGTATACATGGAAGAAGCCTGGAGATACAGACAGGTTTCAGATAGATTATATAATGGTAAGAGATAGATTATATAATGGTAAGACAGAGATTTAGGATCCGGGTTTTAAATTGTAAGACATTTCCAGGGGCAGATGTGGACTCTGACCACAATCTGTTGGTTATGAACTGTACATTAAAACTGAAGAAACTGCAAAAAGGTGGGAATTTAAGGAGATGGGACCTGAATAAACTGAAAGAACCAGAGGTTGTACAGAGTTTCAGTGAGAGCATTAGGGAACAATTGACAGGAATGGGGGAAAGAAGTACAGCAGAAGAAGAATGGGTAGCTTTGAGAGATGAAGTTGTGAAGCCAGCAGAGGATCAAATAGGTAAAAAGATGAGGGCTAATTGAAATCCTTGGGTAACAGAAGAAATATTGAATTTAACTGATGAAAGGAGAAAATATAAAAATGCAGTAAATGAAGCAGGCAAAAAGGAATACAAACGCCTCAAAAATGAGATCAACAGGAAGTGCAAAATGGCGAAACAGGGATGGCTAGAGGACAAATGCACTTCCTCATCCTCTCAAACCCAGAACCTCCCACAGAAGAACCACAAAAGTGCCCCACTTGTGACAGGATACTTTCCGGGACTGGATCAGATTCTGAATGTGACTCTCCAGCAGGGATATGACTTCCTCAAATCCTGCCCTGAAATGGGATCCATCCTTCATGAAATCCTCCCCACTCCACCAAGAGTGTCTTTCCGCCATCCACCTAACCTTCATAACCTCTTAGTTCATCCCTATGAAATCCCCAAACCACCTTCCCTTCCCTCTGCTCCCACCCTTGTAATCGCCCCCGGTGTAAAACCTGTCCCATGCACCCTCCCACCACCACCTACTCCAGTCCTGTAACCCGGAAGGTGTACACAATCAAAGGCAGAGCCACGTGTGAAAGCACCCACGTGATCTACCAACTGACCTGCCTACACTGTGATGCATTCTATGTGGGAATGACCAGCAACAAACTGTCCATTTGCATGAATGGACACAGGCAGACAGTGTTTGTTGGTAATGAGGATCACCCTGTGGCTAAACATGCCTTGGTGCACGGCCAGCACATCTTGGCGCAGTGTTACACCGTCCGGGTTATCTGGATGCTTCCCACCAACACCAACCTATCCGAACTCCGGAGATGGGAACTTGCTCTTCAATATATCCTCTCCTCCCGTTATCCACCAGGCCTCAATCTCCGCTAATTTCAAGTTGCCGCCACTCATACCTCACCTGTCATTCAACAACATCTTTGCCTCTGCACTTCTGCCTCGACTGACATCTCTGCCCATTGTCTTTAAATATGTCTGCTTGTGTCTGTATATGTGTGGATGGATATGTGTGTGTGTGCAAGTGTATACCCGTCCCTTTTTCCCCCTAAGGTAAGTCTTTCCGCTCCCGGAACTGGAATGACTCCTTGCCCTCTCCCTTAAAACCCACATCCTTTCGTCTTTCCCTCTCCTTCCCTCTTTCCTGATGAGGCAACAGTTTGTTGTGAAAGCTTGAATTTTGTGTGTATGTTTGTGTTCGTTTGTGTGTCTGTCGACCTGCCAGCACTTTCATTTGGTAAGTCACATCATCTTTGTTTTAGGTATATTTTTTCTACGTGGAATGTTTCCTTCTATTATAACCATGGAAACATTCCACCTGGGAAAAATATATCTAAAAAGAAAGATGATGAGACTTACCAAACAAAAGCGCTGGCAGGTCGATAGACACACAAACAAACACAAACATACACACAAAATTCAAGCTTTCGCAACCAACGGTTTCCTCATCAGGAAAGAGGGAAGGAGAGGGAAAGACGAAAGGATTTGGGTTTTAAGGGAGAGGGTAAGGAGTCATTCCAATCCCGAGAGTGGAAAGACTTACCTTAGGGGGAAATTAGGACAGGTATACACTCGCACACACACACATATCCATCCACATATACACAGACACAAGCAGACATTTGTAAAGGCAAAGAGTTTGGGCAGAGATGTCAGTCGAGGCAGAAGTACAGAGGCAAAAATGATGTTGAAAGACAGGTGAGGTATGAGCGGTGGCAAATTGAAATTAGAAATTAGCGGAGATTGAGGCCTGGCAGATAGCGAGAAGAGAGGATATGTTGAAGGGCAAGTTCCCATCTCCGGAGTTCTGACAGGTTGGTGTTAGTGGGAAGTATCAAGATAACCCGGACGGTGTAACACTGTGCCAAGATGTGTTGGCCGTGCACCAAGGCATGTTTAGCCACAGGGTGACCCTCATTACCAACAAACACTGTCTGCCTGTGTCCATTCATGCGAATGGACAGTTTGTTGCTGACCCACAACTTCTTCACTTTCGAAGGCCAGACATACCAACAATTAAAGGGAACAGCCATGGGTACCAGGATGGCCCCCTCGTATGCCAACCTTTGGAAATATGTCTTACCACCTCTGTCTACACTTAACATTTTGTGGTAGCACACTGCACCAAGTGTATGAAAACTTCTATAACAATCAGTTTCTGTTTGTCTTGGGATCTCTTCCGTTGTCAGAATACATTGCTTCACATCTGCAATATACATTATTGTGAGCTATATCAGCTCATATCATTATTGTGTGATAAAGTTTCAAGGATTTTTTGCATATTGTGGTAACTTAACTCCAACATCAGATACAAATATTTTTTAAATAAAGTAAAATAAAACATAAAATAAAAACAGAAAACACTGTTCATTATTTTTTTACTTGTAATGGCTATGTGTAACAGCTCACAAAAGGGAAGTAGGAAATCTATTTACCACCATAGTTTTAATACCTCACAAAGGTGCCATGGTTATATATGAACCATCATAGTGTTTGGTCCTAAATCACAAAAATAAAATTATCAGAAAATAAATACAGTCAGTTGATCACAATTCAAACAGGATGAAAAAAGAAATTATCTTCACTGAGTTGCTACAAAAATTGCACCTAAAAAGGGTTAATATTTGTTTCAAAAATACTACTGCAGATAAAAATTAACAAAGAAAATCTCAAAAGAGCATATGAAAATGTGGAAGACATGAAGTCAAAAGCAGAACAAAGAATTATAGCCTGGTCACAGAAACAGGTGATCTGCCCTTTCACGTGCTGCAACAATGTCATAGACTTACATAGTAAATGGCAATTCCTATGTTCAGATCAGTTAAATAAGACATAAAAGCATTTAATTTCTTTTTAAAACCATTCTAGTACTACTGATTTCATCAAGAGTCTAGACAGGTAGTGAGATGCATGGAGAAAAGTGCATCCACACCTAAGTTAAATACGAAAAAATTAAAGGAACCAATTGTGATTTTGACTGCTGTTAGTGACAGTATCTGTGCCTCCTTCCACTATAAATAGTAGGCAGGACATGTGTGTCATACAGACTTTATTGGGCAATCTATGAAAGCAGTTTTTGGGCATAAGTTGAGGCCCTACGAATATGGTATCCAGTCCATGCACTGCAACAGTAATGCTTTTCCAGTAGAAACAGGTGTTCACTCACTACAAAGAACATCTGCTTATATCACAGCAAATACAGAACTGCAGCCTGGCAGGATCAACCACCCTACGACAAGGAAGGTGTCACCAGACATCAGTAGTACTCACAGCTGATTTCAAACTGGGCAGCTCTCGACTGTTTATAAGACTAGTCTACAATGCTAAAATTCCTTATTGATACAGATGCAAAAGTTTCAGTTTACCCTTCTTCTCCCCTCTATGGCAAAATGCCAATGGCCATTACATTTGTGCTGTGAATGGATCTTTCATCAAGACTTGTAGCCATGTTATCTTGCAACTCATCTTAAATCTTCAACATGAATTTGTATGGAGATACATTGTTGCCCGTGTCCTAAACAGACTGTTAGTGGTAAAATGTTAAGGTTGTTTTAAGGTGGCAACACTGTATTTCTCTTGATTCGTGTTAACTTCCATTATTGGATGCTACAATTTTTTTTTTAAATCCTCTGAGTGTGCTATTGTTGGCTTTCTCTTGATTCGTGTTAACTTCCATTATTGGATGCACCAATTTTTTTTTTTAAATCCTCTGAGTGTGCTATTGTTGGCTGCCATTGAGTGTCAGCTGTTACATAATTAAATAAAATATGCACAGACTCATTATTGAGCTTTAGTTACTGTGCCTGATTACAGGTACAGCCCTATGTGCATAAGTCTGGTTTCTATGGCAGTGGCAGATTTTTTTGGTGGTATCACAATAAACAGCAAACTTGATGTTACTGGCTTAGTATAGGTGTTGTGCAATGGAAGTTTCTACACATCAGCATTTGACATTGTTTGCAATTGAGCAGAGTGGAAAAACCAAATGGAAGTGATATTAAGAAGAAAGGGATTTTTAGGTGTTTTCAATGGCATAGCTATTAAGCCTCCTAAGGAGAAATAAGCTGTGGAAAAATCACAGCTGAAAAGGACACAAAAGCATGGGAACTTACTGTATCATCAGTGCAGGTGGAGATAGCATCACTCATTCACCTGCCTCTGTGTGTGATGCCAGCTGGTATGTGGATATAAGAAGACTGTCTATGAGAAAGAGTCTGAGGAGAGCATTCACCAACTTCAGTAAAAGTTATTCTCACTCCAATTTGGAGATGACTCGGTGGTTACAGTTATGTCAAATCTAGAAGAAATCAACACTAAATTGAAGCAAAACAGTGAACTACTTCCAGAGAAAATGGCTAATCAAGGTGTTAATATTGTTGTTTGAGCAATATAAACATTTATGTTCGATGCAAACAGTTAACAAGGTAAGTTAATTTCAGAATTGCCCACTGAGGAAGAGAGAAACAATCAGTCTGATCAGCTGGAGGTAGCTTTCATCAGTGTAAGGAGACAGCAAAAAATTATTTGTGATGTTGTCGGGTGTCCAGCTGGCTGCAGTTATTTTTATAAAACAATATTTCGATAGCACACTTTGCTGTTATCTTCAGGTGATACCTGTAGAATGAGCATCTTTGCTGCACCTGCCTTATTTCTACTCTTATCACCCCCCAGTCCTTGCTCCACTGCTGGTCACATGCTGCAATTGATGGAGTGGTGGGGGAAATGGTGCATCTTCCAGCTGGAAGCTGATAGGGGGCTCTGGTCCCTCAGTAGTCCTACAGCCTGGATCGGGTGCAGAAGTTGCTCTCTGCTGATGCTGTGATTTTAGTTGGCTGAATGCTGGGTCCTGAGCTTTACTGAGAGTGAACCCAGGGTCTCTGTTGATCAGTTCATCAGCCACTCACATTTCAATAGCCTTCTTCAGAACAACAGTCTCAAAATGACATGTCTCAGCACTTCCATTTCCTCATACTTCATGGTCACCCCTGTAGCCAAGCAGTGTTCTGCAACACAGCTTTTGTTGGTTGCTTAAGTTCTGTGTGCCTCCAATGAAATCTTTCTTTAATTGTCCATACAGTTTCCCCAATATGTGCCTCATTTCTCTATAGCTTAAAAAAGGTTCATAAATGAGATGTTCTTCTACATCCTATTGTAAGCAAGATAGGCCAATCAGCACACCAGCTGGCCAGACATCTGATGGCAGTGTTAAGCCCTTACATCAGTAAATGTAACACATCAAGAACTCTGTACATTTCATTCAGCAGACATGAGAACTATGCCACTGTGACCAGGACCTTATGGTGAACTTTGATGAGGTATCTCTCTTCACCAGAGTTCCACTTGCTGATTCCCTCAAGTTGATCAAGAAGAAGTTCATCCTGACAATGAGTAATTGCTTCAAATCTGTCCTCACATCACCATTCTTTCTCTTCAATGGTGACTATTATGAACAAATGGGTGGTGTCACCTACTGTCACCAGTTGTGCCAAACTTGTTTATGGAGGACTTCGCAGAGAAGGATCTGGAACCAGATGCACTGAAGCCTACATGGTTTTTGAGATATATTGGTGACATGTTTATGGTGTAGCCAGGTGGGACTAAAAGACTACAGGAGTTCCTCCAGCATCTGAACTCTCTGACTCCCAGTATCAAATTCACCAAAGAGATGGAGAAGAATGGCAAACTTCTCTTTTTGAAGTCTTAGTCAAGTGCAGAATGAACAGCACTAAACAGTACATACAGGAAAGCCACCCACAGTGACTTGTATCTCCATGCTGCCAGCTGCCATCATCCTTCACAGTGTGAGGGTGTGTTATGTACACTGGTACACAGGGCCCATGCAATATCACATGGAGAAAGTCTACCTTAAGCACCTTTTAAAGAAGAATGAATACAATGAGAGACAAATCTGACATGGTTCAGGCTGAAAGCGCAAGCCCAGCAGGCAGAACGCAATGAGAAGGAAAAGACAATGGCATATCTACCGTGCACAAGCAAACTATCAAACAAAATCAGTAGAAGCCTGGCTTGATATAACATTAAACAAATTTTTCATCCTTATTAGGTATGGTAAAGGATCACATGGGGCTTCATAAAACAGGTGTTCACCATATTTCATGTAAATGCAGTATGGCATATATTGGGGAAAATGTACCTACAACTGAAGAAAGATTCACGAACACTGAACTTAAGCAATCTGTGGTTGCAGAACACTGCGTGGCTATAGGGCAGGAAATGAAGTGCTGAGACTGACCTGATCATTTTGGAACTGTTTCCTGAAGGTGGCTATTGAAATATGAACAGCTGACAGTGGAGGAAGGGGTGGAGCAATAAGAATATAAAGGAGGCAGGATGTAGCAAAGACACTCATTTTATGGATATCATCTGAATATGACACCAAGTTACACTGTTGAAATATCAGTATTATGAAAGTTGCTAATCACCATATAGTGAAGATGCTGAGTCACAGATAGGCACAACAAAAAGACTCTGACAATTAAATCTTTCAGGTATAAAGGAATTCATCAACAATAGATGACACACAAACGCACACACACACACACACACACACACACACACACACACACACACACACACACATGTGCGCGTGTGCACGTGCGCGCAAACAAACTCATGCAAACACAACTCACACACACAACTGCAGTCTCAGGCAACTGAAACCACACTGCAAGCAGCAGCACCAGTGCATGATGGGAGTCGTGACTGGACGGGAGGTAAGGAGGAGGCAGGGGTAGGGAGGAGGAGGGGGAGGGGGCTGTGAAGTGCTGCAGATTGGACATAGGGCAGGGGAGAGGTGGGGATGGGGTGGTTAGTGGAAAAGGAGATAAATAAAAAGACTAATTTTGATTGTGGAATGAGGGCTGTGTAGTGTTGGAATGGGAAAAGGGAAGGGGCTGAATGGGTGAGGACAATGACTAACGAGGTTGAGGCCAGGAGGGTTATGGGAACGTGGGGTGTACTGTAGGGCAAGTTCTCACCTGCACAATTCAGGAAAGCTGGTGTTGGTGGGAAGGATCCATATGGCACAGGCTGTGAAGCAGTCATTGAAATGAAGGATATCATGTTTGGCAGCGTGTTCAGCAACAGGATGATCATCTTGTTTCTTGACCACTGTTTGTCGGTGGGCATTCATGTGGACAGAAAGCTTGTTGGTTGCCATGATGGTGATGACATTTGATTTATGGGGTGCTCAACTGCATGATTATCAGCACCTGTACAAATTTCCAACCTTCACTCAGTCCAATCTCGCCACTTTCATGAATGATGAAATTATGGGGACAACACAAATACCCAGTCATCTTGAGCCAGGTGAAAATCCCTGACCCCGCAGGGAATGAAACATGGGACCCCGTGCTCGGGAAGTGAGATCACAACTGCGAGACCACGAGCTGTGGACATTGGTTGCCATGCCTACATAGAATGTGGCACAGTGGTTACAGCTTAGCTTGTAGATCACATTACTGGTTTCACAGGTAGCCCTGCCTTTGATGGGATATGTGATGTTAGTGACCAGGCTGGAGTAGATGGTGGTGGGAGGGTGTATGGGACAGGTCTTGCATCTAGATCTATTACAGAGGTATGAGCCATGAGGTAAGGGATTTGGAGCAGGGGTTGTGTAAGGATGGACGAATATATTGTGTAGGTTCAGTGGATGGCAGAATACCACTGTGGGAGGGGAGAGAAGGACAGTGGGCAGGACATTTCTCATTTCAGGGCATGACAAGAGGAAATCGAAATCATGGCAGAGAATGTAATTCAGTTGCTCCAGCCCTGGGTGATACTGAGTTATGGGGGAATGCTCCTCTGTGACCAGATGCTGGGACTTTTGCAGGTGGTGGGAGACTGGAAAGATAAGATATGGGAGATTTGTTTCTGTACATGGTTGGTAGGATAAGTATGGTCAGCGAAGGCTTCAGTAAGACCCTTGGTATATTTCAAAGAGGGACTGCTTGTCACTTCAGATGCAATGACCATGAGTGGTCAAGCCATATGGAAAGGGCTTCTGGGTATGGAATGGGTGGCAGCTGTCGAAGTGGAGGTATTGCTGGTGGTTAGAAGGTCTGATAAGGACAGAGGTACTGATGTAGCCATTTTTGGATGTGGAGGTCAACATCTAGGTAGGTGGCGTGTTAGGTTGAGTAGGACCAGGAGAAGAAAATGGGGGAGAAGTTGTTGAGGTTCAGGAAAAATGTGGATAAGGTGTCCTCATCCTCGATCCAGATAGCAAAGATGTCATCAATGAATCTGAACCAGGTGAGGGGTTTAGGATTCTGGGATTTTTGGAAGGATTCCTCTAGATGTCCCATGAATAGATTAGCATAGGATGGTGCCATGCATGTGCCCATAGCCATATCCTGGATTTGTTTGTAGGTAATGTCTAAAAAGGAGAAGTAATTGTGGGTGAGGATATAGTTGGTCATGGTTACTAGGAAGGAGGTTGCTGGTTTGGAATAAGGCATTGGGAGAGGTAGTGTTCAATAGCGGTAAGGCCATGGGCATTAGGAATGTTAGTGTAAAGGGAGGTGGCATCAATAGTGATGAACAGGGTACCATGTGTTAAAGGGACAGAAACTGCGGAGAGTTGGTGGAGGAAATGGTTGGGACCTTTTATATAGGAGGGTAGGTTCCGGGTAATAGGTAGAAGGTGCTGGTCTATGAGAGCAGAGATTCTCTCCGGGGAGGAGGGGGGGGGGGGGCACAATAACTTATATAATATTGTTACATTCCACCCTGGATTTTCCATTGTTTAACTGTTGAAAAATGACTGCACCAGGATGGACAACTGACAACAGTACAAACACTTGATTTGTCGGAAAAGCCAACAATCACACAGTAAAAAATTACAAGTTAAGCTTGTTGTAAGGAGGGCCATTTTGTAAAGGACTGTATAAACAAAGTGAAGAGAGAAATGAGAAGGTGCAATTATTGTAAAAAAAGAAAAGTTCTTTGATGTCAGACTGCTGGTTGTTGAAGTCTAAGGGATGAAAAATGGCTCAGGATGTAACTGCCTTCATGTGTATGAGTCAAGGAGTTAACCTAGAAAGTTATTGGTTCATGGATACAGGTGTTAATGAGCACATGTGCAATAATAGTGAATTGTTTAAGAAACCACACAGTGTGCAAAGCATGACAAAATTTACTGTGGTTGACAGTAAACTTAATGATGTGTTTGGGTGTGGTACTGTGAAACTGAATGTGTGGAATGGTGTTAAATGTGGCAAAACAGTGCTAAGTGGAGTGCTTTTTATGCCTCAACTGAAATTCAGTCTGTTTTCTGTGGGAGAAATGTTGGACAAAGGTAACTGTTTAGAGTCAAACAAAGAATAATGTGAATTCTTGAATAGTAAAAGTGAAGTCTGTGCATTGTCCAAACAGGTCAATAAAATGTATCATATGTTGTTTCTCCTGTATAGAACTCAATGGGAACTGTCAATGGTTACTCTGACATGTGCAGATAATATGCACTTCTTGTTGACAATGACTTTTCATCAGTCAGTATCAATAGTGGCCTGGTAAATTTGTCGAAACGTGTTGAGAACTTGAGTGTTTGGCATAAAAAATGGTGGGAAAGTTCTTTTTGCATAAGAGAGTGGACTTTGTTGACAAATTTGTTGATTGTGAATGTTGTTTGGCAGGTAAACAAAATTGCTTGCCTTTCCCTACTATAGTTCAATTCTTTTATCTTGGCGGCTCGCGCATGCCCGCCCAGACGCGGGAGATTGCTGCGTTGCCAGTTGCACACGACGCATGCGCCAATAGAAGCAGCGCCATAGTGTAGCATAGTTCGCAAGCTTACGTTTAGGGGGGAGCGCGCAGTTCATGAAGTAAAGCCACCACGGCCGCATTAACCCTTTCGCTGCTACAAAGACGTCTGTGAGCGGTTTTGTCACTGCACTGCTCGCCTGTGCAGACACATGTGTTCCGACTGCTTTGACGCTCTTACCAATCGATTCCACAAAAACTATTTGGCCCAAAAATTAGATTTTTACACATCTTCTTGACTGATACCTTCCCCCCATAAATGACTTAATTTTGTTTCGATGTTCAACACAGTTATTATGCAGAATTAAATATAGTAAACCATTGCACGAAATTTTGAAGAGTTTGCAGAGGTAAAAGTCCATAGAGTATACTTTCCGTATGGTCGATTTTAGTTGCCACAATGTTTAGAATGAAATGTGGACAAGATACCTAAATTTCATATAAAATTTACTGTATAACAATAGCTCATTTAAGTACCACATAGGTGTCGTATGTAATATTGAAAAATATTCATACTGATGTTTGTGTGTGCCACACACAAAAATTATATTTGACATAGCTCAGAGCACTTCACTGATAGACGGTATATTCAAGTCCTAATGTTTTTGTAAGTCCACAGTTTTGTTCAATGTATTTTGTCTACTTCCTTTTGATTGATTGAAGTGCTTTAAAATAAAGCCAAACGTTCTCAGTGTAAATAAATTTTTGTTACAGTCGTGAAAGACAGAATATTTTTCAATATTACATACGACACCTATGTGGTACTTAAATGAGCTATTGTTATACAGTAAATTTTATATGAAATTTAGGTATCTTGTCCACATTTCATTCTAAACATTGTGGCAACTAAAATTGACCATGCGGAAAGTATACTCTATGGACTTTTACCTCTGCAAACTCTTCAAAATTTCGTGCAATGGTTTACTATATTTAATTCTGCATAATAACTGCGTTGAACATTCAAACGAATATAACTCGTGAAGTAAGGCACTTCGATATCGTTTTTAAATAATGAAAATATTAAGCACTACTCAAGATTTGAACTCATAACCTTTCGCATACCACCCCAATACCCTAACCGTTACGCTAACACACCTCGTCTGCCCAGATAAGGCGATAACGACTATAACACGTCACGCAAAATACTGTCAAACACTGTTGGTATGACTATGAATTACTCATGCTTCGTCGAAGTACAATAGGAAATAAACAATTACTGTTGTTCTTTATTGGGAAAAAGTGGTTCGTGAGAGTGATACAAACACCTTTCCTTGCTATCGCCTGAATTAGGAGTCTCATTGCTTGTTTGGTTTAATTAATTAATAGAATATGAAGCAGTTGGTATAAAGAATGCTTTTTCCAAACTTTCTATAAAAGAATGTCTGCTATCAAGACATTGCTTTTGTTCTATTACGTTATTTATGACTGAACGTTTCTAAAACTGAAGACACTCGTCCATGCTCTGCACTGCAGTCGAGATGTGGCAACGTCGTTCTCTGTTCATTGGCTGACTGTGTTTTGTGACGTCAGATGCGCAGAACGAACCTAAACTCGGCCGCCAACATAAATGACGCGCACTTTAGTTCATCAAGAGCTAATGCGGACATGTGTAGCACTTGTCTGGAGGAGTGAGATTTTTTTTTTTTTTCTTTTTAAGGATGACTACTTGGGCTATTGCAAAGTATTCTTTATGAAACAGAAGAGTGAAGTTAAAGATCTGATCAGGAATTTTGCTGCAAAAGCTAACAGAGAAACTGGTTTGAAAATTAAAGTTCTAAGCAGTGATAATGAACTGCAGTTTATGAATACTGACCTGGGTACGTTTTTGAGTGAAAATGGCATAATCCATTTTAACACTCCTCCTCACTCAATTGACATCAATAATAGCTACACCAACAAATGACTAGCACAACTATGCATTTCTAAACAATGCATCTATTTGCTTGATAGTAAAAAAAAATGGTCAAATTGCTGTTAAAAACAATATAATTTACTTTTGTCTTGTTGACTTACAATTCTTCTTTGGCAGGTTGTTCACTTCAATAACCTTGCTTCATACAAGAGGGATGAGTTGTGCTTTCATGTCTGTAGGGTGTAATCAAATAATGAACCAGATGTTGAGATTGTGCTTAAATTTTTTTAACATTTACAAGTATTATGACTCATCATTACTGTTTGCATCTCACTCCATCATAATTATAAAACACTAGATTTCAGAGTTCAACCAACTTCACCAATATACAACAGCAATGGGCTCATGACTCAACAATAGACTTACATTACTGATACACAAAAATCAACTGCAAAGATACTATACCCTGCAGCTCACAGATATTTCAATATATTGATATTTACACCCAAAGACGTGTGCAGTATTGATATGATCAAAATTAATTTCAAAGAGATACAAATGTACTTAATGTTTAATAAAAGCAATGGTTATAAGAAACATAAAGCATTACATTAATAATGTATCATAAGGGTCATTACTTTAAGCTGTATGACATGAAAAACTACAATACTTCATCAAAATCAAGGTATGTGGAGCAGTTCCATTACACCACCAAACAAGTATCATGCACACACCACAGCAAAGTGTAAGAGCTGACAGGAAAATGAGCACCTTGGTTGAAGCTGCTCATTCAACGATTTCAGGACTGCTCACACATTTCTGAGCAGAAGCAGTTAACACAGTGGTTTATGTACTAAATAAAACTGCCAAATCCTGTCAGAGGTAAAACTTCTTTTGATGCCTTTTATGGCATAGTGTTATCCTTAGAAGATTTGAAAATATTTTAGGTTTGTTTGTCTGTCCTTGTACCCAAAGAAAAGAGATTGAAACTAGACACCAAAAACCAAGAGTTTTACTTAAGGGCTATGATAATGATGTGAAGGGGTACAGAATATTTATAGCTTCTGCCAAGAAAATTGAGGAACATTGAAATGCAGTTTTATTGCTACTAGCAACATCTGAAAGGGAGTAGAAAATTGATATTCCTGTAAAAGAATCAGATATTAAGATAAAATTTCAGACTTGGAGGGGCAGAAAGAAGATATGAGAATTGAGGTTATCAGAGAAAAGAGAGATCAGCTTACGGAAGAACAAGAAATTGGAGAAAACACAAAACTTTCTTTTGAGGATACAGAGAAAAATGTAGATGATGAGGATGAGGGGACATACAGTCTGAGACACAGAAGGAATATTCAATGCCTGAACTACTAGGATTATGAGCTGGGCCAGTCGACCGCAGTGAATGATAATAACCTATGCACCTGCCCTCAAGCAAAGTCTAGTGGTGGTGCTGAAAAATTGGGAAGATGCAAAAGCAAGAGAGCTGCAATTCCTGGAAGAAAATAATGCATGGTATAAGATATATAACCAAACGATTGTAAAGTTATTGACACACTGTGGATTTTTAATGATAAAGAGAAAGATAATGTTGTATCTTACAAAGCTTGTCTTGTACCTAAAGGTTTCCAACACAGATTGATTTTTTTGGAAATATACAGTCCACTTGCAAAATTAACTTTGGCAAGACTTTTCTGTCATGCTTTTCTCTGTGGTGAGATAATTGGAGAATATTATTTTAAATTACATAGTGCAATAAAATGAATGGTAAAGTTTGTAAACTTAGATAGGCTTTGTACAATTTAAAGGACTCACCCAAAAATTGAAATGTTAAATTTTGTACTGTAACAACAGCCAAGAGTTTGTAAGCAGTGATTTTGAATATTGCTACCATAAAACATACTTACTTGTTTACACGACCTGCTGATAGCTTCAACTTCCCAAAGTGAAACTGATAATTATTATTAAATGATACTTTAAAATGAAGGATTTAGGTCTGATTAGGAACTATTTGGGAATGAATATTGTTCAAAATTTAAGGGAAGGTACTATTACTGTTTGTCAAAGTACCTATCTTGAGAAGTGTTAAAAGCTTTTGATGTGTTTGAAAGTAGTTTTGTTCACACTGTGTAATAAAGAGAAAAAGCTGAAAATGAAGACATTGAAAAAAAAATGTAGAAAATTTACAGGGTAACTGATGTTTGCCATGTTAAGTTCCATACCAGATATTTGTGCAGCAATATGTATCCTAAGCAGGTACCAATCATGAGCAAGTTTGACTTTATGGAATTCTTTCAAACATTTATTGCATTATATGATGGGAACCCTAAAACCAAATTGTTTTGTGCTAGAGATAAACACTTTTCTCATATGATAATTGGTTATGTTGACTCTGACTGGGCTGGTGACTGACAAGATTTTTCATATGATGATCTGCTTCACCATTTCCCTGACATCATCTGCCCATCACATTACGTTGAATAAATTGTATTTTCATACAACAAATAGATATGCACATCATTCTTAAATTCGCTTCCCAGTATGATAATTCCTTAATGAGATTTGATGCTAAAACAAGATCTGCTTCTGCTGATGGTTGAGCTTGTGGAAGAAAATAGAAGTCAGCTGTGCAAATTACAGTTCAAGGAAAAATAAAATACAAAAGGAATTTGCACAAAAATATACTGGTTAACCCCTTTCTGAACACTAAACAAGTCTTCGACAAGCTCCAATTTGAAAAAAAGTAATAAAGAGGAAAACCTCTAAAAATTCAAAAAGAAATTAAAAGCCTACCTTATTGCCCATTCCTATAAATCATCTGATAGTACAGATTCAAGAACTGTAGTTTCCTGTTTGTAGCATGACAAGAATTTATGTTTACTGTAAATTAGCCTGTATTCTTATAGAGTATAATTAACTATGGTTCCATGACATATATCAGTGTGATCATTTAAAAATAAAAACTAGTGGCAGTAGATAAATAGCAGATATTTAAATGGTAACTGAGAAAGCAGAAAGTATTTTGAAAGCAGGAGCATTGTGGTTAAATTTTATTTTGTAAAATATCTTATAGTGTTTTTATAACATATCATTATAAATGTCATTTTAACACTTGCTTCATTGTTTCAACTGTATGTCTTGAACTGATCCACATCCCTTTCACTTACCACTGGATGTAAACAGTAATGACTTAATTCTGTTCTACCTATATGCATGTTTATGCAGATCTGGGGCTCACAGGTGTTGAAAGTGACATAAAAATGAATAGTTAACAATTAATCCTAGATCAAAATATCTTGACAATTCCATAATGAATTTTCACTATGTGCTGATTTGAAACTTCCTAGAATGATAAAACTGACTGCTAGACTGGAATTCAAACCTGGAACACCCAAGTTCTCTAGTGACTAAGTTATCAAAGCCCGTGTCATGATCTGCCCTTAGAGACCTAATTCCACCAGTAACTTTTCAGGACTAGCACTACAGTAAGAAATCAGCACACACTTCACTGCAGAGTGAAAATTCATTCTGGAAACAATCTTTTAGTCTTTGGGCTGTTGGTAATACATTTCTTTGCAATACTTTTTCTTTCAGGAGTGCAAGATATACAGAACTTCTGTGAAGGTAGGAGTAAGGTACTGACTGACATAGAGCTGTAAGGGAAAGTTGTCATCCATGTTTGAATAACTCAGTTGTTAAAGCAGTTGCATGCAATACACAAAGGTCATAGTTTTGAGTCCTGGTCTGGCACAATGTTTTAATCTGCCAGGAAGTTCCAGTCCTGACCCTTATTCTACTACTTCTTCTACTGCAGTCATTCAAAGACCATTTCTTCTTAATTTATCAGACAAAGAATCAGAACTGTTAGTTCTGAAAAGCCAAGCTATTGATGCTTTTCTCTTAGTAGTCCTCTAGCACAGTTTACTTTTCAGAACATTTGAAGCTTTTAATTATGATAATAACAACAAGAGGGAAAATAAGAATAACCCAACAAAGTGAACATGTGAACCATATTAGTTAGTCAGTTGCCTAGCAACAAATGGTAAGTTCATTCTCTGGAAATGTTGTTCAAAATCAACAGTGAAATCAATGACAATAGAAACAGACTTTTTCACAAGACAAATCATGACACTGGTAAGTTATTACCTGTTTTCATTATTCATTAAATGTGACAGCTTGCAAATGCAAGTATAACTATCTGTTTCCTGTTATTTAAACCTTTGAGGTATATTCATCCACAGGTCATTTGAGTAACCATTTTCATAAATACTGATGTTCTGAGAACAAAGCTTTTTTTTTTTCATAGAACTTTTCATTCAAAAATGCTGCTTGAGGAGTGATTGCAAGGAGTAAGATGTCCAGTTACTGTGTTAATGGCCTTTTTTCTTGGACCCATTTCTCTATTATTACTTTTAATATAATTTATATAAGTTTCCTTATTCACGATAATTTTTTTCATTTTCTCCATGTCTGCATCTACAGGATTTTCCTCATGCAGCACAATTCCCACCCAGAACCAGTTAATAAGATATTTTTATTCCTGAAGTCTTATTTGGCTCTTTTTACAGTGTCAGTTATAATCAACTTAACTTGGTTATTAAGAACCAAGGCATCAAAATTTATTTATTTGAACTAGAGATGTGTTTCTTATGTTAAAATACCTTTTTGTGTACAGTATCTTTAGTTTTAGTTTGATTAAGCACTCATCAAGATGTTAAACATGCACCTCATATCCTTCCCAGTATTTGCCAATTTTATATCACCAAACCAAATCATTGTAGCTGTTTATCATCACTTTTGTGTTGTTTTTGTACAATCTCTCTGTATTTTTTGTAAAAAAAAAAAAAAGTTAAGAAAGAAAGGAGATGGAAGAATTCTCCTCTTCACATATTTTGTGACCTCATTCGTATGTATTTTATAATGGCATTAATTTTTATTTCATTGTCTCAATATTTTAATAAATTTAGAATATCTTACCTTCTTTAGTACTGTTGAATTCCACAAAATCAAATTGCTTAGCAAGAGAGTGAAAGTAAAGAAGGTATTCAGTAACCAGGAGGCTATTATAGCACCAATGAATAGTGGTTTAGAAGAAATATTAGAAAATTTTAGCGCTTATAAAATGAGAAAAGACACTGATTTCTAATTATATGAGCAGCCAGCAGCAAAATTCAACTCTGCAGAAGAAAACTGGCAAAGCTGTCACACAAAATCTCAGTTAAATATTACATACCCTAAAAAAAACTTGTTTCAGTTGAATGGGTTGAAACTGAACATAGCAAAAACCCACATGGTACATTTCAAACCCAAACATTTGAACTGTGTGGAACTTAGAATACCACATAATAATCAGCTTATGAAAGAAGTTGACATGATCAAATTTTTTGGATTAAATATGGGCAATAAATTAATATGAAATATGTGTACTGAAATCCTATCAAATTAACTCCTCCTGAGTTTGCAACACAAATACTAATAAATTCTACTGACATGAGTACACAAAAAAATAGCAATTCAGAATTATTTTGAATCACTCTTTAAGTATGGTACAGTTTTCTGGAGACGTTCAAGTAATGTATCTCAAATACTGAAGCAACAGCAGGAAACTGTCAGATATGTATTGCACAGAAAAGCAAATATTGTCACCTGTCATTATATTGGAACCAACAAATTTTAACTGTTGCCTGTCCGCAGCTCTTGGTCTCGCGGCAGTGTTCTCACACGGGGTCCTGGGTTTGATTCCCGGCAGGGTCAGGGATTTTCACCTGCCTAAATATGACTGGGTGTTGTGCCATCTTCATCATCATCATTCATCCCCATTACGGTCGAAGGAAGGCAATGGCGAACCACCTCTGCTAGGACCTTGTCTAGTGCAGCAGTACGGTTCTCCCGCATTGTCCCCTAAACTCTATCAAGAAATATGGGACTTCATCACTCATTTATCATCATGTGCATTATAAAATTACAGCCTTTCTATACAGAAAAAATATCAGAGAATAATCATTTTAGCCACACATACAACATAAGAAACAAAAAGAATTTTATGGTACCCACACACCAGTTGAAATTATACACAGAGCCTTCACTGCATACTTAGATGAAAATATATGATAAATTAATAGGAAAAACATATCAATATGAACTAGATATTCTAAAAATAAGGCTATAGTACATGCTGTGAGACAAATCCTACTGTTTGGTTGAAGAACCTATGAAACATGAAAATTTGAGCAAGGCATAATTTCATTTCTTTTCTTTTCTTTTTTTTTTTTTTTTTTAAAAAAAAGACTTTATGTTTTAAGTTTATGGCAAAGTTTTGTCCTGTACCTAAATCAAATGATTAGGTTAAGCATAGGCCTACTTTGAGACAAGTAAATCACAATTCACAGGCAGACCTGGACCAAGACCATTGTGAACATAGTTCTGCCAAGACACGGCATTGTTTGCATATTTTGACAAACTCTTTGGGGCCCAACATATTCATACACCATGAGGGCATGAGGATTTTCAGAGACTCTATTAGCATGTGTGAGATTCTGAGTTGTCAGTATACTGCCCTAAGTGAAGGGATATTCTGTCCAACACTTTGCCACATGACATTTGGCTAGATAAACAGTAACACAGATGTCAAAAACCCAAGTACCTTGACGACATTTTATTTATGGACAACAAACTGCAGAACTTTAGGGTCTGAATGTAAATTAGTAAAGATGTGTGCACTAATATCTGATGGAATATAGTAGAGTTATCAGAAGTATAGAGCAAAAATAGAGAACTAATGGAAGTAAAATATGAATATATATTTTGTTACAGAGACAAAATTGAAATGTACATATATTTAGACATCAGAATTAAAAACAATGTTGCAGATACTGAATGAATCTGAGACAGAATACTGAGACTTACTAAAACCACAAAAAAAAGTTATTCAAAGGAAATAATTGAAGTCTATGCACAATCAAATGGTTGCTCTGAGTCATAGGCATTTTTGTGTGGCAGGACAGCTCCAGTGCCATTTGTTGAGCCATTAGCTGCTAGAACAATGCTTTTGGTTCGATCACTGGAAGGGAGTCAGTGTGAAAATTTGAAGCATTGTTTTAAATGGTTTGCTGAAATTGAGAGCCCCTATTATCATAGGTCACTGAGAGGCTTGGCTATATAGGAAGCTTGAAGAATGAAATTGCCATAGTAAATATTTCTGAGAAAATACTGTAGTTCCTTAAGGTTAGCAAGTTCGGGCGACTCTGTCATAACTTCAACTTGCTTTAGGTTGAGTTTTAAGCTATCTCAGCTTAGAGTGTGGCTCAAGCCATACACTAAGATGTGATGGCTTAAGACCTTATGTTGCAGAATGAAAACTAGTCCCTTAGATTGTCATATTTGCATCAAAAGTGAAATTTGCTTGAGAAAACCATGAAATGACAAGTATAAATTATGGCTGGCCTTTACTGCTAATAGATGTGTATGGAAGTAGAAAAATGTCCTAGCTTCCAGAACTGTTAGTTCCTTTCTTACGGAGGAAATGAGGATAGGTTGAAGAAGGATAGAAAGAGAGGCACTCAGATTCCAGGTTGAGAGGGGTTTGCCTGTTATGAAGATGATGTAAGGCAAATAAATAGGAGAGATAACACTGTTAAGGATAACACTAGTGTTATTAAGAATGAATTTGCACTCTAAAGCAGAGTGTGCAGTTATTCAAAACTTCCTGGCAGATTATACCTGTGTGACAGACTGGAACTCGAACCTGAGACCTTTGCCTTACATACACAAGTATTCTATCAACTAAGCTATCTCAGCATGGCTCACAAATCATCCTGTCCTCTTAAACAGACCTCCCAACCACAACTCACAGTGCAACTAAAACTAACAGTAGCCATAATCAAACTCCAATATCTCACAGTCATGGTCCACTTTCAGTCCTAAACCTCTCATCCAAATCCCTCTCAGATTCTGTGATATTAATTTTTTCAAAAGACCTGATCTCCTTTCCGATATCCAAATTCACTGCCTCAGTTAAGATCTCCACTCATCCACCCATATCTTCAGCTGAAAATACCTCTTCACTATCAAAACCCAATTAAAAACTGATAGTGTGAGCTTTGAACCCCATACAGAACAATTACAACCCAAATCCCAAAGGAATCCTCTTCCTCTTCCCAGAACCATCCTCTCTACACTATCTAGCAATTTCTCACATTTTGCACTGCCTTCCAGTTCTTCCTGGAAAGTGTAACTGAAACCCCAAACCTTGTTCAATCTATGACATGAAGGCAAACCACTTTGTAATCCTTCCTGCAGATGTAGACTCCACCACTGATGTATTTGACCATAGGAGTATGTGGCAAAGGAACATGGCAGTGCTCTGGTTTTCTGGCATATAAAACTGTCCCTAATGACCTCAGTTCATCTATCCAGGCTGAGCAAAAGAAAATTCTTAAAACATTATGCCTCACAACTACCTGCATATAACACGTTATCCCTCCTAACCTACACCCCACTATGTTTTATCTACTTGCAAGAATATACAAAAACACCCATCCTGGCTGTCACATTGCATAAGATTTCAAATCACCAATAGAATAAATCCCATTGTCAGACTTGGTACACTGACACCTCCAGTACACTGCCCAGTGTCTCCCATCCTACATAAAATAAGTCAAACACTCCCTGCAACATCCCCAATCCTTTCAGATCCCTCTCCCACTAGGATGCCTTCTTGACATTATTGATGCAACCTCAGTCTACATCATCAACCCTCATACAAATGGCCACTCACTCTTAGAATACTACCTTTTACAGTGACCACCTGTGAGTCTGCCTAGAACCTTATTTATTATCATCCTACCCACTTCATACTTATCCATAACTACTTCAATCTGAGGATCTACAAAATAAGAGGATGGCCCAATCTTACCCCCACCTTTCAATGGTGCACAGAAGCTAGGCCACATGTCTTGATACTGATTTATTGAAGACAGCTTGGTTGTGTAGACACACACTGAAGAAAACCTCCATCACTTTCTGCAGAAACTTAAATCTTCTTCCTAACTCAATCTTGTCATTCTCCAAATCCACCTTTCTTGACATTGAGCACCATCACACTGAAACTTACATCTAAACATCTATATGTATCAAACCAAGCTAAGCAAAAATGCAGTATTTTTTAACTTCTAAAAATTACCTGACTTAGTACCATTCCATTACTTACTAATGAAGGTATGAGCAATTGGGATATCAAATGAAATTTACAGCTGGCCTGAAGATTTCATGGCAGATCAAGAGCCATAAATCTACAAGTAATATCAGGGATACCTGCAGGAAGGGTTTTGGGACCCTTCCTCAATTAATTGTAACCTCAAGGCATTTGTGGACAATACAGTCACCTGTAATGAAGTACTGTCTGAAAATACAGTAAAAATATTTTATCAGCATAAAGCCTTCTTCAGAAAAGAAAGCACGCACACATTTTCACAAGCAAGCACACCCCAAACATGTCTTCTGTCTCTGGCTGCTATGAACTAAAGCAGCAATCTTGTTTGGAGCAAGGAAAGAGAAGGATGCCAAACCCTTGGTTTGGATAGGGTGACAAAAGAACACTGTCTTGCGGAGCATACAGGACAGGACAAGGCTTCCAGGCACAGTGTTGGGAAGCAGTGGATGGGTTCTGGGTCAGAAAAGAAAGGAACAGAGAAGGGTAGAAAGACGGGTGGGTGAATTATCAGACAGCAGTGCACAATGGCGGTGAGGGGACATAAATCGGGAGGAGGGGAAAGGATAGATGGGCGGAGGGCATAGGAATGATCGGTTACCATGGTTACCATACATTGAGGCCGGCACAATTTTGGAAGCACAGAATGTGTTGTAAAGATAGCTCCCATCTGCACAGTTCAGAAAAGCTGGTGGTGGAGTTGAGGATCCAGATGGCCTGGGTTGTGAAGCAGCCATTGAAATCAATAACGTTACGTTCAGCTGCATGTTGTGCCACAGGATGGTCCACTTTCCTCTTGTCCACAGTTTAGTGGTGGCCATTCATCCTGTTGACAGTTGTTTGGTAATCATATCAATACAAGAAGATGTGCAGCGATTGCAGGAGAACGGGTAAATGACATGGCTGCTTTCACCAGTGGCCCAGTCTCTCACTGAATAGGACAAGCCTGTGACAGAACTTTAATAGGGTGGGCAGATTGGGCAGGTCTTACAGCTAGATTTCCAACAGGGGTATGATCCCTGTGGCAAGGAGTTAGGATTTGGAGGTATAACAGTTGACTAGAATGTTGTGGAGGTTGCGTGGGTAATGGAACACCACTGTAGAAGGGGTTGGAAGTACCTTGAACAGGATGTCCCACACTTCAGTGCATGATGGCAGATAATCAAAGCCCTCACAATGGATGTGTTTTCCTAGTCTTGGTTCATACTGTCATGAAGGTGGTGCTCCTTTGTAACTGGTTATTTGGGCTGGTAGGAGGGTGGGAATTTGGCACAGGAAGTCTGTTTGCAGATTAGATCTGTGGGATTGTGCCTGTCTGTGAAGGCCTTTGTGAGATCTTCAGTGTACCAGGCAATTGAGTTCTTGTCACTGTAGATACATCATCTCTGGGTGATTAACTGTATAGTGGGGATTTTTTGGTGTGGAAGGGATACCAGCTTGCTACAATTTGGGCCACAGGTTGGAAGTGTTGGCCAATGAGGGTCAAAATTCTTTCAGTGGGGGTGCAATAACCAGCTACAATGGGGTGTCCAGCATTGGTGGGTTTATGGATTTTGGAGAGTATTAGAAGGTGGGTGTGTGGGGTGTCATAGGGTTGAAGAGGGAAATGGATTCAGGGAAGAGGTTCTGGGAAGGACCTAAGGCTTTAAGCAGGGACTGGAGGTTGTTGGACTTCTGGGATGGCCTCACTCTAGCAGAGCTTATAGGTGGAAAAATTGGCAGAGCCTTCCACTGGGTACTTATTGTGATTTGTAATGACATTGGTGGAACATCTGCAGTTAGCACTAATAGGTCAGGATCTGCTTTGAGGCTGTGTTAACGATGGTAAAAATGTTAACCATGTTGGATTTGTCAAAGACCTAATGTCCTTCTCCCAATCCCTGCAGTGGGATCACCTCCTTGCCACCAATCCTTCCAACCAAACCCAACTTACTACAAACATCAAACCCTGCCTTCCCCCCCCCCCCCCCCTCCCACCTAACCACCACCTGGTCACCTCCCAGGAATTCCTCACATCCTCACCTCCAACTTGGACTCACCTTCCTTCCCCAGGTACTTTCCTGAGAACACCAATCTTTCAGTAGAAGTAAATGCAGCCATACACCACCTGTGGAAGCAGTTTCTGCTCCCTCTATCCTGTCATCTCCTTGTAATTCATACCCCTCATTGTCATTGTGCGCTGCTCTCTGACGACGCTCCCACTAGTCTTTTTCCCCTTCTCTGCTCCTCTCCTTTCCTGTCCCCCCCCTCCCCCCCCCCCCCAAACCACCACAGCCACCCAACACTGTGCATGGGAGCCTTGTCATGCCACCATCTAGTCCTTGCACACTCCAGAACACAATGCTCTTCTCTCATCCCACTCAAACCCGACATCTCTCCTTCCTCACCCCACACCAGATTGCTGCTTTATTCAACATGAAAGATGCATTCTGACCCTAGTGGCCACAGATAGCTGTCATGTGTCCATTAGGTGTGCTTGCTTGTATGAATGTGTGTGTTTTCTTTTCTGAAGAAGGCTTTGGCCAAAAGGTTATGTGTAGCAGTCTTTTCATTGTACCTGTCTGCAACTCAACATGTCACCTTTATGGTGAGCAGCAGTCTATCCTTTTCATAGTATTGTTGATATTCCTGCCTTGTTTTTCTATTGTTTAATAACAGGTGTGATAAAGTATGTACCTAGCTACATCTGTAGAAGCCACAGTTGTTACATGGTGCACCTAGTTACATCTGTAGATAACAAAGTTATTAAGCGGTGGTAAAATTCGAATCTCATGCATGGCCCCTCAATATTGATACAGACAGCTATAAATTAAAAATTGAGTGCTAAGTATCTGGCTCAAGGATTGAAGTCCAAGTCCTTCAACACATTTCTCATGTTTCAGTGCAGGAAAAGCCTTTGTCAGAGCAATTGTTAGCATGTCTTTTGTCAGCTGATATTCCAGTTTCAGGGGATACTTGTGTAGAGCTTGCTGTACAAAATGGTATTGTATGTCAAAGTACTTCAACTTGGAGTGAAAATCTGGGATATGTGCACCTGGTTTATATGCTACCTTTCCAATAACAGATTTACTCACCAATGACAATAGGACACACACATAAAAGAAGATTGTGATTAGGCAAGCTTTCAGAGCCAGTGGCTCCTTCTTCGGGCAAAAGGGTTGAAGGGGAGGGAAAAGGAGGGAAGGAAATGGACTGGAGACATCTAGGAGAAGGAGTAGATTTTGGAACAATGACCAGGTCTTTCTTTCTCATCCCATCCAGCAAGTCTCCCCCGACCTGTGGCTCTGGGTGACTTTCCCAAAATCTACCCCTTTTCCTCTCCAGTCATTCTCCTTCGCCAATTTTCCTTCCCTTTCAACCCTTCTGCCTGAAGAAGGAGCCACTGGCTCTGAGAGCTTGCCTAATTTATGTATGCATTCTACTGACACTTGGTGAGTAGATTTTTTACCTATCTAATTAAATTATTTTGTCAAAAATTGATTTGTTTTCATTGTTTTATATACATGGAACTTCCTCAATTCACATCTGCAAACAGAAAATTCCTTCCAGAATGAGTTGTGCTCTTTGAGTCCTCATCTGTCACACAGTTTTAAATTGTCCAGATGTTTTAGAAACTTTCTCCTTTATACTTTATGTATGTCACTTTCTTTTCTATGGTTCCTTTCAGGTACCTAAGGATTCACTTGGCCACTTGCCAGTGAAATAAATTATGGTTGCTATTGTACTGTCTTAGCTTATTGACTCCATTGCATAAGCTGCATTGAGTACCAACAATGATGTACATCAATGGTTCAACCAGTTCTCTGAGTGGATAATGAGTACATCTTCCACTGTTGCTGTTGCATCGAAGTTTCTCCCAGTAGCCAATGGAGTCCTTTCTGGTTTGCAGCCATCCATTCTTAACTGGTGTATGACTTCTACAATATAACCACTTTGATATATGGTACTTTTGTCAACTGACTGACTTAACGTCGATCCTCCAATAACATCCTAAGGTACCAGGAACCCTTACATCAAATCTGGCAGGTAACTCATCCATGATTTTCTTCATCCTTTCTTGGTCTGCTGAAGTGATTATGATGTCATCTTCATAAATAAGTTGGAAGACTGGGCATTTTCCTAAACTGTCCAAATTTGTAACTTGCAATCCAACTGATGTTAGAGATACATTCAACTTTTCATATCACTGTTGACCAGCTTGATACACCCCACAAATGACTTTCCAAAATTCATGAACTTTATCACTAGTTTTCAAAGTCTGAAGTATGTCACTTGTCTTCTTGACTCTTTTGTCTTCTGTAAGAATTCATCAGCAAGTCCAGCTGTTCGATGAATATTTACATGTTAATTTTATCACTGAGAAATGCAGTCATGTTATCCAGTCTTGAGACATTCACATCAAATTTGACTGGCAGAGTGGTCTAAATGAGTTTACTCTTGCCGTTGGAGAAAATGTTTGCACAAAGTCAACACCAAACCACTGGTTGAATGCTTGTCCTACCATTCTTGGTTTTCTCCTAAGCAAAGAACCATCATTTCTGTATTTATTCTTATAAACAGTCCTACACTGAATTACCCCTTTACTTGTTGTTCTGTCTACAATGCCACTGCTACTGTTCTTCCCCAGTGACCTGCTTTCATCATACAGGATGTCCCATTTTAATCTATACTGGCCGATATCTCTGGAGTGGCACAATTCTGCAAAAATGTCTCTAGTTGTAGATTTGAAGGGGGTCGTGGGTTTGTTACCTCAAAATGACCTTGAACCCTGTTTTCAAGGTCAAGTTCATTTTTGCAAATGGTAACCCCTATTTTTTATTCATATTTGTATTCTATGTGAAAAAATATGCATTGTTTGTAGGGAACATTTTTTTTTAAAAAAAACAGTGATTTGTCGCCAGGGGTACTTCATTGTAACTTTACCAGGTTAGCAGTACCTTGAGAACGAAGCAAGATAAGAAAAAATGTTCAATGAAAATCTTGTATGGTTTCTGAGCTCTGTCTGGTGGTGAAATTTTCATGTCCGCAACTCGTGGTCGTGCGGTAGCATTCTCGCTTCCCACGCCCAGGTTCCCGGGTTCGATTCCCGGCGGGGTCAGGGATTTTCTCTGCCTCGTGATGACTGGGTGTTGTGTGATGTCCTTAGGTTAGTTAGGTTTAACTAGTTCTAAGTTCTAGGGGACTGATGACCATAGATGTTAAGTCCCATAGTGCTCAGAGCCATTTGAACCATTTGAAATTTTCATGAACTTGAAATTCTTGAGTAGGGATTAACCTGAAAGCAAATACAATTGGCATTCTCAGAAACCAATGTGGACCACATGAAGGTTGCCCAGTGGACTCCACACATAGTTAGGCCTGAAAAGGGCTGATTAACATAGTTCTCACTGGAAGTGTAGGACCTCAGATGCTTGATCAACAGCCCATTTTGCCTAATGAACATTTGCACACTCTGTCAGAAGCTAATCTCAACATTCAGTGTCTGATGGGTGACTGCCCGGAAAGCTGCCACAATCCTTTCTCTCATATCTTCTGGCATCATCAGGGGAGTGGAGTACACCTGTTTCACAGCTCCCCTTAAGAAGAAGTCCAGTGGTGTTAAGCCTGATGATCTTGGCAGGAATTCATGAATTGCACTACCAATACCAATCCATGGATTTGGGTAAGTTGCATTAAGGTACCTTCTGATAGGTATGGCCTGATGTGCAGAGGCACCATCGTGTTGAAACCACATACATGCTCATATGTCTAGGGGGATATTTTCTAGTAAAGGAAGCATCAGATTCTGGAGAATATGAAGATAGTGCAAGCCATTAAACATTTCACCATAAAAAACAGGACCTATCATGTAATCTCCAACTATGCCTACCCAGACATTGATTGACCATTGTCTCTGTGTTCAATGATCACATTGCCATCAAGGACTTGCTTCCACCCAGTAATGTGCATTATGGAGATTGACTCCTACCATTTTGTCGAAGTTTGCCCCATCTGTAAAGAGAGTGTGTGCACGCATTTGCATATCGGCCCATCGACAAAGTGTCAGATGTCTTGGGTGATATGTAAGCAATAAGGGTGGAATTTAAAGTATCTTAAAACACAAGATACCACTGATCGAGGCATGTCATGCATTCGTTGAATCTGATGAGTCAAAAGGTGTGGGTCTTCAGTGACAATTGCATGAACTCCCAGTGCAATTGCTCTCTTGGGCCCACCTTTTGTCTCTGCCCTTTCAACGTCCCTCTTTCAGTTTGTCTTACCAGAGACCTAATTGTACCCTTCGTGGGATGACGGGCATTTGGATACCTTTTGGCACACAATCTTTGCAAAGCTGCATAATTATCACAACACTCGCCAACAATTTTTATCATTCTCACTATTTCTAATGGCACATAATCAGCCATTTTGGACATATTAGAGTCAAAAAATAAATTGTACTGATCACTTTCACTATTATTGATTTTCTTAGGTTTTTCCTTCAAGGAAACATCCAGCAAGCGTGTTGCAGGACAACTGACTTACTATAGTGTAAACGACCATTTTTTTACACATGCTCACTGTTGTTTACACCACAATGTGAAGCCAAAACATTCAGCATTCAAGTGTGCTCTTTCATAAAATTACTTAGGTGTCTAATGGATGTGTGTCTTTCAAGAGGGCACCTTTACATATTTCGATATTGATGTAAATAATAAAATAATGAAATATCCCATGGTAACCCATCTTTTTCAAGGCAGAGATGAAAGACAGGTCTGAGAAAGTTGATTGCGAGACAAGGTAACTCAGATAAACTTTTCTCTTATGGACTCCAAACATTCGTGCTGAGAATACTTTTGCTTGTACAGATGAGGAAAAATTTCACTTCATAGGAGCTCATTAGAGTCTCACGAGTCGAGACTGTTCGAAGTCCTACAAGGTAAAATTCATCAAAGTTCAACAAGGTGGAATTTTTCTACATCCATTAACACGCATTTTTATTAAGTTCATAAGAGAAAAATTATGAGAATCACGCCACTCAAGAATCATTCTAAGTGAGCACAGCAAAGAAATTTTCGTTGTCTCAAAAGGTAAAATTTCTCTTAACCTCCAGTCATGATTTCAAATTCCCCAACAATAATGCTTATTAGTTAGCCTCAAAGCTCCACCCTTCTCTTCTCTGATTGTGCCAGCACAAGCACAATACTGGTCTCTGAGTTGGCATCCTCCGAGTGGTGCACATTGGGTTCTGCTAATGCTGATAGTATTTGCTTTCAGGTTAAGAATTTAAAGGCCATTTCAAGTTCAGTAAGCATACAAGATTTCCATTGAACGTTTTTCCCAGTCTTGCTTTGTTCTTGATATACCGGTAACCTGGGAAAGTTACAATCGAGAGCCCCCTGACGACAAACCATTGGTTTTTCGGAAAAAAAAGAGGTCATTTTGAGGTAACCACTCCATGACCCCCTTCAAACTTTACAACATTTACTAGAGAAGTTTTTTGCAGCATTGTGCCACTCAAGAGATATTGGCCAATATAGATTAACATGAGACACCCCATTTAGATGGCTAAAAGTGTTGTGTAAAATTTATATACAAGCAATGCTTTGACTATTTGATAAAAAATAACAACTTAGTAGTTCAGGAGGAGGAGTAGTCACTTTTCCAGAGTAGCTGTTTTTACTCCTAATAAACAAACACATACATAATGTGGTTTAGAAGCAATCCCCATAATTATCACTGCAACTGGATTAGCACATGGTATAACTTGACGTTTGTTTAGTTTACACAAGTAGCTTTCAGTGGCTGTTTCTGCCTACTAATTTACAACTTTATTCATTTCACGTCCCTAAGGCTCTCTTTCATGATGAGATTTACAGAATATGATGTGTGAATGAATGAAATGATCAGTTCCTCACTATGATTTTCATTTTAAAGAGTATGTAGCAATGGGTAATGGTAAATACAGTGCAGCTAAATTTTCAACCTGTACAAAGAGTTGGTACCAGCTAGTACAAAATATTCGCAATAACCACTTTCCTGCAGTTAACTGATGTGTAAGGTATATATTACACAGGTAACAACAGAGTAGATTTCATCAGATTTTGAGTTACTAGTCTTTTCCCATTCAAGTACACACGCGCACACACACACACACACACACACACACACACACACACACACACACACACACACACATGCACACACACACATTAAATTTTGCCCAAACCTGGGTAGAGCAACACTAAATTTAGTGCCGGCCAGGGTGGCTGAGCGGTTCTAGGCGCTACAGTCTGGAACTGCGCGACCGCTACGGTCGCAGGTTCGAATCCTGCCTCAGGCATAAGTGTGTTGATGTCCTTAGGTTAGTTAGGTTTAAGTAGTTCTAAGTTCTAGGGGACTGATGACCTCAGAAGTTAAGTCCCATAGTGCTCAGAGCCATTTTTGAACTCAATTTAGGAAGTGTATTTCTAAAGTACAATAAGTTTATTTGGGAGAGGGACAGAAAGGGTTGCAGTCTTACTACAAAATTTCCAATTACATGATCAGTCTTCAAGATGATTTTTAAACACCTTTGCTTTTATAGCCTTCATTGTCTTGTGACATATGATGTATGAGAATTAATATTTAATACACTAATCAAATAAGTGGAATTGATTTGATGAAGACTAGTTGCTGCAAGTCTGATCATCAGTTCCTCTCCAAATATGCCAGTGGTCTCAGTGAGGCCTTCACAGACTGAAACTACCCTCCTAACCTGGTACAGAAACAGATTTCCCAGACCTTCTCCCACTAGTCACCTATAATTCCCCACATACCCACTATCTAGTGACAAAGGAGCATTCCTCTTATGACTCAGTGTCACCCAGGACTGGATCAACTGAATCACATTCTCTGTCAGGAGCTTTGACTGCCTCCCATCATGCACTGAAATGAGAAATATTCTCCCCACTTTCTCCAACATTCCTCCAACAGTGTAAATCTGCCACCCAACCAAGTTATGAAATACCCTGTCTGTTCCTACCCACCCCTGCTCCAAAGCCCTTGCACCACGGTTCATACCCCTGCAATAGGCTGAGCCGAAAGACTTGTCTCATACATCCTCCCACTGACATCGACTCCAGTCTTGTCACAGGCATCTCATACCCCTCAAAGGCAGGGCCATCTGTGTCAGCAGCCATGTAATCTACCAACTTAGCAGCAACAACTGTAGTTCATTCTAAGTGGGGATGACAACTAACAAGTTGTCTGTTCCATATGAATTGCCACCATCAAATTACGGCCAAGAGACAGATGGACCATCAAGTTGCTGAACATGCCACCCAACATAATGTGATTCACTTTAATGACTGCTTCATAATCTACATCATCTGGAATGTTAAAATTCTCACAGTATTTTAAATTAAAACAATTTTCCAAACCTTGCTTCTATCATCATAATTTTTTAATCAATTATCTTGAGCTTCAATTACTTTGTAGAAGGGTTAGCTGTCCATTGCTGTCCATTGCAGTTTTTCTTCTATTGTTAGCTCAGCAGTCTTGGTGGATGATACTCTCCTGCATTTCTATATAGGATTCTGGGTGTTTTAGTTTTATACATCAGTGCAGTAATAAGGTCTTGTAGGATTTTGAATTCTCTTCAAAACAGTTTTATTCTGTTTTTGGAAATACTTCAAAACAATACATAATCATGACACACCACAGGATGCTTCCAACAATCACGTTCAACTCAAACACAGCACTACATGTTACTGCATACTCAATTACTACCTATTTAACAAGAAGAATAAAGAAAATACAAAAAGTTATGATAGATCTTCATCTTGAAATTTACTGATGCTCAAATATCAATTTTTACGTTCACAACAATTTATAAATGTTTAATGGTTTAAATTTCATATTTTTGTCAATTTATTTTTCAAAACAGTTATAGAAACCTTAAATACAATTATAGTATTTTTGAATGTCAGTGTTTCAATTTTGCAATTTATGAAAAAGTAATTATATTTTCTAAATAAACCTTATATTACCTTCAAGCTTTATGTTTGTTTATTAAAATACAAGGCCATTTGCGATATGCCATCAACACTGCACTGAATATAAGTTTACCATTTGTGCACTATTGGATCATGTAGTGAACCAAACTGTAATGGATTTTCCAATACCTGAAGAATGAAGGTGCACAGGCCAGGTCCACTACACCACCAACATCAGTTTCTCTGAATTACACAAGTGGGAGCTCTCTCCCCAACATATCCTTTGTTCCTGTAATTCCATGGCCTCAATGTTGCTAGTCCATGTCCTCCACTTGCCTATCCACTTCCCTGCTCCCACTCCAGTACTTCTAACACACCAAAACACTATGTGCTGCTTTCCTCATCTCTACTTCTCTCTTCCTCAGCACAGCCTCTCAACTCTGCACCTAGTAGCCCTATCCTGTCTGCATGCTCTCACAGGCAGCACTAGCATCTTCACTCACCCTACCCTACAATCTTCCTGTGCCTTGCCCCCACATCTCTTTCTTACTTCAACTACCCACTCCAGCTAGATTGCTGCTCATGTCTGATGCAGTTGCAGTCTGTCCTTAGCACCTGGAGACAGAGGACCTACATGTGTCAGCTGGCCTTGTTTGAAGATGTAAGTTTACTAATTCTAAAGAAGGCCTTTTTCAAAAAGCTGAAATATTTCTAGTGGACTTTATTATTGTGCCTGCCTGTGACTCAACACCTCCTCTATGTGGTGAGTTGTAATCTATCTTTTCCACATCATTATTGTTCCATCCCAGACTTTCCATTGTTTACTTCTATCCACATTTATGACTACAAATGATTTTCTGAGATTCTACCCAATCACTTTACTAATTATTATGTGTATTGTTTGCTTCCACAAGTGAGATTCCCTAAATCTAGTTTAGTGTTGAACTTTCCAGGCACACTATAGCAGCCATAGTATAGAAGAGAACACAATTACTTAATTAGAGGATATCATGCCTTCATGACTTGTATCAGTAACTGAATGAAGGAATGTGAAAGAATTGCCTCATATCATTGTTGAACTGTAGGAAAATATCAGCAAGCTGGTATGTGACTGTTAAAGCATTCCAGGTAGCACATTTCAACAAACTGAAAACTCAACTAGACCTCTTCCCATGGGTGAAACTGATGAACATGTTGATGCATCTAAGTAAAGATGAAGCAGTCCCATCCAACTGAGAAATAAGTGTAAGATTCTACTTCAGTTTGGTGAGTATCTCATAATACTAGGTGTGGATGAGCTCCCATTTGTTTACTGGTTCCTGTGTATCATTTACTTTTAATCATCCTTGATCCAAGAAGATGGACTTTCGAATTCTTTATTCATAGTCACAAGTTATGAATTTATCTGTTAGTCATGCCACATATTTGCTGTTGGTAATGAAAAACAATATGAATCCCAACACTTTCAAAAGAGATCTGGAGAAAATACAAAATTCCACAATATTTACCACAATCATATAAAGAAACCATCAAGACACCACAAAGTTTAGCTTTTCTATCTGATGCACAGATCATTACAAATGGCATCTTATGCTGTCATGTTTACAAAAATATATGGTATATGTATAGACTCTAACATTCAAGATTTATATACTGCCAGCTCTACTCCCCCTACAAGTCTAATTATGTTGATCAAAGTTCATCCACAAACAAGGATTCAAACTGATTATCTCAAGTAATCTGTTGGAGGACACTATCATCAGGCATTCCACACTAGTAGCACAAAAACCTATTAGAAGCATTAAGATTTTATGATATTGAGGTGTTTTCTAACTTTATCAAAGAATTCTGAACAACTTTTCAATCTCTTATTAAAGTACATAGTTTTCAAAACACAGTCTACAACTGAACATATTTAACTTTAAAAATTGAATGCAAAAATTTAAAATTGAATTCAAAAATAAGAAACAAGCATGTTAGAGTTTTAAATTGAGAGAATAGGTTAGTACTTACACACTTTATGGGAAATAATTTAGAACTGTATCTGTACCTGGATAACAGACTTTTCTTTTATATTTTCATGTATAAAATAATAAATATAATGACAAATATGCTAAAATTTACAATGTTTCCTCTAACAAGAATGTAACAATGATACTATATAATCATTTTTATACATTTTCAGCCTGTCATACATCATTTAAGAAAATGGATTATGCCTACAACAATAAGCAAGAACTTGCACACTTTGCAAAACAACATACATGAATTATGGTCAAAACAACTCAATGATGCCAGAAGAAAATTTAAAAAACCTCTTTCATTGACAGAGAAAATTCTTTACTGCCACAGAACAGTTGACTCAACAAAACATATAGCTCAAGGTCTTGATGTCCATGTGGACCACCTGGCACTTCAAGACAGGCAAGCCTTATTGACCATCCAGCAACTTCAACTATTAAATGTAAATTGTGACCATTTGTCATGTAGCCTTCACTGTGATGGAATAATAGAAGAAGGATATGTGGACAGCAAGCTGTTACTGCACCGACCCACTGACTATGATGATGAGATGTACAATTTTCTTACTTCAGCGGCTACAAAGTATAAAATGGATTTTTGGCCCCCAGGATCTGGTTCACCTCATCAAGTTCTCTTTTATAATTACAATATACCTGGGAGTTTCAACATTGCTACTGACTTTTATTCTTCATTTGCTGGTGGTCTGGCTTCTATGGGTCTAAATATTAACAGCTCAACTGCTATTGATGTAATATGTGGCATTCCCATAAGCTTAAAGGATCTTAATATTGTCAATGTTGATGTTCTTGGAATTCAGAAAAAATTTGTCAGAGCACATGATATTGTAGCAAAATTGCATGAAAATTTAAAGACTCACCCAAATAATATAAACATTGTTGAGTATTCTGGACCTGGAGTACACCAATTATCATGTCTGGAAATGGCTAAAATTTGCCAGTTGGGTGCAGATATTGGCATAGATATTTCTTTGTTTCCTTATACTTTGAGGATGCATTCACACCTGAAAACAACGGGTAGAAGTGATGTGGCAGATGCATCAATGAAACATGTTGCCAATTTAACACCTGATAAAGATGCAGTTTATGATAACAAAATTACTTTAAATCTCAGTGAAACAGATCCATACATCTGCATACCATTTATACCGAGTGTGGACATCTCTGTAAATAAATTTCCAAAAGTGCTTCCTTTTAGTGTTCCAAGGAAACTGCATCTAGGCCTCATTGGGAGATATTCAATGGCAACATATAAGGATTTAATAAACTGTGCAGACATTGCCAGACAAGCTCTCTCACATGGTCTGAAGAGCAGAATTCCTCTAAAAATTAGCCCAAGTTCACACAATATTCTCCAAGTAATGGAAAAAGAAGGCACAGCAGAAATTCTCAGGAAATTTGGAGCTGAATTTCCTGCCCTTTCCTGTGATGAAGTTGAAATTATTCGGACTGCTGGCAATAATGACAGTGCAATAATAACATCCTGCAATCGAGAACATCTCAAAGAATTTTCTATTACACCAAACTCAAATATATTTGTAGCGTCCCCAGAACTGGTTACAATATTCTCTATCATTGGTACATTAGACACAAATCCCCTAGAACAACAACTGAAAGATACAAAAGGAAATGTTTTCTCTTTACATGATGCAAATCTGGAAGGACTTTTTAGGTCGAGCCTTAAGAGGGATGTCCAGATCCCAGAAAATCAGAGGCAAAAAACAGATGAAAATGAAGAGCAAGGCTCACAACGAACAGAGTGGATAAATCACCTGCAGCCCTTCTCAGCTCCTCTGGAAAATGAGTACAAAAATATGTTGGTGTTGATAAAAATGAAAGGCTGTTGTGATATGGATATCATCTCTCCTAGTGGTCCGTGGTTGAAATACTGTGGGAATCTCAGCAAGTACTGCAAAAACCTATTCATCAGTGCTGTGAATGCAGAAAACAACCTCAGAAATCAGGTAAACTAGTTATCAATTTAAAATTCCATAATCTTAATGTGAAACACGCTATATTTTTTATACACTGAGGGTATCCTTTACCTTTTTCAGTTCAAACTAATTTTTAAATGCTTATCTATAGGTGCAGAGCCAGTTGTCTGGAAAATTGACAAGTGTTCATAATGCAGCATCATCGTACAAGGCATCATCATCCCCATGGATAGTCGTTGCTGAATATGGTTTTGGTGCAGGACGCACAAATGAATATGCTGCCCTTCAGCTTCGCTATATGGGATGTAAAGCTGTATTAGCTAAATCTTTTTCTTCAAAAATGGAGAGTGATCTGAAAAGACATGGAATATTACCTTTGGTGTTTATAAAAGCTCATGACTACAATCAAATAAATTCTGATGATACATTCACTATTATTGGCTTCGATGATATCATATATAAAAGGGTAAGTATTCACATGATTAAAACTAATTATGAAACAATTTCATCTACTATTAAAAAAAATTCTGTGTGAATGCTTGGTACTTTATCATAAAAAAGAAACATATAGCATGTGGCATTAGATCTCTAGCTGCCCAAGGCATTGGAACTTGCTTTAATGGCTTAAGAGGAAAGGGAAGAAAGAGAAAATAATAGAACTGCTGAAAAGTTTCTCAAAGTGAAAAGCTAGTGTGTTAAAACTCAGTTAATGAATGATAAGACACAAATGAGAGGACCTGGAATTAAATAGTGTAGTGGAACAATGCAATAATAACTGAAACAATGCAATAATAACTTCAGAACCTAAAGATTTTGAGTATGATCTGCTAGCCACCCAAACAAAAACACAAAAGACAAATTAAAGTATTGTATTGGGTCCACTCTTACTCTTAGACCATTTAAGTAACTTCCTCTTAACTTCAAAGAAATACTTGCTGATGACACAAGAATACTCATAACCATAATCCCTCAGCCCCCAAAACGGTATGTGCTGTTTTGTGTGAGCTTCCTCCATAACACTTTATCCATGAACAGTTGTTGTATATAAAGTAGTCACCAGTTGACATGATAAAGAACTTCCTCTTGGTTTCTTCCCAGCATCATTTCTACCAAAGTACACTTGACTGTTTTTGAGGAGACCTATTCTTTTCATATAACTATACCAATTTAATTGCATTACTTCAAGTGTCTTCAGAGGTTTCTTTCAGTCATCATTGCAGTTTATCATTGTAGCTTTTCACTGCTTGTAGTGCCACAATCATATAATTATGACTTTGGTTTTAGCAGTCACTCTACAGTTTTCAGTTAGTCTCCAGTTGCTTTAATCTGTACCTTCTCTCATGCACTATACAGTTTTACATAGTAGGAGATGAACAGAAACTGTGCTTGTTGAGTATAAGTGCACACATACATTTTGCTTCCCAGAGATAGCTAAACATTGTGTTGACCACGGTTTACAGGCTGCAGGCTGGTGCTTTGCATAATGGCAGCACTTACTCACCTATGGCAAAAACTGTGGCACTTCTGCTTTCTGTCTTTGACTATGATCATTGACATTACTGAAACTTCTGATGTGCCTTACATGAGCACCTCACATCCGTCCACTGGAGGCTATTGGCAGACAGTGAGGTCACAGATTACTTGGTGGAATGCAAGCGTGGGTAACAGTTGCAAGACTGTTCCCTTACATTTTAACAACAATAAAGAAGTGATGACATCTGCTTAGAGCATATCTGGTGCTCCACATGATTCCCTGTCCATTGACTGAGGTTTCTGTGAAGACTTGACTAGCATGTCAGGTGGACTCATTGATAGCTCCTCCATTAGGTATTGTAATAATGTTCTTCAACAAAAAAGCTCGTACGCTATAAAGGAAGAGCAGGATGAAATCAGAATATCTGCTAGGGAATTTTTTCTGTAATGTCAACATGGCTCTATAAGCAGATACTGAACACACTGGGTGCAGCCAGCTGTAAACCACAGCTCCTATCAGCATGAATGACACTTGCAGCTTGTTTTCAGATGTCATCCTCAATCCTTTTACTTGATGGTTGGTGGATTTTGTGAAGATAAGTAGCCTGACACAAGGTGTGGAAGTGTGCAGTCTTCTTCTCCTTCTTTTTCTTCTCAGCATGTTTATGACAACCATTTAGATGAAGTGTAGCACTGCAGCACAATAGGCAGCTGCTGAACTTGATGATGCCAGATCCCCTTGCATCACAATACTCGAAGAGATGGTGTAAAAAGGCAGTGAAGGACATGAGTCATCATCTGTTTAGCACCACACACACAGGGCACATCTTGATTATCGTAGAGTCCTCTTTTTAAGATGGAAGCTTTACTTCAACCAATTCCCACATGAAGAAGGTTAAATGACCATCTTGTTGGCCAAGGCAGGTGTTTCCTGTGAGCAGTTTCTCTTTTGGTAGTATCCAAAAATGCGTAGCTCTGGCTTGCCAGCGCTGAAGTCCCCTGCTGCCTTTTACTTCACTAGGGACACTGTACATGAGACAAATTTTTTCCTCCTGAGTCAATGTCAAGCAATAGGTTAATGCCCATGAAATGGGTGTGTATCATTAGAGTTGATTTTAATTCTTTTGGATTCAACTGTTACTATCTGTCTGATGTCAGGTGTTGTTATTCTAGTCAGAACTTTAATCTCCTCAACTAGAGTTTGTATCGAGCACCTTGTCACCTGGTGGCAAGTTTAACGAAGAGCAACGTCAACCTTAGTGGCAAGATTGGTAGTACACTGGAGAAGAATGTTCTTCTTCCTAGTAACACAAGGCTAAAACCAATCCCTGAGGTAGATGTGAATGTGCTTCCCAACTTGTGACTTTGAGTTTTTTTAAAGATACTGTTTCATACTGTAACTTTAATTCTGACACCGACATATTGCTTCTTAAATGTTAGGCTCCTATCAAGAATAACCCTGAAGTATTTAATGGTGTGGAGCTGTTATTGAAAGGAGTTCCCTGCCTAGAGTCTTTCAACTTTCAGTTTACATGTCTGTTGTAGTGGTAGTAAGCACTGACTACAGCACTGTTTTGCCATGATTTAATTTCAGGCTATTGGCTTCATAATACTCTCACATGTTATCAAGACAGTTGATGGGGTGCAAGCTGTTTTACTTGGTTGACTGTTGGTTTACAAGTTAAATACTGTGAGAGCAAGAAGTGACAATATGCAGTATCATTCCCAGAACCAAACACAGTGTTCAAGTTTGGAGACAAGTGTAGTACTCAAATCAGAGGTTCAAAAAATATATAATGGTATCAGGTGCAGATCTCTTGATCTCTGCAATTTGAAGACTCTTATTCCATAGCCCCTCAAAAGGTCAGGAACACACTTGACAAAAGCAGTGGCTAATCAGATGGATGAGTATGTTCACATGGGAGGTAATTTGGTTAGAATAACTCCTCTCTATAGACTCACTTAAAAATTACTTGCTGGTTTTAGAGAAAAATAGTACATCAGTCACTCCAAGAACAGAGGTGAACATTCTTCCTTCTATGGCAGATGTAGTAAGAAATACTGAGTTACAAAATTATGAGACAGAATTGCTGGTCAATACTTAACCATAAGAGCAAATTTTTTAATACTGTCAACTGACACATTCAGTGCTGAACGTGAAAAGTGCAGTATCAAAGAAGATAGCAAACAAATAACTTTGTATATATACAGCATACATACAACCAAAGTATATGTACAGCATATATGATTGGATTTGTAGATGATTTGGGGTGTACAGGATGTGAAATTTAGTACACTGGGCTACCAAATCTGGCAGCTATGATGGTAATGAGTCAAACTAAGCTTGGATGACAGGTACACATACAGCATTCCATGCTGCTTTAACCCTGTCCTAGAGTTAATGAAGTGTGGCTAGTGAATAGTGGGGGTCCAGTTTCTTGTCAACCCATAATCTAACATTTTTAATGGAGAAGATGACTGACCAGGGCAACAGTGTGCTGAGAGCTTAAAGTCTTGCATCATCTTATTGAAAGTTAACATCACAGGGACTTTGGTGATAGAGCTAAGAGACAGGCATAATATGACATAAATGAAATGGCTGCTGTCCAACTTACGATCTACATGAATCAGATATGGTAATGATTTGTGCCCAACAGCACCTGTCATATCTACACACCAACTGCTGGGCTCTTATGACAATGATGTATGTAATGTGGCAATGATTATTCTCCTTGGATCCTCCACACATCATGATACAGTACATAGAATCAACACTCACCTGAAAAGATGGCACAGTGTCACATCTGCATCCAATATTATCATTGGGTACACCACTGTTGGTGCACCTCTCTCTGTAGTCACATCAAAGGAAGCCATACCACTGGCCACTGTACTGAGGATCCATGAGGCTCCACACTGTCCATGTCGATAACTGTCTTGCTTCAAACAAGCCCATTCCCAGACTCAAGATATGTGACATAGCTGTAAAATCATGCCCAGCCAAAAAAACAGTGTATATGTCTCATCAGGCATTAGTCACAGGGGGCCTTTGAGATCCTGCATGGCACTCCTGAACCCACTGATTCAGTATTCATAATCACTGATTCCATCCAGTAAGAACAGCAATATCATGGAATGACAAAGCTCATTCTTAATAGGGCACAATCCCGTTGCTATCACATTCCAAGATGTGCTAATGGAATTTCTCTTTCTTATGTGAAGTGTAACACAATCTTCTCACAATTATTGACATTCCAATACGATTTCTGAATGAGAAGCCCACTGCATAAGCTTCTCTTGTACACAGAATGTAGTTGGTGTTACAGCTATCTTCAGTTGTTATTGTCGTGCTGGATTACTTATCATTTATATATCTAAGCATACCATCTTGATATTTATTTGCATGCAGCCTTCATGGTGTTGCAATTTTTAGTTGGCATCAGTGAATAGAAATATGCAAAACTTGTAAAGCTTTTAAAACTATTAACTTCTTCCTCTGGGAGGAAATATGGATAGGAAGGTCATAAAGGAAGGTAAATCACTCACACACTAGCACACAAAATTTTCCTTTTGATAAAATTAATATTGGATTAGTTACATGCAGGAGCTTTGAAGCTAATGCCTTAGAACTAATCTCAGTTATTAACAGTAATAACACACATGCATATTAAGAACAGAGAGCTGACTGAAGCCAGAAGTGAAAAGTGGTGGAATCTTAAATTCCAATTGGTTCATAGATCAAGGGTATGCAAGGCAGCAATGGCAGTGATGTATTTATTGCTGTAATAAATTCAGTCATATCAAGCTGGTTATTACAGATGCTGAATGAAAAATAATCTGGTTAAATGTAAGAGCCAAAGTGGAGTTAAACATGTGTGGATGCTTTTATAGACCATCTGCTTCAGAAGCTGTAGTACCAGAATGCTTTAGAGAATACTTGGAGACTGTTGTGCAGAAACATCCTGATCATGTCACATAATAAAGGGAATTGCACTTGATGGATATAGGATGAGAGGCTCACTTCATTAAAACAGGCACCAGTGATCAGGATTTCATTGAGATGGTTCCAAATGTATTATCTGAAAATTCAGTAATCAAGAATCAATAATTAGTCTTGCCATGACCATGGCAGTGTGCATTTGGGTGCCTGTGTGGTTGTTCTTGAATGTGTGTGCTCCAAGCATCAATTGCTATAGGTGAATGGTTGCTTTCCCTTATTTTATGTATTTCTGAAAATTCTCTTGATAAGTTAAAGTAATGACTCCAGAGGGCAATATCTCTGATGTCCAGATAACTCACAGACCTGAACTTGATTTCATTAACATTCAGGAAGAAATCACTACCCATTACATTGACATTGTTATGGCAGAAATGGCTACAAGTATCAAGCAAGGCAGGAAAATATTTCTGCTTATCAAGTGCAACAGCAAATAAATTGCATGTTATGTGCACAGACAACATCAAACATTCATCTCCAGGGATCAAAACTTGGAACATCAATGCATAAATTCAAAAGTATTGTTCAGAACAGTTTAGATACATATGTGGCAACCTAGTTTTTCAGTGATGGGAAAAATCTATCTCATCATTCAACAGCTACACTAAAAATTTGCCACAAAAACAAAGCAAGTTTCATCGCAGATTTAAATGGAGTCAAAGCCTAGGTGACAAATAATAGCTGAAGGTAACCAATATAAACATAATTACAACAAATAAAGTATCATCCAATGAATTTGAAAATGAATCTTTATGTAGTCTTCTGAAAAAGAAACACAAGATTTTTGATCTTATTTAAAGTAACAGATCAAAATTATCTATACGGTCATCTTGCAATCACACTGGCACAAAAACAGTGGATGGCAGATACAATACTGATATAATGTATTCAGTCTTCTGAATTTGTTTCATTGAGAAAGATCATATTACCATTCCACTTTACAACTGTCACACTAATGGCAAAATGATAGATATTCAACTATAGTTGCACAACAGAAAAAGGTAACAGTATCTGACAGGATACATGAGAAGTACTTTATGGACTATGTGGAAGAGATTATTCCCCTTCTGGTAGGAGTTTACTGTAGGTCACAGGAGTAATACATCATTCCGAGAGTTCATTAAAAAGAGGAACAATTCATTTTAATTTTCAAGAATGGTGATTGGAAATGCGTACATGACTATAATCTTAAATTACTGACACCAATCTGTGGTAGAGTTATGGAACACATTAAATGTCCATGTATTATGATTTTATTCGAGAAATAAAATTTCTTCTGTAGGAATCAACAAATGAGCTAGGTGGCACAACTGTCATCACCATGGACCCATATTTAAGAGGATGATGGTTCAAATCAGCATCTGGCCATCCACATTTAGGTTTTCTGTGATTTCTCTAATTCAGTCCAGGCAAATGTTAGATGGTTCCGTTCCCCTATCCTTGAAACATTGCAAGCTTGTGCCCTGCCACTAATGGTCTTGATGATGATGGCATGTTAGACTCTCCCTTTCTTCATTTTTAAGTATCAATATGAGTCCTGCAAACAGCAAACATCCTCCAATGAGATGTTTACAGCATGTGTTAGTGCAGTTACACAATTTCAGTCAGTTTGCTGGCCTGTAATAAGTAGGACCCAGGTTGGTGAGAGCTACAGTCCTTCTCATAGTTCATATTAGTAGGCCCCTTTTCTATCTTTACAGCCTCCTTGATTTTTCTCTTAGTGATATCTGACTGCCTGGCTAAGACATAACCTTGTTTAAATTTTATGGTCTCACCACACTTGTCTTCATGTTCTGCCACTGCTAGTTTAGTGTAAAGTCAAAAGCTTACATATCACTTGTGCTCCACAATACACATGCTGTTAGGGCATTCTGTCTCATCAGTATACATCAGTCTACAATAACAGATAACCTCACTGACTTCTGGCATACATAAGGATAGATCAGGGTATTAAATCATAACATGAAGACAAGCATGGCGAGTCCATACAATTTAAAGAGGCCCAATCCTTAGCCAGGAAGCCACTTACTAGCAAAAGAGAAAAAGGTGATATGATGTTGAGATAGGGAGGCAGCCAACTAAAATTAACTGAAGGGGTACAAGCATTCATCTTCCTGGTTGCCAGCTGTTGCAGGATGGCAGGCTGTGTGAGCTTCTGAATCTGTTCCATAATAAGGCACAAACACCAGTTTGAAAGCATCAGAAAGCACTGACAAGGCCAGGACATAACCAACTAATGCAAAAACAGCACTTTGTCATGATATAACAACAAAAATAATCAATTATTGGTTATACAATATAGACAGATAGATAAAATATCTACTCAGCAAGTTGTGATAGGGGAACGCACACACAAAAGCATTTAACTTTTACAAGCTTTTGGAGCCAGTGTCTCCTTCTTCTGGCAGAAGATCTGAAGAGGAAGGAAGAGGGGTGAAGGAAAAGGACTGAAGAGGTTTAGGGAAAGGGGTGCAGTTCAGAAAAGTCACCCAGAACCTCAGATCAGGGGAGACTTACTGGACGTTATGAGAAGGAAATACTGATAGTTGGGGACTGTAACGGATGAGATTTGAAAACCTGAGATTTAAAGATGGAAGACAGTGTAATACAACAGAGATTACTACTAACACATCATGCATGGATTAATAAGAGTGAAAAGCTAAGTGCATGAGGGAAGGTGAAAAACAGACAACTAAGAAAATGAAAGATGTAGGAAACTAAAATGGAGTCAAGAAAGGAGTAGCTACTGTGACGAAATGCTGAGATGAAAGGAATTAACGTAAATTAATGCCAGGTGGGTGGCAAGAACCAAGGACATGTTGTAGTGCCAGTTCCCACCTGCAGAGTTCTGAGAAACTGGTATTTGAGGGGAAGAATCCAGATGCCGTGTGTGGTGAAACAGGACCAAGGTCATGACTGTCATGTTGTACAGCATTCTCTGCAAAATGATAGTGAGTGTTGCCTGTATACACCCTCTGCTTGTGCCCTTTCATCCTGACTGATAGCTGGGTGGTATTCATGCTGATGTAAAAGGCTGAACATTGCAGCTGGCACATGGCATGTCATTTCACAGGTGGCTCTCCGTTTGATAGTATATGTTTTGCCAGTTACTGGGCTCGAATAGGTGGTGGTAGGAGGGTGCATAGGGCAAGTCTTGCAGCAGGGATGGTCACAGTGGTAGAAGCCATAGGGTAGGGAAATGTGTGCACAAGGAGCATAGGAACTGACAAGGATATTGCGGAGATTGGGAGGGTGACAAAAAGCTACTTTAGGGGTGGTGGGCAAAATTTCAGACACAGTGGATCTCATTTCATATCATGATTTTAGGAAGTCATGGCCTTGTTGAAGTAGCTGATTGATACATTCCAGACCAGGATAATACTGGGCGACAAGTGGTGTGCTCCGAAGTCATTTTTTGGAGAGATCAGCAGTACCAGGATTTGATGCGATGGACGAGGAAATCTGCTTTTGAATTAGGCTGTTGGGATCATTACATCCAGTGAAGGCTGAAATGAGAGTGGTGGTGTATCATTGTAAAGAGTCTGCATCTGAAGAAATACATATGCCTAGAATCCCAAAGCTGTATGGGAGGGAACGTCAGATATGGAAAGGATGGGACCTGTCAAAATTAGGTACTGTTGTTTGTTGGTAGGTTTTATGTGGCAGGAGGTATGTAGCTGACCTTCAGTGGGGATGACGTCAACATCAAGGAAAGTGGCATGGGATTTGGAACAGAGCCATTTGAAATTTAATTGAGAGAAGGTATTTAGAAATTCCTGGAATTTTAACAGGTCAGCCTCACCATGAGTGCATATGGCAAAGATGTCATCAATGTATGTAAACCAAACCATGAACTGAAGACTTTGTATCCCAGGAAAGCCCCTGCCAAGTGACCCATGGAAAGGTTGGCAAAGGAAGGAGACATCCTGGTTCCCATGGTTGTACCCCTGAACTACTCTCCTGGAAATGGAAAAAAGAACACATTGACACCGGTGTGTCAGACCCACCATACTTGCTCCGGACACTGTGAGAGGGCTGTACAAGCAATGATCACACGCACGGCACAGCGGACACACCAGGAACCGCAGTGTTGGCCGTCGAATGGCGCTAGCTGCGCAGCATTTGTGCACCGCCGCTGTCAGTGTCAGCCAGTTTGCCGTGGCATACGGAGCTCCATCGCAGTCTTTAACACTGGTAGCATGCCGCGACAGCGTGGACGTGAACCGTATGTGCAGTTGACGGACTTTGAGCGAGGGCGTATAGTGGGCATGCAGGAGGCCGGGTGGATGTACCGCCGCATTGCTCAACACGTGGGGCGTGAGGTCTCCACAGTACATCGATGTTGTCGCCAGTGGTTGGCGGAAGGTGCACGTGCCCGTCGACCTGGGACCGGACCGCAGCGACGCACGGATGCACGCCAAGACCGTAGGATCCTACGCAGTGCCGTAGGGGACCGCACTGCCACTTCCCAGCAAATTAGGGACACTGTTGCTCCTGGGGTATCGGCGAGGACCATTCGCAACCGTCTCCATGAAGCTGGGCTATGGTCCCGCACACCGTTAGGCCGTCTTCCGCTCACGCCCCAACATCGTGCAGCCCGCCTCCAGTGGTGTCGCGATAGGCGTGAATGGAGGGACGAATGGAGACGTGTCGTCTTCAGCGATGAGAGTCGCTTCTGCCTTGGTGCCAATGATGGTCGTATGCGTGTTTGGCGCCGTGCAGGTGAGCGCCACAATCAGGACTGCATACAACCGAGGCACACAGGGCCAACACCCGGCATCATGGTGTGGGGAGCGATCTCCTACACTGGCCGTACACCACTGGTGATCGTCGAGGGGACACTGAATAGTGCACGGTACATCCAAACCGTCATCGAACCCATCGTTCTACCATTCCTAGACCGGCAAGGGAACTTGCTGTTCCAACAGGACAATGCACGTCCGCATGTATCCCGTGCCACCCAACGTGCTCTAGAAGGTGTAAGTCAACTACCCTGGCCAGCAAGATCTCCGGATCTGTCCCCCATTGAGCATGTTTGGGACTGGATGAAGCGTCGTCTCACGCGGTCTGCACGTCCAGCACGAACGCTGGTCCAACTGAGGTGCCAGGTGGAAATGGCATGCAAGCCATTCCACAGGACTACATCCAGCATCTCTACAATCGTCTCCATGGGAGAATAGCAGCCTGCATTGCTGCGAAAGGTGGATATACACTGTACTAGTGCCGACATTGTGCATGCTCTGTTGCCTGTGTCTATGTGCCTGTGGTTCTGTCAGTGTGATCATGTGATGTATCTGACCCCAGGAATGTGTCAATAAAGTTTCCCCTTCCTGGGACAATGAATTCACGGTGTTCTTATTTCAATTTCCAGGAGTGTATTTGTTTGTCTGACTTTCAAAGGTGAAATAATCGTTGGTAAGTATAAAGTTGATTAAGGTGAACAAGAAGGATGTCTTAGGATTGGAATCAGGTGAACATTGTCTGAGGAAATGTTCAGCGGCAGACAGACCATATATGTGGGGTATGTTGGTGTAGAGGTAGTTGGCATCAATGGTGACAAGGAAAGAGTGTGATGGGAGTGGGAGTGTCCCAGATTTCAGACATTCTAGTAAATGGTTGGTATTTTTAATATAGGAGTGTAGTCTTTGTACTATGGGTTGCAGGTGTTGATCAACTAAGGCATATATACATTTCATGAGTGATTTGAAGCCAGAAACAATAGGATGGCCAGGATGACTGGGATTGTGGATCTTAGGAAGAAGATAAAAAAGGTGAGGTTGTGTAGTTTGGGTGTGGTAAGAAGTCCATATGGATTGAGGTGTAAGTTCTTGTGAGGGGCATGAGGATTTTAGGAGAGGTTGCAGGTCAGTTTGAATCACAGGGATGGGATTTTATGGCAGATGCTGTAAGTAGAGTTGTCAGACAGATGACACAGACCTTCAATAACATACTCCTGTTGGTCAAGAACAAAAGTGGTAGATCCTTTTGCTTGCTGGAAGTATAATGTTAGTCATCAGCTTTTAGGGAATGTAGAGCCTGGAGTTCTGCAGAGGACAGGTTAGGGTCATGTTGTAGGGATCTGAGAAAAGGTTGTGAATTAATGCTGGACTTGAGGAATTCTTGGAAGGTTCTGAGGTACTGGTGGTGGATCAAGTTGGGATCATGGTCAGTGCTGTTCAAGGCAGTGTTCAATGTCAGGTTTGCTGTTGGAAAGGTTTTGGGATTTGGATGCAAAGTGATATTTCCTGTTGACATTAAGTGTAAAGGAAACTAGGTTCTTCACCAAAGCAGCATCTTCAAGTCATATTCAGTGCAGTCCCCAACAATCAGCCTTTCCCCCTCTCCCTGTCCAGTAAGTTTCCTCTGACCCAGGGTCCTTTGTGACTTACAATCGGCAGCAACAGAGGGTTCTTTCAACTATGTTGATTGCGCCCTGAGTGTAGCCCAGGCAGCGTAATCCTCTGATTTGGAAGTGAGGAGATCCAACCCTTTTCTGAATTGTACCCCTTTCCCTAACCTGTCCAGTCCTTTTCCTCCACCCCTCTTTTTCCTATGTAGCTCTTCTGCCAGAAGAAGGAGCCACTGGCTCCGAAAGGTTGTAAAAGCTAAATCTTTTTGTGTGTGTATTCCCCTGCCACCGCTTGGTGAGTAGCTTTTTTATCCATCCATTTATATCATACTTTGTCATGATAACAGTTTACAATGGATTTGCCAATGATAACCAATTGAAATTAACATCAAATGTTCTTAGCACATTTCTTATATTATCCCTCTTTCTTGGTTCTGTCATCCAGTCAACATGTAGTATGGCAGAAGACCCATTTCTTTTTAACTAGAGGAGCCAATATATTGTAGTAGACATAAAACAGTAATCAGAAACCACAAGTCACTTTTGAGAAAGATGCCAGCAATAATGGCAAAAATGTTTGTAGTTTTATCACATCATGATGTGGTCACACACCCAGAAAAGTTTTATTGAAGGAGAGCTAGAGATCTAATTTGGCTTATAGTTCTACTTCTGTCTCTCACATACCATTACAATACAGAAGAAGACTAATGCATTATGTTTTGGAGTCTTCTTTGACTGATTTTACAATGCATCTTGATGAGGATGTACAGGAGTGGTCATACACACCTTTCCTGTTTGATCACACACTTCATTTCAAACCCATCTGATCTTCTATTCAGGGATTATAGACTGCCCTTGATCTCATATAATGGTTGTGCCATGCCAAAGACCTTCTCAGGCATGCTTCAGAACTCACAATATATGCTTAATGTAAATGGATAGATAAAGAAATCTATTCACGATGGGGTGGCAGGGGAAGACACACACTAAAAAAGAGTTTAGCTTTTACAAGCTTTCAGAGCCAATGGCTGTTCCTTCTGGCAGAAGAGTTGAAGGGTGTAACAGAACATATTAAAGGCTTTACTTTACCGAAGTATGCGATACCCTCCAAATTCAACCAGTTTAATGAGTATTTATGATTATAGAAAAGTTATTGGGTATGTTAACAATGATTGCATAACATGTCTGCATAAACAGTCAACCCATTAAATTATACTGAATAACTGACCCACACAAAAGTTTATATCACTTGATCACTGATACAGCAAATGTCATCATGTAAAAACACTAAGTTCATCTTAAACAATTAATATGAAGTACAAAATATAGTGGCCAACTTAGGTATTTTGGATCTCCTTAAATAAAAATCACCCAGTGAAACCTATTTGTTCACTAGGAGCGTTTTCACTCAGTATTCACGAAATCAATCCTATTTTAGATGAAAACCAATGTAATTCTTAATAATTCATGTTATTTACTTATTTATGCAAATTAGAGAAGTCAATTGACAAACTTCTAAAAAACGGCCTTTTTGTAACAAAGAATTATTCCGTCAAGTCAACAAATCTGTCTGTCATTTTAATAACATGTTAAATTATGTCACTCGATGCAAATTAATAACTTTTATGCACAAATTATGATAACAGATGTACATGTGACTTGTAAACTATATCTCTTTTTAGTAGTTCTTTGACAATGTTATAAATACAAGCAGCAAGAATGGTCGAAAGGCAGTCGGAATGTCACTTTGGTAAAGTGTGTTTGTGTGTTATTGTTTGAGGTGGATAAACAATGCAAAGAACATGTAACGGAAGTACTACTTTGTGTTGTGTCATGGTCTTTGGTGGACAGTGGAATTAAGATGGCCACCAGAGTAATAAATATTTGAAGTTTACATATTTGTTGGTTTCGCTCATTCTTTATCATCAAAAGCACATAAAAAAACACGGGACATGTTTTTAACCCTAGACAACCAGATTTAGAGCCAGCATCAGCATCGAGACACAGCAGCGATCCAGCAAGTAGCAGCGATTACCAAAACACAATGCATTTTAATGGCGCCAACCTAACATCAAGTGCTAACAAGCTCCGTAAATGGGAGTGAAATAGTGCGATTATAGCAATTAGCAATATCTACGACCAGGCGACCATTACAAGGGGAAGGAAGAGAGGTGAAGAAAAAGGACTGGTGAAGTTTAGGGAAAGGGGTACAGTTCAAAAAGGTCACCCAGTCCCCGGAGTCTGGGGACACTCACTGGATGGGATGAGAAAAAAATACTGATTGTTAGGGACTGCACCGGGTGAGTTTGAAGCCTGAGAGCTTAATGGTGGAAGACAGAGTAAGATGTGAGACAGAGATTACTGCTAAAATATTGTGCAAGAACTAAGGGTGAAAAGCTAACTGCATTGTATGTAACAGAGGTGAGAGTGGGGTGGCAAAAAATAGACAACTCAGAAAATGAAAGATGTAGGAAACTAAAATGGAGTGAGTAAACGAGTAGTTATTGTGAAGAAATGCTGAGACTGAAGAAATCAGTGTAAATAAAGGTCTGATGGGTGGTGAGAGCCAAGGACATGTTGTAGTGCTAGTTGCCACATGTGAAGTACTGAGAAACTGGAGACTGGGGGAAGAACCCTGATGATGCGTGTGGTGAGACAGACACCAAGATCATGACTGTCATGTTGTACAGTATGCTCTGCAGCAGGATATTGTGTGTTGCCTTATACACCCTCTGGCTATGCCCTTTCATCCTGACTGATAACTGGATGGGAGTCATGCTGATGTAAAAGGTCAAACAGTGTTTATATAACGGCTGGTATATGACATGTCATTTCACAGGTGGCTCTCCCTTTGATAGTATGTGTTTTGCCAGTTACAGGGCTTGTATAGGTGGTGGTAGGAGGGTGCATAGGGCAAGTCTTGCAGAGAGGACAGTCACAGGGGTAGGAGCCATAGGGTAGAGAGATGGGTGTACAAGAAACGTAGGATCTGACAAGAATATTGCAGAGATTGTCAGGGTGAAAATAAAAAAATAAAAAAACTATTCTAGGTGTGATGGGCAAAATCTCAGATAGTGGATCTCATTTCAGGGCATGATTTTAGGAAGTCATGATCTTGTTGAAGTAGTTCATTAATACATTCAAGATAAGGACAATACTGGGTGACAAGTGGCGTGTTCCAAAGTAGTTTTCTGTAGGGATCAGCAGTACCAGGATTGGATGTGAAGGCCAAGGAAATCTGCTTTTGAACTAGACTGTTGGGATAATCATGTCTAGTGAAGGCTGAACTGAGAGTGATGTCATACTGCTGTAAAGAGTCTGCATCCAAACAAATATTTCTGCCTCGAATGCCAAGGCTGTATGGGAGAGAACATTTGACATGGAAAGGATGGCAACTATCGAAATGTAAGTACTGTTGTTTGTTAGTAGGTCTGATGTGGATTGTGGATTGAAGTGTGTAGCTGGCCTTCAGTGAGAATGTGATCAACATCAATGAAAACGGCATGGGATTCAGAATAGGACCATGTGAAGTTTAATTGGGAGAAGGTATTTAGAGATTCCTGGAATTTTAACAGATCAGTCTCAGTGTGATTCCAATGGCAAAAATGTCATCAATGTAAGTAAACCAAACCAGGGGCTAAAGTCTTATGGATCCCAAGAAAGCCTCCTCCAAGTGACCCATGATTAGATTGGCATAGGAAGGAGCCATCCTAGTTCCCATGGCCGTATCCCTGATCTGTTTGTTTGTCTGCCTCTCAAAGGTGAAGTAGTAGTTGATAAGTAAAAGTTGATTAAGGTAAGTAGGAAGGATGTCATAGGTTTGGAACCATGTGGTCACTGACTGAGGATGTTGGTACCAAAGAAGATGACATCATGGCAACAAGAAAGGTGTATGGTGGGAGTAGGAAGGGCATGGATTTCATATGATCGAGGAAAAGGTTAGTATCTTTAATGCAGGAGGGAAGTCTTTGTACTATGGGTTGCAGGTGTTGATCAACTAAAGCAGATATATGTTCATTGGGGACTTTGAAGCCAGCAACAATAAGACGGCCAAGATGATTGGATTTGTGGATCTTATGGAGGGTTACACAATTTGGGTGGGATAAGAAGTTCTATGGATTGAGGTGTAAGTCCCGATAAGGGGCCTGAGGTTCCTAGGAGGTACAGCAGATCAATTTGAATCATAGGGATGGGATGATGATGACGGATGCTGTATGTAGAGGTATCAGACAGCTCTTGTTGAATTCACTAACATACTCCTATCTGTCAAGTACCTCAGTGGTAGATCCTCTGTTTGCCGGAAGGATCAGCTTTTAGGGAATGTAGATCCTGGAGTTCTGCAGAGGACATGTTATAGTCATGTTGTACGGACCTGAGGAAGAGTTGTGAAGCAATGCTGAACGTGATGAATTCTTGGAAGGTTTGTAAGAGATAATTTTGAGGTAGTACAGATGGATCAAGTTGGGATCATGGGCAGAACTATTCAAAGCAGGGTTCAATGACAGGTTTGCTGTTGGAAAGATTCTGGGGTTCAGTTGCAAAGTGATATTTCCAGTTGACATTACATGTAAAGGAAAGTAGGTCTTTCACCAAAGCAGTATGGTTAAATGCAGGTTGAGGGCTGAAAGTGTGACTCTTGGATAATACACATAATTCAGGGGCGGGCGAGTGCTTTGGATGAGACTTTGAGAACTTCTTACTGTTGTGACTTGTTCTCATTATGGTGGTCTGCGAGGCAGTGGTGAAGGCTGTAGGATGTTAAGGAGGGTGGCCAAGCTTGGTTTGTAGGAGAGGAGTGGTGGTTGATGGTCTGGCTGTTTGTGGAACCACAGAGGGACAGGAAGGGAAACACCACAGTTGAGGTAGATTAGGAGTATGTGGGATAGCTTTTTGAGGTAAAGTCTGATACGTTGTTGCAGTCTGAAGTTGGCTTGGCGGATGATACCATCCAAGGAAACATGAAGGCAGATAACAGCAGGATTTTGTAGTAGGAGAGAAGTCTGGTGGAGTGGAAACTGGCACATGAGGCATGTAGGTCACCAACTAGTCAGGTAAGTGCAAGATATTGCTGTTTTTGAAACTCTAAAAGAGGTTGGTGTAGAGTAGTATTACATCCAGAAACAGGTGTTTCAATGTCATGCCTTTGAGAGTAACCCCAAGGGCCCAGCAGGTTTCAAGAAATACAATGTGGGGCCTTAATTTTGATAGAGCAAAAGCATGTGACTCATCATGGCAAGAGAGGGAGGTTTAGAGTGTCAGAAATGGTGGGAGTGACAAAAACAGGAGGGAGAGGGTGGAAGAAGATAGGAAAATGGAAGAAAAGTGGGGGAAAATGGGGAAAGTCATGAAAGAAGACAAAATTTTAAAAACTTGCCAGACAGAAAGAGAAAGTCACTGGAGATAATGTAAACTACTTTGCTTGGCAAATAAAGCAATTTTGGAGATGGCAGTAAAAGCCGTTCAGAGTGGTTTGGCAAAATGCTTAGATGGTTCAAGATCACATGGTTTCTTGACATCTTGAAAGACAAAGATTTTTTTTCTTGACCATTGCTTTGTTTTTTATAGTTATTTCCCCAGACTACATTTCAGTGGGCAACTGTGTCTGTCCAACAGCTCAAGTTAACAGGCATCCAGGGGTTGTTATTAGTCATCACTGTGCAAATAGAAAACATTGCTTGATCAAATAAATGAGTGGTACACTATGTTAAGCTCATTATGACTGCCATGTAGTGCTACTCATTAAGGTGTTCATTTAACCGTCTTAGAGAAATGCATGCTAGGCATATTTATGGAGAGGAAAATATGCATCATTGCATTTTTGCACTGTTCTGTGCAGATTCAAAGCTCTAAGCTCATTATTGCTGTCTTCTAGTTGCATACTTTCACCAAACAATAATACTGAAATGGCATGACCTACTGGTCAGATATGTGTAAAAATGCATTTTCTGGACATCTGAAGGTTAATGGTTACACATCTGAAACAAGAAAAGTGACTCATTGCTGTAGTATCTACATGTGGGAATAGTGACTTTCATCTCATTCACAGGTATCCTGATCTTATTATCCATTGGAACATAATTTATTATTGTGCCAAATGAGTTGTGTCATCTCATGTGATTAGTATAACTTTAAAACTTGTGCAGGTACACAGGGGTGTCTGCTGGATGCTGGAGCCCTATGAATCCCCTCCCTACTTCTTCTATCCCAACCATATTATTTAGCTAGTTTATATACAATATATGACATTAACTAAGGTTTATTTTAAACCACAACATAAAGTACTACACCATTTTTGTTTCAACCACCCAATAATTTCTTCTTGCTTTTGAGACAACAGTAAGTATCTTATCAAGGCTTTTCAATTAATGCAAGGTATCTTCTCTCATAATTATATAAAGTTTATTTCAATATTTATTTATCTCCAGCCGACTGCCATGCAGAGGACCCGAGTTGGATTCCTGGTACTGCCACGGATTTTCTTCCTTTCATGGGAGACTGATGTGGGGTATATTCAACCTAATGAGGCCAACTGAGGAGCTATCTGACTGATTAGTAACAGTTCCAAATTCAAGAAACACACAACAAAAGGATGCCAGTGTGCAGAATAAATGCCTCTCCATACTGACTCCAGTGATATTGTAGGTAGCTGATAACACAGCAGTCATTCAGGCCCAACTGACCCGTCTAGGGCCAGAATGTGGAACTTAACTTTTCATTTCAGCCAGTCAATATTGCAGCCTGTTACTGTCACATATCCTTGTCCTAATTTCTTTTGGTGACTTCTTCAATACACTAAACTGCTAGTATTTTATGGTAAGGTTCATATTCAAAACTTCTTTATTTGCTAGATTTAGTTGTGGCAATAGCATTTCTCAGTCACAGTATTCACTACAGCCCTTGAGAACACTGCTGCAGTAGTATACCAGATAAATATACAGAGAGAACTACTACGTGATCAAAGTCACATGGCACAGTGCAGTCCGGTTACTACTTCCATGTAAACATAGCCTAACAGTCCTGAATTGTGCTCTGTTCACTGGAGTCAGTCTCATGTGTAGCACACCTTCATATAATTATTACTTACTTACATATTGAGCGGTCGCTGATCCTGTAGACTTGCTGTGTCAAAAGTCTGTTTCCACTGCAGTCTGTCTATTGCTGTTTCCTCCACATTTGATTACATTAAGAACTTCCGCATCTCTCTTTACGTCATATTTCCATCTGTTTCTCACATCTTTCTTTATGTCATATTTCCATCTGTTTCTTTGCAATGTGGGCAATTAAAGCTTGCTAAGGAAGTTCTCTCTGGCAAATGTTTTACATGATCTGCCCATTGGAGTCATCTAATGGTTTGATATTGTAAAACATTGGGCTTGTTGATGATCTCATAAATTTCATTATTCTTTTTTGTTTTGCTAGTATCTTCTTCTCTCACAGGGACCCTAAATCTTCTCACCACGTTACTTTCAAATGTTAGTAGCTTTCATATCTCCATTTTAGTTAGTGTTGAGCTTTCTGAACTACAAAGAACAATGGGGTGTTTATGACTTGTGCAACTCAAACAGAAGATAAATATGTACTTAATCTGCAATATTAAATCTCTAATTAACCTGATAGTAACAAACTAAAAAATGTCAATAGAGTGGAAATGTTGATTATGACTGCAATGAATCCAAAACATCAACAAAATTAGCACAGCAACTAAAGGTAGCTTTGAATCTGGTGGAAGGCTTGAACCAGGGACTTCTGTGATAGGGTAGGCTGTGACTTTCTTGCGTTGTGCCACAAGGTTAAAACTACTGAGTCTCCATAAACAGGTGAAGGATACATTATACATTAGAAGCTGATGCTTGACCAAAAGGAGTGCTCATACCATAGTTGTAGTTCTCTTATGCCCATTTTCCCACTATCGCTGCTGTGATGTGAATATTTGAACTGCCCTTTCAAGATCATGCACACAAAAAAGGATCATAGGAGGCAGAGTACCTTTAACTTCTTGCAGCACAATAAATAACTTTCCAGTCAATTTACCATCCATATTAACAGTCAGCGTAACTGTATACAAATGTATTAGGGCACTGATATTAATTAATCTTGAAACAACTCTTTTGGTTTCTCCATTTTCTAAGGTTCCTTTCATATGCATTTCCCCTTCAAATCATGACTGGTCAGAATTGAAAATGAATTCCTTACTGAAAGATGGGACAAATTTGTTTATCTTATGTACAGATTTTCACAGTTTTCTGTGTGTTGTCAATGTTTTGTCTAAAATTTTGTTATCTTATATCTTCCAATTTTGTAGCACTGTTTGATGTTATGCAACCATCCACTGCTCCTTTGAAATCACTGTCATATATGTCATGTGCAATTTGATGTGCATATCACTATCACGTGGATCCTAAAAATTGTATTGAGCATCCTTGAAATGCACAAACACCAGTTTTTGTAACAAGCTTGTCCTCCCTTGAATATCCATAATTTTCCTTATGTACTATGTGATCATATCACTGTGGATGACCTTCCATGTACATAATTATGTTTCATATCAATTCCTTTCCTAAATTTCACTGGAGGTGGGATTTGTGGCTCCCTGCCCAACAAGGTTGATGAACAATATGGCCCAATACCTGTTTAATATCACTTTCACTTCTTAAGCAGATACTGTCAGCATTGTACTCCTCATGTACATTGTCTGCACAGTTGAGCATATACCACACCACACATTCTACTGACTCATCTTGCAGAAATGCTATTATTTCATCTGCCACTTCTTTTGTCACCCTGTGAAATTCCTTGGGTTCCTTTCTGACAAAATGTCAACTTTGGCAACTGTTGTTCTACATATAACACAATGTTTGCTTGGTTTATCTTCGCTATTGCTCTGCATCATAACACATCAATGGCAGTGTAGCACTGTTGTGAGCTACTGGTTGACTTAGTAGTTCAAACATGCTCTGCAGCCTCCTGCTGTGCTTCCCATCCCCTGTCATTGTTAGTAGGCAATATTGTTATTGCATCATAGAGAATATGTGGGACATCGAATGCCATAAACATCCTTGGCCTTTTGTGACCCACACTCAAGGAGTTCCCTGCAAATGTGTCTTGAATGGATAACCTAATAGGAAATGGAGATGATACATTTGTTGCAATAGACAAGAAACTCAGATACATCAAGACAGAAATTTAAGCTGCATTCAAGACTGTTTGGGTAAGACTTGATATAAAGGATGAGTATAAACTTACAAGTGTTCTCTTGTCACTACTAGACTTACACCCCTCCCCACCCCCACTCTCTCCTCCAGAGGTAACAAAAAATTTAGAGAAAACTATCATCAACAGAAGAGACTTTTATCATTCAACATTTGACTGGGATAATTAGTTTTGTAAGTTGTGGACATGACAAACTGTCTTATAAAACAATACTACAGATGGACATGTATTAGATCTAGTGGTAACGTATAAAGTTTACTTCTTTGATGGTGTTCACATATAAACTGATATAAATAACCACAAGACAGTAGCAGTAACAATGATTATGAAAGTACAAAGGGCAAATAAGTTACATTTTCAGTAAAGTAGAAAAAGAGGTAGTAGATGTAAAAGCAACTTCTGTTATATCCTGCGGAGAGGTGTGTTGAGATCTTTGCTGTTTATATTGTTCATTAATGACCTGGCAGACAATATTAATAGTAACCTCAGAGACCTTGCAGATGATGCAATTATCCATAATGAAGTACTATAATAAAAAGCCGTGCAAATATTCAGCCACATCTTGATAAGGTTTCAAAATAGCAAAAAGTTTAGCAACTTGCTTTAAATGTTCAGAAATGCAAAATTGTGCACTTCACAAAAACAGAAACATAGTACATTGCAACTACAATATTAATTAGTCACAACTGAAATCCATCAACTCATACAAATATATGTGTTTAACAATGTTTTGATACAATATAGAATGATCATGTAGGCTCAGCTGTTGGTAAGGCAGGTAGTAGACTTTGGTTCACTGGCAGGTTACTGGGAAAATGCAGTCAGTTTCAAAAGAGATTCCTTATAAAATAATCATGTGACCCATCCTAGAATATTATTCAAGTACGAGGGATCTATACCACATTGGTATAACATGATATTGAATGTGTACAGAGATGGGGACCACGAATGCTGCCAAGTTTGTCTGATGCATGAGGAAGTGCCATGCAAATGCTGTAAAATGAGGACTAGCAAACACTTGAAGATAGATGACAACCATCCCATGAAAGGTTACTAACAAAGTATCAAGAACCAGTATTAAGTGAGGAATCTAGGGACCTTTAAGACGAGGTTGTGCTAATTATTAAATGCACAGAGGCATTTAAGTAGTGATTCTTTTTGTGCTCCATCTGAGAATAGGACAAGAAGTGACCGTAAAACATAGTACAACAGGAAATGTCCTCCGCAATCCATTTCAAAGTGATTATATAATATAAATGTACGTGCAGATTTACATGTAAGAATGCCCATGTTGTATGTGCCACATACGTAAACATTAAATATAGGGAGATGAATGAACACACATGCTGTTGTAAAAAAATAGCATCAGAAAAAAGACAAAAACAAATCTTTGTCACTGCAAACTTATTTTGCTGTCAATTGCAACACTACACAACAGTACATTACATTATCTGACAGACCTATCGCCTTGTGCTTATAACTTTATGCCAATATTGAAACAGCCATTGTGTGGAACATGCTTTTGAACATGTGAAGACATTGCGACTTCAGTGACGTATGAAATCCGATGATTTGCTCATGGTGAGGCCATGGGTATTCGGCATCTTCCACAACTTTACCAGTATGTAATGGATTCATTGGGAGACTATTTCAAAGGACTTGAAGATGTCACAAGTGTGTGTTCCTGCCTTGTACTATTCTGTACTATTGCAATTGACAGTAAAACATGTTTGACATGACAAAATTTGTTTAATCTTTTTCCTCACGCTATATCTTTATGGTGGTGTGTGTATGTTCATCCATCTTCCTACATATAATGTTTAGATATGAACTAACCTTCCATCTGCATACTTGAGAATTTTTTATTCATTACATGTGAATTAACCTTCCAAATACATATTTCAGAATTTTTTAACTCATTACGATTTTCGAGACAAAAGAAGGTGCCTTGGCTTTTGCAGTGACCCTCATATTTAGCACCTTGGGATGTACATGAATAGAGCAGACCCAAGTATGTACCTGAAGTGTCAGTTTTTCAAAGCACACATATTAATTATTCATCATGATCAGTTTTCTGCTATCTACATCAATTCTCTAGACACCAGTGTGAGCATCAATGCTGCTATATTAGTAGGTCCTTTGTATCTCCATTTCATGCAATCCGTTGATTCCTTATTAATGCCGGTGCATGTGCTGCCATCCATCACAATGTCCACATTTTGAAATCACTTCCTCCCTTGCATCCTCTTTCCATTTCATTTCCTCCCAGTATCATTACATTTGTTTTCTTTGCATTTATTTTCATTTCATAAATCTTTCATTTAGCTTCAATCGTATCTACTGTATCGTGTAATTCTTTTTGACCTGTTACTAGTAGGGCTATGTCATCTACAAACCACAAACATCATATCCTTTTTCTTCCAATTTTAACCCTTGCCACTTTGTGGGCAATGGTCAATCATACTTTCTTAGTAAAAACTGGAAAGGGTAGGAGACAGACAAACCACAGTAACCCCATACAGGTGTATACATATTGAAATTACTACTACACCATAGGGCTGTTCCCAGTTTTTTTGCATCTAGCTTTTAATCAATGACTTTTCTCAAGGAATAGTTTTATCATTGGATTAAATTTTTCTTTCAAGCTGACATTTAAAATATGAGGTGGTAAATATTTGTACAGTTTTATTTCCATGTAAGAAATGTATTTTTCAGGTGTACCTTATGTAATGTACACCTTTCAATGAACACAAGACAGAAAGTACATTCTCCTGTACTGGTTAATATGTGTTTTGCACAAGCAAGTTTGTGAGCAGTCAGAGACAAAATCTATAGCCTACCAGTATTTTCTCTTTTGAAAAAGTTCTTTTATTCTCTACAAGAAGACATAAGATTCTATTGTAACATTCCACAATCACAATATTATAATTCCCACCGACTAACTCTAAATTCACTTCCACATAAAGGAAAATACAGACACACTGAATGACAAAGTAATCAATAAAAACACATGAAATCAGGAATTACATAAAGACACAGCCTAACAGCGAAGTATACATTTGTCACTTAAACATTTGAGTGGCCGAGGGCCCTAACTGCTAGCTGTTTTGCACACTGTGCAGCACTTGCTGTACTATCTGTGCTGATGTGAGGTGGCCTTTTCAGGCCAGTCATAGAGGTGCGCACTGTTTAATTATCTGAGCACACTGGATAGGGTTACAACAGATTCCATAACTGTTATCATCATTACTGTCACTCATTAAAATGAAATGAAAAAGGAAAACATGATAATGAAGGCAGAGCATTGTTAGTCCTACTTAATTTAGATAGCCTCATTTGGGTTTCTCATCATTTTCCAAAATCATCCCATGTAAATTCCAACATGTTGTTGACAACAAGCCACTGCTGTCAACTTCCCCTTTCTCTTCCCATAATTGGTAACTTAATGTCTCAGAAAATAATAATAACAATAATAATAACTATAATTATAATTATTTTTATTACTATTATTAATTTGTGAAGTATTATTTATTTAACGTAGTCACATTTTGTGTGACTGTGACATTTTCAGTATGAAATAAAAATAAGCACATAGTATTTAATTTCAACTGGCAATTAGATCTTACTCAGAAAGATTACCCGCATTCCCTGATAAACATTGTCATATGCCACTCCCTCTATGAGACTGACTAACCATGAGTGCTCATGCAAAGGAAAAAGGCATAAAGGTGCTTCTAAACATATGTTGCTGATCAACAACAAACTAAACCATAGGAAATACATGGTATAACAAGGATACTCAATGAGGATGGTGACTTCAATGACTCAACATATCTCAGAAAGAAAAGACTTCACCATGACACTGCAACTCACATATGGATTATCTGCCCGGTAGATGCTAGAGATGAGACACAACAGCAGTAAGATGTGACACAGTGAGGTGTCAGGATCCAAAGTAGTGACTACCTCTTCATCTGACTGGATAGGTTCAGGGACAGTCACCAAATTCCAAAATAATCTATAGAAAATTATATGAAAGTTGTTAAAAGCCTTTCAAGTTCCTTTCATTACAAATTCCTGGATGGGAAGCCACCACTCACAGAACTTTAACCCTCAAAATACTGCCTTGGTAACAAATCATTCCAATGGTGATTATTTCTTTAGTTTTCAATGGAAGCATAAGAAGTGCTCCAATGGCTTTCAATAACGTAATTAATTTTGTGTGGTTTTAGCAGTTATAAAAGTTTCATCTGACACACTCAAAATTGTAAGTTTTTGTTGACCAGAAACTTTAGCATACAAAAGTCAAACATTCAGAGATACAATAAGATATTTTGGTGGGGATTTAAAAAGGGAATGTACATCAGTGAGAAGTGCATTAATAAAGAGAGACATTATACAAAACTCAGCACCATTTTTTCTCTGAGATTTCTCTAAGTACTGTTGTATAATTACCAATATTCTAGGTTTATTTTTTATACACAGTTAAATGGTATCTTGGATAGCACATTTTTTCTAAGCTCTTAAATAGATGACTACCATATCTGTAAAAAATTGTATCCTACAAGTATCAAATAGGAGACTAATTCAGCAATAATAACCATAATGTTATATTGATTTCAATGTGTCAGAATTTCATTAACTTTAGAACTATTTATAATATACTTTATTTCCCTTTTCAAGCCTCTGGTTTTAAGAGTGGACTCAAGGGGACATACTAAAACTCTCACAGTCAACCACAATCTCAGTCCTATAGAAATTGAGTGGTTTAAAGCAGGTGGTGCAGTCAATTATCTAAAGAAAGCCATAGATCTTCAGCTGAAGTGAATCAAATGCTTCCTCGTATGGCACATGTTATGCATTTTACAATACACTGTGTGAGGTAAGTGCGAGCTGAAATTTCATATTAAAATGCAACAAATGAATAAGGATCATACATATGTGAGCAGACAACAAATATGTAGGCCCAATTTAAGCTTTTCTTATGGAGGACGCCATCATTTATAAATACTAGTTATGGACAAGGTCAGAAACATTCATCTAGTGAGTAGAAGCAGAAATTCTTTTAATATGGTTGGTTACCTGTCTGGCTTTTAATGATATTTGGCAAATGACCAAAGATTTTTGTGGCAGCATAATTCACCCTTTTCTGTGCCAGTGTCAGATTTAACTCAGAATAGTGAAGATCATCCCTTCCCCTAGTGTTGTAGCTATGCAATTCACTATTATTTTTGAATTTGGATGGATTATTAATAATCTATTTCATAAGTGGATATATGTATTGTGAAGTTACTGCGAATACCCTGAGTTCCTTAAATAAAATTCTGCAAGGTGATCTTGGGTGGGCTTCAGTTATTATTCTGATTACATGCTTCTGTGCAATAAAAACTTTTTCTCTTAGTGATGAATTACCTCAAAACATGATGCTTTATCAAAGCAGCATAATTCAGTAAACATACAGCACCTATAAAGTTTTCTCAGTGTGGATAAATAATGGTAGTCATCCAGATATTCAACAAAGCTGTTGTTTCCATCAAAGCTGTTGTTTCCATTTCATGCATAGTATTTCAATGACCAATCCAGTTATTCTGCAGCACCTGAAGAAGGTAATGGAATTGATGTTGAAATATTCTGTGTTAAATGAAAACAGAATATCCAGAAGACTGCCATTAATTGCTTCATATTCTTCCTATACAGAAGGATAACAATACTGATACTTGTAACTGAAACACTGTTCATTTGCCCACAGCCAATGAAGAAAATAAAATTGTGCATGTGTTTGATGCAGTTTTAAAAAAACAGCCAAAACACACACACACACACACACACACACACACACACACACTTATTGCCACTGCCATACTTTGTTATTACTTACTTTCTAAAATTGTCTTTTCCTTGTATGCTGTCTGCATACCTCAGAGTTTAGAAATTCAGTACTGTAAAGTACATTAAAGTGATTAATAAATTAACAGTTTAGGAAAAGACAGATTGGTACTTACCATAAAGAAGAGATGTCAAGTTGCAGAAAGGCACAATTAAAAGGCACTCATGTATAGCTTTCGGCCACAGCCTTCACCAGTAAGAGAAACATGCACACACAGATATATACACACACACATACACACTCACACACACAAAAGCAAGCACACCTTACCCATACATGTCCACCAACTCCAGTATCTCGGGCTAGAATGCCTTACAACACATTCTCTGCTCCAAATATTACCCGACCTCAACCTACACTAACATACCATACCCACAGCCTCTACTCAACAGTTTCCATCCCCTCTGTCCTATCATCTCCTCCTCATTCTCATGTCCCACCCTGTTTATCGGCAGCTCTCTGCCGAAGCATCCACATGTCTTTTCCTGCTCCTCTTCTTGTTTGTTCCTTTTTCCCCACCTCCCCACCCCACAGCCTCCTGGCACTATGGCTGTTGGCAGTCTAGTCCCTGCACTTTCCATCAGACAGTGCTTGCCTCTCTCCCCACCTGTAGACTACTATACCTTCTCCTTCCCATTCCTCATCCCCCTTCAGATTGCTGCTTGCATCCCAGCTGATGTTGCATTCCGGACTGAGATGCTGGAGTTGGTGGTCATGCGTGCTTTAGGTGTGCTTGTGTGTGTGAATGGTTGCTGGTGTGTGTGTGTGTCTCTCTCTTGCTGATGAAGGTTGTGGCTGAAAGCAATATGTGAGTGTCTTTTAATTCTGCCTGTCTGCAGCTTGACGTGTCTTTTTTACAGTAAGTAGCGATCTATCTTTTCCTAAATTGTTGATATGCCTATATGGAGTTTCCATTGCTTAATTAATAAATTATGTAGTAGAAGGTAGATGGTCACATTTTACTTTTTTATTTGCTTCATTCAAAGGCATAAAGGTCACACACACACAAACAGACAGAGACACAAACACAGACACACATGCGTGCACGCTCACACACACACACACACACACACACACACACACACACACACACACACACCTGTGAAAATTGCAAGGCTGTTATGATAAATTCAAAGACAGAGTAGGTGCTTGTCTTCATACCATATTATTTGGGTCAAGCACACGGGATGCTGTTATAACTATAATGTGAATATGCGTATGTGTGTGTGTGTGTGTGTGTGTGTGTGTGTGTGTGTGTGTGTGTAGATTATTCAGTGGTAGACAAAATGTCAATTATTTAACAAAGATACTTTTGCAGACAGCAAAATACATTGAATGCATAAAGAAAGTATATCAAATAAAGTAAATCAAATAAAACATGACAACTATTAAAAGCAAGATGTAAATATGGTAATGGAAGAGCTTAGTAGAATGTAAATAATTTAGGAGTAATGGTAACAACTCAACAAAGAGTAAAGTCATTGAGTAGTTCACAGGAACAAAAACAAAGCTGAAAACTTGCTAAATTTCAGATAATTACTTTTTCGAGCTACAGTACACACATTTTGGAAGATTGGCTGAAAGTACAGAGGGAGGCAGCAGTGCATGTGCATTTTAATTGAAAAATTGACTCTACTGCCAGTCAATAAGTTTCCAGTCTTCTTCATTCTCCTGTCGGTCACTTATTTCCTCTACCATTCAGTGAGTTGTTACCTCTACTTCTAAATTATTTACAAACTTAATGTGTAGTTTCACACTAATAACAACAGGGACTTCACACAGTCTCATGAGTTAAATACCACTACGTGTAAACTGTAATCCACCCCCTCTTTCTTACTTTTATCTATTGTCCACAGTTTTTTTATGACGATTTGAAAGAAGTGAAGATTAAAATCGACTTTCTAGTTTGCTTAGCTTGTCATGTTGAAATGGCCCCAGTTATTGTCTAGGGGTCTGATTCTTGAAACTAAAAATGTCAACATCAGGTACTCACAGTTGGTTTGAACTAAATAAAAATGAAGATTGTTGTTGCAGCATTTTTTTAACATCAATATATTTTCTCACATTTTAGTATATCATAAAGTATTTTTATTTTTCACATTAACAAGGCCAAAATTACATTGTTCACACAAAAATACAAAAATATGTCTGATCACATCAAAGCTATGTTTATGACTTTCAAACTCTGCATAAATAGCTATATCCCATAGTGTTTACAATTATTCTTAACAAATTAATTCTTACTAGTTTTATTTACATTATTAATTTCTATTATTATTCCATAAATCAATCTAGAAATAAACATAGTAAACAGTACAGGATTGTGTCATTAATAATCAAAATTTTAAGTAAGCCAATAATTCATAATTTCAAATTATTCTAAAAATAAACAATTTTAACTGTACATTCAGAGCTAGTTTTATCAATTGTTAACATTGATCCTAAATCTTTTTATAAAGTAATTTCTTCTCATAAACTGTAGCTTGAAATATAACATACTGTATATAAAATTAGATGAAAGATTTCAGTAAAGCAATTGAGATAATACTGACTTGTTCATTATACGAAAAATAATACTGGTATCAACAACTACTGTTGAGGAAAACTAATGCTAGAGGAGTATGTTCCATCACAACATCCCCCCCCCCCCCCCCCCCCCACACACACACACATAATATGGAAACAATGTGTTTACAATATTTTGTGACATACTATAAGGTTTGCCAAAAAAATGATGCCAAAAGATAGAATACAGATTGTCAAAGTGAAATTCCAAAATTACAAGAAAACTTTAGGTTGTAAGATCATCATTTCCCTATGAACATAATGGCAAAATTAACGTATGGTGACAATTTCCAAAATTATTGACGAAATTCACATGAAGGTGCTCAAAACATAAGAAAAATATCTACTATACAAGTCATAATCTATACAAATATTAGAACATGGCACTCAAATTTTCAGATCTGTGAAGCTTTCTGTCCCAAGACAATGATACAAAGTCAAAACTGAAACATTACAACACTAAACTATAGAAATAAGTGCAGAGACCATGCAAAGTACTAGAATTACAAACTAAAAATTTACATTTACAAAGTCACACCTTCAAAATCATCAAAAGGGAAGAAAAAATTCAGCACCTATGTGTACGACAAGTGAGCCGACACAAAAAAATCACAATGACGGGTACTGACCAGAAGAATATACTGTCACAAGTGGGAGTATAGCACAAAATCAATCAGCCACATAATCAGAGTATGTACGGATATGTTGACTCATGAAAAGAAAAAATAATGAAAAAAATATTAGGGACTATACTTATGACGTGGGGACTGGCCCATGAATCCAACCACACAGGGTACACCAGCAGAAATGTTTCAGCACAACAAAATGCCATAAGTTCAATCATGTGTAAAGAAAATTAGAGGAATCATCTAGCCTCAGTCAATAGTTTCACATTCTTCTTGGGTACACCACACACACACACACACACACACACACAACCGTGATGATCAGGGGTACCCAAAACAGAGTTAAACATGAGTTTGCACACAACTCAAGTCCCAATGAGATACAATAATGCAGTACTCTGGATAAATAAATGTAATAGAATCATAAATAGCTTTGAATGATGACATAATCAAGGAGCATGAGGGCCAAAATCATTGTGTGAAATCAGAAATGTATACATCTTGTTATACAGCCTTTGCACAATTCATGATCACAAATGTAAATGTCTTCCACATTATTTGCTAATTGTTCATACAAACTAACCTACATATATACAAGCCTAGAAGAGTTATTTAGAATTTAAAAAATACATATGAAGAAAACCATTGTGCACTCCGTGTCCATACCAGGTGGAGTCATTCCAGACGTGGAACAGATCCTCCCAGATGCCATGAAGAGCGTAGGGTGCAGCCAACTGCAGGTGGTGGCTCATGTCAGTAGCAATGATGTGGTCACTTTGGATCAGAAGAGATTCTCTCTGGTTTCAATCAGCTAACAGAAGTGGTAAAGGCTGCCAGTCTTGCTTATGATATGAAAGCAGAGCTGACCATTTGCAGCATATTTGACAGGACTGATAGCAGACCTCTAGTACAGAACCAGTGGAGGATCTGACTCAGAGGCTCAGACAGTTCTGCAACCAAGTAGGCTGCAGCTCCCTCAACTTGCGCCAAAGGGTGGTTGGGTTTCTGGTTCCGCTGACTAGGTCAGGAGTCCACTATACACAGGAGGCAGCTACACGGGTAGCATGGGCTGTGAGGCATGGACTGGGTAGTTGTTTAGGTTAGAGAGTCTCAGGAAAACACAAAAAGGATTTCAGTATCAAAGGGTGCAGGCCGAACATAGGAAGAACATAGATACAGGAACCATCAGTATAACAGTCTTAAATTGTTGTAGCTGTGTTGGGAAAGTACCAGAGCTCCAAGTGCTAATGGAAAGCACTGATGCTCAAATCGCTATAGTCACTGAAAGCTGGATAAAGCCAGAGATAAGCTCTGCCAAAATATTTGCGAAGAACCTAACGGTGTTCCCAAAGGATAGGCTAAATACAGTTGGCAGTAGTATGTTTGTTCCTTTTAGAATGGTTTATTTTGTTGCAAAATTGAAGTGGATAGTTTCGGTGAGTTAGTATGGAAAGATGTCATTCTTGGCAACCAGCATAAAACAATAATTGGATCCCTTTACACACCTCCCAATTCAGATGATACAATTGATGAAAGGTTAAAAGTATACTGGAGTTTGATTTCAAACACCTACTCAACTCAAACGATTATTGTTCGGTGGTGACTTTAATTTACCCTCAATATACTGTCAAAAATACATGTTTAATTCTGGAGGTATGCATAAAACATCATCCAAAATTGAGCTCAATGCATTATCTGAAAATTAGATTCAAGTAGTTAGTTCATTAGCCTACATGAATAGTTAATGGGTGTGAAAACACACTTAACCTCTTAGCAACAAATAATCCTGAATTAATAATGAGCATCAAAATAGATATACAGATTAGTGAACACAAGGTTGTTGTAGTGAGATTGAATATTGTAACCCCCAAATCCTCCAAAAATAAACAAAAAAATATACCTATTCAAATAACCAGAGAAACATTAACTAGACAGGTTCCTGAGAGACAATCTCCACTCCTTCCAAATTAACAATATAAATATAGACCAGACGTGGTTTGAATTCAAAGAAATAGTATCGGCAGTAATTGAGAGATTTATACCAAATAAATTAACAAATGATGGAGATGATCCTCCTAGGTACACAAAAAGGGTCAGAACACTGTTGCAGAAACAATGAAATAATCAGGCCAAATTTAAGCAGATGCATTTACAGAAGCTCAAAATTTAGCATGGACTTCAATGCCAGATGTTTATAATAGTTTCCACAGTAAAATTTTGTCTCAAAACCGGGCTAAAAATCCAAAGAGATTCTGATCATATGTGAAGTATGCTAGTGGCAAGACACAATCAGTGCCTTTTCTGCATGATAGCAACAGAGATACTATTGAAGACAATAATGCCAAAGCAAGGTTACTAAACACAACCTTCTGAAGTACCTTCACAAAAGAAGATGAAGTAAATATTCCAGAATATGAATCAAGAACAGCTGCCAACATGAGTAACATAGAAATAAATATCCTCAGAGTAGCAAAGCAACTTAAATCACTTAATAAAAGCAAGTCTTCTGGTCCAAACTATATACCAATTAGGTTACTTTCACGGTATGCTGATGCAGTAGCTCCACATTTAACAATCATATACAACCGTTTGCTGGACAAAAGATCCATATCCAAAGACTGGAAAGCTGCTCAGGTCACACCAATATTCAAGAAAGGTTGTAGGAGCAATCCACTAAATTACAGGCCCATATCATTAACATCAATATACATCAGGATTCTGGAACATGTATTGTGTTCGAATATCATGAATTACCTCAAAGAAAATGGTCTATTGACACCTAATCAACATGGTTTTAGAAAACATCATTCTTGTGAAACACAACTAGCTCTTTATTCACATGAAGTGTTAAGTGCTAAGGGATTTCAGATTGATTCTGTATTTCTGGATTTCCGGAAGGCTTTTGACACTGTAGCACGCAAGCAGCTTGTAGTGATATTGCTTGCTTATGGAATATCAACTCAGTTATCTGACTGGATTCATGATTTCCTGTCAGAGAGGTCACAGTTCACAGCAATTAATGGAAAGTCATCGAGTAAAACAGAAGTGATTTCCGGTGTTCCCCAAGGTAGTGTTATAGGCCCTTTGCTGTTCAAAAAATGGTTCAAATGGCTCTAAGCGCTATGTGACTTAACATCTGAGGTCATCAGTCCCCTAGACTTAGAACTAATTAAGCCTAACTAACCTAAGGACATCACACACATCCATGCCCGAGGCAGGATTCGAGCCTGCAACCGTAGCAGCAGCGCGGTTCCAGACTGAACCGCCTAGAACCGCTTGCCCACAGTGACTGGCCCTTTGCTGTTCCTTATCTATGTAAATGATTTGGGAGACAATATGAACAGCTGTCTTAGGTTGCTCATGGGCGACACTGTTGTTTATCGACTAATAATTGAAACAAAATTGCAAAATGATTTAGAAAAAATATCTGTGTGGTGCAAAAATTGGCAGGTGACACTAAATAATGAAAAGTGTGAAGTCTTCCACATGAGTGCTAAAATGAATCTGTTAAACTTTGGTTACATGATAAATCAGTCAAATCTAAAAGCCATAAATTCGACTAAATACCTAGGAATTACAATTACGAACAACTTAAATTGGATGGAATACATAGAAAATGTTGTGATGAAAGCTAACCAAAGGCTGCGTTATATTGGTAGGAAACTTAGAAAATGTAACAGGTCTACTAAGGGCACTGCCTACACAATGCTTGTCAGTACTCTTTTAGAATATTGCTGCACAGTGTGGGATCTTTACCAGATAGGATTGATGGACCACATCAAAAAAGTTCAATGAAGTGCAGCACATTTTGTATCATTGCAAAACTGGGGAGAGAGTGCCACTGAAATGATACAGGATTTGGGGTGGACATAATTAAAACAAAGGCATTTTTCGTTGCAGCGGAATCTTCTCACAAAATTCCAATCAACAACTTTCTCCTCCAAATGAGAAAATATTTTATTGACACCGACCTGCAAATGGAGAAATGATCACCATGATAAATTAAGGGAAATCAGAGCTTGTACAGAAAGATATAGGCGTTCGTTCTTTCCGTGCACTGTACGAGGTTGGAATAACAGAGAATTGTGAGATGGTTTGATTAACCCTCTACCCTGGACTTAAAAGTGATTTGCAGAGTATCCATGTAGATGTAGATGTACTTTATCAGATTCTCATAATTATTTGCAACATGGTTCATAGAACACACACCTGAACTTTTTAAGTTTTCACATTTCTGTGTTGGACATAACCAATCATATCATAGAACATCAACCTTCCACAGTATTATACTGAAGTCAAACCAGATTTAAAGTTACATAATATATTGGGAAGTTAATCCCCTACTTGAAAAAAGACATCTATGTGGAACAACACTGTCTACAACAGTGACTTCTTTTCTAAACAAATAGTTCTTTGAAATTTATATAGATACAATAATTTTGCATATAGGATAATTTCTTGGCTAACAATTTACAAATTTCAGTCACAAGACTGATGTAGCTGACAGATGCTTGAATACATTACACAGCACCTATGATCTCTTGATATTTGACTCGACCAACGATCCACCCGCATCTTTCAGCTTCCTCCCTAGATTTCTCATCACATTCTCCAATGGATATTTAACTACCTGTCTAACTTTCACATCGAATCCTGATGTTGTTTTGTGTATTAAGTATGCTGTTCAATACCTCCCTCACATTGCATGGCACATGTTTTGTCTACCTATAATGAAAAAAATAAGTATTCAGGTTTTATGTCAGAACGGCTTAAAAAGTGTTCACACGTATGGTACATTAATAAACAGAGGTAAATGCAATGAAGACAAGAACTATTAAGGTAATATACACATATATACTAAAGATATCTCAAAGTAACAGTCACTTGGCAATTAGCAGATTGAGATAAATTATGTACACAAGCAAGACAAGTTAGACTGCACTGACACAGCATCTGCCAAAGGCTGCAAAATGAGGTATGGACCATAGTCCACAATGTACTGACATAAGAATTCTGTGTTTAACATACACTTGTGTTTGGTTTGGACATATGAAATTTCAGCAAGATTTCTATGGCTGCCGCCGCCTCTCGCATTCCAGTCTCTGTCACTCATGGTCATTCCAGAGTCCTTCATTAAGTCCTCTTGCCGACATTGCTTCATTGATGTCATCTTTCCAGCATCTTGCAGGTCTACTGTGTTTTCTTCTTTGATGTAACGCCCATTGCCATACACGTTTTGGCTGTCTTGTGTCTGGCATACGCTGTAACTGACCATATCAGAGTAAGTGCTTCCTTTCTATGTAGTCTAGGATTGTGCTTTTGACATTCATAACCTCTCTGATCCTATCATTTCTAATATGATCAAGCCTGGAATATACACAACTCCATCTCCAGAAATTCATCTTGACAGCCAGCAGGTGATCTTTCTGCCTCTGAGTTAGTTCCCACAACTTTGCACCACATGTTGTGATACTTTCAGTAATTGTGTGGTAGGTGGTATGTTTTACTTTTTGCATTATGTTTTTGTTCCAGAGAATATCATTTACTTGTTTTATGGCTCGCTTGCCCTGGCCAATTTTATTGTTTATATCATCCGTACTTCTACCATTGGACGACAGCGTCACTCCAAGGTATTTAAAATTATGATACCCTTTTACAGTATCAGCACCAAGTTGTAAGTTGTTAACAGCATTTTCTCCCACTTTCAGATATTCTGTTTTAGATATATTTATGACAAGACCCAATTTTTCATATTCTTCTTTTAATCTGCAGAACATGTAATGTAAGGTACTATTCCTAATATTTACAGTACACATGAATAAAATGGGTCCTCACTCAATTTACAGCAACACCCATGACTTTACCCAAAAGAGTTCATGACAATTACATTAAATCACTTTCTGCAGAGTACACAAAAATATTAATAATATTTAACACTAATAACATTCCAAAATAAGAAATCTATCACTAGATATTTAATGGTACTGTCACATATCAAAATTGTAAATGGATCTATCAATTTAGTCAAACGACATATGTGTATTAAAATATAAAGCATTACATAACAGAATTATATAGTTGTATGAACCTGGAAATATGGTGTGGCATAGACTTAAACCAAGTGAATAGATAAGATAGAACTTAAGAAACCACATCATCTTACATACTACATTCCTGACAAAGGAGAAAGAAAAAAATTAGATACTTATGGATCATGTCTATAAGATTTCAGTTCAGTGACATTGCGTAATCCAAACAACTTCTTAGATTTAAGATATACAAGTCTGTATGCACTGGGATGTGGAATTTCAAGAATTTCAAATGGTCCTATATAAATATCAAAGAATTGCTTTATCTCTGATGTCAACAGTTTATATTTCTCTTTGGCTTTTACCAACACAATATCTCCAACCTCAAACTTAGAAAACATGCCTTTACCATCATGTCTCTACATTCTCCTATCTCCCAGCTTTTTCATCATCTCCCTGACACAGTCTTCTCTCTCTTGTGGTGACAGAATTTTACATGCTCTGCAATTAAACACGGTTTCAAATGGTGAAAAACATATAGAAGAATATTGTAATCTGTTCATAATATCCTCAAAATCACTGACATAATGTATCCAACTGGTATGATTCTTACTACAATACGTTCTAAACAATCTTCCAATTTCTCTCATATATCTTTCTGCAGGATTACTTGATGAATGGTACAGAGAGATTAGAATATTCCTTATTTTAGAATCATCAAGAAAGTCTTTTCCAGCTTGTGATGTAACCTGAGAACCATTGTCAGATAAAATTGTTTTAGGGATGTAATGTAATGAATATATGTTTTTTCAAACTTAGAGATGATTTGCTTACTCGTAGCTTTCTTAAGGGGAAACAATTTTATGAACTTTGAAAATACATCAACCACCACAAAACCATAACAAAATCCATTTTTAGATTTAGGCAAAGGTCCATAGACGTCCACTGATTTGAGGTCTAGGTTACTATTAGGCAATACATTTTGCATGTGACCTCTACTTGTTTGGTTACTTACCTTCACTCTTTGGCATCTGTCACAGCTGGCATTCTTCTTCTTGACTCTCCTTTCTATGTTGTAAAAATAGATGTTTCTCTCAATCTTCTTTGGCTGACCCACAATGACCAAAACTCTCATGTGCATTAGTAACTGAAGTGTCAATACATTGTTCCAGCCAACATAATGTCTAATCATCTAAGTCAGTCTTATGTATCCTGAATAACATACCATTGTGTACCTTATAACATTGTTCAGTCTTTTCTCCTCCTTTCTTACCCAACATGCTCTTAACCAATTTCGAATTTTGATCATGACTTTAATAATGGGGGATGTTTTTGCAAATGTTCAAGATCTCTTTCTCCTCTTTCACACATCTCAAGTATATAATTTTAAACTCTCTCTCTCTTTCTCCAAAGTTGTTACATGAGTCACTCCCTTAAGGTAGCTTAGACAAAGTATCAGCAGCTACATTGTCTGTGCCCTTAATGTATCTGATTTCATATTTCAGCTGCTGTAAAAATGAGACCCAATGAGAAATTCTATCATAGCACAGTTTACATTCCTGGAGATACCATAATGCTCGAGATAACATATGCTTTGTGATCAGTATTGATGATGTCTTTATGTAAATAAATATATAAATAAATATAAAATATATATAAATAAATATATAAATAATTTTTGAACTTGTTGAATGCCCAATGTACACCCAAAAGTTCTTTCTCAGTTACAGCATGTGTCTTTTCATGTTTCTGCAATACTCTACTAGCAAATGCAAGTGATCTATGTTCAATAACACCTTCAATTTCAACCTCCTGAAATAAATGGGCACCCAAACCAATATCACTACTGTCTGTCGTAATAAAGAAAGGATGACACAAATCTGGTCTGAATAATATCTGACTTCGACACAACAGTCCTTTGGTCTCATAGAAACCATACTGGCATTCCTGATTCCAGTCCCAAACAGTATTCTTCTTCAAAAGTTCACACAGGCATGAAGCATTTAAAGCTTGGCTTCTACAATTTTTTTTATAGAATCCAGGTAACTGAAAAAATGATTTAAGCTCTTTTTTGTTGTGAGGAGCAGGAAAAGTAGCAGTAGTATCAAATTTCTCTTTATCAGGTGCAACTCCTTTCTCAAATATACTATGTCCTAAAAATTTTACTTTTTGCACACCAAATTTACACTTACCTATTTTCAAAGTCATACCTGCTGATGCCAATTTTGAAAACACATCTCTTAACAGATCCAAATGTTGTTCCTAAGTCTTTTCAGTGACGGAAAATGTCATCAACAAACACAATTAATTTTGAAGTCGCTTCACTTCCCAAGACAGAATCCAGAGCTCTTATGAATTCAGCTAAAGATACATTTAGCCCAAATGGCACCATAGAGTATTGAAAACACTTACATCCATACAAAAATGCAGTATACTTCCTAGAATTAATTTCAAGTAGAATCTGGTGTAATCCAGTGGTCAAATGCGAGCTACTAATAAATTTCATCAGATTTGTGTAACAGCTCATCCATGTTCTCAGGATTGTAATTCTCTCCGATGTTGTTGTTGTTATGGTCTTCAGTCCTGAGACTGGTTTGATGCAGCTCTCCATGCTACTCTATCCTGTGCAAGCTTCTTCATCTCCCAGTACCTACTGCAACCTACATCCTTCTGAATCTGCTTAGTGTATTCATCTCTTGGTCTCCCCCTACGATTTTTACCCTCCACGCTGCCCTCCAATACTAAATTGGTGATCCCTTGATGCCTCAGAACATGTCCTACCAACCGATCCCTTCTTCTGGTCAAGTTGTGCCACAAACTTCTCTTCTCCCCAATCCTATTCAATACTTCCTCATTAGTTATGTGATCTACCCATCTAATCTTCAGCATTCTTCTGTAGCACCACATTTCGAAAGCTTCTATTCTCTTCTTGTCCAAACTATTTACCGTCCATGTTTCACTTCCATACATGGCTACACTCCATACAAATACTTTCAGAAATGACTTCCTGACACTTAAATCTATACTCGATGTTAACAAATTTCTCTTCTTCAGAAACGCTTTCCTTGCCATTGCCAGTCTACATTTTATATCCTCTCTACTTCGACCATCATCAGTTATTTTGCTCCCCAAATAGCAAAACTCCTTTACTACTTTAAGTGTCTCATTTCCTAATCTAATACCCTCAACATCACCCGACTTAATTCGACTACATTCCATTATCCTCGTTTTGCTTTTGTTGATGTTCAACTTATATCCTCCCTTCAAGACACCATCCATTCCATTCAACTGCTCTTCCAAGTCCTTTGCTGTCTCTGACAGAATTACAATGTCATCGGCGAACCTCAACGTTTTTATTTCTTCTCCATGGATTTTAATACCTACTCCGAATTTTTCTTTTGTTTCCTTTACTGCTTGCTCAATATACAGATTGAATAACACCGGGGAGAGGCTACAACCCTGCCTTACTCCCTTCTTAACCACTGCTTCCCTTTCATGTCCCTCGACTCTTATAACTGCCATCTGGTTTCTGTACAAATTGTAAATAGCCTTTCGCTCCCTGTATTTTACCCCTGCCACCTTTAGAATTTGAAAGAGAGTATTCCAGTCAACATTGTCAAAAGCTTTCTCTAAGTCTACAAATGCTAGAAACATAGGTTTGCCTTTCCTTAATCTTTCTTCTAAGATAAGTCGTAAGGTCAGTATTGCCTCACGTGTTCCAACATTTCTACGGAATCCAAACTGATCTTCCCCGAGGTCGGCTTCTACCAGTTTTTCCATTCGTCTGTAAAGAATTCGTGTTAGTATTTTGCAGCTGTGGCTTATTAAACTGATTGTTCGGTAATTTTCACATCTGTCAACACCTACTTTCTTTGGGATTGGAATTATTATATTCTTCTTGAAGTCTGAGGGTATTTCACCTGTTTCATACATCTTGCTCACCAGATGGTAGAGTTTTGTCAGGACTGGCTCTCCCAAGGCTGTCAGTAGTTCCAATGGTATGTTGTCTACTCCGGGGGCCTTGTTTCGACTCAGGTCTTTCAGTGCTCTGTCAAACTCTTCACGCAGTATCGTATCTCCCATTTCGTCTTCATCTACATCCTCTTCCATTTCCATAATATTGTCCTCAAGTTCATCGCCCTTGTATAGACCCTCTATATACTCCTTCCACCTTTCTGCTTTCCCTTCTTTGCTTAGAACTGGGTTTCCATCTGAGCTCTTGATGTTCATACAAGTGGTTCTCTTATCTCCAAAGGTCTCTTTAATTTTCCTGTAGGCAGTATCTATCTTACCCCTTGTGAGATAAGCCTCTACATCCTTACATTTGTCCTCTAGCCATCCCTGCTTAGCCATTTTGCACTTCCTGTCGATCTCATTTTTGAGACGTTTATATTCCTTTTTGCCTGCTTCATTTACTGCATTTTTATATTTTCTCCTTTCGTCAATTAAATTCAATATTTCTTCTATTACCCAAGGGTTTCTGCTAGCCCTTGTCTTTTTACCTATTTGATCCTCTGCTGCCTTCACTATTTCATCCCTCAAAGCTACCCATTCTTCTTCTACTGTATTTCTTTCCCCCATTCCTGTCAATTGTTCCCTTATGCTCTCCCTGAAACTCTGTACAACCTCTGGTTCTTTCAGTTTATCCAGGTCCCATCTCCTTAAATTCCCACCTTTTTGCAGTTTCTTCAGTTTTAATCTACAGGTCATAACCAATAGATTGTGGTCAGAGTCCACATCTGCCCCTGGAAATGTCTTACAATTTAAAACCTGGTTCCTAAATCTCTGTCTTACCATTATATAATCTATCTGATACCTTTTAGTATCTCCAGGGTTCTTCCATGTATACAACCTTCTATCATGATTCTTAAACCAAGTGTTAGCTATAATTAAGTTGTGCTCTGTGCAAAATTCTACCAGGCGGCTCCCTCTTTCATTTCTTAGCCCCAATCCATATTCACCTACTACATTTCCTTCTCTCCCTTTTCCTACACTCGAATTCCAGTCACCCAAGACTATTAAATTTTCGTCTCCCTTCACTATCTGAATAATTTCTTTTATTTCATCATACATTTCTTCAATTTCTTCGTCATCTGACCTACTACATTTCCTTCTCTCCCTTTTCCTACACTCGAATTCCAGTCACCCAAGACTATTAAATTTTCGTCTCCCTTCACTATCTGAATAATTTCTTTTATTTCATCATACATTTCTTCAATTTCTTCGTCATCTGCAGAGCTAGTTGGCATATAAACTTGTACTACTGTAGTAGGTGTGGGCTTCGTATCTATCTTGGCCACAATAATGCGTTCACTATGCTGTTTGTAGTAGTTTACCCGCACTCCTATTTTCCTATTCATTATTAAACCTACTCCTGCATTACCCCTATTTGACTTTGTGTTTATAACCCTGTACTCACCTGACCAGAAGTCTTGTTCCTCCTGCCACCGAACTTCACTAATTCCCACTATATCTAACTTTAACCTATCCATTTCCCTTTTTAAATTTTCTAACCTACCTGCCCGATTAAGGGATCTGACATTCCACGCTCCGATCCGTAGAACGCCAGTTTTCTTTCTCCTGATAACTACATCCTCTTGAGTAGTCCCCGCCCGGAGATCCGAATGGGGGACTATTTTACCTCCGGAATATTTTACCCAAGAGGACGCCATCATCATTTAATCATACAGTAAAGCTGCATGCCCTCGGGAAAAATTACGGCCGTAGTTTCCCCTTGCTTTCAGCCGTTCGCAGTACCAGCACAGCAAGGCCGTTTTGGTTATTGTTACAAGGCCAGATCAGTCAATCATCCAAACTGTTGCCCTTGCAACTACTGAAAAGGCTGCTGCCCCTCTTCAGGAACCACACGTTTGTCTGGCCTCTCAACAGATACCCCTCCGTTGTGGTTGTACCTACGGTACGGCTATCTGTATCGCTGAGGCACGCAAGCCTCCCCACCAACGGCAAGGTCCATGGTTCATGGGGGGGGATAAGAAACTTATTAAGATGTCTAGAGTCCAACACAATTGTCATTCCACCATTTCTCTTACTTACCCCAACCAAAGGATTTTGTAAGCACTCCTTCTTCTCTCAATTACTCCCCGCATTTCCATTTCCTGAATTTATTTGTCTACATCTTTCCTTTTTGAAAATGGTATACTATTTGGCTTGAGAAAGAAAGATTGATTATCTCTAAGGTAAAGCATGCACTGATAGCCTTTCACTTTCCCTAGTCTTTCACTGAACACATTTCTAAACTCCAATAACAAATTCCTAAGTGGTTCCTTTTGCTGATCATTAAGAGTTTTAGCTTCCTTCACTTCAGAATCCACTACACTTTCAGAATCCCGATCCTCAGTCTCATCAAAATTTATATTGTCATAAAACACCTGGTAATCACCTTGGTTCACAATGTTTTCCAGATAGTTACAACTTTTCCCAGAGTTTAAAATACAGAAATTAGTTTTGACATAAGTATTACTTTTAGGTTCCAAAATACACAATTTTTTAGCACTCCATCGACAACAAGTCTCAATTTTCACTATTCAATCTATATCAAGAATCCATGTTCAAAGGTCTTGTCTTCTATACTAAAAGTTAAAAGTACCTGAGATTTTACTAATTTGCTTTGCTTACGTGTAGCTTCTCTCTCTTTGACTCGTTCTACATCGATGCGTAATCACGCCATACTGGATCTACAGAATATGTATCCCAAATTTAAAAAAAATAATAATTATAAATAAAAAAATAAATAAATTACCTACAATGGGCATTTCCACAAAATTCTTACTATGCTTGATAGTGTCCCTAAATTGTTCAGATTGACCAGAAATCAGGCTATCTGTATAAATCAAACAGTTGCCTTTGCACTGATCAGTCTTAATCTTAGTGTAAGGACATACAAAATCTGAATCATCCTCTCTACTGGCAGACACTTTATGCAAAAGATCACTTTCAATTTCATCAAATGCTATATCTACACTGTCTTCACAAGGTTTTATCAATTTTACACATGTCATAACATTACCTTGATTAGTCATGATGTCAGGTAAAGATTGAACACAATGAATAGATTCCATGGCACAACTAACATAACTTGTTACAGAAGGAACACAAAACACATTACTGTCAAAATTACACATCCTGCTCAGATCCTCTTTCACTTCACTCCACCAATTGGGATACAAATTCTGACTAATCAGGGTTAACTTATTCCAGAATGTATCTTTATCTAAATTATCATCAATCTCATGCCAAACAAACTTCAAAAGTTTTCACCTTTGTTCTCCAGACTCACAGGTACCTCACCTTCACTGTTTGGATCATTACTCTGTATGACATTAATGGAAAACTGTTTTGACTGGACTGGTATTCCATGACTCTCACTTACAACATCACATATGTCACTTACCTTACCTGTATTGTCAACATCATTTACAAATAACTCTGAATCTTCATTATTCTTAAACTCCACAAATATCTGATACTCATCATCATCATATTCCTCTAAAATTATGTCATCGACATCACCACTAACAATACAAGTCTCATCTCCATCAAAGTCACTTAACTCCCCTACATTCATTTGCAATAGGCCACCAGTCTCAGACTTACCTACCTCAATTATTTCACAGCTCTCATTCACATGTACATAAAAAACACCACCTAGTTCAGATCCAGTGCACTCATCACCTAATTTACAAACATCAACAACACTGTTTTCTGTCCAAAAGAAGAAATCATTAGTACATACTACATAAAAATTCTCACTATTCTCACATTCTGGTTTGTGATCAGAACTTAAATCACTGTAATTAAACATAGTATCCCAAGAGTTTTGATCAAAACATAAAGAAGATCTCTGATATTCCTTCTGTTCAATTTCAGACACAAGGGCCATATCATTAACACTATTATTACTGTCTAATTGCAAGTGTAACTTATGGGTCCTGTGCTTGTTACGTTTCCTCATCCCAAAACTGTGAAACTTCATTGAGGTGAACTGCCATTTCCTAACTAATTACTTCTGTCATTGTTTCTTCTATTAAAATGCCCATGGTTGTTCCCATTATTTCTATCCGGCTGATGTTCAGGATTTCTCTCCCTATTGACACTTTGAACCTGATGGAAGTTACCATTATCTCTGTTTCTGTAATTACTCCCATTGTGACTTCTATCATTCCCATTATTATGGTACATACTTCATTCTACTGCCCTATCCAGCCAGTCAATATATTGTAAAAACCGTTCAAGGCAATTGTCAGGTCTGTGTACCAAATCCTGCAATCTTTCTGGTACTCTCCTTTTAAGTGCACCAATCATGGTCATTTCATCAAATGGTTTGTCAAGATGTGTTAATTTTTTAAACTGGTTCCTACAAAATTCTATCAAAGTCCTGTCCCTAATCCTATAATTAGGACAATTCAGAAATTCACTTTTGATTCTCATCTATTCTGCTTCCTACCATAATTTATTTAAGAAACTTTTCTTGAAACTCTGATATGTTTCCCACTGACTTAAATTTAAATTTACCCATGAAAAAGCTTTGCCTTCAAGAAATCTTTTAACAAATATCATTTTTTGATTGTCATTCATGCCTGACAAAAGCTATCTCTGCAATGGTGTAGCAAATACACTGGGTGTAAATTATCTGATAGGAAACTTTTGACAGGAGTGTTGGACTTTTGTTAATGTAACTTTCCCAAACTACTGAAATTTTTTATCTAAAACAGTCACGTTAGTTTGCATATTGTTTTCTACATTTAAATCTTTTGGTTTAAACTAGCAACATTTTGTCACACAGTTCTTCCACTACAGCCTTCTGTTCAACTCTGATGTGATCAACAATCTTTGATTGTTTTGCTGACTCAGCTGCAAACTCATTTTCTAAAACAATAAATTTATTTTCTTAAACATCATCTTTCTCATTCAAACTTTTTAACCCCTCCGACAACCCATTTTTTAACTCTGAAACTTGATTACTAAGTTGACTTATCCAATCTATTTTACTATTTTTTTCATTTTGCTTGTCATTTGTCTTTGTAGTAAAGTAAATTTGCTATCATTATCTGTTCTTATTTCAGTTAACTGATCATTAACTGCACTAAATTTGCTATTGTTATCTGTCTTCATTTCCTCTAGTTTTTCCAAAACTAACAGCAAAACATTAGTCTTTACTGTTTCTTTACAGACTACAATTTCACTTAGTTCAAATATGTCCTGACTGGACCCTGCAGCTTTCATTTCTACCTTACTTTTGCTTTGGTCACTATTCATTTTGTTAACAAGCACATGAGATCACAAACAAATTAACTTCACAAATAGTCTGTACTTATCTTTCCTCTTTGATATCCCTAGTCGTAGTTGTATGGTCCACTTCACTTTCATTCAATCTGGTCTATCATTATTGGTAGTACATCGTCACTGTTGATGCAAAGATCCTTTGTTGGGCAGCCTTTGGTTTTGCTCCATGTGATCAATAATTTGTTTGTACATAGATTATAAAAAGCAACAAAATAAAACAATTTCTGCAACAGACAAAACTTTATTATTAATCAGTTAATCAAAGACAATGCCCTCACTTGTACTCTATTGTACTTTATCCCCTCCTTCCTACTTCCATCTATTGTCCACATGAAGTTCTTTTATGAAGATGTCAGAGAAGCGAAGAACACAATAAACTTTCTAGCTTACTTAGCTTGTCATCTTGAGGTAGCTCCAGTTGTTCTTGTCTTGGGGTCTGATTCTTGAAACTGAAAATGTCACATCAGGTCCTCCAGTTGGTTTGAACTAAATAAATATGAGGACTGTTGTTGCAGCATTTTTAACATCAATATATTTTCTCAAATTTTAGTATCTCATACAGTATTTTGATTTTTCACATTAACAACGCCAAAATTAAATTGTTCGCACAGAAACACAAAAATATGTCCGCTCACATCAGAGGCATGCTTATGACTTTCACACTCTGTGAAAATAACAATATTTCAAAGGGTTTACAATTATTCTTAACAAATGAATTCCCACTAGTTTTATTTACATTATTAACTTTGACTATCATTTCATAAATGAATCGAGAAATAAACACAGAAAACAGTGCAGGATTGTGTAATTAATAAAAAAAATTTAAAGTGTGCCAATAATTTGTAATTTCAAATGTTTCTAAAAAAAAATAATTTCAACTGCACATTCAGAGCTAGTACTTATCAATTGTAACATCAAAACCAAAATCTTTTATATAGTGATTCCTTTTCATAAATTTTAGCTTGAAATATAACATACTGTGTATAAATATAATAGAGGGAAACATTCCACGTGGGAAAAATATATTTAAAAAGAAAGATGATGAGACTTACCAAACAAAAGCGCTGGCAGGTCGATAGACACACAAACAAACACAAACATACACACAAAATTCTAGCTTTCGCAACCAACGGTTGCCTCGTCAGGAAAGAGGGAAGGAGAAGGAAAGACAAAAGGATATGGGTTTTAAGGGAGAGGGTAAGGAGTCATTCCAATCCCGGGAGCGAAAAGACTTACCTTAGGGGGAAAAAAGGACAGGTATACACTTGCACACACACACATATCCATCCACACATACACAGACACAAGCAGACATTTGTAAAGGCAATGTCTGCTTGTGTCTGTGTATGTGTGGATGGATATGTGTGTGTGTGCAAGTGTATACCTGTCCTTTTTTCCCCCTAAGGTAAGTCTTTCCGCTCCCGGGATTGGAATGACTCCTTACCCTCTCCCTTAAAACCCATATCCTTTTGTCTTTCCTTCTCCTTCCCTCTTTCCTGACGAGGCAACCGTTGGTTGCGAAAGCTAGAATTTTGTGTGTATGTTTGTGTTTGTTTGTGTGTCTATCGACCTGCCAGCGCTTTTGTTTGGTAAGTCTCATCATCTTTCTTTTTAAATATACTGTGTATAAAATTATATGAAAGTTTTCAGAAAAGCAACTGAGATAATACTGACCTATCCAAAATTCGAAAAATAATACTGGTATCAACAACAGCTGTTGAGGAAAAGTAATGTTAGAGGAAGATGTCTCATTACAAAATGTTGTGAGGTGATGAAGAATATGCAATTAAAATCTCAAAAACAATAAAGAGTGAAGAGAACCATGCAGGAATGCATGTTGGGCATTTTTTCAGTTCATATGGCAGATGTCACAATAACTAATGAATGGAAAATTGTGCAGGTAGTCCAATATTTCTTCCTGTTTGTCCTGTTCAAACAATAAAGCATGAAGACAGAAAGATAACCATGAAAATGACAGTCTGTAAATAGTTCTGTATGAAGTAAGGAATAAAGAAAAGATGGGCACCTAGAGATGATTATGTTACAGTAGAAATTATCAGAACTGGAGGCAAAGAAATGCAGTATAAAACTATTTGCAGAATGTTTGCAGACTAAAGAAATACTTTGAAACTGAAACATTGCTGAAAGTAGCCTGCTTCACAAGAAAGGAGGCACTCAAGAATGTGGCCTAATGAGTCTCTATTTAGTAATGTACAAGACACTTGCTAAAATTTTCATTAACTCCATAGAAAAATGTTCAGGAATGTACCCATGATGGACACCATGAACATCTTAGAGGAGCACATGGCACCTGATATCTGCAAGCTAGTGCACCACTGTTTGACAGGCACCTATTTCAGGTGGAAAGGGGATTTCTACAGGCAGATGGATGGTGTATCAATGGGTTCCTCTCTACTGCCTGTTGCAGCAGACATTTTTATGCAAGTGTTCGAAGAAACAGCATTCCAGTCTGCACTATTACACCCAGAAATCTGGCTACGATACGTTGATGACGCCTTTGTCATCTGGCCACATGGAGAAGAAGAGCTTCAGAACTCCCACCAACATCTCAATCAGCAGCACAGTAAAATTCACTCTACCATGGAGACAGAAAAGAACAGGGTATTGCCTTTTCTCAACATGGAAGTTACTATAAGCCTGATGGGAAGCTTGGACACAGAGTTTATAGGAAGCCTACCAACACGGACAGGTACCTGTATGCATCCTCCCACCACCATCATATGCAAAAGAAATCAGCCCTAAGAGAACCTACATGATCAGCGATGAACACGATCTCAAAGATGAAGTACAGAACCTCAGGTCAATTTTTGAAACTAATGACTATGACATGAGTATGGCACATAAAACTGAAGGAGGAGGGCAATAGGGAAATGCAGAATGGAGCATGGAACACTGTCCTGCTGCCAGACATACAATTGGTTTCTGAACATCTGGACAAAATTCTCTGTCAGGCAGGTATTAAGCTGATTTTTCGTAGCAACAACAAAATGAAAGACATTTTGGGCTCGACGAAAGATACAGTTGACAAGTTTCATGCCACAGGAATTCATGAAATCGAGTGTGAATGTGGACTGGTGTATGTAGGTGACACTGGACGTCCAATAACCACAAGGTTATCTGAACACAAGAGATACATCTGTCTCAAACAATACAACACACCGTCTCAAACAATACAGCACACCAGGAACAGAGCTGTATGAAGATTGAATTTTGAGAGGCCCACGTACTGCTGAAACAGCCATTTAGTTTGAGGAGGATGATTAGAGAGGCTACAGAAATAGCCAAGTGACCAGACAACATGAACAGAGAAGTGAACAGCAGTGACAGCGTTGCGGAGGGACAGCTCTCGCAAAAGCAACAGGCATGCAGTAGGCCACAGCAGCGGAGGGTACATAGAGTGCTGACGCACCCTAGTCAATGCTAAGCAGTTAGTAAACAACACCACACTGCAGTTGCCACTCAGTTTCCTGTTTACCGATTTTCACCAATGGCAAGCAATAAAGGAAACCCCAATGGAAAATGCCTATTTCTGACAATGACACCATGCAATGAAAGGACCATTAAAAGAACAACTAATACCCATCATCCTCACCCTCATATCCAATGATAGCACTCCTCCATAGTATGTAAGTAACCAAATTAATGCTCATTCAGGAGTTAGCAATACACCCTGGGGAAGGCGTCTTGCAATAGTCACTGAAAGGTTGGAATTTTATATTTGACAATGCAGCCTCAAACCCAGAGGAATTTTGCTGGCCCATAGAAAAACATTGGATTTTACTGAGCATAATGGAGTTTGTACATGCAAGTCATAAACAAAGTTATAGACTGAAGCAATAAATATGACTTCCCCCTTTTTTTGGGAATTATATTTCACATACTTCAAAAAATTTTTGACGGAATTTCAACAAAATAAATGCTTGCTGCACTTGGGATATAACATGCTAATTCAGCCAGATATTAGTATATAGGGTGAGTCACCTAACATTACTGCTGGATATATTTCGTAAACCACATCAAATACTGACGAATCGATTCCACAGACTGAACGTGAGGAGAGGGGCTAGTGTAATTGGTTAATACAAACCATAAAAAAAAATGCACGGAAGTATGTTTTTTAACACAAACCTACATTTTTTTAATGGAACCCCGTTAGTTTTGTTAGCGCATCTGAACATATAAACAAATACGTAATCAGTGCCATTTGTTGCATTGTAAAATGTTAATTACATCCAGAGATATTGTAACCTAAAGTTGACGCTTGAGTACCACTCCTCCGCTGTTCAATCGTGTGTATCGGAGAGCACCGAATTACGTAGGGATCCAAAGGGAACGGTGATGGACTTTAGGTACAGAAGAGACTGGAACAGCACATTATGTCCACATTCTAACACCTTTTTATTGGTCTTTTTCACTGACGCACACGTACATTACCATGAGGGGTGAGGTACACGTATACATGTGGTTTCCGTTTTCAATTACGGAGTGGAATAGAGTGTGTCCTGACATGTCAGGCCAATAGATGTTCAATGTGGTGGCCATCATTTGCTGCACACAATTGCAATCTCTGGCATAATGAATGTCGTACACGCCGCAGTACATCTGGTGTAATGTCGCCGCAGGCTGCCACAATATGTTGTTTCATATCCTCTGGGGTTGTAGGCACATCACGGTACACATTCTCCTTCAACATACCCCAGAGAAAGAAGTTCAGAGTTGTAAGATCTGGAGAATGGGCTGGCCAATTTATATGTCCACCATGTCCTATGAAACGCCCGTAGAACATCCTGTCAAGGGCCAGCCTAGTGTTAATTGCGGAATGTGCAGGTGCACCATCATGCTGATACCACATACGTCGACGGGTTCCAGTGGGACATTTTCGAGCAACGTTGGCAGATAATTCTGTAGAAACGTGATGTATGTTGCAGCTGTTTGGGCCCCTGCAAAGAAGTGAGGACCAATGAGGTGGTCGACAATGATTCCGCACCATACATTTACAGTCCACGGTCGCTGTCGCTCTACCTGTCTGAGCCACCAAGGATTGTCCATGAACCAGTAATGCATGTTCCGTAGATTCACTGCCCCGTGGTTTGTGAAACCCGCTTCATCGGTAAACAGGTAGAACTGCAACACATTCTCTGTTAATGCCCATTGACAGAATTGCACTCGATGATTAAAGTCATCACCATGTAATTGCTGATGTAGCGACACATGAAACGGGTGAAAGTGGTGACGATGCAGTATGCGCATGACACTACTTTGACTCAGTCCACCGGCTCTCGCAATGTCCCATGTACTCATATGTGGGTTCATGGCAACAGCAGCTAACACACCAACTGCACCCGCTTCTCCTGTGACGGGCCTGTTACGGACCCGTTTGCATGCTACGACCATACCTGTTGCATACAGTTGGCGGTAGATGTTTTGCAATGTGCAGCACATTGGATGCGCTCTGTCTGGGTATCGTTCTGCATACACCCTGCAGGCTTCAGCTGCATTTCGTCGACACTTTCCATAGATGAGTATCATCTCCGCCTTTTCAGAGTTCGAATACACCATGGTCACAGTTCCTACAACACTACACTGTCACAGACATCTGGTAACACGGTGTACTACAGTTGGTCTGCGTGCAGAGATAAATGCAGAATAACAATAGCAGCAAGCGCTGCATGCGGACACTGCGACAGCTAGACCAAACCACAATAGTGCACTACAGCCACACTCGCAAACATGGTCGTCATCATAAACATGTCCCTGCAGATGCTGCTCGCTGACCGTGGCCCGTGTTTGTTACAACACGCAACTGAACGTTGGAGATTTCAAGCATCAACTTTAGGTTACAATATCTCTGGATGTAATTAACATTTTACAATGCAACAAATGGCACTGATTACGTATTTGTGTATATGTTCAGATATTCTAACAAAACTAACGGAGTTCCATTTAAAAAAACATAGGTTTTTGTTAAAATACATACTTCCATGCATTTTTGTGTGGTTTGTATTAAACAATTACACTAGCCCCTCTCCTCACGTTCGGTCTGTGGAATCGGTTCATCGGTATTTGATGTGATTTACGAAATATATCCAGCGGTAACGTTAGGTGACTCACCCTGTATATTGAGGATTATATTTATCAATGCTACAGCTTTCGACACACTTTTTCATAATAGGAGAAAATGCAGAGTTGATAAAGGGGTCAAACAATGACATCACACATCACCAAACCAAATTTTAGCATGTTTAAAGGAAGTGTAAGATCCCTAAACTGGGAAAATGAAGACAGATATCTGTTGATGGAATATATGGGAAGAACCCCTACCGACTGCTTCTCAGAGTAAAGATGTATACATGAAGCACCTTCATTGTGTTGACAACAATATAATGTTTCACAGCTACTTTTGTAGGAGACTGTAACTGTTTGCCTCTAGTATCAATCAACCTCAAAAGACAATTTCAGAATTTGGTAGAACATATTTGAAAGTAGCTCTGAAAAGCAGTTATAATATGATAAAAATAATGGATAATCAACATACTGAAAACATAACAGTAAAAATTAACAATCAAAATATAGAACTTGTTTATGAGGTTTCGGTTTAACTCATTTGATGACGATGACTGGAGGTACATTGAAGCAGGTAAAAAGAAAGGAAAGGATGCTCATGACAGATTTTGGGAAGCAATAAAATTTTCAAACAGCTTCTGAAATGTCTGAAAAGGAAAGTTTACATACAGTAAACAGCTGAGAAGAATGCCTGAAGGAGGTGAGGTAGGGACCCGGAAAACAGGCCTCCCTTCATTTCATACCACTCTGCAGCTGCTTATGATTTGTGTTAATGGTCATTAAAAAAATGTTGCTTACCAGGTAGGCTTCTTTATCAGCATTTCTTTGCTTCACTTTTCCCCATTTCTTTTCTTCCATTTTCATTTATTTTGTATGTACAGCACTGGGTAAAGGTGAAAATTCAAGTGAAACATACATACAGAAGCAAGAAACAGGTGAGAAAACTCAACCATTGCTTATTTTTAAGTGAATAAAATGAACATTTACTGGGACAAAAATGCAGTTAAATAGTTGCATACACAGTGCCAGTACAAATAACCTATTTATGCACCAGCTATTGGTAATACGTACATACAAATGAAAAATTTGACCAATACTATTCTGGAAGTATCAAGAGGTGAGATGGTTTAATATATTTACATCACTCAAAATTCATCAACTCAGTCACATTTACAATCTTGACATAATTCTATTCATGAAAATGTTTTTAGAATGGCACATAGGATTCAGCTATAGAGCAAGTCACTCTATGGACCTCAGGAAGACAAGGTTGCACTTGGGCAGAAATGTATCAATTACAAATAAAAAGTCAACCAGTCTAGATGAAATCCCAACTTGTGTTCTTAAAGAATGTGTAAATACCATAAAAGCTCCATTGATAAAAGTAATCAATGAATCATTCAGATCCAGCTGTTTTCCAAGTACTTAAAGCAAGTAAAAGTAATATACGCATTTAAAAATGGTAGTGTGGAAAATGTAGAAAATGACAGATCAATCTCTTTACTGACCACCACATCCAAAACTATTGAAAACCAATGAAAAATACATTAGTGGAGCACTTAAATAAATTTAAGCATCTTTGTACTGAATGATATGGTTTCAAGGCCAGAAGAGGTACTGAAACTGATGTTGCACGGTTTATGGCTATAAATTGTTTAAGTCATACCTAGAAAAAACAGGTGCAATGAGTTGAGATCTCACATATTTCACAAGGATAGGTAAAATACCTATCAGATGAAAAATATATTCATACAGGCTACCACAGGGTAGTGTATCAGCTCCCACCCTTTTTCTTATTTATACTAATGATTTCTCACAGAGTGCTGTGGAGAAAAAATACTGTTTACTGATGACAGCAACATAGTCATCACAGCTAAAACTCCAATGGAGTTGACAGAAAAGGCTAATGCAGCCCTCAAAGGTGTCCACAGGTGGTCATTGAAAAATAAAGTTTCAGTAACCATAAATGTAAAGAAAACTAATTGTATGTACTTCCAGTGAAATAAAAAACCACAATCATGCTATATTAAAAATTAATGTGATGTATTAGAATCTGTAACACAAAATTCTTATGGCTGAATGTAGACGGTTAGTTAAAATGGACAGAACATGTGAAGCTTTTTCCAGAACACTTAAATGTGTAGGCAAAGAAACTACCACAGCATGTTATTCTTGAACCAGTTTGCATATTTCAGGCCTCAAAGTGACTTATTTTGGATTTATACATTCACTCCTCAGTTAAGAATCATATTTTGGAGAACAAATGCTGGAAATATTCAGACTGTCTTCACGGTGCAGAAAAGTATAGAAAAGGGATGTATGGAAAGTAAGAAATAGTAAAGAAAGGCCCATTGAAATGGTTTATTTAAAAAGCTAGAAATTCTGTCTGTCCCATGTGTATTCATTCCAGGTTATAATGCACGTAAGAAAAAATGCTCATCTTTATATTGCTAATAGCTCAACAGATGACTATGAAACTAGATCCAGTCACTATGCATGCCATCTAATGGCCTGAAACTGTATTACGAGGCTAACACAGGAAATTAAAAGTGCAAATTAACTTCACATCTTTAGCCAAAAGCTGAAAACATATTTATTAAGAAAAAATTGTCAGATTCTAAATGAATATCCAGAATAATTGAAGACTGGAGATGGGAAATGCTGAAAGCACCAAAACTGTGCTACATCAGATTATTCTTGGAAATCACTGTGCCACAGCAAATAATGTGGAAAAGATTTTAAATATCACAAAGGTTTTCTTTTAGTTCACAAGACATCCAATAGATGTAAGAGAATGGATGTTCCATCGGCAGTGGCACAGTGAACGCCGAATGCGCCATGCACCTAAAGGCATAGCTGTTGCAACCTGTGTCCAGTTGAGTTTCTACCATTGTAGTACTTTGAATATTGTGTATTTGTTTTCATAGTGTTTATTGGTATAATGGAAAGGAATGGGAAGGCTGCTGACTTAAAATGAAGCTCAGAACTAATAATTCATGGGAAGCCCATATTCTGCATACAAAGGGACAGTGGTTGCTCCTAATCAACTACCAACATATGATGTAAGTTCAAATCATAGGTATTGTGGTGTGTTTTGCATTGTATAATAAAATATCTATAAGGAATATTATTATTTTAGTTTCATTGCTACTATTCCCACTGCTATTATATAGGTTTGTTTCCAAGTGCTGGATAAATGCACATATTCTTGCAAATCATTGTCATTTGAACACAAGGAGCTTCTGTTTTTGCAGTTCTACCAGTTCTCTGAAGAGCAATGGGGCACATACTTAATGAGGTGCATTCAAGTAGCTCTTGCTGCCAGTGAGAGCAGAAGGCAAGTCGGCACACATTACACAGTACCTAATGGTTCAGGAGGATGCTTGGAAGTATGTTGTAAAATGTTCACGGATATAAATTTCTTCCCGACAGCTGCAAAGTCTTTGCAAGAAATTTAAAAAGGGGGAAACAACGTACAAGGGCTATAGAGGACCCACTTCAAATTCTCATGCTCATAAAAAAAGTTCAACAATGAAGATGTAAATCAAATCTAAGCACACATTATTACTTTTTGCAGAGAAGAAACTCACTATGGCAGAAGAAAGTCAAATAAAGAATATTACAGCATGGACTTAAATATAAGTCATTCATATGTTTCTTTTAAAGAAAAACATGTGACTTCTTCAGTGACTTACAAATATTATTCTACATCTTCAAGAAATTATTCAGCAATGTTTCTTTCAACAAACCAAGTAATGAAACATGTGAACTTTGTGAAAAGCTGAGTATGCAAGCTAAAATTACCTCTGATGAAACTGCTTAGTCTGTACTGCAAACTCATCATAAAAATACCAAGGAAGCTCAGTACTTGATGAAAATCAACTCTACAAATTAACAGATGCCACCCTTAAGTAAGGTATGCACTGTGTCCACAGAGGTGCATCAAGTTGTGTTTATACATACATTGGTACACAGCAGCATGTTTTACTCACAAGAGCTCTCAAATTACAGCTTGGGAATACATGCTGATCCAGGCAGATCATTAATATACATGTGGCATGACGGCCTAGCTGGTCATGGAGGTAATGAAGTGGCATCCTTTGTATTAAGGGTTATGGCTTCAGGAGTCACAGACAAAAAGAGACTCATTTTGTCATGTGATAAGTGTTGGAGATAACAAAAATCATATGATGTAGATAGCTTTAATGATGCTTGTTTAGTGATGTCTTTGAAAGTGTTGAAATCAAGTTTTTGATTTCTTGCCACAGTTATATGCCTTCCAATTCAGACTTTGGTATTATAGAGTAAAGGAAAAAGGATGTTAAATGTGTGGTGCCTGAATAAATGGATAATATGCTAGCCACAGCTAGGGTAAAAAATTCTTTTATTGTGATAATAATGGGTGAAGGTGATTTCTTGGATCTGGCTTCCTTAGTTACTACATATCTTAACACTAGCAAACAGAAGATAGCCAAAGCTGCAGTGATATGTTTCACTTCAGATGAGAATGACAAGCCTCTAATGAAATCTCGTTTTGATGAAGCAGACTGAAGTGAGTTCTCTGTGATCAAAAAGGGAGTGGACTTCAATGATATGCCATCCTTAGGAAATGTGTCCCATCTTCCACTGGCTAGCAAATTAAGTGAAGAGAAAAAGAAGGACCTGCTTGCTATGACTCTGTTTCTTGATGTAAAATACATCTAGCATTTCATGAATCTTTGCCTGAGTGATATCAGAGTGTAAGAAATTGAATGGAGATTTACAATTTACTTGGCTAAATAGCATGGCACATTCATACTTACCAAAAAATTAAGTTTTATAGGAGTCTATGCTCAGCATCAAACGTTCCTTTTTAGAATGTATTTGGGTGAAATTTTAATGGTAAAATATCAGAATTTATATTTCACTAATCAAAAATTGTTTTTAATATAATTTCAATAAGGTTTTTCTCATTTTTCTGAATATATATTTGTGGCACATCCAGCATTTTCCACATTCAGTCTTCAATTATAGGTAGCCACTTAATACTCAGGGATACCTCACACATTAAGCAACACTATATGGAATAATCATTAATAATTTAAGAGTAATTATAAGAACTGTTAATAAATATTTTACCAACGATTGATGACATTCATAAAATTTGTATTGTTCTATAGATTAATAAATATATCAATCAATTGTGAACACTGGGTGAGTCAACTCCATTGTTTTGAAGGGGCTGCCATGTCAGTGGAGTGTTGCTTGCTGTCCTGCATGCTTCTAGCATTCTCATTGCTATTCCTTCACTACATAGGTGGTACCACTACCTTCACACACTGTAGATGCAAGTCCTTCATAATCATGCACACGTGATTATATGCAATGCCATAAAATTTTTGTTGGGAGAGGCTGTGCCTACAAGGGTTTCAGACACCTCTAGCTTTCCATGAGCACAATCAAGAGAACAGAGGTATGATTTTCCAAGGCTTCACAATTTCTTACAGATGTGATAAAAGGAGAAGAAAATTTTATTTGAAGGTCATATTGCCAAGCAGCTTGTCAGGGGATTGACTTAAAATTTCTTCATGCCCCTTTTTTTTATTTTACATTTTCAGTCATAATAAGTGACAATGTTTCCTATTCTACATTTTTTAATGCTTTTATTTGTGGGATTTGCTTCTGACAGCCTATGGTCAAACTTGTTTTGCTTTGGCCGATCCTTCGTTCACCAGAATATTTATTTTTTGGTAGCATACTTAGTGAGAAACTATTGACACTGAACATCTATATTTGTCAAATTATTGATTCTGCTAATCTGTTAATATGAACATTTGCAGTCTTGCTTGCTATAGCTTAGAAGTTACATGAGATATGTATTTGTGCATAGGCTTCAACCATTGAACTGGACCTTCCATGCCATAGGGTGGTCATTCAGAGACCAGAGACCCACCAACATATTTTTTGTACAACATATTTTGTGTACAATCTACACTTGACTAGCCACCACATTCTTGTTTTGGGAAAAGCATTTACATTTTTACATATCGCTATACCAATTTCAAAATTCCTCGGCAAAATTGCATGAAGAATAAGTACCTTGAAAAAAATTATGAGTTATGTTTAACGCAGGATACTTTTCAGTTATTTTTGTGAGGGCTTGCCCACATGCACTTACTTACAACCTGACATCCTGTAGTGACCATTACCGCCAGGAAAAGGTGAACATCCACAAGCTGATCACTGTTAGTGTCACTGGCTGGCATGCTCTAACAATACAGTACTCATATGTACCATATACCAAGTGATGTCTGGTTGTGCTGTGCCAAGCAAGTAAGCATATATGTAATGGCAGCAGTGTGTGATAAAAGTGCAGATCCCTGTTAACTGAATATGGATTGGGAGTCAGTGGGTGGAGCTTGCTTCCTCTGCTTCCTACACAACCTGAGAACTTTTTCAGCTCATTGTATACAAATTATACTGTCAACAACAAATCTGACAGAGCTTATAAGTCCACAGATATAACCAGCAAACCACAAGAAATTGACTACAGCAAGATGGAAACAGAAAGATCCTCTCCTAAGACAAAAATAACAGAAAGGCTACTTTGTGAATGTAGGCACAAATGACTTAACATTCTACTCATTTACCCACTCACCTTAGCCATATTCTGCACACCTTTGTCAGTCACAGTGCTAAGTGAAATACGATTAAAAGTGCATGAACTACAAGTTATGAGAGTTTGTTGCCATTACAATTCAGTTGCATTATATATGTCCTTCTTAAATTTTTGGGTGGATGATTTTCAAAGGTCATGTTTTCCTTAACTATACACTAGTCAGCCAGAACATCATGACCGCCTACCTCACATCTGTATGTCCACCTTTGGCATGGATAACAGCAGCAACATGTCATGACATGAAAGCAATGAGGCCTCAGTATGCCGCTGGAGGGGGTTGGCACCACATCTGCACAAACACATCACCTAATTTCTATAAATTCCTTGGAGAGGGGCAACGAGCTCTGATGTCACATTTAATCAGCTCTGGCAAGCTGGAGAGCCAGCACATTAATTCAAACTTGTCACTGTGTTCCTCAAACCACTCCATCACACTCCTGCTTTGTAACATGGTGCATTATCTTGTTGAAAAATACCACTGACATCAGGAAACATAATCATCATGAAGGGGTGTATGTGGCCTGCAACCACTGTAGGATTCCCAAGCCATCATGGTGCCTTGCATGAGCTCCACTGGACCCATGGATGCCACGTGAAGGTTTCCCAGAACATAATGGAGCTGCTGCCAGCTTGTCTCCATCCTGTAGTACAGGTATCAAGGAACTGTTCCCCTGGAAGACAACACATCCATGCCCTCCTATCAACATGATGAAGAATGTATTGGGATTCATCAGACCATGCAATGATCTGCCTCTGTGCCAATGTCCAGTGCCAATGGTCACATGCCCATTTCAGTCACAGTTTCTGGTGTTGTGGTGTTAAAATTGCTACAAGCATGGACTGTCAGCTGCAGAGGGCCACCATTAGGAGTGTTTGGTGCACTGTGTGTTCAGACACACTTTTACTTTGCCCAGTATTAAAGTCTGATGTCAGTTCTACCACAGTTCACTGGCTGTCCTGTTTTAGTACTCTGCCCAGCCAACTACGTCCAACATCTGTAATGAGGGATGGTTGCCCAACCCCACGATGTCTGAGCATGGTTTCACCTCAGCACAGCACTCCTTGAACATCCAGCAAGTTGTACAGTCTGCAAAATGCTACTGCCAAGCCTCCAGAACATCTGCCCTTGGTGAAAACTCAGAGATAGATTGCGTGCCTTCCCCATTCCAATGACAGACAGCATGTTCACTGATACTACACGCACCATGCATGTATCTATTAGTCATTCCTTGCCATGTGATGCTGCTATTGCCTGGATGGGTTTATATCAATAGCAGGTCAGTGGTCATAATATTCTGGCTGGTCAGTATGTGTGTGTGTGTGTGTGTGTGTGTGTGTGTGTGTGTGTGTGTGTGTGTCAAAGCAAAACGTGTTTTAAACTTGGGCTCTAAAATACCTAACGTGAAAGCTATGAGCATTTCTTTATTTTTTATACTGTGAAACAAGTCTGTTCTTTGTTTTCCACGTTTTCAGAGAAGTGGAATATGAACCAAAACAAGTAAAAAACGTCTGGTAAACATGGGCTCTAAAATGCATACCTTAAGAGCTATGGGCGCTTATCCAGCATAAGAGACATTTCTTATCAACTGAGATGAACAACTGCCCACAGTCCTTAAGGCATGCACTTTAGAACCCATATTTACCAGACTCTTTTGCTTCAAAAGATCATTCCTGTATATCCTTGAATATTGTGGCATCCTGTATGATCATTTCCCCAGGGGCACCCCATATGACCACTCCTCTTGGCGCTTCCTTTAAATAATGGATGAACCAGAGGTCCACTGACAAACATTCAGAGGTGGTATGAACCAAAACAAGAAAAAAAATGTCTAGTGAACTCATACCCAAAGTGCTATGAACACTTGTCCCTCTTCACTACTGACAGATGCATTTCTGATTTCCATATTTTGAGAGGTCATGGACCAAAACAAGGAAAAGTGTATAACTTAAAGCGCTATGAGCACTTTATCATCTTCAAACTATGAAACATGTGTCTTCTACTGAACAAGTGCTTACAGCTCTTAAGTTATGCATTTTATGACCCATGTTTACTTGACATTTTTTCTTGTTTTGATCCACACTACCTATTTCCAAAATGTGGAAATCAAAGAGCTTGCAGTAAAAAAAATGTGTTTAACATTGTCGAATATGAACAAATGCTCACAGCTCTTAAGGTATACATTTTAGAGCCAGTTTACTAGACATTTTTTCCTTTTTCTTCGGTCCATACTAACACTTTCGATCAATAGAATTCTGATTCACGATATACACTGAAGAGCCAAAGAAACTGGTTTAGACATGCGTATTCAAATATAGAGATATGTAAACAAGCAGAATACAGCGCTGGGGCGGCAATGCCTACATAGGACAACAAGAGTCTGATGTAGTTGTTAGATCAGTTACTGCTGCTACAATGGCAGGTTATCAAGATTTAAGTGAGCTTGAATGTGGTATTATAGTCTGTGCATGAGTGCTGGGACACAGCATCTGTGAGATAGCGATGAAGTAGGAATTTTCCCATATGACCATTTCACGAGTGTGCCATGAATATCATGAATCTGGTCAATTCTCTGACATCGCTGTGGCCGGAAAATGAGAGAATCATGCAACATGACAGAAGAGGAAGCCTTCCACAAATTGCTGTAGATTTCAATCAGGACCATCAACAAGTGTCAGCTTGGGACCCACTCAACAAAACATCATCGATATGAGCTTTTGGAGCCGATGGCCCACTCATGTACCCCTGATGACTGCACAACATGAAGCTTTACATCTCACCTGGGCCCATCAACACCAACATTGGACTGTTGATGACTAGAAACATGTTGCCTGGTTGGATGACTCTTGTTTCAAAATGTATCAAGCGGATGGATGAGTTTTGGTATGGGGACAACCTCATAAGTCCATGGACCCTGCATATCAGCAGGAGACTGTTCCAAGCTGGTGGAGGCTCCGTAATAGTGTGGAGCATGTGCAGTTGGAGTTACATGGGATCTGTGATATGTCTAGATATGACTCTGACAGGTGACATGTATGTAAGCATGCTGTCTGATCACCTGTATCCATTCATGTCCATTCTACATTCTGACTGACTTGGGTAATTCCAACAGCACAATGCAACACCCCACACATCCAGAATTGCTACAGAGTGGCTCCAGGAACACTCTTCTGAGTTTAAACTCTTCCGCTGGCCACCAAACTCCCCAGACCTGAACATTGGGATGCCTTGCAATGTGCTGCTCAGAAGAGATCTCCATACCTTTGTACTGTTACAGATTTATGGACAGCCCTGCAGGGCTCATGGTGTCATTTTGCTTCAGCACTACTTCATACATTAGTTGAGTCCATGCCAAATTGTGCTGTGGCACTTCAGCATGCTCGCAGGGGCCCTACATGATATTAGGCAGGTGTACTGTCAGTTTCTTTGGCTCTTCAGAGCTTATATTTAATTTAAAATTTTTGTTAAAAATTGTACGCAGAACTGTGTTGAAGTACAGTGAGTCGAGACTATCACTCCTAATTATACGAAGTGATAAGTTCATGTGTTCAATGATGGCAACAGAAAAAAATAGACACACACTCCTTGACATTCCTTATTCCTAAGTGAAGTATTCTACCTTGTTCAAGTTTTAATAAATTGATCTAATATTTTGTGTTTGATGTAGCATCTACTCAACCCCCTCCACAAGTAAATACAGATTTTCTAAAACCACTATACTGATGAAGCAAATATCTCAAGTGAATGTTTTATCTGGCATACATTTGATTACATAGAATATTTTACCTGTGTGATAACTGTGTTATGTAAGTGTGTACTGTAGAGCTCTCAGCATACAATCAAACACTGAAACCACTAAACTACTTACACAGTCACCAGACAATCTCTCAATGCCTATTACCTCAAAATTCAAAGAATCCACTTCACAACAGGGGCTGCTGCTGCTGTGATCAAGAGTTGATCAACAACATTGCCAAAGAAGCCCTTTAAGTGCCATACTTTCTCTGCATCATACACAACATGCTATTCTGCATCCCATTAAAGGTTGGATGTTATATCCTATACAGCTACATACTTCAATGTCCTTACTACATGTGGCGCACTGCAGAGTGTTATTGTTTCTAGTGATATAAGATATCCTTTCATCTGGCTTCAACTAAACATTACAGTGGGCTAGTTTGAATGGTACGACCGTAACCTAAAGACAATACATACTTTATTTACATTTGTCACTTGTTATGTTACAAACTTACCATTTATTGATGACTTCAGCATTTGACCCTGAATAACAGTTGTTTGTCATCTGAATCAAGTGGTCAATAAACTTGCAAGTGAGAATGTATACTACATATTGTATTATGACCACTTTCTGTTGTTCTGTGGCACCATGACGTATATTACTGATGACAATGTGGCCCACAGCATCTGCTATTCCATCAACAATGTAACTTTCTAAAAAGTGCAGTTTGACCTCTTTAAATAGTTGGAGTTTCAAAGGTTTTGTAGTAGCGTCGACATTGTCTCCTTTTTCTACCATCCGAGGTTTTCAAGGACTTCATTCAGCTTTGATGCTCTGATACTAAGCACCATCTATAATTATAATAGGGTGGACTCCTTGTCTAGGAGTGTGCATCACTATACCATTTTAAATACTTCACCATTCACATTTGTATGATGACCTCTAGTTTTTAAGATTCAAAAATCAAATGACCTCTCTCTACAAAATCATTATAGCCTATCTGTCTATACAGGGTGAACATTAATAAAACCAACAAACTGCTTGGACAGATTCCTGACTGGAATGGAGGAAACAATGTCCTATGAGCATGTGTCAGGAAATGTGCCACGGTAGATGGCACTGACAAATGACAATACCTCTGACCATGTGCCATGTGTTCCTTGTGTGTTGCAGGTTGTGTGACTCACATAACGTACTGTAAGCAGCAGGATGGTCTGGTATTCATGCTAAGAACAAGCCAACATAGTGTTCATGTATAGCCAAGGAGATGGCAATGGTCGAGAGATAGCAAATCTATAGCTAAACAAGTACCCTAATGGACACCAACCACATTACACAACATTTCAAGCCCATTTTGGGTGTTTGTGTGATCATGGGTCCTTTTAGACAGATGAACATGCACAGAGGTGGCAGACTGCGTGTACACCAGATTTGGAGGAACAGGTTCTACAGGATATTGAGATGAGCCCTAGTACAAACTCCAACCACGTGGCCTCCCAACTTGGTGTAAGCCAAAGTACAGTTATGTGCATCCTGCATGATACCTGCATTTATCCCTATCACCTGCAATCCCCTGGAGGCCACTTCGAACATCTGTTGGCTTGTGGATGTGATGCAGCTCTGTATTGTGTTCCTGGATGGTTTGTTGTCATTGCACGCACATGGTCCATTTCTGGACACATGTTCACAGCATGTTTTTCCCTCCATTTATGGTCAGGAATCGATCTCTGCAGTTTTATTAATGTTCAGGTTGTACATACAATAATGAATCTTCTACCTTCTTCCATCAGTTTCTTTTTTCTTTTTTAAACTTATGACAGACCTACAAGAAATGGTTATCTTATCAGTAGTTATATTGTCAGTCCATAATTTTTACGTTACATGTCCTGCATGTGAGGCCATGCATATATTATGTCAGACGACTTTATAATATTTACAGTCCCACCGCCGCCATGTCACAGGTGGTCATATCTGTGTGACCCCTTCCCTTAGTGTGACTTTAACATATTTTGTAATTTTAATTTAGAAATTATTAAACTGAAACAGCACTTCCAAAATTATTTATATATTTCTACATAAAATCTTTTTTTTTCATAAAATCAAGAATAAATCAAACATTTTAGAAAATTTACAGAAAGTAGCAAACCAAATGAACGATACCAAGTTTACATTGCTCCAACAGTTAAAAGCTTGTAAAATGTTGAATATGGGCTTTTCACACAATATGTATACTAAACCACCCTGAAAAATCCAACTAAAAGATAATGAGAACTGCATTAAAATCGACCCTGTACTTTCCGAGATTACCTCCAACAGACAGGCAGTAATATGAGGTTGTCGATTTTCTTTATAAGTAGTGAATGACAACTGAACGTAACTGACTGGGTTGTTATATTTTCCAATTTGCCACAAAATACTTGATATATTTTTGGCGGTGGAGAACGAAATGTTAGTATAGCAAAACTCAAACTTACTTTTTAAGGCCGGCCGGTGTGGCCGAGCGGTTGTAGGCGCTTCAGTCTGGAACCCCGCGACTGCTAGTCGCAGGTTCGAATCCTGCATCGGACATGGATGTGTGCGATGTCCTTACGTTAGTTAGGTTTAAGAAGTTCTAAGTTCTAGCGGACTGATGACCTCAGATGTTAAGTCATATAGTGCTCAGAGCCATTTGAACCATTTTTTTTTCTTTTAAGCCCATTGGTTCTAGTTATTTTGGTGGTTTTGACAACAGAGAAATTTTCGAAAAAATTCTAAAAGTGTCGCTTTCTTTTTCGTTCAATTGCAATTGCAATACTTTGATTTTAGAATCCACTTCACCTTCAACATTGTCACTGCTTTTCAAACTTCGCCATAAGGTGTTTTTTAACTTTTTTTTGTACATTTTGATTATTTTAATCGGCGTAAGCAACACTGTGTACTTCATACAGTTTGCGGTAAAGGATATATACCTAAATAATTTTTTTACTCATTTTAAATTTGTTACATAAATTGAAATTAACAAAACAGAAGAATCAAGATAAACACGTCCGTCACTCAGCAAAAATCGAGTTTGCACTGAATGATTTAAATAATTCAACACAGTCGAAATCAGGGCGATGGCGGTTTTTGTCAAAGTCTCAAAGGCCTTTCGGCATATGTCAAACGTGGCCGACCGCGGCACCTTAATTACAACGAGCGTGAACAACAATCACATCGCGCGGCCACTATATGCCAAAAAAGTGATAAAAATAAATATGGAAATAGAAATGAAGTCCCATGCTTCTTGACAGAAGCGTAGGGGAACGATGCGGGAGACCCGCACCGCTGTACTAGGCAAGGTCTAATAGAAGTGGTTTGCCGTCGCCTTCCTCCGACCGTAATGGGGATGGATGATGATGAAGACGAAACAACGACACCCAGTCATCTCTGGGTAGGTGAAAATCCATGACACCAGCGGGCATCGAACCCGGGACCACGCTACAGCGAGACCACGAGCTGCGGACGCAAATAAACGTACGCATTTGTAAATAATTATCCTAGAATTGGTAATGTTTGAAAGTTTTTCGTTAGAGTTGCATCTTAGAGTTGTAATACAGAACTAAACAAAACTTTATACATGTAATGCCACGAAGCTTATGACGTACCCCGCCCACCCTCTCCTTGTCGCACGATTTCACACTCTGTTGTCGCCCTCCCTCCCCCTTAAAGTACGAAGTAGTTTATGGGTGGCCCTTCAAAGATTTAGGTAACATGTTTTTCATTTCTCGCTTCTAAATTTGTAAATTTGGCGAAGATGACGGCTCCTCGACAAAGAAATATCGACTCTATCTCATGTTACGCCACTCCGCTGCATATTTTCGTATTGAAAGTCAATTTCTAGAAACCAGTTCTTTTGAGTGTAAACCAGTCGTTATCGTCATTTAGCAATGAAATACTTAGGTTATTGCAGGCGCTTCATTCCTAAGGCATTCTCGTTCGACTGCACAGCACTTTTTGCAAAATCATGACATTTTTCTAATAGACCACTAAAATTAGCTCCAAAACCGGTGGCTGCCTTCTAAAAGCCAGTGAATTCTGGGAACTGTTTTGCCTACACAGGTAGGCTTCTGATATTAAGAACCTACGTTTGTCCCACTTTCTGAGTGGGGCTTCAGTGTTGATGAAAATAAAACCACCAAAATTCTGGACTTTTTCTGGTTTTATTCAAAGTCCTCCGAAACTAAGCGTTTACTAGAAAAAGGTAGCGTTACCAAGATGGAGAGCATTAAACTTTCATACAGCACACTGCTTACAAACAATCCCGTCACAAAGTCAAAGAGTAACTTGAGGAAACCATGGGGGAAACATTTTCGGACAAATAGCGTATAAAGAGTCGCTGGTAAGCGGGATATTTGAATTCATGTCACATAAATGTACTGCCAAAAAGTTTATGGTCAACCATGAGAGACGTGTGTAACTAAAGCGGAATACTCGATCTCACAAATCTATAAAAATAAAATAGTTATAATTCTAGTAGAGCTATGTATGGTACGTCATTTTAAACAGGAAACTTGGCGGAATATAATACGTCAATAAAACGAAAATCGATTTTTTAATCCAAAATCTGATTCCGTATCCCCTTAAGAAGTACAATCTTACATTAAAGGTTTTATGCAACAAGACAAGTATTAAAGTATACACTACTGGCCATTAAAATTGCTACACCATGAATATGGCATGCTACAGACCCGAAATTTAACCAGCAGGAAGAAGATGCTGTGATATGCAAATGATTAGCTTTTCAGAGCATTCACACAAGGTTGGCGCCAGTGGCGACACCTACAACGTGCTGACATGAGGAAAGTATCTAACCGATTTCTCATACACAAACAGCAGTTGACTGGCGTTGCCTGGTGAAACGTTGTTTTGTGATGCCTCATGTAAGGAGGAGAAATGCCTACCATCACGTTTCCGACTTAGATAAAGGTCGGATTGTAGCCTATCGTGATTACGGTTTATCGTAATGCGACATTGCTGCTCACGTTGGTCGAGATCCAAAGACTGTTAGCAGAATATGGAATCGGTGGGTTCAGGAGGGTAATACGGAATACTGTGCTGGATCCAAATGGCCTCGTATCACTACCAGTCGAGATGACAGGCATTTTATCCGCATGGATATAACGGGTCGTGCAGCCACGTCTCGATCCCTAAGTCAACAGATGGGGACGTTTGCAAGACAACAACCATCTGCACTCGACGACGTTTGCAGCAGCTTGGATATCGGCTCGGAGACCATGGCTGCGGTTACCCTTGACGCTGCATCACAGACAGGAGGGCCTGCGATGGTGTACTCAATGACAAACCTGGGTGCACGAATGGCGAAACGTCACTTTTTCGGATGAATCCAGGTTATGTTAACAGCATCATGATGGTCGCATCCGTGTTTGGCGACATCATGGTGAACGCACATTGGAAGCGTGTATTCGTCATCGCCATACTGGCGTATTATCCGGCGTGAAGGTATGGGGTGCCGTTGGTTACACGTCTCGGTCACCTCTTGTTCGCATTGACGGCACTTTGAACAGTGGACGTTACATTTCAGATGTGTTACGACCCGTGGCTCTACCCTTCATTCGATCCCTGCGAAACCCTACGTTTCAGCAGGATAATGCACGACCGCATGTTTCAGGTCCTGTACGGGCCTTTTTGGATACAGAAAATGTTCGACTGCTGCCCTGGCAGCACATTCTCCAGATCTCTCACCAATTGAAAACGTCTGGGCAATGGTGGCCGGGCAACTGGCTCGTCACAATACGCCAGTCACTACTCTTGATGAACTGCGGTATCGTGTTGAAGCTGCATGGGCAGCTGTACCTGTACACGCCATCCAAGCTCTGTTTCACTCAATGCCCAGGCGTATTATGGCCGTAATTACGGTCAGAGGTGGTTGTTCTGGGTACTGATTTCCCAGGATCTATGCACCCAAATTGCGCGAAAATGTAATCAAGTCAGTCTAGTATAATATATTTGTCCAATGAATACCAGTTTATCATCTGCATTTCTTCTTGGTGTAACAATTTTAATGGCCAGTAGTGTATGTCTTGAGGCAGCATTAACTCATGGCGCGAAATTACGTAGTCTATATTCATCCAGTATTTGAGAATGAGAGCACTTAGCGGCTTCCAACTAACTTTATACTTCATTCTAACGCTTTTCGAAACTTTTTCTCGCTGACATCCCTACAGAATAATGAAAGGGAAAAGGTTTATTGCTTACTACGTTTTCACTGTTCATGCTTAAGTCTTCCTTCATCATTTGCACAGCGTGATAATTTATTACTTCTTTACTACTAACTCTGTATGCAAAACATTTTTTCTGAGAGTATCCACGTGTACCACTGAATGTATCTGCATAATTATATCAGTTCAGGAGATATGAGCCATAAAAATTGAAATCTGTGAAAAACACTGCAGCTTTTCTTAACACATAGCGCAAATTAGCCATACTATATTCACCCAGTGTTTGATAATGAGAGCATTTAGAAACTCCTAAAAACAAAATTTCAACCTTTTGTAAAATTTTTCGTTAGTCTATGGTTGCCTAATCCGAAACTAATAAAAAAAAAACAACGTAATTAGGGTTTTGCGTCTTCAACCAAAAAGGTTGTATATGCTAAACGACGAATATGTAACACATTAACTCATTTGTAAAGTAATCATAAGTTCAAACTCTTTTATACGTGGCAGTTTTATTCTTTTAAGTATCTGGGCTGGGAGTGGGGGGTGATATGCTGGTCACTGCTAAGCAGCAATCATCTGAATCACTCAGTTTATTGCAGAATCACTGAGTTTGTTGCAGGGCAAAGTATCACAATAATGGTCACGACATTACAGACTTTGTTATTCTTCCCGTTCCTTCATATATGAAGCGCAGGCTGAATGACTGGCTCTGTGCGCACCAAAATTAGTCTAAACTTGCCTGCACAATCATTAATGGAGCAATACGTCGGGAGTTGTAGATTATTCCTAGATTCATCACTTGAAAGTTGGTTCTTCAGGCTTTCTAAACAGTCCTTCACGGGATAGTTTGCGTCTCTCTCCACGCGTTTACCAATCCAGTTTCGTCAGCACCTCCGTGACACTCTCTCATAGGTCGAACACACCTGTGACCTATCATGCTGCCCTTCTTTGTATACATTCACTATCCTCTTTTGTCCTGTTTGGTTCTGATCCCACACACTTAAGCGATATTTTCATGTACAATACAGTGTGAGTCAAAAGTCTTTGGACACCTTCATAAGTTGGAAGATTAAAGGGAAAATTGAAATGTGATGATGGGAACATAGGTTTGACGTGGGGCCGCAATTTTTGGAGTGAATGCCATTCATGGCCGCCATCTTGAAATCCACCATTTTGGATTCAAGTCATTGTTTTTAATGGGATGGGGGGTGTATGACACATCAAATAACACTCGCTTGAGCTCTGGAATTGAGTGGTGTAATTTGTTTTTGTCTATCTTGTACAGTTTAGAAGTTATTAATGTTCAAAGTTACCTTGATACCGGGACGGACAACACGTAGAACATGTGTTGTAGCAGTCGGTATGAAGGTAATTTCCCAACTTTGAACATTAATAACCTCTAAACTGTACAAGACAGATAAAAACAAATGCCACCACTAAATTCCAGAGCTCAAGCGAGTGTTATTTGATGTGTCGTACACCCCCTTCCCATTTAAAAAAAATGACTTGAATCCAAATTGGCGGATTTAAAGATGGCGGCCATGAATGACATTCGCTCCAAAAGTTGCGGTCCCACATCAAACCTATGTTCCTATCACCAGATTTCAGTTTTCCCTTTAATCTTCCAACTTATGAAGGTGTCCAAGGCCTTTTGACTCGCCCTGTATTTCTGAAGTTCAGAGCGTGCTGTGTCCTTCGGAGGTTCAACAATATCGTAGTAGTTTCCTGTAGACCAGTGAGCAGACGCTAGCAGCAACTGTAGGACGTACCTAATTCGTATATAGCGTCCAATTTAATTGTTTCTCTGCGAAGAAGTGAACGTTAGCTGCCTGTCAGTGTTCAGTAGTGTTTATTACTTTTTTTTTATAAGGGTCTGAGTATTTTTGAGCATTAATGTCACATGAGCCAACATTTAGCAAAGTGCTCTAGACCTCGGCATCAGCAGTAGCCAAAAGCAGCAGCAACGATACGTTGTGTAAATCTTGTTTAGTCGTTTTATTACGTGCTTCTATTTTTAAGTGATCTGAACCTGTTTGTTTGTTGTTTGTGCTGAATAGTGCTTTTCATTTCCCTAATTATATAGGTATGTGACTATGGGATAAAATAACACTAAAGTCGCTGTGGCGACTGGACCTATCTGATACCCATACAATTCCACATAGCTTGTCTGAAGGAGCTAGCTCCTCTTCTAGCAACAGTCTATAATAGGTTGCTGGAGGTTCGAAGCGTTCCAGGTGATTGCAAAACTGTGTAAGTCATTCTCAATTTGAAGAATGGTCGTCCAACAGACACATGTAGCTAGGGGCCTATAGCTCTGATGTCAGTCTACTGTAAAAGTTTAGAGCATGTTTTATGTCCAACTATTTTAACACTTCTTGAAAACGATAATTTCCTGTGTAGGTATCTACATGGTGTCCACAAACAATGATATTTAGAAATCTAACACGATTCGTTCGTCCAAGATACCAAGGGGTAGATACTGGCGCACAAACTGATGACAAATTCTTGGATTTCCGAAGACGCTCGATAGTACTGTACAGTAATCCAATAAACAAGATACAAGCGTACGGAATGCCAAAACATGTGTGTGACGGGACTGAAGAATTTCTTGCAAGTAAAACACATAATTTCGTTCTTAACGGAAAGAAATTATCACGTACAAAAATTGGGTCAGGCATGCCCTAAGGAACTGTTGAGGACCTTAGGCGAATAGAGCACGTAATTGTTAGTTTACACATCGGCGAACTCTCACACTTAGAAAATTCACGTTGATTAAACATCTGGAAGTATGCGTATGGAGTGATTTAAATGGGAACGATCACATAAAACGACAGTAAGCAACGCAGATGCGAGAGAGTCATTGGACAATTCCTCAGGAAGTTTAGTCTACACACGAAGGAGGTAGCTTAGCAAGCATTCAAATCAGAACAGGTGGATAAACATAAAATTACAGTCAAGTGCAGCATGAATTCGGGGACGGGGTAGACCTGTGACGCTATATTACCAACCAGACGGCCATTCTGATAGTCTCCGCCTTGGAAACTTCCAATTTTCGAAAGAGACAGATTAAACAGATAGATAATTACGCGGAAAAAAGAGACTGGTGTCTTTCATTTACGCACAGCATTATTCATTTTCGAGCTTTGTCGTATTGTTGTTGTAAGGTTGTTGTTATCGGCTTAACCCCTTCGTTACGGACTTTAAACCAACGCACGTACTGGAATACAAGCACAAGCATCAACAATCCGCTCCCTGAGGTGTGTAAGGTTTCTAATCTTCATTGCATAGACAGTTGCATTCACAAGTCGTCACAGACAGAAATCTAATTGTCCCACCCCCACACTTCCATTCATTACCAAATGGATGATTCCACAATATCTTAGGATGCGCCCTGTCAACCCAGGCCTTCTTCTAGTTACATTGCACCATATATTTCATTTCACTCAAATTCTACGGAACAGACAGGCCACGTTTCATCTGTATAAGGCTACTCTCGACTAATACCTTCATAAAAGACTTCCTAACGTGTAAATTTATATCTGATGTGAACATATTTCTCCTTTTTACGAACACTTTTCTTCCTATTGCCGGTCTACATTTTATATCCTCATTTTGCTGCCCAAATAGCAAAACTCATCGACTGCTTTTATGCCTTGTTCCCGAACCTAATACCCTTGGTGTCACTCGGTTTAATTCGAATACATTCAACAATTTTCGTTTTACATTTGTTGATATTCAAAACGAGGATACTGGAATGTAGTCGAATTAAGTCGGTTGATGCTGAGGGAATTAGATTAAGAAATGAGAAAATTAAAGTAGTAAAGGGGTTTTGCTATTTGGGGAGCAAAATAACTGATGATGGTCGAAGTAGAGAGGATATAAAATGTAGACTGGCAATGGCAAGGAAAGCGTTTCTGAAGAAGAGAAATTTGTTAACATCGAGCATAGATTTAAGTGTCAGGAAGTCGTTTCTGAAAGTATTTGTATGGAGTGTAGGAGTGTAGCTATGTATAGAGGTGAAACATGGACGGTAAATAGTTTTGACAAGAAGAGAATAGAAGCTTTCGAAATGTGGTGCTACAGAAGAATGCTGAAGCTTAGATGGGTAGATCACATAACTAATGAGGAAGTATTGAATAGAATTGGGGAGAAGAGGAGTTTGTGGCACAACTTGACCAGAAGAAGGGACCGGTTGGTAGCACATGTTCTGAGACATCAAGGGATCACCAATTTAGTATTGGAGGGCAGCGTGGAGCGTAAAAATCGTAGAGGGAGACCAAGAGATGAATACACTAAGCAGATTCAGAAGGATGTAGGTTGCGGTAGATACTGGGAGTTGAAGAGGCTTGCAAAGGATAAGGTAGCATGGAGAGCTGCATCAAACCAGTCTCAGGACTGAAGAACACAACAACAACAACAGATATTCATCTTACGTCTTCGTTTCAAGACACTATCCATTTCGTATAATTGATCTTTCAATTCCTAGAGCAACTCTGACAGGATCACAAAGTCATCAGCCGGCCGGTGTGGCTGTGCGGTTCTAGGCGCTTCAGTCTCGAACCGTGCATCCGCTACGGCCGCAGGTTCGAATCCTGCCTCGGGCATGGATGTGTGTGATGTCCTTAGGTTAGTTAGGTTTAAGTAGTTCTAAGTTCTAGGGGACTGATGACCACAGATGTTAAGTCCCATAGTGCTCAGAGCCATTTGAACCATTTTTTACAAAGTCATCGTAAAAGTTAACAGATTAAGCCTATATTGCCCGCCCGCCTAGCTGTGCGGTCTAACACGCTGTTTCCTGACCGGGAAGGCATGCCGGTCCCTGGCACGAAGCTGCCCGGTGGATTAGTGTCGAGGTCCGGTGTGCCAGCCAGCCTGTGAATGGGTTTTATGGCGGTTTTACATCTATCTCGGCGAATGCGGGCTGGTTCCCCTTAATTCCGCCTCAGTTACACTGTGTCGGCGATTGCTGCGCAAACACTGTCTCCAAGTACGCATGCACCCTAATTACTATACTTTGCAAACATTTGGGGTTACACTCGTCCGGTATGTGAGGTGGGGGGGGGGAGGGGGGGGGGAGGAGGGAGGGGCGGACCGCGGTGGGGTGGGTGGACTGTGGTGGGGTTGTGTACCACTGAGGGCTCCGGCGGGACGAAACCTCTCCTTCGTTTCTAGACCCGCGGTTTAATAGACAAATACACAATCCTATATTTCTTCTCGCCGAACCTTAACTCTCTTTCCAAATTTCTCTTTCGTTTCCTTTATTACTTGTTCAGTGTAAAGATTGAGTAACATCGGAGATAGGCTACAACTGTGTTTCACCCACTTCTCAATGATCACGTGTCATTCAGCTCTTTACACTGCAGTCTAGTTTCTGTATGAGTTGTCAATACCTATCGATCCTTGTATTTAATCGCAGCCACCTTCAAAATTTCCAAGAGTATGTCTTTCTCTGCATATCTAAATTCTATCAATGTAAGCTTACCTTTCTTCAACCTATCTTCTAGAACGAGTCGTAGGGTCAGTACTACCTTCCATGTTCCTACATTTCTCCAAAACCCAAACTCATATTCTATGAGGTCAGCACCAAGCAGTCTCTCCACTCTTCTGTAAATAATTCATGTTAGTACTTTGCAACCATGAGTGAAATGATGGTTCCATAATATTCACACCTATCACTGTCTGCCTTCTTTGTAACTGGAATTATTACATGCTTCATGAAGTCTGGGAATCATTTGTCTCAAATATCTTGTGCAACAAGTGGAATACTTTTGTCATGGTATGTTCTCCATGGATTTAAACAAATCTCATATAATTTCATCTGCTCTAGGTGCCTTGTTCCGACATACGTCCTTGTTCCGACAAACGTCCTTTTTCTAACAGTATCACATCCCTAACCTCATTTTCATCCATTTCTTCCCTTTTGATAATATTGTCTTCCAGGTTCTCTTCTTTACATAGCCCTTCTACCGTTTGGCCTTCTCTTTTTTGCTTAGTATTTATTGTCTAACCATTTGAGCTCTAAATACTCTCGCGTGTGCTTTTCTTTTCTCCAAACATTCCTTTAATTTTCCTGTAAGCGGCATCTATCTTTTCTTTAGTCGTGCACTGCAGTCTTGCACTTTTCTCTAGCGATTCCTACTTTGCATTTTGCAGTTTGTATCACCATCAGTTTTTAGACATTTGTATTCCCCTTTTGCCTGCTGCATTTTCTGTGTTTTTATATTTCCTCTTTCGACAGTTAAATTTAATATCTTGTGAGTTGTCCTCCAAGGCTTTCTACTGGGTTTTGCCTTTTCCTAGATATTCCTTCACTATTCCATCTCTCAAAGATATGCATTCGTCCTTTATTGTGTTCCTTTCCCTTCTCCATTTAACTGTGGACTAATGCTCCCTTTTAGAGTCCCAACAACCTCTAGTTATTTTAACTTATCTAGATCTCAACTCCTTAATTTCCTACCTCCCTGCAATCTCTTCAGTTTGAGTATGTAATTCATAGACAATAAACTCTGCTCCTGAAAATGTATTGCAGTTGAATATCTGGTTTTGAAATTTCTAAGACCCTATTGTATGAACTATCTGAAATTTCGCAGTGTGTCCTGGTCTCCTCCACGTTTACAACATTATTTCTCAATTCTTGAAGCAATGATCGAATTTTTCTCCGTGTAAAATTCTACCAGGCAGTTTTTGTCCACAAGTCCACGTTCTGCTACTATTTTCTAATACCCTATACAAATATATTTTGAGCTCCCTTCATGATTTGAATAATTTATGTTATCTGCGCCTTCATTCTTTCAATTTCTTCATCATCAGCTAGCTAAGGGGGTTATAAATGTGGGTATTGGCTTCGTATCTATCTTGATTACAAGAATGCGTCCAATAGGTTGTTAAATAAGAAAGAAAGGTCAAGAACGAAGTGCTCTGATTAAAAAGTGTGTAACATAGGGATGCAGTCTTTCTTCCCTATCGTTCTATTCATACATCGAAGAAACAATGATGGATATAAAAGAAAGGTTCGAAAGTGGGATAGAAATTCAAGGTGAAAGGATATCAATGATAAGATTCGCTGATGGCTTTTAAATACTTAGAGAAAGTGAAGACAAATTACTGGGCCTGTTGAGTGGACTGAACAGCCTAACGAACACGCAACATCGATTCGGACTAAATGAAAGAAAGACGAAAGTAATGCGGAATAACAAAAACGGGAATAGCGATAAACTTAACCTCAAAATTGGGATCCACGAAGTTGATGAAGTTAAGGAATTAACGCATTACAGGTGAAGGGAGAACATAAAAAACAGGTAAGGACAGGCAAGAAGGGTCCCTCTGGGCAAGAGTAGTATACTAGTATCAAATTTCGGCCTTAATTTGTAGAATAATTTCTGAGGATGCACGTTGAAGCATAGCAATATATGAATCCTGGACTGTGCGAAATAGGAAAAATGAGGATCGAAGGGTTTGAAATGCTGTACTGTAGAAAGATGTTGAAATTATGTAGACTGATAAAAAGATATTAAATGAGGAGGAACTCTGCAGATTGGATGAGGAAAGAAGCATGCGGAAAATCCTTATAAGAAGAACGGATAGGATGAGAGACCATGTGTTACGGTATAAGGGGAAAGCTTTCGTGGTACTAGATGGAGCTGTAGACGGTTGAAGTTGCATAGAGGGACAAAAACTGGAATATATCCAACATACGAGGTGCAACAATAAAGTAATGAGACTTATGTGAAAAAAATGTTGCTTACCGTTTTAGTCAAGTTTAGTGTTGCCTCCTTCAAGGTAGTTTCCTTCTGATTGCACACACTTTTTCCAGCGCTTCTGCCATTGATGGTAACATTTCTGGAACTCATCTTCCGTAATATCCTCCAAGACCCTCGTCACAGCTTTTTGGACATCTTGTGTTGTTTGAAAATGGGGGTCTAGTGAAGCAGGGGATACAACCCGTCGGCTTTGACCAATGACGTCATACATTAATCATAGATAGTAATGTCTTCACTTCGAGGTATAGATAATAAAACAGTTCTGTGTTCCGGATAAGCGCTATCATTGTACATTAAAATAATTACTCGTAATGATATTGAGGTAATTTGGAGTATTAGTTTGTTATTGTAGAACAATTTTTAGTGTCTTATTTTCGTTTATAGGAATGAATTTGTCTCTTTGTGGGAATGTAATTTTCGTTACTGTCTGTGTAGTCGAGGTTCGGTTATTCCTCGATATTTCCGTGTTGTAAGTTCACTTTTCCATTTGCTTCTTTCACTGTAATTCACTATTTTGACATATTTCACTTTTATATTCCACCAATATGTGTATTTTCGTGTTGTGAAGTACATAATAGAAATTTCTCAGCTGTCGATCTTCTTTCGTTTCTCAGCACTAGTATCAGTACGACATTTTCGAATGTGTACTTGCTATATTACAGGCGAAACCCCCGACACAACTAAAATTAGTATCCCGTCCTTCACTTCGCCTTTACACTGACGAGGCAACTAAAATTTGTATCCCGTCCTTCACTTCGCCTTTACAGTGACACTATATATGTCAATTAGTGAGCAAGATACAAATATAGCTCAAGTAACGAATGGGATACTGTTAGCGTCCAAGGCAACAAGAAAACTGTACCCCATAGTGAAGTACGGGATACAAATTGTACATGTGTCGTCTTTTGTCTACCTGTAGTTCAATTGAGGTACAAGTTTCAAATGTAACGTACGTCTATTTCCACCTTTTCGTTACCAGTGTACATATATACAGGTCAACGGAAGTCTGGCATACATATATTGTATACGTAGGTCCTTCTGTCATCAGTAGTACTGATATGTACGTAAGAAAAGACTGTTAGTAATGGCGGACACGAAATAAACAACACATCTACAATTTGTATCTTGTGTTCCACTTAGGGTTTACTGAAGCGGAGGATACATCGTTCACGTGAAGAACAGGACAGTAATGCTAGTGAAAGCGAAGAAATCGACTTACGACAAACTCGTACTCCCTACAATACTTAAGCAACACAGTTCGAATGAGGTTTTAATTTGTATCGGGTGTTTCATTTACGGTTTAGTGAAGCATGGGATACATAGTTCAAGTGAACAACAGGACAGCAATGCTAGTTGAAACGAAGAAATCGACGTACACTGAAGTTGTATCCCATACTACACTTAAGCAATACAATTCGAAAGAGTTTCGAGATACAACTGACATACATGTAACGAGATGTATTGTTTGCTAGTAATATATTTCATTCATTTCTTTCCATTGTATTTTGCGAAGAAATGCTAAGATACAAACACGCGATATCGTTAACGTGAAAATACTACTGGCCCTTATATATGTGAAGTACAGTTTTTCTCTCTTGCATTCCTTTGTTTCTGAATATTCTTCTCAGCTCATTCATTTTTATAATACATGGTCTCTGGCCAATACTGACATCATTGGTTAAAGTCAACGGGTTGTATCCCCTGCTAAACTAGACTCAAAAATGGTGTCCCTTGAACACCATTTTGACTCTTGGAAATAGAAAAATGTCGCATGGAGCGATATCTGGTGAATAAGGTGGCTGTGGTAGTACTGAAAATTGTTCAAAAATGGTTCAAATGGCTCTGAGCACTATGGGACTCAACTGCTGAGGTCATAAGTCCCCTAGAACTTAGAACTACTTAAACCGAACTAACCTAAGGACATCACACACATCCATGCCCGAGGCAGGATTCGAACCTGCGACCGTAGCGGTCGCGCGGTTCCAGACTGTAGCGCCAGAACCGCTCGGCCACCAGCGGCCGGCCCTGAAAATTGTTGCGAGGTTAAAAATTGCCTTGTTGGCAGAGCAGTATGGGATGGCGCATTATTGTGATGCAGAACACAGTTATCAGCAATGTTGCCACGGACACGAAGAACTCTTTTACGAAGTCTTTCTAAAATTTCTTTGTAGTAATATTGGTTAACTGTTTGTCCAGGAGGCACCCACTCTTTATGAACAATTCCCTTAGAATCAAAGAAGCACACAAGCATGCATTTTGTCCACTGCGATCTTCAACATTCGTTCTGCCTTCACTAAATACTCGTATTTTATGCCAACGAAAAACTTGAGCTCCTAGCATAACCTCCTCTCCAAAAGCCCTCTGAAGATTACTGTAAGTTGTCGTCGCTTTTTCACCCAATTTAACACAAAAAGTAATGGCATACCATTGTGCAATATTATGCAGTTCCATTTCCGTGACCGCTCGTGGTCTCGCGGTAGCGTTCTCGCTTCCCGAGCACGGGGTCCCGGGTTCGATTCCCGGCGGGGTCAGGGATTTTCACCTGCCTCGAGATGACTGGGTGTTTGTGTTGTCCTCATCATTTCATCATCATCCAGGAAAGTGGCGAAATTGGACTGAGCAAAGATTGGGTAATTGTACGGGCGCTGATAACCGCGCAGTTGAGCGCCCCACAAACCAAACATCATCATCATCATCACATTTCCGTGACGAGAGACATAAACACGTGTTAACTTATTATAGCGCAATTCACGACTGAGTAGTTGCATCGATGTGCCACTTGGGCTAGAAGCAGCTTATAGACGAAGGTCAAAGACATTATGCCTATGCAAGCCTGCAGGGTTGCCACATCTTGCAAAGAAAATCAGTCTCATTACTTTATTGTGATGACCACCTATGTTCGACATCAACGTGCAATAATCACTTTCAGACGCCAGGTGGCAGCACTAGCAGTAGACAGTATATACAGGGTGTCGGGCATCGCGCGAAAAATAATGCAGTCGTTGTAACGGAGCAATATATCTGATGTTCAAATGGGCATGTCAGTGACTTTCGGGCCAGTTGTGGAAGCATTTCCGAAACAGCTAGGTTTGTAAAATGCTCACATGCTGCCTTGCTTAAACTACACCAGCATGGCAAAATCGCGCTATCCAAAACTGACACCCAGGCAAATGTGGCGCACCACGGGCCGCAGATGACAGGGGTGAATGATGGCTGCGGAGATGTTTACGGGCGAATAGACGTGCAACTGCTGAGTAACTGACCACTCAGATGAACCGAGAGGCTACTAACAGTGTCTCATCAGTGACCGTTGAGAGAACGTTGTTGTGTGCAGCAGTTGACCGTTCGATTCAGCCATCCTGGAAGCAGTTCATTGGCGATGATCGGTGGAATTTGCACACCAGTACCGCAGCTGGACGTCCACTGAGTGGCGACAGGTGACAGAAGAATGACGTTTTATGCTCCACTGGACTGAAAACAAACACCCTCCAACTCTTGTCGGAAGGGCCCAGGTCAGAGGGAGAACGTTATGTTCTGGTAAATGCTTTCGTGGTATTCCCTGGGTAATCTCGTCATTCTAGAAGGCACAATTGACCAACACAAGTATGCATCTATCCTTGGGAACCACGTTCGCCTTGGCATGCAGTTTGTTTCTTCCTCGGCACGATGAGATCCGTCAGCAGAACAAAGCAACTCGTCACACAGCTCACAGTGTATTCGCATGGTTCGAAGAGCACCACGACGAGTTTACTGTACTCCTCTGACCACCAAACTCCCAGAATTTAAACCCAGTCGAAAATCAGTTGAACTACCTCGACCGGGCTGTTTGCGCCATGAATTCTCAACCGAGACAGCTGGCGCAGCTGGCCACGAAACTGGAGTCGGCATGGCTTCACATCCCTATCAAATGGTTCAAATGGCTCTGAGCACTATGGGACTTGTGGTGTCACCACCAGACACCACACTTGCTAGGTTGTAGCCTTTAAATCGAACGCGGTCGGTTAGTATACGTCGGACCCGCGTGTCGACACTATCAGTGATTGCAGACCGAGCGCCGCCACACGGCAGGTCTAGTCTAGAGAGACTCCCTAGCACTCGCTCCAGTTGTACAGCCTACTTTGCTAGCGATTGTTCACTGCCTACATACGCTCTCATTTGCAGAGACGACAGTTTAGCACAGTCTTCAGCTACGTCATTTGCTACGACCTAGCAAGGCTCCATATTCAGTTACTATAAGTACTATGTGAACAGATAATAGTGTGACTCATGTACCATCAAGAGCGACGTTCATCATTAATGGATTACAGTGAAGTATCAAACTAATTACGTCCCCTTTCTGAATTCCAATTCCTTGTCATGTTCCAGACCTCACGTCAGTATAATTCTTCCCTCCTCAGGCCAGCAGGCCTTGGCTCTTCTGCCAACACAACAGGACTAACATCTGAGGTCAACAGTTTCCTATAACTTAGAACTACTTAAACCTAGCTAACCTAAGGACATCACAAACATCCATGTCCGAGGCAGAAGCCGAACATGAGACTGTAGCGGTCGCGCGGTTCCGGACTGTAGCGCCTAGAACCGCTTGACCACAGCGGCCGGCACATCCCTATCGGTACCCTCCACAATCTCATTGATTCGCTTCTTGCATGTCTCGTAACGGTTCGCACTACAAAAGGTGTTTATTCGGGCGTTTGACAGGTGCTGGCATTAATGTGACTGGACAGTGTATAAAGTGGCTGATTTAGAGTGTTGTCCCCACTACCCCCTACTCTCTGTATAAACATTTCCGTGGATACCCATGGTTTCGTCTACAGCTTTTAGAATCTCGGCTAAATGAGAGTGTCTCAAATGAACAACGTTTGAAGGCCCGTGCTAGTTTTTGCGGCATACGGGAGCCGGGACTGTAAAATCCTAACTTACCATTCACCCTTTAAGCAGTAGAGTAGATCTATCTATGGGGTTAGTATTTAGATGTGCAGGATTTCTGTCATCAACGTACATTGGGTCGTATGATAAAGGAAGAGCACATGCTGCGGAGAAAATTCTCAGAGCAAAAGAACATTCTCTGAGAAAGTTAGCATTTTTGTGTGAATAAAAAATTCGATTGGAGTTCTACCTCCCCTCCTCCAGAACGTTCACGGTGTGTATCGTCTGACCCGTTCGGCACAGAACACACATCTAATCTACATTTCATTCAGTTCGCCCAAACAGGCAAACTCTTCAGTGTACAACTGCGGTACTGGCTCCAGTACGTTCTGGAAGAGTTCCACAACGTTCCGATTTTTGTTTCAAATGCGTAAACAAATTATCAAGACGTTTAAGGTCAGTTTACTAAAAAGTGTATTCTGACGATGTTATCGAATTTTCGATATGCAGGAAACTTTTTTGTTACTGAAGTTAGGAGAACGCATTATGCCAACGAAATCTTAAGAATTTTTTGTTATTGCAGTTAGGTGGACACATTATGCGAACGAAATATTAAAAATACATCACATCTTCATCTGCTCCAAACCGGGACTCAGTCAGAGTTTTTACAAAAGATTTAATTTTGGGTAAATGCGACGAATAGTGATCCGGTCTTGCGTCAAGTACGTCTTATGCGGTCGCCCGTGTGGTTTAGTTATGAGAAACAGATCGCTAGGTTTGTAACCAACCAGTTATTAATATTTCTGATTCGCCTTCCTCTTTCTAACAAAGAATAAGATTTATGCGGTGAGAAAACATGATGATGAACTTCTTAAAATATCACACACGCAGGTCTTCTCCTACACCAGTCTGAAAACTTATGTCTACTGAATAGCACAAAAAAGTTTTTTTTGGCTTCGTTTGAAATCCGTCCGCTCTTCTTTCGTAAATAATGTTTTAATTGTTAAAACTGTATAAACTTCTACGGCTTCTCTCTTCTGTATTTCTTTGGGCTACATATTTTTTTTTTTTTTTTACTTTCTGACCAACATAAATTCTGCCACCTTTATTTTAAAAAAACTCGCTAGAATTTAACCTCAGCAGTAGTCACTCAGCTTGAACTTCTCTAGTTTTATTCATACGAAATTGGAGATTGTTCTTCACGTTGAGCAAGTCCCCCCCCCCCCCCCCCCCCTTTAGCTGAATCCGAGAACATTCTCGGGTGAAGTATACTCTCCGACTAGCTTTATTCAATTCAGACCTAAGAAAGTTCTCCGAAATTCCGAGTAAAAAATATATTCTCTGTTTTGTTCATATGATCTATCACCTCCTAGGTCACGCGACGTTGTGATAGTTATTATGCACATGGAAAGTAACTATTCTGCCTTTCGTCTATTTCGATTTACAGCCGTGGTTCCAATAATTATTCATTATTGGTTTTACTTATGAATAAATATGTATTTTGAAAAGAGTAGTGATAAAGTTTCAGTCTTAGCGCAAAAAGTCACATGAAAATTCTTGTTTCATGTTTCAATACACTATGCTTACTTCATAGATATTCCTGTTCTGTGCTTTATACTTGCAATTGTAAACTGTGCTGCAGTTATATGTTCAGAAATAGAAACATAAAATCTCTCGAGAAACACATGTTCATTCGTCCTAGGCTAAATTTGCTTTTTAACAGCAATTTAATCTCATTACAAGGTACCTCCTAATGATAAGAGTCTTCCCGAAAATTTTATTGCTTGTTGTTGCATTCGATATGCGAATAAACTGCCTGGAAGCAAGTTGATATTCCTGCATAAAGGAACATCTGAACGTCGTATTTAACTCGCTTTTCTCGTTTTGTGTTTGTGAACTGGAATTATCACCCAGCTACGCAGGAGACGATTTCGCTTTGTGAGTGAGTTTCTACATGACAATAATTTCTAAATTTTCAAAAATCTACTGCTGTTGCACTAATAATAACGTACGAATTTGTCGCCCTTCCCATTCACTTTTACATATATCTATAGTCTGTTTTTAACATATGGAGTAATGCTCTGTATTGACTCGTGTTGACAATATTTGAACCCTTCGCAGGCTTTCAGTCCAAGAGCACGAAATAACTTGACTCATCCATAGTGAATTTTTTAACGGTAGTGCCAATCATCTCCGTTAATAACATGTGAATTCAGATCACAATTTATTCTCAGTAACGAATGAAAAAACTTTCAAGGCACTTCACTCACGAACAAGCTAACATACTAGCTCTTTTGTACGAACTTCACGAAACAGCGATTTTACTGCGATCTAAAATTAAAGTCTAGGGCTCAAAAAATAAAAACAACCAACTCCCTATATCGATAATAGAAATCTGCACCCACCTCTGGTGTTCGACATCTGCAAGAAAGTTTTCTGTGCGGTGCTGTACGTTTCCACTAGCCTTACTATTTACAACGATCAATCCTGAGACATCTCACTACCGTCAGTTTGCCAGTTCGTGAATGGCACATTCATTGATTTTGTAACGATCAATTTCTCCGTATTGTAGCATAATCTAGTAAGTTTCTGACACTGATTTGTGTTGGTAAGTCGACAAAGTGAAAATTTTGATCTGCAAATTATGTGTTACTTATTATCTCTTAAGACATTGCCTTTTACGTGTATTTAACTATGTGTGACGAATTCTAGACTATATATTAGTTATTTCGTTGCAGGAACACATCTAACTTTACCTCTATACTCCACAGCATAAGACATCTTGCTGTGTGAGGCGGAGGGTACAAATTCGTACCACCATTATTATCTTGTTCCACTTCGCGAACAATACGCGAAGAGAACATCTTCGTTAGGTCTCCATATGATCTGTGATTTGTATTATTTTCTCGTCTTGGTCACTTCGCGAGAAGAATGTCTGAGAGAGTAATATGTTTCTCGAGGCAATCGGAATGTAAACCATGGAATTTTAACAGTGCAGTAAACTTCGTCGTTATGCAGGCCGCCTCTCTTGTATCGCCTGCCACGGAAGTTTCATGAGCATTTCCGTAAAGCTACAGAGCTTAATAAACGACACCTTGACAAAACGCGCAGCTCTTCTTCGGTTCTTTTCTAAGTAATCTATTAATCCTGGCCGATAAGGGTTCCATATTGATGAAAAGTTCACCCGAGAATATTTGGAGCTACTGCTTTAAAAGCCACTCTTTGATTTATGATTGCATTTCTTTAAAATCCTTCCAGTCAGCCAGAACCTGGTGTCCAATTTTGCAATAGAGCTACGGTATCCAGTCCTATTAATGTGACGAACTGTCAAAAGCCTGCCGTCTGTGAGTGGTTATGGCATGGTGACGGCGAACATGGGCCGTGATCACATCATTGTGAATGAACCATGTAGGATTAACAGGGAGGAACGTTACTGATCTTGCAAACACTTGAAGAGTGACGCAAACTAGCATGTGAAAGCCTATTTACAAAGTATCAAGAACCAATTTTAATGATGAATCTAGGTATATACTACAACCCTCTATCACGAAGACAAGACTAAAACTAATTACAGCACAGCTGAATAGCACAAATAATGTTGGGAGGGTGGTAAATTCTAGTGAATGGGGAGTTATCACAAAGGGAGTCCAACAGGGTTCAATTTTTGGTCCTCTGCTGTTCCTTATTCATGTGAATGACCTCTCACTTAACGTTCAGCAAGCGGAACTAGTACTTTTTACAGATGACATGAGTGTTATAATAAATCCCATTCCAGAAAAAGCAGTTGAAGGTATTGTTAAGGATGTCTTTCAAAGAATTATTAAGTGGTTCTCAGAAAATGGACTCTCCTTTAATTTTGAAAAAACTCACTATATCCAGTTCTGCACGTCGAATAGAGTCATACCGACAATTGATGTAGCTTTCATGGTTAAGTTAACAGGGTAGATTTCTCCAAATTTTTGGGTGTTCACATTGATGACAACTTGAACTGGAAGAAGCATATTACTGAGCTTCTCAAACAATTAAGTTCAGCTTCTTTCGCTCTTCGTATAATCGCTAATCTTGGTAATAAACAGATCAGCCTCCTAACGCACTTTGTATATTTCCGCTCAATAATGTCTTATGGAATAGTTTTCTGGGGTAACTCACCACTTAGACACAAAGTATTGATTGCACAAAAGAGAACAGTGAGAATAATTAGTGGCGTTCACCCAAGGACGTCATGTAGGCACCTTTTCAAGGAGTTAGGTATTTTAACCGCACCATCAGAGTACATATATTCGCTAATGAAATTCGTTACAAATAATCCATCTCAATTCGCAAAGAACAGTGATGTTCATACGTACAACACTAGAGGGAAAAATGACTTTTCCTATCCGTTATTGAAGCTGTCAGTTGCTCAAAAAAGAGTACATTATTCAGCAACAAAAATCTTTGATCATTTGCCCAACAACATAAAGTGTCTGGCAGGTAGCAGATCAAGTTTTAAATATGGCTTAAAATCATTTCTTTTGGACTCCTTCTATTCCATGGACGAGTTTCTGATTCAGAACTAATAAAAAATAAAAATAAAAAAATTGTACCTTTTAATGTAGTTGCATGTGTAGAACTAAAAATTTCAGTAATATTAATATTAGCTCTATTCATGTGTGTATATATATCTTATAATCTGACTTGTTCCACATCATATCGATAAAATAACCGGGAAAATGATCTACGGAATGTAACCAAAACGAAAAGTAAAACTAAACGATTTTATGCATCGATTCTCCTCGCTCTTCATACGTGAATGGAACAGCAGAGAGCACAAATAGTTGATACAATGGAAAGTACCGTGTGCCTCACACTTCATAATGGTTTGTAAAGTATGCATATAAATGCAGATGTAAGCGAACAGTAATGGAGCTCAGAGCTCACCGTCTGTCTACGTACAGTACGTTACATTTATTTACGCTGAGGTCCAACTTCCACCCCATGTACCAATCACCTATTCTTTGCATGTCTTCCTGGATTTAGCTACAGTATTCCTGTGTTTGGAGTCGATTTATCTATATAGCAAATACTGCGTCTCTGTCAGGGACGCCGCAGCCTCACTGTCCAATTTTTCACGAAAAAATTGATTGTTAGCAGCTTTTCATTCAAAATAATAATACTGTACCTGACAACGTGCGTACGATTGTGCAGCACTGGAAATAACAGATCACTGTCGACTGTCTGTAGAATACATTGCACCATATGAAATCACATTTTACATTTTGTATAAAATAATTTTGAGTATTAGGCGCATCACTTTAAAGCAAAGAAGCAGCTAAATTGTCGAATTTCGACGGATTTGCTGCGGTTCTCGTCAGGGCGGTTGACTGCTGGATAATGGTGAGTGTTTTCCCTGTATACTGTCTTTTCGGTTATATGGTGGCTACCGACGTCATAGATCAGGGATGTCATTGCACATTTTAAAGAGAGGTGGCTATGGAGGTGGATGGCTGTATGATGGGCTATTGCCTGTGCTACATCGGTATCCAGCAGTTAACCGCCCTGCAGGTGACCGCAGCAAATCGATCAAACGTTAGCAATTCAGTTGCTTTTGTGTTTTATTGTGACGCGGCCTAATACCTCAAATTATTTTATTCAAAACGACGTAGGCCGTGGAAGAAAAAAAGTGCGAATACAGGAAAACACGAAGATCATAAACTCCTTAATCTTATGAGCCATTCCTTGAAAATAAGTTCTTGAAAGTCATCCATCAAAATTTATATGAAAAATATGAGATAAGTATTAGTGAGACTCAGGTTGAGTTTGGGAACTGTTCAGGCACAAGAGAAGGAATAGTGACACCGTAAGTTCTACTTAAAAACTGCTACAATGAGGGTAAAAATTAGGTTCTATTTTTATTAATTATCAAAAACCATATGATAGAGTACAACGTCACAAACTTATGGAAATTCTCAATATATTGGTTGTAGATCAGAAAGACATCCGTCGTATAGAGAATTTGTATTGGAATCAGACAGCACTGGTTAAGGTTGATAATGAGGTCACCGACCCGGTGAATAACTGTCGAGGAGCCCAACAAAGATGAGTTCTGTCACCCAGAGAGTATCTTTCAGGAATCGCTTGGTGATATAGAAAAATGCATAAAGGTTAATGGAATCTTCGTCACCAACCTTTGCTATACTGATGATTTAGAATTGACTACTGATAATTTAAATTATCTTCAGAAACTTTTTAACAAAGTGGGATCATAGATCAGTAATTCTCTAGATACGAATATCGGCACCAAAAAGACGCATTTTATTATTGTTACGCAATAGCGTACTGTTACTATGATTTACACTTCTGTGGACAGTAACAGTCAGGAGATAGAGAACCCAACATCTCAGACCGGGTCTGACACACCTCAGATGATAACCACATCCGTTGAGGACGGCCAGAACGGGCGCCGACGGCAGTCGGAACATCTGCGACTGGAGGGGTCCGTTGAAGCCGAGTCTGGCGGGCGCAGACCACAGATGGAACACTCGACCCGGCGCGGACCGATTAGGGAACGCCCAGCTCCTCCCAGGCATAAATACTGGACTCGATCGACCCAAGGACCATTCCCGCTCACGCTGCGGTGAGGTACGCATAGCAGATTGTCGCTGTTGCTACTGGAGATGCCTGGACGCGGAAGTGGACGCAAAGCTGCTGCCTTGGCGGAGTTGCTGCTCACGATAGCAGGGACTTCCTGCAAGAAGAAGAGGAAGACAGCAGCGCAGTGCTTTCGCTGCCAAAAGCTTGGCCACGTCGCCAAGCACTGCAGCGGAGCAGTTGCGTGTATGAAGTGTGCGCAAGCACACGACACACGTGACTGCAAGAAGCAGAAGGACGCCCCCTGCACCTGCGCCAACTGCGGTGGCGCACACGCGGCCAACGCCCGTTCCTGCGCCTACAGAAGAAATTGGCGCGGACCGGAGAAGAAGACGCAGAAGCAAGTAACCACCACACACGAAGAGATGGTCACTTGCACAGAAGACGTCGTCACCAGGCGCCTTAACGACGCCGTACGAGAAGCCATGTCCGCCTTCAAATCCGCCGTGGCGGAAGAGAGGGCGGCCATGCTGGCGGAACTGGGCGAGGCTCGGCGTCAGATTGCTGTGCTGACGCAAGAGCTTCGCTCAGTCAAAGCAGCTTCCGCCACAACAGTCGACACAGCCACCCAGGCGACTCCTCCACGCGTGGAGTTCGCGACGGTGGCCACGCAGACCGACGAGCCTGCCGAAGGGGAGGCAACACAGCACACGACGGACACCGAAGCAGCAGCGCAAGAAGAAGAGTGGGAAGAAGTCCCATTCCTCCCGCTTCCAGATATGTACAGCGCAAGCGCTGTAACGCAGAAGATCGCTGCATCGCTTCGCGATGGCACATACCCCCACCACGACAACCCATATCCTTTCGTTCCACCTAACCATCCTAAACCTCAACTCCCACATCGCCCACTAGGGTATCCAGAAGGCCTTCTTGGTCTTTCTAGGGAGGAGTTCAATCTGATTGACTCCTACCCTATCTTCACAGAGTGGCAAATGCGCTGCATCATCATCGCTCTGGTCAACGGAGAATACGATAAAGCGGGATGCATTTCGCACAATATCCCAACCGAGGAAGAGCCCTCAGCAACAGCCAAGAAGAAGAAGAAAAATCGTCACACCGACAAGTACAGGAAATAGGTTACCGGCACTCCTTGCCAGTCCAGAAATATCTACCAGTACAGAAAGAAGATTCGTCAAGAGTCCCAGGGGAGTAAAGGCCAACAGGCCACAAACTTCCAACCGAACCTCCTCACAGTGAGGAAGTCATAAAAGGAGCAGCAGGCAGACCCAAGGACCAGTCTCAGGTAGCACCTGAAGAAGACAGCGAGGCACGCTGTTGAAATATCGTGCGAGAACGACGCGAACATCCGGCTGGATTCCCGAATATCCAAGACGTCACAAGTGATAGTTGTTTGTGTATACGAAATAGACCTGCTGAGCGCTGTCTCGTAGCGAGCATTCGTCCAAGACACTGTGGTCTATAGTGCGATAAGCTACAACTCTCGTTCTCCTTTGGTATTTCTGGAGGGGACGCTAACCATCGCTCGGTACATGCAGTTCCTTGTTAGATCCGTTCTTTTGCCATTCTCGCAACATCAAGGTGATGTGTTGTTACAACACGATAATGCTTGCCCTCACACTGCCCGTGAAACTCAACGTGCTCTTCAAGACGTGCAGCAACATCCACAGCCAGCATAATCTCCGGACCTGTCTCCAGTTGAGCACGTGTGTGATATGATAGGACGAGAAGTGACACGTGCGACTCGTCAAGTAACAACTCTTACAGAACTACGTGAATAAGTCGAGCAGGTATGGCACAACGTAGCCCAGAACAGTCTTCGCCACCTGTACAATCGACTGGATGTGAGAGTCAGCGCCTGCCTTGCCGCCCATGGGAGCTACACCACCTACTAATATTGGTGTTTCAGCGTGGGTCGCTACCTGGTACATCAGAACTGCTTGTCCTATTGATAGTAAATGTATTTATTTCATATACTCCACATTAATTGGTGTAATATTTTTTTTCCGGGTGTGTATGTTACGTAACACCAAATGTAGAGGGTGAATCACTTAAAACTTGCGCTGCAAATGTTGCGGAAATGAAAATTGCTGTTGATATGTGGTTTTCACAGAACGGATTTGTAGTGAAGGGCTCGTATTGTTAACCAATCAACAGATTGTAGTAATATTTAGAAAGTGTTTTTTTTGTGCAAATATACACTTTTTTAAATGGAACAATGCCTATTGAATGGTTCAAATGGCTCTGAGCACTATGGGACTTAACATCTGTGGTCATCAGTCCCCTAGAACTTAGAACTACTTAAACCTAAGGACATCACACACATCCATGCTCGAGGCAGGATTCGAACCTGCGACCGTAGCGGTCACCGATTCCAGACTGAGCGCCTAGAACCGCACGGCCACACCGGCCGGCAATGCCTATTGACATTAACAAACTAAAGGTAGGGTAAATTAGAAAGTCTGTGATGTTTGTTGAAGGATTCTAGCGTGAGTCGTTTAAGAGATATCACATTTTGAAAAGTTTCCACACTGACCCTTGTTTGTGCCGTTCAGCCTGGATAGTTGTTAGGTATAATAGTGTCATGTTTGGTTACAATATGCTTGTGTGCACTCTGCGTTCATTGCGACTTGCTAGTCAACTAGTGTGACAGCCCAAGCAGTAGATCATGAGTGGACGATGAGATTTACCAAAGCAGAAAAATCCGACTTGCTCGTGGTGTGTGGAGAGTGTAGGAAGAATGTAGTTCGTTCTTGTACGTTGTATGCGGCAAGATGTCCCAAAGGACATCTCGGCAGTTATTTATCAGCCTCTTCAGCCAACACCTAGACAACGCAACAGAAAGAAACAAGTGCCGACAGAAGACGGAGAAATTAGTGTTCTTGCTGCTGTTGCAGTTGATCGCATGTTAGCTCCCCTGCGTGTTCTAGGCATTCTCCATCGACTTAGGCGTCTTCTCTATTTCATCTCTCTCCATCAAGACTGTAGGAAACGATTATGAGAATCGTGTTAATTTCCGTACATGAGCATACAAGATACTGCAGATGTATCATCTACGTCTACATCATACTCCGCAAGCCACCTAATGGTGTGTGGAGGAGGGTATTTCTGTACCACTAACTGAGCCCACCAACACTGTTCCACTCGTGAATAGCGCACGTGAAGAATGATTGTCGGTAATCTTCTGTATTGGCTCTAATTTCTCGAATTTTCTCCTCTCGGTCATTACGCTAGATGTATGTGTGGGGGAAGTAATATGTTATCCGACTCTTCCCGGAAAGTGCTGTCTCGAAATTTCAATAGTAAATTCTCCGTGATGCACAACGTCTCTCTTGTAACGTCTGCTAATGGAATTTGTTGAGCATCTCCGAACGCTCTGACGCCGGCTTAACGATCCCGTGATGAAACGCACCGCTCTTCATTGGATCTTCTCTATCTCTTCTGTCAGTCCTTCCTGGTAGGGATCACAGATAGATGAAAAATACTCTAGAATATGTCGTATAATTGCCTTATAAACCATTTCCTTCGTGGATGAGTTACATTTCCTTAAGATTCTTCCACTGAATCTAAGTCTGGCATCTGCTTTTCTCACTCTTTGTTTTATGTGGTCATTCCACTTACAGTCGCTCTGGTTAGTAACTCCTAGATATTTTACGGTAGTTATTGTTTCCAGCGCTTTGTCATCAACAGTGCTGCAGTACAGTAGTGGATCTCTTTTCCTAAGTATGCGCGATATATTACATTTATTTACTTCCAGGGTCTGCTGCCAGAGCCTACACCGTTCATCTAACGACGGAGGTCATTCTGCAAATCGTTACAATATTCTGGCGTAGCTACTTTGTTATAGACGGTTGCACAACCTGCGAACAGCCTTAAAGAGACTCCAATGCTTTCTATCAGATCATTGTATTGCAAACAGTAACGGTACTATCACACTTCCATAGGGTACTCCGAAAATTACCTTTCCATCTGTCGACTTTGTTCCGTTAAGAGGGACGTGTTGAGTTCTACTGCAAAGAAGTCTTGAATCCAGTCGCAACCCTGCCCCGATACTCGATGAGTTCTTTTTTATTTTTTTCATTAAACGGCAGTGCGAGACGATGTCAAATGCCTTCCTGAAGTCAAGAAACATGGCATCAACCTGAGCACCGTTGTCTATGGCGCTGTGTATCTGGAGGAACAGAGCGAGCTGAGTTTCGCAGGATCTCTGTTTGCGGAATGCATGTTGATTTTTATAGAGGAGATGTTCATTTTTCAAGAACGCCATCATTCTTGAGCATAAAACACGTTCCATAATTCTACAACAGTTTGACGTTAACGGTATAAGTCTATAATGGTGTGGATCTGTCTTACGGTCTTTCTTAAATCCGGGAAAAAACTGCGCTTTTTCGCAGCCACTAGGTACGTTTCGTTGCTCAAGCGATCTACGATAAATTACTGCTAGAAGGGGAGCAAGTTCTTGCGCATAATCTTTATTCAATCTTATAGGTATCTCATCTGGTCCTGACTCCTTCCCACTAGGAAGCGATTGTAGTTGTTTTTCTATTCCGCTATCGGTCATCTCGATATATGCCATTTCGACGTTCGTACTACGATTGAAAGGATGGACCGTATTACGATCTTTCTCTTTGAAACAATTTCGGAAGACCGAATTCAGTTTTGCCACTATGGTCAGTGAGTGAATGAATAGATGATTTTGACCCACTTACTGATTTTGCATACGACCAAAACATCTTAGGGTTAAAAACATTCAGATCGGTTGATAAAATTCTACTTTCAGAGTCATTGAACACTTCTCTCATTGCTCTCCTTACGCTCAATTTCGCTTCATTCAGCTTTTGTTTGTCAGCTAGGTATTCACTTCTCTTGAGTCTGAAATGAAATTCTCTTTGATTACGTAGTAGTATTCCGACACGGCTATTAAACCATGGTGGACGTTTCCCATCCCTTAAGACCTTACTCGGAACATACTTATCTACGGCATATTGCACGATGCCTTTGATTTTTTACATTTGTTCTCCACATCTTTGCCCTCATCACCGAATATTTTAGGCTGACTTCCCAGATGCACTGAAATTTGTATCATGTCACTCTTGCTAAGCAACATATATTCCTCTTAACGTTATTTGTAAGACCCGTTGTCATAGATGCTATCACAGCCTTATAATAACTGATACCTTCATCTACGTTAACTGAACCGATAAATTCAGATCTGTTTGTTGCCAGGAAGTGAAAGACGCCACCCTCACGAGTTGGTTCTCTAACTATCTGCTCAAAGCAGTTTTCGGACAAAACATTCAGAACAGTCGCACGAATCCCTGTCTCTGCAACCCCTTTTGATAGCATGACACTCTCAGTCTACTCCTGGCAAGTTGAAGTCACCCACAATTTCAGCGGCATGACAAGGAAAATTATTAACGATATCGTTTAGTGAAAACGCCACATTTAGTAATCATGGCCAAGTAAACCGCCGAAACGTGCACTATTGGTCTATTGACAATCCCCATCGGCTTTGTCAGGACGTTAGCGTCCATCGAGGTTAAGCCTGTGGTATGGGATAGTGAACCATAAGCTCATAGCCCCGTTTTTCATAGGCACTCACAAGCCTCTTAACAGGCCATCTTCCACGGATGCTACATGACGTTCCTCTGCGGTCTAGGAGGAACCTGAGGTACCAACATGATAGCTGTCCATCCCATAGAGCACGAAGTATTACAGCCTGTCTTCACGAATTGTTTCCAAATTGTTGGATTGGACGCACAGGACCTGTACCTTGTACAGCCCATTTCCTGAATTTCAAGCCTGTAGACCTTTTTCTACGGTGAAAGCTGAATGAAGCTGTCAACAAGGACATACCAACTACACTCGATGATATGCAACGACGTATTACTGCAGCCTCCTCGGACGTCTTTGAAATGCCAACACGTGAGCAGCGGGTGTTCCATACTAGACTGGAAGCTTGTATTGTCGCTGCCGGTGATCGTTTTGAACACAATCTGTGATGGCCAATTGTCTCGTTGCTGGTCAGAATGCCCGTAAGTAGTGTATGCACTTGTATTCTTCTTTAGTGTGAGCTACCACAGATATTGTACAAGTGTCGGTGTGGGAACTTTTCAAAATACGGTATCTCGTAAATGATTCGCACTAGAAACCTGCAACCAACACCACTGACATTCTAATTTACCCTACTTTTAGTTTGTTTATGTCAATAGGAATTGTTCCATTAAAAAAAGCATATGTTTTCATAAGAATTCACTTTCTATGAATTATTAAAATATCTTAATTTGCTAACAATACGAACCCCTGCCTACCAATCCATTCTGTGAAAACCGCACATCAATAGCAATAGTTTTAGGTTATTCACCTTCTTCATTTCCACGGTTTATAATAGAAGGGAAGATCAACGTTAAGAGAATAAAAGGTCGATGAAGCATATCTTCGTTAGAAAACATTAAGCAGTGCACAGATTTACCAAGTTCAGATCAACAACTACATACTGTGGTTCATAGAATAAAGACGCGTTGTGTGGTCACGAAATCTATTATTGGATAGATTGAAGAAGAAGTTCCACTCTTGTCTGTTGCTCATTATCAATAACCTGTGCCTCAGTATCGCCGACAGAACTCTTTGCGTTATATTGTTAACGAAGCATGCCTACAAGCATTCGTAGATATGTCCTTGTACCAAACGATGTAGGCCACTACTAACCTTGCTGTACAGCAAAGGCAGTTATTGATTAAAAACTGCATTATCATTACTTTTCCTATATTGCTGCTGAATCTTTTTTTTTGTTTTGTTTTGTTTTGGCTAAACCATCTGCTTTTCACATACGGTACGGAATTTTTACAAATTCATCAACTTCAGATGTGCTCTCGACAGCTAATACGGTGCTACTCGCTAAGATAAGTTTAAGCGTAGAAGCACAGAATGAGAATCTTAAAACATCTCAAGTTGTCTACATTTATCACTTTAAAAAATGAAAATTTAGTAAAATTAATACAAACGGTTTCAATATGAGAGATGAAACGGATGCTTCATTAGCAAATTCTCAACTATGGGCTGAATTTAGTTAGGTTTAACCTTAAATCTCCTTGGTCAGTGATTTTAAATTTTTTTAAGAAGGTTGATAGCTGTGCATGAATGCCAGGTGTGTCTCTCTGAAGCCAAAATTGGTGATATTCCTCTCTAAACTTTACCTTAGGTTCTTCATTAATGCTTGTTTCGATCAGTTCTTGCAGTAAGACATCTGTTTCTTCAGTATCATCATATAGATTGATAATCCATTATCGTATTTCCACATACCTAGTATTAAAGTCTGTGTGACGGATATTGAAATGTTGAACGTAAGCTGAAATGTCATCATCCTGACAGTTCGTCTGTGACACAGTAAGAAACTGGGGAAATTCGCACGGTCCATTGTTTTCCTTCACTAAAGTAATTCTGGCAAGGTAAGCTGAAATTATGTGCTTTATTTTTATCAGATTTAAAATGTCCACGAGTAACTGCAAGTGAACTTTACTAGAGCTAACAAACAATTTTTTTTAAATATGCATTGTCTGGATTCCGCATGCTACATATTCCTTTAAAGTAGGATATTTAGTTTCTAAAAGATATAAAACAGTCTCAGAAAGTGAGAAAAATCTATTCAGACGTAATTCTTTCGACAGCTAGAATACTTCAGTGTGAAGGAGTGAACGATAAAAGTTCTCGTCGTTTCCTTCCCATAACTGCGCAAACAATCTAGAATTCAATGCATTACTTCGAATTTTGTTTACTGTGTTAATTACAAATTAAAGAGATTGATACAATCTTTTGCATAGATTTTTTGTATCTGAATGTTATCGATCGATGATGCAGTGGGTTGCAACCAACTTCGATACTTTTCGTTTTAAATCCATACACATTATAAAGTGTATGTATGTATGAGTGTACATAAGTTCCATATCGCCTCCTAAGGTACTGGAGTACTTTCAGCCAAACTTGTTACGTGTATGACTTACTGCCTGGGAATAATCGCTATGTGGGTAAGAAGGGTGGGGGGTGCTGGTGAAAAAGCATTGTAGTGCATGACACATAAACAGCCACACTTGAGTCATCCAGTATTTGAGAATGAGCGCACATTGTTTATACAACGTTTATTCACAATTTAAAAACCTTACGAAAATTTTTCTGTGATAACCCCCACAAAATATGTAAGGGAAAAAGTTTATCATCTACTAAATTTTTGCTGTTAAAGTAGTGAAAATGCCGTATGATGCATGACATTTTAATTTATTAAGGAAAAGATAGATTGCTACTCATTGTAAAGATTACGAATTGAGTTGCAGACAGGCACAATGAAAAGACACTTACACATTGGCTTTCAGCTAAAGCCTTCTTCAGAAAAGGAAACACACACACATTCATTCACACATGCAATCATCCTCATGCACACATGAAAGCCATCTCCCGTAGCTCATACCAGAATGCAACTGTCGCATAGAATGGAAGCAGCAATATGGAGGGGGTAGCGAATGGGAAGGGATAGGATGGTATTGGCAGGGGAGGGGGGGGGGGGATGGAGAAGATCGTTGTCTGGCGGAGCATGCAGGGGCTAGACTGCCAACAGGTACAGTGTTGGAAGGCTCTGGGGTAGGAATGTAGGGAGGGGTGGAGGGAGAAATGGGGAGCGTAAAAGAAGAGGAGCAGTGAAGGGGAAAAATGGGTGGGTGCATTGGAAGAGCGCAGCACACACAGTGGGTGAGGGGACAAGACTATGGAGGAGGTGATAGGACTGAGGAGATGGAAACTGTTGGGTGGAGATTGTCGAGACAGTAGGTTACCATTGGTTGAGGAGCAATAGTTTTTGGAGTGGAGAATGTGTTGTAGTGATAACTCCCATAAGTTCTGTTCAGAAAAACTGTTGGTGGATGGGAGGGTCCAGATGCTCGTGTAGTGAGCAGTTGTTGAAATGAAGTGTGTTATGTCCTGTTGCATGTTGTGCCACAGGATGGTCTACTTTCCTCTTGCCCACAGTTTGGCGGTTTATGTGTAATACACCCCAAATATTTTTTTCCCGCTGACGTAGACCACTTGCAGATTGAAGTTGATCCCTGGGCGTCGATATAGATCACTTTCGGAATCACTGACGTAGAAAAATATCCTGCCAAGGACCCAGGTTCCCGATGGATATTTTCTCGTTTGGGAAGATTCAATAGTCATACAACTTGCACAGACGAACCTGCCAAAGATACTGTTCTCGCTTCTGCTGCTGTGAATCCATAAGTGACCACACAATAGCTTGAACAAGAAATTGGCACTCCTAGAACCAGTATACAACACATTCTAACACGTCATCAGTTCCATCCTTATCACGTATGCTTACTCCAGGAATTGCATGGTAATGATTTCCAGAATCGTGTAAGTTCTGTCAGTGGTCGCAGTAGCAAATCCTTGCCAATCAGAACGTTTTTCTCCGATATTCTTTTTTAACAATAACAGTGCCTTCACAAAGGATACATAAATACAAAGAACATGCATTAGTGGTTCAGTAAAAACCCACAATGCCATGTTAGACGAATGAAAAATTAGCGTCAATAGAGAGTTAGTGTCTAATGTGGGATACTTGATGCTGCAATTAATGGCCCTTGCATCTGTGTAACCTAAATGGCAGGGCATATGCCGACTACGCTGTTTTCTATGTGAAGTACCACTAACAACCAGAATGTTTATATTCTGTTAACAGTATAGATGTCTCAACACATAACATCTTTCATGTACATCGTATTCTGAACCTTTTGGATGGATTGGGCATGGAGGAACAGTAGATTGGTCTGCTCGATCTCCTAATTTAAGTACTCTGAACTTTTTTTTCTTTGGGGTAGCTGAAAAAAGACTTTGTCTATAGCGATATTCCAACAACTCCAGAGAATATGCAGAAACGTATTGTGATTGCTTGTAGTTTACTTCAGTAGACAATACTGGAAACAGCAATGCAGTTTTTTATCTTATGCACGGCCCATCATATCACAATGCGTGGTCACCACTTTGAGCACCTTTGAATGTTCTACCCCTTTTCGTGCCCACAGTGGATTACAATACTATTAAGTGGTATTAAAGATCCAAATTCCTTTTTATTATTAAGTTGAATGTTGTGTTTCGTGACTGCATAATAAGTTTTTGAACGGGTCTTAAAGAGAGGAAGTGAATTACCAAATTAAAAACATAGGATGAAGCATAAAAAAGTAGTACTATTGTTCCTACTCTACCTAACGAAAAAAGTGGAGGGGACGAAAAAACGAAATAAAACTTCTTGGGTTGAAAGGTTATGTGATGTTATATCAGTGGTTACGAAATCAAGACAAATTTACAAAAACCTGCCAGTATGAGTCCACTTATCAAAATGAGGTAGCATTCCCTCCAGCCTGGATGCATGCAATAGTATGGCCAGGATAAGTGTCACAGACCATTTCATCCACTCTGCAGACAAACTGGCCCACAACTGTTGTAGCTGGTCCTTTATATCCTGGATACTGGCACTGAGGTGGAACGGATGTCTGAGGTGGTCTCATATGTGTTCTAGGTCTAGGAATCTTTCCGGCCAAAGGAGTACCTCATCACGCTTCCCCACCAAGGCACCAGTCCTGACTGCCTTTTGCGTTGTGATGTTAATGGTTGGGTACACATGGGACAGTAAGTTCCTAATCAGGCTGTTTGTAGTCTCCAATAAATGTTGTGCGATGGCTCAGTATGTTGTAGGGAGTCTGCTACTTGTTCTCAGGTGACAGGCCCATATGTGGTGGGGTTATGATGGGCTTGGTGCACAATACTGCGATCCTCCCTTGTTGTGATCAGCTGAAACTGACTGGAATCTTGATGATGAGTATGCGTGCACTCACTTTCCAAACGATCCAATATTGGGCCACTGTCACATCTGAAAACCTCACATATCTGGATAGTGCATGATTCCACCAGCCAGTCAAATGGAGACCATTAATGAGTCCCCTTTCAAACTACATCAGGTGCTGATAATACTGTTACACACTAGTACACAGCATCTCAAGTTCCTTCGCAGCGATCACTCAACATCTGGAACACAGACATCTGACCATATCTTTTGAATGTTTCACTTTTTATGCTCGTGTATCTTAAAGAACATAGCTACAAGAAAGACAGTCACGTAGATTAATATCCCCCTGGTAGCTAAACAAGATTTGTTTGATGTATTTTTTATTTTCTTCTGGATAAAAAGTTGTATTGGGTGGTCAAGTAAATGGAACACACTATGCATTTGGAAGTATACATAATAATACCAAGCAAAGCTCATAAAATTTTAATTTTCCGTTCACAGAAATGAATGAAATGGTAAACCCATTGGCAACGAATGTATTCATTGTTCTAAGAGATGCTCTAAGAGAGAAATAATACCTAATTTTTAAACATAGAGCGATGAAATTGTTCTTGGATGACGGTATTTTCATATTCTATTAAGAAATGTACAACATTTAATGAAGCACGAATAGTACGTTGGAGAAGGTACTAATTTTAACAAATTTCTCGTTTTATTAATATATCAGTATTAACAGTTTTTTGCTCTTGATGGCCATGTCTTCAGTGACCATTTTTGGTGTGATGCTACTGTATCCTGTGAGTAATGCGTTTGCTGAAAAATTAGAAAGATCCACCTGAACGTACATGATCGTGAAACAGCAGCCAATCGATTTCAGGCAAGTGTGTGACCAACTATGTGACCAGATTGGGAGTGAGAAAACAGTGTGATTTATTTACGCTGACGGCTCAAAGACCACAGGTATTTGGAGTGCCTATATTGTTGGCGACACCCCCAATAGATTTCAGTTTCCCGAGCAGTGTTTGGTTTTATTGTGGAGCTTTACGCTGTTCTCCAGGCTGTCCAATACATCCGTCGCCATAATCGGCTACAGTGTATTATATGGTCGGATCCGCTCAGCTCTCTCCTCAACCTACAAGCTCTTTATCCCTTCCACCCTCTGGTCCACTGGACTCAGGACTGCTTCCACTTGCTCCACTTGGGGGGCGTCTCTGTGGCATTCCTCTGGATCCCAGGGCACATTGGTATCCACAGAAGTTTTCTTTGCCGATCTACAGAGCGTTTTATGTCGTCGTGTTGCACTTTTATGGCACACACATTGGTCTATACTTCCCGTTAAGAAAGTACGGTACGTAAAACCTCTTCCCTGTGCTTGGACCTCTTCCTCCCGACCTCGTCGTCGAGAGTAGGTAATTTTAACTAGACTCCGGAGAGGGCACTGTCTTTTTAGCCATCGACATGTTTTAAGTGGCGATCCTCCCCCGGTTTGTCCCCAGTGCTCTCAGCTGTGGACGAAGAGACACATTTTACTTCAGTGCCCCTATTTTAATCCGCTACGCGCCCGTTTACAGCTGTCGCCTGATAAATCTTACCTTTTAGCAGATGACACGCGCTCAGCCGATCGCGTCCTTGAGTTTATCAGTGTCAGTGAGATGACATTGGTCATATGAAGCTCTTTTTTGGGGCAAACAACCCCTCCTCCCCCCCCCCCCCGCCCTTCAATAGTAGTTCTCTAAACTTAACTTTCCTTCCGTTCTTAGATTCCCTCCCCCTTGAGTTTTGCTCCCACTGCTGCTGATTTAACATTCGGTTTTTTTACCATTCCCTAAGCCACAGAATGGGCGCTTATGATGGTAGCAGTTTTGCGCCCTAAAACCATAATAAAAAAAAAGTGTGATCACACGGATGAAGGATGCTGTCTAACTATTGATCGCCATCTTGCTTGTCATGGATGGCCACGGTTAAAGACTGCAAACAAAGAGGAACAGCACACGTTCGTTTAGACCACTGGTTCCCAAACATAGGTCCAGGTTTCGGTTCTGAAGGGTCACAGTATCTTACTGCCCCTCTCCCCCAAGGCTCCCTTCCCTCCTCCACCAGAATATACACAGATCAGGCAAAACATTATGAGCACTGCCCACGCGACGTTGGATGCCGCCTGGTGGCGTTGCAGGTCCATGACACAGTAACGAAAGTATATAAGTGGACCAGACATGGACAGGGGATTATCCTAGCAAAGACAAGGGCTGCAAATGGAGAAATACATTGAGACAAGTGGATCTGATTATTATTACACGTAACTTGTGAACGAGTATCTCGAAAACGGCGAAGCAGATGGAATGTTGAAGGACTACTGTCGTGATGACCTATGGAAAGACGTTCGGACAGTAAAACTATCATTAGGCGCTAAGTGGTTGGACGTCCACGACTCGTCACAGAACGTGGGGTTCGGAGGCTTGCTTGCTCTGCAAAGTAGGATAGATCGTGATCTTTGACAATTCTTCCGGAAGAGCAAAATGCTGCTGCACGCATAAGTGTTTCGGAGCATGCCATTCATCATACATTGATGAACTTGGACCTCAGCACAGACCACCCCTACATGTTCACATGTTGACTCAACGACATCGTCAGTTACGATTGCAATGGGAGTGGGACCGTAGCGTTCTCGCTTCCCGCGCCCGGGTTCCCGGGTTCGATTCCCGGCGGGGTCAGGGATTTTCTCTGCCTCGTGATGACTGGGTGTTGTGTGATGTCCTGAGGTTAGTTAGGTTTAAGTAGTTCTAAGTTCTAGGGGACTGATGACCATAACTGTTAAGTCCCATAGTGCTCAGAGCCATTTGAACCATTTGGAGCGGGACCATCAAGCTTCGACCGTTGATCAATAGACACTTGTCGACTCTTCGGGCGAATCACATTTTTTCTACATTAGGCTACTGGTCGTCTCTACAAACGCCGTCATCGAGGTGAAAGGTGGCTCAAAACGTGCTGAGCGCCACGGACGCAGCCTGGTGGGAGCAATATTATGCTATGGGAGACATTCTCCTGCGCTTGCATAGGACCGATGGTAGTAATTGGAAACAAGCGCCTTCATCCCTTCATGCTTCATGTCTTCCCCGACTGCGATGTCATCTTTCAGCAGTGTAATTGTCCATGTCTCGGAATCAGAACTACGCTACAGGGGTTTGAGGAGCGTTATAGTGAACTCACACTGATGTCTAGGCGACCAAATTTGACTGATGTAAATCCTATGGAACCAATCTGGGTCGCTATCTGGCACCATCACCAAGTACGCAACTCAATGACCCGTTATTTACGCGAATTACATGACTTGTGCGTAGACGTCTAATGCCACATACGTCCGCCAACCTGGCAACAAACTGTCGGGCCCCTAATACTCGGAATCAGTGATTTGTTTCGTTGCAATGACGAGGAAACAAGCTATTGAGCAGGTGGTCATAATGTTTTGGTACATCAATGTAGCTTGCTGTCACCTCACCTTTTATTCGACACAGATGCATGGAATTTTAATAGTAAAGCAATGAAATGTTTAATAAAATAATAGTATTTATTATATAAGCGCTTAGAACAACGTTGTAGCATAAACTCCAAGAAATTACAGTTTACAGTAATACATCATATGAGCAGCTTTCTCAGAAAAGTTGACAAGTGTATTTTTCATGTGATGATAATAGGTATAATATTACCTTTAACATAATAATTTAGACAATATAAAATCGATCTGTACACTCAAAATTACCAGTAGCCTATTTCAAGTATCGTGGGAAAGTTTGTCTTTTCTTTTTTTTTTTTTTTTTTTCCTATACCAAACATTCTGTGAATCACCAGTTCTATATGCAGACTTACGATCCATGTCGTATTTGCGATTTGCAGCAGTTATTACCAGTCTCTGAATGGCTTAAATACGTGTTTTCTGAAGGAAGTCAGTTCACAAGAACATATACTTGGGCTAGCCTTCAGGAAAGCAAATGAAAAGTATCCTGTGTTAAATGTTGTTTACAATTTCCTTCTATCCATTGTGGATGGCTAACTGCAACAGTGCTTTAAACTGATGGTTTTTTGTATGTACGATATTCAACTATTCACTTCTTGAATTTGACATGATTTATTGTACTATTAACTAGTTTGAAGCCATGGCAGACTCATCATCAGATGGAGGTGTTACAGGAACATTACTTTCTGGACCATGTGCAGTTACACACAATAGCCCTTGTTTGCCACTTGGTATCTGTGACTAATTCATTTCAATAATGTAAATTGTAGCCAGCTGTTTCATACATACAGGATTTAGGTGCACTTGGTTTGACAGTAAACAAACACCGAACATAAAAATAAAAAGTACCCAGACGTTGTCTATGGATATTCAGACACAGACCCTTCGAGTGTTCAGAGATGTCACTAAACCCACGCAGAGATGTAAACAACCATGCATGAGAACTGCCTGTTAGATGAAAGGGGTCTGACAACCGATCAGTTCCAGTCTTTCCACGAGGAAGGAGGTACACGGCTCATGTTACCTGTAGTTCAACCATGCCATGCCATGGTCAATACTGCGGTTCGACCACATCGCATTGTTACTTTGTGCCAGAAAAGGCTATCAACCAGGGATGTGTCCAGGTGTCTCGGTGTGAACCAAAGCAATGTTGCTCAGAAATGGAGGAGATACATAGAGACAGGAACTGTCGATGACATGACTCGCTCACGCCGCCCAAGAGCTACTACAGCAGTGGATGACCGCTACCTACGGATTATGGCTCTGAGGAACCTAGCAGCTACGCCACTATGTTGAATAATGCTTTTCGTGCAGCCACAGGACGTCGTGTTACGACTCAAACTGTGCGCAATAGGCTGCATGATGCTCAACTTCACTCCCGACGTCCATTGCAAGGTCCATCTTTGCAACCACGACACCATGCAGCGCAGTACAGATGGGCCCAACAATATGCCAAATGGACCGCTCAGGACTGGCATCACGTTCTCGTCACCAATGAGTGTCGCACATGTCTTCAACCAGACAATCGTCAGAGACGTGTTTGGAGGCAACCCAGCCACTCTAAGGGATCTATGCCAAATGCCATTGAGGAGTGGGACAATCTGGACCAACAGTGCCTTGATGAACTTGTGGTCTGGACCAACAGTGCCTTGATGAACTTGTGGATAGTATGCCATGACAAATACAGGCATGCATCAATGCAAGAGGATTTGCTACTGGGTATTAGAGCTACTGGTGTGTACAACAATTTGGACCACCACCTCTGGTGGTCTCTCTGTATGGTGGTACAACCTGCAACGTGTGGTTTTCATGAGCAATAGAAAGGGCAGAAGTGATGTGTATGCTGATCTCTATTCCAGTTTTCTGTACACGTACCAGAACTCTCGGAACTGGGGTGATGCAAACCTTTTTTTTATGTGTGTATACGTATGTATGTATAAACAGCAGGCCTCACAAGTAGCAGCACCATGAGGCTTATGACCTCCTAGTTCCAGCAGGAGCATGTTTCTTTTTCCATCCCCTAGCATACAGGCTGTACTGCAGGACTGGCATGTTGTGTGGGATCAGCCTCAAGCTGCCAGTCAACCTGCTTTTCAGGGAAACCTATTTGTGAGAGGCAAGGAAAGGTTTTCTGGGCCTTGATATGTAGACTGCCCTGCATGAAAGGCCAGCAATATTGGCCTCTTTTATCTATCCGCTATGCATGGCGGCCTTAACGTGAGGCCCTGCATGACACGTGTTTTGTGGTGGTTAGCCTGGTGTACTGAGCTGTATTGCAGGAGCTACATGTGCTGATGAGCATGGCTGGGAAGAAAATGAGATGGATAAAAGAGGGGATGCACAGAGTGAGGGGTAGAGGGAAATGAACAGAGAGAGGGGAGAAGAGGGAGATACATCAGGCAGGTGGAAGGTGTACAGGGGAAGTAGTCAGGTGAAAATGGAGAATGGGAGATGGAGATGGAAATGGTGAGGAGAATTTGGTCAGAGGGAGAGGGAAGAATATATGGTCACAGAAAGAGGATGGGGGAATGGATAAAGATGACATGAAGAGACAGAGAGAGTGGTGAGGAGGAGATTGACTGATGGAAGTGGGAGGATGAGGTGGACAGACAGAGGGAGAAAGAGGTGGACACAGAGAGGGAGAGGAGGAGGTGTATTGAATACACATGTCGAATACATGTATGGAGAAAGCCACAGGGAAAAGGCTAATAGTACAATAAATTGTAGTGAAGTGAGACAGTTATCAGCACCGTACTAGGCGTGGTCTATTGGAAGTGGCATGCCATCGCCTCCATTCGACCTTTGAATTGACTTACACAGCTCGTTATAGGAGGCCTTACAGTTTAACTTGATCTCTGAACCACATTTTCACATTTACAAACATTGCTAGAGTTGACAGTAGTGATAAGGGACAGGAATAAATATAATAAGGCTAGTTTAGAATTGGCCAGAACTTTAGTTATAAAAGGCTAGAACAGTATACAATCAAAAACCTTTAAAAATGCTATAAATTAGTAATGAAAGTGTAGAGCCAGTTGATGGAGTCTGAATGTCTGGCAGTTGAAGGCAATAACTGGATCAACAGCATACGAGATAAATAGAAGAGTAAAAATAACTGGGAAAGTGAGTGGTAAAATAAATAGTTTTATCAGAACAATGATTCCCATGTGTCAAAAAATTTGAAGTTTACTACAATCAGTATTTATGACCAGCTCTGAATTACAATCTTGAGAGATGAGCTTTTAACGCGAAAAACAGTCAAAAACCGGGGGTTGCTCAGACAGTAATGGAGAAACGCATATTGAGAATTACTAGAAGGCAAAGGAAAACTAATAAATGGATCGGGAGACAAACCTGCGAAAGACATAATTACGACTGTATGGTAATATACGAAGATGTGTTTTACATTCGAATACCTCATTAACCATAATTTCTGTATTTCAGTGTAAACACCTTGGATGCTGTGTGTTTACGTTTCGTCAACAATTTATACCGTTTTAAGCGCAATTAGCGTGTCATTACGGGAAAATGGTACTCCACAATACTACTTTGGAGTCAAATATGCATTACCATTTGAATATTCAATATATGTGGAACTCAACACTGGATGTGTAAAGACAAAACTGAATGTAACCACGTGAAGATCGGCATAGGTCCTAAACGGGTTGTGTTTTAAATAAACTACCTTCAATTTGATTGATAGCGGATTTTATTCAGCATTGCCTATCAAAGGAACAGTCACGGTGTTCAAAAGCAGCCATCAGTGGTAAAATTAAATTGGTCCTATTAAGTGCTTCCATTATTTGTTGAAGATAATCTAAACTAGAGGCGTTCAAGAGTATCTATCAGTGGTAAAATTAAATTCGCCCTATTATGTGCTTCCATAAGTTGTTCAAGTTCATCTACACTGGAGGCAAACGGAGAAATGTCATCCGAAAAATATAAGTGTTTTAAATATGCCCCATTCACATGAATTCCCTCTTTTCTTTCTACATCTACATCTACGTGAATACTCTACTATTCACAATAAAGTGCCTGGCAGAGGGTTCAATGAACCACCTTCAAGCTTTCTCTCTCTACCGTTCCACTCTCGAACGACGAGCGGGAAAAACGAGCACTTACATTTTTATGTGCGAGTCTGATTTCTCTTATTTTATCGTGATGATCATTTCTCCTTATGTAGGTGGGTGCCAACAAAATGTTTTCGCAATCAGAGGAGAAAACTGGTGATTGCAGTTTCATGAGAAGATCCCGTTGCAACGAAAAACGCCTTTGTTTTAATGATTTCCACTCCACGTATCATGTCTGTGGCACTATCGCCCCTATTTCGCGATAATACAAAGCGAGCTGCCCTTCTTTGTGCTTTTTCGATGTTATCCGTCAGTCCCATCTGATGTGGATCCCACACTGCACAGCAATACTCCAGAATATGGCCGATAAGAGTGGCGTAAGCAGTCTCTTTAGTAGACCTGTTGCACGCTAAATGTTCTACCATTGAATCGCAGTCTTTGGTTGGCTCTATCCACCACATTATCTATGTGATCGTTCCAATTTAGGGTATTTGTAATTGTAATCCCTAAGTATTTAGTTGAATTTACAGCTTTCAGATTTATGTGACTTATCGCGTAATCGAAATTTAGCGGATTTCTTTTAGTACTCATATGAGTAACTTTACACTTTTCTTTATTAAGCGTCAATTATCACTTTTCGCACCATACAGATATCTAAATAATTTTGCAATTCGTTTTGGTCATCTGCTGACTTTACAAAGCGGTAAATGACAGAATCATCTGCAAACAATCTAAGACGGCTACTAAGATTGTCTTCTATGTCGTTAATATAAATCAGGACTTGAAAACTTTCTCCGTAATTGATGACAATAGATTTGGTCATATGGATTCTCCTTGTCTTGACTCCTCTTTCATTTATGAATTTATAACGATCCTGCCGAAGTCCAATGGACAATATAGCTCTGGTGCAAATAATCTTCATAACAATCTTGCTAAAGTCTAATGGACACTGTTGCTCTGGTACAAATAATCTTCAAGAGGGGATCATGTGAGTTATATGCTCAGACTTCGACTAAAAAAAAATGTGCAGTAGGTTCGTCGTAAGATTTTAACCAGATAAAAGGATTGACAACTGGGTCTAGATGTGAAGTTTATGTATCTCTCAAATTTAAATAGCTTTTGACCATGAATAACACATTAGAAATGGGAGCAATCAATACGGTGAAATACCTGCCAGTACCAGTGTACATACAAGCATGTAAAATGGAACAATTATGTATTCCTGCCAATTTGAGGCGAAATAGTCACATTAATAGGAAAGATTATGGGAAGCTGCAATATGTCTGTGGTTGGTAGACTATTTCTGAAATACTACACGAGAATATGAAATCCACATAAGAATGAACGAAGAGCAAATGCTGAACATGCCTTAAGAATGACAACAAGCGTGATCAGAGGTGGGACAGGAGTTCGTCACATAAATACTATAAAATTGAAGCAAACAGAGAACTGATTTTCGATCAGGAAGGTAAAAAAATCACGTATTTATATACATTTCAGTTCCACAGCGATCTTGGAGATAACACCCGCAAAGAGACTTACAAGCAATTATTCTTTACATGTTTCACAGTGATGCAACGAGGAGAAATCTTGATACTCAGTTCAACAAAAAGTATCATTTGTGGCATAGTTTACAGTGAGTTACAGAGTACATTTGCAAATTTAAAGACTGTAATTGTTTGTGGAACTGGTCACTCGAAATTCGTTCATTTATGTTGCAGCCATGTTGTTATCTGGACCCAGCATAGATATTTTCTCAGCAAAACGTGATGGGACCACGAAGCTAATGAACTGGCCTGCTAACTGTTTTAAGCAAGACTATTCAGCGAGGAAAATGTGTGCATTTGCATGTGATCGTCACCGAATGTATAATCATGTATGTTGTTTCACACTGCTGTGGGAATAAAAGTGATCGGCTGTTAACAGAAGAATGTATCTTTATTAATGACCCTACTGTTTCGTTTACGTTTAGACTTCCTAGTCTTTAGTTTATATTTATTTATACAATGTAATCTAGCTTATTAAAATCAATGACTTTTCTTGGGGATTTTTGCTAGTATTTCAGATACTTCTTTAGTCTTTATCCCAGCACATTATCTGAGCCACTGTAATGAACCTGGCTGTCCCCCCTTATACTAATTCCCGAAAACCATTTGTAATTGACACACCAGTCGTAGATCACACCATACAACTGTTTGTGGTTCTCCATATTTTCTGCATTTGGGTCACCAGCTTTACTTAACATTTAAACCTCGATGAGACGCGGGCTATTAATCTACAAGATTTTCTAAGGCGTTGGACTACATCAGTCAAGATGGTTCATTTCTTGGACCATATGTACACTGAAGAGCCAAAGAAACTGTTACACCTGACTAATATCGTGTAGAGCTCCCGCGACAAGCAGAAGTGCCGCAACACGACATGGCATGGACTCTACTTACGCCTGAAGTAGTACTGGAGCGAATTGACACCATGAATCCTGCAGGGCTATCCATAAATCCGTAAGAGTACGAGGGGATGGAGACCTCTTCTGAGCAGCACGTTGCAAGGCATCCCAGGTACGCTCGATAATATTCATTTCTGGGGAGTTTGGTGGCTAGCGGAAGTGTTTAAAATCAGAAGAGTGTCCCTGGGCCACTCTACAGCATATCTGGACGTGTGGGTGTCGTATTGCCCTGCTGGAATTGGAAAAGTCCGTCGGAATGGATATGAATGGATTCAGATGATCAGACAGGATGCTTTCGTACGTGCTACCTGTCACAGTCGTATCTAGATGTATCAGAGGTCCCATATCACTCCAACTGCACACGCCCCACACAGGCTTGGACAGTCCCCTGCTGACATGCAGTGTCCATGGATTCATGGGGTTTTTTCCTTACGTAGCCTCCACCAGCTTGAACAGTTCCCTGCTGACATGCAGGGTCCATGGATTCATGAGGTTATCTCCATAACCGTAACGTCCATCCGTGCTGATATAATTTGAAACGAGACTCGTCCGACCAGGCAACATGTTTGCAGTCGTCAACAATCCAATGTCGGTGTCGTGCGGTCATCAAGGGTACACGAGTGGGCCTTCGGCTCCGAAAGCTCATATCGACGATGTTTCGTTGAATGATTCACACGCTGACACTTGTTGATATCCCAGGATTGAAGTCTGCAGCAATCTTCAGTCTTCGTTGGTTCCGTTCTTGCAGGATCTTTTTCTGGCCGCAGCGATGTCGGAGATTTGATGTTTTACCAGTTTCCTGATACTCACGGTGCACTCGTGAAAAGGTCGTACGGGAAAATCCCCACTTCATCTCTAGCTCGGAGATGCTGTATCCCATCGCTCGTGCGCCGACTATAACACCACGTTCAGGCTCACTTAAATCTTGATAACCGGTCATTGTAGCAGCAGTCACCGATCTAACAACTGCGCCAGACACTTGTCTTACCTAGGCGTTGCCGACCGCGGCGCCGTATCCTGCCCGTTTACATATCTCTGTATTTGAATACTCATGCCTTTACCAGTCTCTTTGGCGCTTCAGTGTAGAAGTCGGCCCTCGATCTGTGTACAACGCAAGAGGTGTGCTCCCTGAGGTGGAGGTGGTGTTTCGATGTATAATTCTGCAGCGAGTGAATCTCCCTTCAGGGTGTAGGGAGAGAGTTGTGGGCCCTGTGAGGAAGGAGTGAATAAAGTAGGGAGTGAACAATTGACAGTATCACTAAAATAGTTTCACCGGTGCAGAAAGCCCTTCAAGAGTTCGAGACTGCTTTCCCGTGTACGAGTGTGGAATACAGATCGATCATTTACTAGTTTTCTATGGGAGTCTTGCAGTTTAGTGAGGGAAGGAGGGGGACTGTAAAGTACTCACAAAGGAAACTTACGGACTGGCCTTCTTAGATTTTTCTCATCCTTATAGAATTTGGAGGTCAGTTCCCGGACATGACTGACCTAAAGCAATACTACGCAATCAGAAAAAAATCTCGGAAAAACCGCCTTTGAAGATTAAAAGATTTTCGAATTCTGGTAAGAGTAAAATACTTGTAACTTATTGACACAGATGTTGGTAGCTGAATGTGTAGGAATTTTTTTACTTTTATTAAAATTTCATTTATTAACAAATCGAAATGTTAATTCACGTGCACTGAAACATAATTTTTTGTAAAAGTAACGTCTCTTTACTGTTAATTACTGATCACATGAAAATGTCAGTATTCACAAGAAATTAAAATTTGTTACAAAATTTCAAAATGTAAAAGAGAAAATAAAAACTTTATTTCTATAGATTGAACAGCATATTTGGCGCATAGGTTTTTAATTTTAAAATAAGGCACTTCACGTATTTGTATAGCAGAAGATAAATAAATAATACGATGTTTTTTTTACTATAAATTGTGTTTTAGTATTAATATTGATTAACGTTTCTACTTCTTTACAAATGTGGAGTTTATATAATAACAGAAAAAAGCTGCTTTTAGCGAGATTCCAAACAGCAATTTTACGATCACAAGACTGCTACGCTACACATCCAGCTACCAACAGTCAGCTAAACAAGCTACAAATGTGTTATACTTAAAAGTGCTCTGGAATGCTCTAACCTTCAAGGGCGTCTTTCTTTTGTGCTTATTGAAGAACAGTGTTGTACTGCTTTTGGAAATTGATGTATTGGCAATTATCTTCAAATTCTACAGCGATGAAGAAAATGAAGGATGATCGGTCCGTAAGGTTCCCTTGGAAGTATGAAGATATCACAAATCAGAGTGGGGAGTCATTAGCCAGCGACCTGTTTAATAAGCGAGGCAGACTTGGCGACGTCTAATAGAAGGTAATAAAGTCCGGTTGTTCCAATGGATACGTGAAGCGTGGTGTTTCTGTGTGAGTCCTTCATCGTTTTCACTTTAAACTGTTATCAACGGAAATTGCTAGAAACTAGTTGGTGATGGTATGCTGCCTGTTGGCGATGTTCGTTTTCCAGTCAGGTGGTCGGATATGAGAGTCTTTTGAAAGTGGGACTTCGCGCGACGCCACGGAAGCTCCGTGACGAGCTGGGACGAAGGTTTCAGTTGGCTGTATCTCGTGTTTGTGCTATGAGAAGATATTTGATGGTTAGGAGCAGATGGGAACAGCCTAGAGCGCAGTCTGACGAACTCTGGTTTTGGAAGAGAAACACCAGTAAATCCGCAGAAAGTAAGATATCCATCACTGGAACAGTAATATATTACTGCTGAACAATGACACAAAACAGTACCTCATCATCCCTTTTATCTTTTCTGCACTGGTTTTTTTAACAGTGTTAACAAAAGAACGTTACTTCAACTCGCGTCTTATTAATCGGGAACAGCAACAACTGCAATTGCTTGAGGAGATTAAAATTAACGACAGAAATGAAAGACAAATTACATAAATAGAATTCAAACATCACTTGTTTCATGCCAGTATGTCCTAACGTAATAATAATAATATAGTGGGAGAGTTAAGTGGCCACTCAAGGGAAATTGAATTTTCACAAAGCCCTGGTTATTAATAAAAGGATGGCACTTACACATTTTGAACCTACATGCAGTAGTGCCCAAAAGTTAACCATGATAAGTAAAACACGAAAATGAAAAGAGAAGAGGTGAGCAATCATTCATCATTATAAATGTTTACTTACAAACTCAACTTTTACGCTCTGTATAGGAAAGGAGTACTCCGCGTTGTGAACAGCAGCGTAGGTCTAACCGAAAGGAAAACGGGAGTGCATGAGACCATCGATATTGTTCTTGTTTGTCCTTTCATAGTGAGCAGAAAGTAATCCGTTGGTAAAGTTAACAATGTAATGCCACAAAGATGCCATCTGGATCCTGTTTTGCAGGGCAGAATACTCAGCCGCCAGGAAGCAAGCAAGACATAGGCCGAAGTTAGCGTGACCTTGGAAGTGTCACAGAATGTCATTTCGAGAATTGGGCGATGGTTTCATGAACATGAAGCTGTATTTAAGATACCTAAGGCCAGCAGTCCATGAGTTTGTATGTTTTAACGTACTGATGGTTGGCTTTGGTAGTTAACATTGTGTGTTGAATGACAAAGAAACTAGGTACGGTATACAAGAATACATGTTTGCCGTCCTGCCAGTTTCACAACTTTCCCTGCCAATTTGCCAGTTGTACAGCCAATACGGCCAATTTCCGGATTTGACACCACTGGACTAACAGTTTCCGAAATGCTAAAAAAGCATCTAATAACTCGCCAAACCAAATTTAGAAGCAAGAAATTTTCCGCCATTTTGCAGAATACGCCACGACTTTATTCATTTATACGTACACTGTTATGCCAGAGTAACTCGCAAGAACCAAATTTAGAAGCAATATCATGAAGCAGCACTTCGCTTTGTCATGAATATGTTGGAGTCTTCCATTTTACTTGACAAATTTTCCATCATTTTGCTGAATATGTCATGATGTCATTACATTATGCACGCTGTAATGACAAGTTATCTTACATTAATATTTAACACCATTTGCAAAATATGCCATGTCATTCTCCACAAAACCAATCAAAATTAGGGAGTTATGATTATAGTGCTAAAACATAGAAGAGACCAATACCTGTATCTGCCGACATAGATGTTATTTCGCAGAACAAAAAAAAAGAAAAAGACGTCTTGCTGCTACTAGAACTTTCTGGTTTGTATAATCTGTGAACAAGTACTTCGTGATGTGTATTAAAGTTCCTGTTCCAAAACATTTTAAAAAACGAAACACTGCTCAGAATAACGTCAAATTTAAAACGGGGAAAGAGGGAAACGTTATGGAAACAAAAGAAAACTAACGAAAATTTCACCATTAGATGGCGCTGTAAGCGGCACCATATGTGAAACAAAAGACATGGGGCACATTGCTGCAGTGTTGCCAATTTGGGGGATGAGTCGCTAAATATGAGGTGTTTCACAACCATGACAGCGACTGGAATTCATTTTATGGATTCCGGATATGTTTAGTTTGATATGTTTCGCAAAATCTGAAGACTTTTCACTATCATGACTCCCAAATTACTTCTGTATTACTTTTGCAATAATGTAGAGAGGTATACGGATAAAATATGTGCACCAAATACTTCTCTTGCGATTGTAGGTTCTTTAGTACGTGAGGGGAAAGTAAGAACTTGTTTTCAAGAGGTGAGTGGGCCGTATTCAGGGTATTCCTGACGCTAGCACTCAACTTACATAGCAACAATAATCAGTTAGAGATTTGCCGAGTAAATAAAGATGATTTCTTCTTGTATGACACCACTAATGAAGCAAAAGCAACTTGAGTTGTGCACTTCCTCATTCTAATCTAAAGAAGGAGACAGGTAAACAAGTTCCAACAATGAGTGTCGCAGAATGCAGTGTTATTAAGTTACGTTCACTTCACTGTTTGATTCCAAGTGAATTCGTGTGCGAAATTGTGCAGTTCGCTGGTGTTTCGCAGTGGGACATAATCCTAAAGACGAACAACATTACAGATAAATTTGAAAGTCCTATCCTCAATCTTAAGCGTGGTTACGTTGTGTTGTACTTGCTGCAAGGTCGAAGTCAACGCAAAATTAACAGACTTTAAAAACCATGTTAAAACACAGCAAACTTCCTTAAGTTCTCGATACCGAAAGCTTCCGCTTAAATGCGCGACTAAAACAAATACCAAAAATTATCGGAAGCAGGAATCTGCATGTTCATTGCTAAACAAAGCTCATTTCTTTCGTGTGATCACTTGTCAGAATAACGAAAAAAACAATTTTCAGAGAGCAAAAGTGCGAGAGAACTCCAGTTAAACAGAACTAAGTGCAGAGAAATTGTCGTATACGTGTTAGCTCCACACTTTTCGGAAATGTTGCGTCAAGATAGTGGTGAAAATGGATTCAACTCAATTTTATATGAATCAATAGATATATCCGTTACAAAATTAGTCGGCGTTTGTATACGCTAGTTCAGCGTCTCGGTACAAAAAATAGTGCGCATGTCCTTGTGTTTGGTGGAATTAGAATCTGGCATAGTTGAAACCACTGTTAATTCAGTAAATGCTCTGTTGGAGTGTCATAAACTTAACCCAGAAAATATAGTTGGGGTCGGGGTTGACAGTGCTTCCTTAAACACAGAAATAAACAATTATGTTTATGAGAACCTGAAACGAGATTTAAACTTACCACAACGCATTATGATGCGTTGCGTTTGTCATTTATCGCAGTTAGCAGTCTGTCATGCAAAAGAAGAGACATTGACAAGCAATTCATTCGAGAAACCTACAACTGGTTTTCGCATTCTTCTAAGCGCCAAGCAATGTATACAGACAATTTCTATAAAACATTAAGTGAAGGGGAGGAACCTTTGAAAATTCCATTTGTGCGTCAGACGATGGCTTTGTATTGAGCCGGTCGTTACAAGAACGTTATCACAGCGGAAAGAAGTGAAGCTTCGCTTTCAGATTTTCAGATCTAAAGAAAACTGCTGCACAGCAGAAATGCTGTACAACGTGTATTGCGATCCTGTGAGTAAGTTATATTTGTGTTAGTTAAAACCAATAATACAGGAAGCGCATAAGACAACCAACTTTATTTAACAGTCTATCAGTTACATTATTATTGTTTTACTACCCATCAGTAACCAGTAAGTGCCATTTCAAAGGCAGGTAAAATCGTTAAGACAAGGAAGAAGCTCAGATCATTTGTAGATATCACATGTTCCGTTTCAAGGCTGAAGATGGTGCACGATCGATGAAATATGGATGAACCGACCACACTATATATACCTAGTTTTAAGATGATACAGAATTTTACTTGCTATAACAATTGCAACTGAAAAATTAACAATTCTTACCAAATATATTTAGCATATTATACAGCACTTAAACGTGCAGTACGCAAAATATTTACAAATGTTGCACAAAAAAAAACAATTTGATGTCTCACAACAACAAAAAGCTGTAGATAATCCAGGAAACCGCTTATTGTGCTTTCTAGTGCTTATTCCTTCATGAGACTCCAAAACTGAAGTAACGACCAAAAACATCATGCATTCTTAGGTACATTACCTTCAAGATACAAAACTCTCTCCAACTTATACTGTTTTGTATTCTGTCGTATTTATATTGCACGTTTACAGATTGCAGAAGTGATAAATTTATGGTTCGAATGTTTAAAACAGAAATAGTTTATCGAAATTGGGAGTACAAATGGTAACGTTCCAGACTGTGAATATTATGGGCAATAATTCCCCAGGGAAGGCAACAAAAAATAATTAGAAATGCGTTTAGGGTGACTGCACGGGACAGTGCGAGCTGCGTGTGTTTTGTTTTGTTGTATACAAGTTTTGATTGAGGGTAAATGGAATCTTTAGATAAAGTCCTTAACAGACAACGGCCCGACATGAAGTCCTATGCTTTGGGTGGTCGTGATATGATATGTGTAGTCTGATTGTCCAACTAGATAATGAAGCTCCTAATATCGGGTGTCGGGACGTTAGTGCTTCCCAGCCGATCGGACACTCGCTAGAGCTTCTCTCTGTTGGTAGGCGCAGAAGATCAAAAGAATGTCCCTGAATTTCTTGGTATGGAGCATGGTAACTATTGCACGTCTCGCTCTCTCCCGCCCATACGAATTTACGACACTCGATGTCACAACCCTGTCGCGTGCGCATTTCCACACTTTTGTGATTATTCTGTTTCGCTTTCATTTATCTCACTATAGTTCTTCAATATGGATGGGAAAGGGCTGATGATAAGAGTACAGTGACTGAAGTAATTGAATGCTGAAAAATACGGAAGTGAATTTGCGGCCATAACAACCATCAATATTGCAACAAAGACATATAAAACAAAGGCGACAAAACTGTGAGAAGTGTATCTGAGGAGGAAATTTACATCACCTTTATCGGATTTCAAAAGAAAACGGAAAAACGTGAGGTCTTCATATACGAAGGGACACAGAAATGTAATGAATTCTGCACCAACGTACCTAAATAATATTACTTCGATGGTTGTCTACTGCGTCAAGGGTATGTAATTCATGTACTATAGGGCTGTCTGAAAGAGGTTAATAATTTAATTGAGGTTTGATTTTTAGGAAACACAATCCAAAGTTTTGGTGTATACACCAAAACTTTGGATTGTGTTATAGAGGAAAAGCGCTCGCACCGAATACAGGAAGTCAAGCCTTGTCCCCGTGGTGGAAATGCTTTCTGACGACGCGGAAGTTGAGTTGTTTCTGACACTTGCCCCTGGAACACTGAACAGTTGATTTGGTCGCCGTGAATGCAAATCCATCGTTCGTTTAATGAGATCGCTCCATTGTAGCTTATCTTGCATCATAAGCGCGTTTAAAGTGTATTTTGCTTATGTTTTGCATTGAGGACTCTATTCTGTTGGATTTATTGTTTTCAGTTTTTCTTTCCGACGCAAATGATTGTGCAAATTACAAACCTAGTTTTCCTTCGGAGAAAAACGAGGTCCATTGGGGTTAATGTGATCGTGGTGCCCAGGATATTGTTTAACCAAGTTCAATCCAAGTCGGCACGTTCCTGCAGAGATACGCGAAAACTTCACGACGATAATGTGGTGGCCTCCCACCTTGCTGGAAAATAAATTCGGAGCCCATATCTTGTTCTAATTGAGGCATTAGATAATGTCCAAGCATGTCTGGCTCAACAGGCTAGTTCTTCATCTACATCTACATTTATACTCCGCAAGCCATCCAATGGTGTGTGGCGGAGGGCACTTTACGTACCACTGTCATTACCTCCCTCTTCTGTTCCAGTCGCGTATGGTTCGCGGGAAGAACGACTGTCTGAAAGCCTCCGTGCGCGCTCGAATCTCTCTAATTTTACATTCGTGATCTCATCGGGAGGTATAAGTAGGGGGAAGCAATATATTCGATACCTCATCCAGAAACGCACCCTCTGGAAACCTGAACAGCAAGCTACACCGGAGCGCCTCTCTTGCAGAGTCTGCCACTTGAGTTTGCTAAACATCACGCTTACCAAATAACGCTGTGACGAAACGCGCCGCTCTTCTTTGGATCTTCTTTATCTCCTCTGTCAACCCGACCTGGTATGGATCCCACACTGATGAGCAATACACAAGTATAGGTCGAACGAGTGTTTTGTAAGCCACCTCCTTTGTTGATGGACTACATTTTCTAATGACTCTCCCAATGAATCTCCGCCTGGCACCCGCCTTACCAACAATTAATTTTATATGATCATTCCACTTCAAATCGTTCCATACGCATACTCCCAGATATTTTACAGAAGTAACTGCTACCAGTGTTTGTTCCGCTGCCATATAATCATACAATAAAGGATCCTTCTTTCTATGTATTCGCAATAGATTACATTTGTCTATGTTAAGGGTCAGTTGCCACTCCCTGCGCCAAGTGCCTATCTGCTGCAGATCTTCCTGCATTTCGCTGCAATGTTCTAACGCTGCAACTTCTCTGTATACTACAGCATCATCCACGAAAAGCCGCTGTGTGTAGTGGACTCCTGACCTATCCAGCGGAACCCGAAACCCCATTACCCTGTGGCGCAAGTCGAGGAATCGGCAGCCCACACAATCGCAGAACCGTCTCAGCCTCTGATTCAGATCCTCCACTCGGCTTTGTACCAAAGGTCCGCAGTCAGTCCTGTCGACGATGCTGCAGACGGTGAGCTCTACTTTCATCCTGCTAGCGAGACTGGCAGTCTCCACCAAATCAGATAACCGCCGGAAGCCAGAGAGGATTTCCTCCGATCCATAGCGACACACATCATTGGTGCTGACGTGAGCAACCACGTTGCAGATGGGTGCACCCTGTATCTTTCATGGCATTCGGAAGGACCCTTTCCACAACTGGAATGACTCTCCCTGTATGCATACAGAGTGCACATTGGTTTTCTTCCCCTTCCTTGTAGCCATATCCCTAAGGGGCCCCATTATGCGCCTGACATTGGAGCTCCCAACTACCAGTAAGCCCACCCTCTGTGACCGCCCAGATCTTGCAGACTGGGGGGCAATCTCTGGAACAGGACAAGCAGCCATGTCCGGCCAAAGATCAGTATCAGCTGGAGACAGAGCCTGAAACCGGTTTGTCAGACAAACTGGAGAGGCCTTCCGTTCAGCCCTCCGGAATGTCTTTCGCCCCCTGCCACACCTCGAGACGACCTCGAGGTCAGCCTCAATGTGGACAGTATCCTGGGCAGCCACAGTCGTAGTCCGATCGAGGGATGCGTGGGACGAGCTGGCCGTCCCCGACAAACCCCGTCCGGACCCCCACAGTGATGCCCATTGGCAACAGCCTCAAGCTGTGTGACCAAAGCCAACACTGCCTGAAGCTGGGAGCGCAGGGATGCCAACTCAGCCCGCATCCGAACACAGCAGTCGCAGTCCCTATCCCTGCTAAATACTGTTGTGCAAAGAACGTCTGAACTAATCAACAGAGAGCACAAACAATTCGACACAATTTGAACGATTATTAAAATACGAGACTGTCTAGTAATGCTGCTATTTGCGCACTGCTGACACACTGCTCGGCGGCAGAAGGCTAACTGTACTGTCAGTAACGTACAAAGACTATGTGAAAGAAATAAACAAGTGACAGACGACTACGCGACTTTACATGTCACAGATATTAAAATGCAAATCTGCCCCTGCTAATTACGAAACTACACAATGATTTGACGGATTTAACTAAACAAGTGTGCTAAGAACACTCAAACAAATTTTCAGCTTGACTACTACACTTATATGAAAGCTAAATAAGCCACTTGCTGCTACTTGCACACTGCTGACACACTGCTCGGCGGCAGAAGGCTAACTGTTACCGTTGACTCGGCAAGAAAGAAAGGGCCGCAAATCTTGCTACAGCTTACAGAACAAAAAAAAATGCCTTAGGCGAGCCACGTACATGTTCTATTACATGACTTGGTTTTGTTCACCCTTTATCCGAACATTATGCCGATTCACTTTACCGGAAGTGTGGAAGATGGCTTCGTTGCTGAACGCAATTTTATTAAGAAAATCATGTTCAGTCTGCATTTTGTTAAACATTTCTGCCCAAATATCAGCTCGTTTTTATTCGTCACATTCTGTTCAAGGTTGTGACAGCTCCAATTCGTAATGTTTGAGTGACAGTCTTTTCGTAATACCTTTCACAGTATAACAATAGGATACTCATTTCTAAGCTGGCACGTCTCGTCATTTTCTCCAGACCTTTAGCAGGCATCGGACTAATGCCTTTTTTCATACCCCTGAGTGTCCGGAACATCTACTGTTCAACTGGCGCACAGTCACCGTCTTGTAAAAGAGCTTTACCAGCAGCGCGTGATCCTTCATGGAGGCAGTCATGTTGGGCGTCTTGGGCGCAAACTGAGAAACAGCCGTCTGCAGCGTGTCTGTTGGTGAGCATACTCTGAAATGGAGCCATCTATTGATCAAAATTTTCGATTTTTTTTTTCTGTGACGTTTCCGCCTGGATCAATAAAAATGGTTCAAATGGCTCTGAGCACTATGGGACTCAACTGCTGTGGTCATCAGTCCCCTAGAACTTAGAACTACTTAAACCTAACTAACCTAAGGACATCAGACACACCCATGCCCGAGGCAGGATTCGAACCTGCGAGCGTAGCAGCAGCACGGCTCCGGACTGGAGCGCCTAGAACCGCACGACCACCGCGGCCGGCCTGGATCAATAATATGTTGTTCAAGTTTGACGACATTCTGAGCAGTGGTTCTCTTTCTACAGCATTTCAAAACTGGAATTTTACGAGTAATTATGGATACCTTGTAGATGGGTTGTTTATTTCGCTCTCCTTAGCTGCATGTTCCCAGGGCGCATCACACTGGTCGGGTGATGTGACAGGCCAGGCAGGGAGCACCCAGAACAAGCTGAACGGAAGTACGAACCTGTTTATGGTCCAGTGCAGACAATCCCATAGGTTATGCACTTTCGAGGGAAGCTTGTAGCCGTAGGAAATACAGTGTTTTCGTTTTCAGTTCGTATACAGAAAATTACTTATATTTGCGAGGTCATTACCAGCATGTAAAACAGGAAGTAAACTACCATCTGTCAAACCAACATTAACAGCTTTCTTTTACAGTTTGTGACTGTGTAAATTAACTACATCAAAGTGTCATATTGTGTGGGAAGTGAAGATTTCTTTGGAAAATTGACGACTTGCGACACAGGAACTGATAAACTGCCCAGTCAAATTAGAAAGTTTGTTTCACCAACGGCAGCAACTACATAAATACGCTGCGAGATTGTCGAAACTTAACAAGTGCAAACAAACAAGACTTTTTTTACGAAAACTTGACAAATTAGTACACATCATTGCTGTAAAGATCTTTACAATGTAAGAAAGTTAACTAATTTCAGCAGCTGGAAAGTGCCTCCACGGCGCATGCTTGGGATCAGTATCATTCATTTGAGAAAGAAAACTTCTGAACGAGCACAGGCAGCCATTAACAGACGTGAGCGAGACAAATATGAAAATCAACAAATCAATAAATTACGAATTAATGTACCTGAAAGATAAAATTTACACACAAACGTATTTGAAAATACACGCATCAAAAAAAATTTTGCATCAGCCCGGTTCCCAGAACTCCTGAAGATAGACGTTGACTGTAGATATTGTATCACAGACACAGTGTCTTTGACTGTTCATAGATGCCACTAAACCCGCCCAAATATGTAAACAACCATGCATGAGCCCCGCCTATTAGATGGAAGGGGTCCGACAGCCGATCACTTCCAGTCATTCCACCAGGAAGGAGGTACACGGTTCGTGTTGTCTGCAGTTCAACCACGCCTAGACGGTCAATACCGCGATTCAATCTCGATGGCATTGTTACTTTGTGCCAGGAAGGGCTCTCAATAAGGAAAATGTCCAGGCGTCTCGGAGTGAACCAAAGCGATGTTGTTCGGACATGGAGGAGATACAGATAGACAGGAACTATCGATGACATGCCTCGCTGACGCCGCCCGAGGGCTACTACAGCAGTGGATGACCGCTACCTACGGATTATGGCTTGGAGAAACCCTGACAGCAACGTCACCATGTTGAAAAATGCTTTCCGTGCAGCCACATGATGTCGTGTCACGACTCAAACTGTGCACAATAGGCTGCATGATGCGCAACGTCCATGGCGAGGTCCATCTCTGCAACCACGACGCCATGCAGCGCATTACGGATGGGCCCAACAACATGCCGAATGGACCGCTCAGGGTTGGCATTACGTTCTCTTCACTGATGAGTGTCGCATACGCCTGCAACTAGACAATCGCCGGAGACGTGTATGGAGGCAACCCGGTGAGGCTGAACGCCTTGGACACACTGTCCAGCGAGTGCAGCAAGGTGGAAGTTCCCTGATGTTTTGGGGTGGCACTATGTGGGGTCGACGTACGCCGCTGGTGATCATGGAAGGCACCATAACGGCTGTACGATACGTGAATTCCATACTCCGACCGATGGTACAACCATATCAGCAGCAAATTGGCGACGCATTGGTTTTCATGGACGACAATTCGCGCCCCCATCGTGCACATGTTGTGAAAGACTTCCTTCAGGATAACGACATCGCATGACTAGAGTGGCCAGTATGTTCTCCCGACATGAACCCTATTGAATATGTCTGGAACAGATTGAAAAGGGCTGTTTATGGACGACGTGACACGCCAACCACTCTGAGGGATCTACGTCGAGTCGCCGTTGAGGAGTGGAACAATCTGGATACACAGTGCTTTGATGAACCTGTGGATAGTATGCCACGACGAATACAGGCATGCATCAGTACAAGAGGATGTGCTATTGGGTATGAGCGGTACCAGTGCGTACAGAAATCTGGACCACCACCTCTGAAGGTCTGGCCGTATGGTGGTACAACATGCAATGTGTGTTTGTCATGAGCAATAAAAAGGGCGGAAATGATGTTTATGTTGATCTCTGTTCCAATTGTCTGTACTGGACACAGTCTAGGCATAGAGATAGATTTAGTGATTGCTAGCAGCAGTTCCCTCTCCCACCCTATAGTAGATGGAGAATAGATTAGTAATGCGATGCCACAGCTAAACTACAAGGTGACAGAGAATGCATTTGAGGTGCACATCTTATTTTCTCATATAGAGAACCTAGCAATAGAGCACAGAAGCACGATTGGTTTCCTGAAAGCGTAGCTCCCTGTTCAGGAAGTAGAGCTCCTCAAAATCAGTAATGATTCGCAATATCCCACCATTAAGTGCTGAGCAGCGCTGTGTTGTGAACTCATGCATCCTCCCAGACAGGACTCTGGTGTTGTGGAGATGAACATTGTGTCCGTTTGGGGAGAAAATGCCATGGTATTTTAGGTTACCTCAATTGCTAAGTGGTTTCAGGATTCCATTTTGAGTGTTATACAAACCAATTGTCCCGAGGTGGAAGTTAGAGGCTCAGGTAAAGCACTCAGATGGGTACTACACCGAAACATCCATATACATGTCTTTTAGCTGATAAAGGGGAGGTCCAGCTATATCGAGCTCCCTAAAGATATAGCTGATAAGAAGGTATGTATTAATCTCCAATATAAAAAAGACAACAAAATGGTTCAAATGGCTCTGAGCACTATGGGACTTAACATCTGAGGTCATCAGTCCCCTAGAACTTAGAACTACTTAATCCTAACTAACCTAAGGACATCACACACATCCATGCCCGAGGCAGGATTCGAACCTGCGACCGTATCGGTCGCGCGGTTCGAGACTGAAGCGGTTCAAGTCTGTGTCCATGTGAACTTTTTCATACTGTCCTAAAGTAGAGATGTGAAACTCCTGCCAAACATATGTGACATGCCCATACTCTGCATCTGATGTGGCACCAGCTGTAAGATTACTGGTGAATGCAGTTATGACATGTAGTCTGATTTTGTTGGGCTTTCCCATACAATCCAGATACTCCTATGTGCCGCTTGGCCACACTGGCCGGCAAAAAAGACAACTGTTTTGTGTGGTCAGTACTGCTTGTGAAAAAAATTACTTGGTTCATCCAGAGCGCAAACTCGATACAGCAGAGATATTGACGTTCGTGGGTTTTGTAACTTAAACATTATTAAGCTCCCCATCAAGATCCAGGACATTCCTAAATCTGGGGCACAGATGACATCGGTTCATCTTTATTGCCCAAAGGAGAACAAGCAAGATAAAGTGGTATAGTTACACACAAAGTAGTTGGACCCCTTCATTTCTCTGAATTTCCCAGTCAGTGTAAGCTCCATGTAAACATTCTGCTATTCTTCAAGAGAGACAATTACCACTATATTTGGATCAGAGATATATCGTGACTCCTTTCCTCTCAATTGAATAAATACAAGTGTAAAATGCATATTTGCTTAATATGCCTCAGTGACTTTTCAAAAATGGCTCTGAGCACTATGCGACTCAACTTCTGAGGTCATCAGTCGCCTAGAACTTAGAACTAATTAAGCCTAACTAACCTAAGGACATCACACACATCCATGCCCGAGGCAGGATTCGAACCTGCGACCGGAGCGGTCACGCGGTTCCAGACTGAAGCGCCTTTAACCGCACGGCCACACCGGCCGGCAGTGACTTTTCCAGAAGTGGCTTATTAGCAAAGCGTATTGTGGATTGCGCTACTGGGGAACTGGTATGTGTTTGTGATGTCCACAGAGGAAAACAAAACCTTAAACTTTAAGAATGCCCACGATCAGGAGCATTGTCCTTTTGAGGTGTATGCTGACTTTGAGTGCCTTCTCGCTCCTGTGACATGCTGTGAACACGACCCTACAGTCTCACATACCATCTTCACAGAAAAACACATACCATATACAGTAACACACCAGACTGTAGTAAGTTCATATGATTAGAATCTTAGCCGCCACAAATAGTATGTCAGGGATAATCCTGCGATTTGGCTGCTCACTCAGCTCCAAAACGTTCGTGGTAAGTTGATGAGCTTCACAGTAACAACATTCCCATGACCGAGTCAAAGGAGAACGCTGATTTGTTCAAGAAAGTGATTGACTGTCGTATCTGTAGGCAGATATTAGATTAGCAGAAACTCCTCATAGGGACCATTGTCCTCTAACGGGGCAGGTGCCATAGTACCACCCATAACATGTGCAACTTGATGTAGGAATTACTGTGACACATACTCAACTTTTTCCACAATTTGAGCGGGGAATGCTGTTCACTATCTTGTTGAGAACTTCGCTGATTCTGGTATGGTCAGTGTCCTGCCTGAGACTGTTGAGAAATACATTTCATTTTACAAACGAATGATGCCAAGAATTACTGTCCACTTCCTGGACTCATTACGTTTTATGCAGGCACCATTTCAAAAGCTTGTTGAAACTCTGCCTCAGGATGATATACACTATACTCGACATGAGTATTCTGATGACACGAAGCTTCAGTTTGTGACGAGGAGGCAGGTTTTCCCATAGGAGTATCTGGATTGTATGGGAAAGCCCAACAAAATCAGACTACATGCCATAACTGCATTCACCAGTAATCTTACAGTTGGTGCCACATCAGATGCAGAGTATGGGCATGTCATATACGTTTGGCAGGAGTTTCACATCTCTACTTTAGGACAGTATGAAAAAGTTCACATGGACACAGACGTACATTTTCCTGCAGATCCTTATGACAAATTCTGGAGTGTGTGCATGACTACATATGCTCTAGATCCTTCTTTTCATTGTACAGCAGCTGTATTGTCTTGGGACACTGGGCTCAAGAAAATAATAAATGACATCGAACTATTGACTGATGTTGATGTACTGCTTTTCTTTGACTGAGGGATGCATGGGGAGCTTTGTTAATGTGTCCATGGGCACGCAAAGGCAAACAACCCACTGATGGATGAGAGGTTCATCCCACCTGACGATTCGCGCTACATCATGTACTTGGCTATGAATAACTTGTATGGGCATGCCATGCAACAATAGCTGCCTATGGGCGACGTTCGACGGCCGTCCGAAGACGAATGCGTCGGGTTAGATGGAAATATGCATGGTGTGACGGGTGATTCTGATGTGGAGTATGTTGTGGAGGCAGACCTCAAATATCATATAAGTTCACATGATGCGCACAACAATTTGCCACTATGACCAGAGCAACTAGTTCCACAAGGCAAACTGATGACAACGCTGAGAAACAAGCAAAGATATTTCATGCATTACAGAAAGCTGCATCAGTGTCTCAGCTTAGGCACAGAGCTGGTTAGAATCACTCATGTCATCTCCTTCGAGCAGTCGCACAGGCTGAAGGAGTGTCTTGATTTAAATACCGAAATAAGAGCTTCCCTGAAGACTTATTTCGAAAGATATTTTTTAAAATTAATGAATAACGCAATTTTCAGCAAGACAATGTAAAATTTTAGTAAACAGCGTGAAATTCTTACTAGAGCATAATGGGATGGGCATTTGATGCGTAAGGAAAATGTACCATCAGACCAAATTTTAAACAGGTCACTATCTTCAATAAGAACTTCGTTTCTATTGAGATGGAGAAGACTGCAGTAGAGTTATTATACCTCTCCACATGGGAATGCACATATTAGACCTGTCCAGATTCCACATGCACCAATTCCATTATGGGTTTGTGAAAATTCATTTAGCTGATCCGAAGTTATTTTATGTGCACACAGATAGCTTCATCTGTCAGGTGAAAGGCTGCAATTCATGTAAAGTAATGAGGTGCCATGCCAATGCATTTGACACCTCTTCCTATGCAGCTGAGAGTCCTTATGATATTGTTCCACAGAACAGGAAGGATATCGGCCTTCTACATCTACATCTACGTACATACTCCGTAAGCCACCTGACGGTGTGTGGCGGAGGGTACCCTGAGTGCCTCTATCGGTTCTCCCTCCTATTCCAGTCTCGTATTGTTCGTGGAAAGTAAGATTGTCGGTATATGTCTGTGTGGGTTCTAATCTCTCTGATTTTATCCTCGTCATCTCTTCGCGAGATATACGTACGTGGGAGCAATATATTGCTTGACTCCTCGGTGAAGGTATGTTCTCGAAACTTCAACAAAAGCCCGTACCTAGCTACTGAGCTTCTCTCTTGCAGAGTCTTCCACTGGAGTTTATCTATCATCTCCGTAACGCTTTCGCGATTACTAAATGATCCTGTAACGAAGCGCGCTTCTCTCCGTTGGACCTTCTCTATCTCTTCTATCAACCCTATCTGGTACGGATCCCACACTGGTGAGCAGTATTCAAGCAGTGGACAAACAAGTGAACTGTAACATACTTCCTTTGTTTTGGGACTTCATTTGCTTTGGATTCTTCCAATGAATCTCAGTCTGGCATCTGCTTTACCGACGATTAATTTTATATGGTCATTCCATTTTACATCACTCCTAATGCCTACTCTCAGATAATTTATGGAATTAGCTGCTTCCAGTTGCTGACCTGCTATATCGTAGCTAAATGATAATGGATCTTTCTTTCTATGCATTCACAGCACATTACACTTGTCTACATTGAGATTCAATTGCCATTCCCTGCACCATGCGTCAATTCGTTGCAGATCCTCCTGCATTTCAGTACAATTTTCCATTGTTACAATCTCTCGATATACAATAGCATCATCCACTAAAAGCCTCAGTGAACTTCCAATGTTATTAACAAGGTCATTTGAGTATATTGTGAATAGCAACGGTCCTACGACACTCCCCTGCAGCACACCTGAAATCACTCTTACTTCGGAAGACTTCTCTCCATTGAGAATGACATGCTGCGTTCTGTTACCTAGGAACTCTTCAATTCAATTACACAATTGATCTGATAGTCCATATGCTCTTACTTTGTTCATCAAACGACTGTGGGGAACTGTATTGAACGCCTTGCGGAAGTCAAGAAACACGGCATTTACCTGTGAACCCGTGTCTATGGCCCTCTGAGTCTCGTGGACGAATAGCGCGAGCTGGGTTTCACATGACCGTCTTTTTCGAAACCCAAGCTGATTCCTACAGAGTAGATTTCTAGTCTCCAGAAAAGTCATTATACTCGAACACAATACGTGTTCCAAAATTCTACAACTGATCGACGTTAGAGATATAGGTCTATAGTTCTGCACATCTGTTCGACGTCCCTTCTTGAAAACGGGGATGACCTGTGCCCTTTTCCAATCCTTTGGAACGCTACGCTCTTCTAGAGACCTACGGTACACCGCTGCAAGAAGGGGGGGCAAGTTCCTTCGCGTACTCTGTGTAAAATTGAACTGGTATCCCATCAGGTCCAGAGGCCTTTCCTCTTTTGAGCGATTTTAATTGTTTCTCTATCCCTCTGTCGTCTATTTCGATATCTACCATTTTGTCATCTGTGCGACAATCTAGAGAAGGAACTACAGTGCAGTCTTCCTCTGTGAAACAGCTTTGGAAAAAGACATTTAGTATTTCGGCCTTTAGTCTGTCATCCTCTGTTTCAGTACCATTTTGGTCAGAGAGTGTCTGGACATTTTGTTTTGATCCACCTACCGCTTTGACATAAGACCAAAATTTCTTAGGATTTTCTGCCAAGTCAGTACATGGAACTTTACTTTCGAATTCGTTGAACGCCTCTCGCGTAGCCCACTTCACACTACATTTCACTTCGTGTAATTTTTGTTTGTCTGCAAGGCTTTGGCTATGTTTATATTTGCTGTGAAGTTCCCTTTGTTTCCGTAGCAGTTTTCAAACACGGTTGTTGTACCACTGTGGCTCTTTCCCATCTCTTACGATCTTGCTTGGCACATACTCATCTAATGCATATTCTACGATGGTTTTGAACTTTTTCCACTGATCCTCAACACTATCTGTACTTGAGATAAAACTTCTGTGTTGAGCTGTCAAGTACTCCGAAATCTGCTTTTTGTCACTTTTGCTAAACAGAAAAATCTTCCTACCTTTTTTAATATTTCTATTTACGACTGAAGTCACCGATGCTGTAACCGCATTATGATCGCTGATTCCCTGTTCTGCGTTAACTGTTTCAAATAGTTCGTGTCTATTTGTCACCAGAAGGTCTAATATATTATCGCCACGAGTGGGTTCTCTGTTTAACTGCTCAAGGTAGTTTTCAGATAATGCACTTAAAAAAATTTCACTGGATTCTTTGTTCCTGCCACCCGTTATAAACGTTTGAGTCTCCCAGTCTATATCTGGTAAAATAATGTCTCCACCCAAAACTATAACGTGGTCGAGAAATCTACTCGAAATATTTTCCAAATTATCCTTCAGGTGTTCTGCCACAACAGCTGCTGAGTCAGGGGGTCTATAGAGACATCCAGTTATCACGTTTGAACCTGCTTTAACCGTGACCTACACCCAAACCATATCACATTTCGGATCTCCGTCAATTTCCTTCGATACTTTTGCACTTTTTATCGCTATAAACTCACCTCCCCCTTCATTGTCCTGCCTGTCTCTGCGGTATACATTCCAATCTGAGTTTAGAATTTCATTACTGTTTACATCTGGTTTCAGCCAACTTTCCGTCCCTAGTACTATGTGGGCACTGTGACCGTTTATTAATGAGAGCATTTCTAGGAAATTTCTATAGAAGCTTTTGCAGTTTACTATCACCACATTAATATTGTCATTTCCTGTTGCGTTTTGCCCACTGCTACCTTTGCGCGTCTCAAGAGGTATCTTGTTGGGGCTAGGGAGGGAATTCTCTAACCTAAAAAACCAACGTGTGCACTCCAGACGTACTCCGCTACTCTTGTAGCCGCTTCCTGCGTGTAGTGCACGCCTGAACTATTCAGGGTGACCCTACATTTCTCCACCCGATAGCGGAGGTCGAGGAATTTGCACCCCAGAACTCCGCAGAATCGTCTGAGCCTCTGCTTTAAGCCTTCCACTCGGCTCCAAGCCAGAGGACCGCGATCGGTTCTGGGAACGACACTACAAATAATTATCTCAGATTCCACCCTGAGAGCGAGGCTTCCCGCCTTCACCAACTCCGCCAACCACCTGTATGAATTTAGAATTACCTCTGAACCAAGACGTCAGGAGTCATTGGTGCCAACATGAGCAACAATTTGCAGTCAGGTGCACCCAGTGCTCTCTATTGCCGCCGGCAGGGCCTCCACTGCATCTCGGATGAGACCCCCCGGCAGGCAGACAGAGTGCACACTTGCCTTCTTCCCCGACCTTTCCGCTATTTCCCTAAGGGGCTTCATCACCCGCCCAACATTTGAGCTCCCAATCACTAGTGAACCTCTCTCCCCCCCCCCCCCCCCTTCCCCGTGTGCATGTTCGGACCTTGCTGAAGGTGTGGCCACATGTCCACTCACAGGCACAGCAGGGGATGCCACATAGCCAGCCTCCACATTGACCCTCCGCCTCATGCGACGCGAACGCCGCTGAGGGTGGGGAGAGGGTGGCCCAACCGCACCCGGTACCCGTGAAGATGCCTCGACAGCACGGATAGTGGGTGAAGCATTTAACAACCGGGATGTGCCATGCGACGCACCAGACTCCCCACTGCCGCTACACTCCGAGGCAGCAGTCTGAAGATGGCTGACCGCGGCCATCAACGCGTTCAGCTGTTCGCGAACAGTGGCCAGCTACTCCTGTGTCCGTACACAGCAGTCACACATCCTATCCATCCTAAGAAATCAACAATTTACTGTAGAGAGTTAAGTAATCAACTTTTAACTAGACTGCTAATTCACTAAAGGCGGCTGATAGCTGACTAAACTGTGGTTACTAGACGCTTCTTGTTGGAAACAATGAAAATAAGCACTAACTGTCCTTGGACTGTATTCAAAACAAACACGAAATCTATGGAACACTATTACTAGTACTCGAAAATTAAAGCTTCATAAAAGGGAAAACACACGGAAAAAGTAGTGACAAGTAAGAAAAACACAGTTAATACATAAATTTACGTAGCTTGCTGCACAGGAGATGTGAAGCAGACGGCAGTTACGACGACACTTATGAAAGAGAAATCAAAGGGGTTGCCGATTGTGGAGTTTTGGCTCTTAGATCCGAAATGTACGCGTATCACACATTGGCAGGTGCCATCCACAGGCAGGCAAAGGGTGTGCATCATGAAGCATCAAGTGCCCTCACAACTGATGATTATTTGCAGTACCTGTACACTCATGTTCACAGTGCTCCACCACAGCCACAGCATAGGGTACAGCCAACTAGTATTCAATCCTGAGGGCATAAGATGTACACTGTGCTGCAATCCAAAATTAGTCTGTCATTTCATGACAATAAGTGGGCCAATTTGTGAGGATGGTATTGAAACTCATCTGTATTCACACTATTCACTTGACGAGAGTAGTGTGAGTGAGGAAGAGTGTGTGTGAATAGTGTACATATATAGAATGGAATGATCCACTTATAATAATGTAAATAACTTTTGTCTAAATACACTCCTGGAAATTGAAATAAGAACACCGTGAATTCATTGTCCCAGGAAGGGGAAACTTTATTGACACATTCCTGGGGTCAGATACATCACATGATCACACTGACAGAACCACAGGCACATAGACACAGGCAACAGAGCATGCACAATGTCGGCACTAGTACAGTGTATATCCACCTTTCGCAGCAATGCAGACTGCTATTCTCCCATGGAGACGATCGTAGAGATGCTGGATGTAGTCCTGTGGAACGGCTTGCCATGCCATTTCCACCTGGCGCCTCAGTTGGACCAGCGTTCGTGCTGGACGTGCAGACCGCGTGAGACGACGCTTCATCCAGTCCCAAACATGCTCAATGGGGGACAGATCCGGAGATCTTGCTGGCCAGGGTAGTTGACTTACACCTTCTAGAGCACGTTGGGTGGCACGGGATACATGCGGACGTGCATTGTCCTGTTGGAACAGCAAGTTCCCTTGCCGGTCTAGGAATGGTAGAACGATGGGTTCGATGACGGTTTGGATGTACCGTGCACTATTCAGTGTCCCCTCGACGATCACCAGTGGTGTACGGCCAGTGTAGGAGATCGCTCCCCACACCATGATGCCGGGTGTTGGCCCTGTGTGCCTCGGTCGTATGCAGTCCTGATTGTGGCGCTCACCTGCACGGCGCCAAACACGCATACGACCATCATTGGCACCAAGGCAGAAGCGACTCTCATCGCTGAAGACGACACGTCTCCATTCGTCCCTCCATTCACGCCTGTCGCGACACCACTGGAGGCGGGCTGCACGATGTTGGGGCGTGAGCGGAAGACGGCCTAACGGTGTGCGGGACCGTAGCCCAGCTTCATGGAGACGGTTGCGAATGGTCCTCGCCGATACCCCAGGAGCAACAGTGTCCCTAATTTGCTGGCAAGTGGCGGTGCAGTCCCCTACGGCACTGCGTAGGATCCTACGGTCTGGGCGTGCATCCGTGCGTCGCTGCGGTCCGGTCCCAGGTCGACGGGCACGTGCACCTTCCGCCGACCACTGGCGACAACATCGATGTACTGTGGAGACCTCACGCCCCACGTGTTGAGCAATCCGGCGGTACGTCCACCCGGCCTCCTGCATGCCCACTATACGCCCTCGCTCAAAGTCCGTCAATTGCACATACGGTTCTCGTCCACGCTGTCGCGGCATGCTACCAGTGTTAAAGACTGCGATGGAGCTCCGTATGCCACGGCAAACTGGCTGACACTGACGGTGGCGGTGCACAAATGCTGCGCAGCTAGCGCCATTCGACGGCCAACACCGCGGTTTCTGGTGTGTCCGCTGTGCCGTGCGTGTGATCATTGCTTGTACAGCCCTCTCGCAGTGTCCGGAGCAAGTATGGTGGGTCTGACACACCAGTGTCAATGTGTTCATTTTCCATTTCCAGGAGTGTATATACGCATATGTTGTGTGCTTTCATAGTTGTGCACTTGTAAATATACACGCACACCATATGTGCAGTTTTAATTCAAATAGACAAAAAAATCATTTAAAATATATGCACAATGTAAGAGAAGTGATAATTTAAATAAACCAAAAATAGTGTAAAATACACTCCTGGAAATTGAAATAAAAACACCGTGAATTCATTGTCCCAGGAAGGGGAAACTTTATTGACACATTCCTGGGGTCAGATACGTCACATGATCACACTGACAGAACCACAGGCACATAGACACAGGCAACAGAGCATGCACAATGTCGGCCCTAGTACAGTGTATATCCACCTTTCGCAGCAATGCAGGCTGCTATTCTCCCATGGAGACGATCGTAGAGATGCTGGATGTAGTCCTGTGGAACAGCTTGCCATGCCATTTCCACCTGGCGCCTTAGTTGGACCAGCGTTCGTGCTGGACGTGCAGACCGCATGAGACGACGCTTCATCCAGTCCCAAACATGCTCAATGGGGGACAGATCCGGAGATCTTGCTGGCCAGGGTAGTTGACTTACACCTTCTAGAGCACGTTGGGTGGCACGGGATACATGCGGACGTGCATTGTCCTGTTGGAACAGCAAGTTCCCTTGCCGGTCTAGGAATGGTAGAACGATGGGTTCGATGACGGTTTGGATGTACCGTGCACTATTCAGTGTCCCCTCGACGATCACCAGTGGTGTACGGCCAGTGTAGGAGATCGCTTCCCACACCATGATGCCGGGTGTTGGCCCTGTGTGCCTCGGTCGTATGCAGTCCTGAATGTGGCGCTCACCTGCACGGCGCCAAACACGCATACGACCATCATTGGCACCAAGGCAGAAGCGACTCTCATCGCTGAAGACGACACGTCTCCATTCGTCCCTCCATTCACGCCTGTCGCGACACCACTGGAGGCGGGCTGCACGATGTTGGGGCGTGAGCGGAAGACGGCCTAACAGTGTGCGGGACCGTAGCCCAGCTTCATGGAGACGGTTGCGAATGGTCCTCGCCGATACCCCAGGAGCAACAGTGTCCCTAATTTGCTGGCAAGTGGCGGTGCGGTCCCCTACGGCACTGCGTAGGATCCTACGGTCTTGGCGTGCATCCGTGCGTCACTGCGGTCCGGTCCCAGGTCGACGGGCACGTGCACCTTCCGCCGACCACTGGCGACAACATCGATGTACTGTGGAGACCTCACGCCCCACGTGTTGAGCAATTCGGCGGTACGTCCACCCGGCCTCCCGCATGCCCATTATATGCCCTCGCTCAAAGTCCGTCAACTGCACATACGGTTCACGTCCACGCTGTCGCGGCATGCTACCAGTGTTAAAGACTGCAATGGAGCTCCGTATGCCACGGCAAACTGGCTGACACTGACGGCGGCGGTGCACAAATGCTGCGCAGCTATCGCTATTCGACGGCCAACACCGCGGTTCCTGGTGTGTCCGCTGTGCCGTGCGTGTGATCATTGCTTGTACAGCCCTCTCGCAGTGTCCGGAGCAAGTATGGTGGGTCTGACACACCGGTGTCAATGTGTTCTTTTTTCCATTTCCAGGAGTGTATGTGCACACTATATGAGCTGACAGAATGCATACTTGTAAATAGCCCTTTAAAATGCATACACTTGTAAAGAGTCTCTGCAAGTAATGTAAATGGAGTAGTTTTTAAGTTTCACCTGCTGCTAGTCATCCAAGTGTGATTAGTTTTTAGTGTAGATATGTTTAACGCCCTCTGTCCATCGAAAAAAGAATTGTTCGTATTTTCAACCACTGCTACCCACCAAAAAAATTGTGAATATTTCCAGTCAGTAGCTGTGTGCCCCAAAAATTGTAAATGCACAACCAATGCTACTGTTAGGTGCACTGTGTGGTCTCTTTGAGTCATAGTCATTACTATTAGTCACAGTGTGCTAATAAAAAAAAGTATCTCTGCACTGAAAAGTATTATGTGAAAAGGATCCAAACTGCATCTCAAGAACCAAATTGTATTAGTGTTGTGGAAAAAAAAGAATCGAATTGTGTCTCAAGAACCGAATTGTATCTATATATCTGTGAGAACTGAATAAATGAATTTCGTTACCATATGTCTTTGTTGTTGTTATTTACAGAAAAAACCTACCTCAGTGCACTGTATATATAAGGGGTGTGCAAGACACACTTATGACATTAGTTTTCAACATGAGGGAGCAGTTGAAGATGGAGAATAACAAAATATATATATATTGGTTGTATGGGATTTCGCCTATAGTGCTGCATGTATTGGATTATGGGACCAGGTGGCACGTGACCATGTCCACTTCCAGAGAAATATAGTAGATGTGTCAAAACCTATATCACCTGTGCTTGAGGAGAACTACAGACATAGTATTTAGACAAAGCAACACACTATGTAGCTATCAAAATGTGAGCAGGGTGCACTCAGTAAAAAGAGTACACAGAATTAATTTATTTCTCATTCAACTTAAAATTAATTTTACATTTTCATAAGCAGACACAATACTATTTCGACACATCTTCTTCTTCATGAGTTGATGGAGAGTAGGGTACCCATAGAATTCCAAGTCTTGAATAGCTGCATACTTGAAGATGGAATTCATCTATGTGATTCTCTCCTTCCCTTTGATGTAGATGATGATATCCATGTAGTCAAATAATCAAATCGATGCCACCATGTCCTTTTAGGGTATACCAGGATCATCCCAGTGAATTCCATGGAAGAAATGTGTTAACCACTTTGTACTACTCCATGTTTAACACACTTCGCATCTTTGAAAGACCTCAGCAATGTAATACCTGCTGAGAATGCCTCTAGCACACCATCTTCCACAAGAGCTATGAATTCAATGAATTCAATATCTTTAAAATGTGAAATACTGAATGTCTGCTGTGATGTTCACACTTTGAGATACCTTTGTGAAATGCTCTGGGAATGGCACAACAACATTTATACAGCCCGCCGCACAACGTGTTTTTTTTTTTTTTTTTTTTTTTGGCACAACACCAGTGAATGGGCAACAGTTAAACACACAGCATATGGTGCACTATATTCTGGAAAATTTGTTGAAGATTCAAATTCAATTCGTGCAACTATCAGTCCTGGTTTAATTATTTCGTTCTGTTTTGGTGCCAGCCCCTTGAATTTCCCTTGGCTGATAGATGTCCTTTCTCTTCCCCCCCCCCCCCCCCCCCAATGATAAGAAGCACAGAACTTCACGTACATGTCCAATGCTAGACTGTATATATTTGCATCCCACTGTAGCCGTAAATTGTCATTGGGATAGAATTCTGAGTACAATTAGACTCTCTGTTATTAATTAACTTGTAGTTGTCAAATGTGGTGGAATTGTTTTTATATTTCCTCTTGTGTCGGTCTGAAGCGCAAGTATGATGAATCTAGTAGCCTCCAACTGAACACAGATTTTAATAGCCCACATTTGTCTAGCTGCTATCGGTAGCACTGGGTACTCAAAAAGCTCCAATGAACAGAAACTTGATAGCAGATGTGCACCAACATTCAGAGCTTTTAAAAACTTCAAACGCTCCTCATCCACTTCAGTGATGTGGAACAATTATTATATTTTTTTAGAGATCATCTTGTTTTTTTCATGGCGTCCTTGAATGTATGAGTTGCTATCTGTCGCACACTGCACCAGAACAAATTCCTGTTTAGCATTCATAATAATTCGCTGCAAGACCTCAGGGTACGCCATAATCAGCTTCAGAGGTACGCAGGCAGGTATTTATCCACTATTCTATCCACTGGCTCATCTATAAACCACCCAGCATTTTCTAAACTTCCCAAATCTGGTGGCAAGGCAGAGATATACAGGGGATAGGTGAAATAATATGAACAGCGGTAGTAATGGGTTGGTTGTGTCTGACGGTCAACAACGTAGGTAAGGCACATGTCGCGCTGGAATGTGAGTGCTCAGTACGGACTAGGTATCAGTGCAGGTCGTTTACGAGTAGTGCAGTTATCGTATTTACATTCAGAGGCCGAGGTCGACGTGCTATGAAAATCCTAACAGAGTTCGAAAGAGGGCAGATTGTGGGGGCCCAATTAGCTGGAGCATCAGTAACTAAGATAGCCAACTTACTGAATGTTTCAAGAGCAACTGTTTCAAAGGTCATGTCAGCCTAAACGAAACATGGAAAGAAACGTAATAATGGACGCAAATCAAAACTAAATGACAGAGATCGTCTTACTCTAACACGAATTGTGTCAAAACAACACAAAACTGCGGCGGCTAGAGTGAATGTAAAGCTCAATAGACATCTTCGAGACACCGTAACCATCGACACTGTCCACCGAGAACTCCATAAAGCGAATATTCATGGAGAAACTGCTATGCCGAAACCGACGACAACCAACGCAAAGAAGCGTAAAACATGGTGTTGGGAGCACAAATCCTGGACGGCTGATCGGTGGAAACAAGTTATATGATCCGATGAGTCAATGTTTTCGTTATTTACAACATCAGACCGGGTTTACGTCTGGAGAACGCAAAAGAAGCCTACAATCCTGATTGCTTGATTCCAACGCTTAAGCATGGAGGTGGAAGTGTGATGGTGTGGGCAGCCATATCATGATATTCTGCTGACCCCATCATTACTCTCAGAGGCCGTGTTACAGCCACAGATCATGTGAACATTTTAGGAGATCAGGTGTACCTCCTAATTCAAATGTTTTTCCCCAACAGTGATGCCATATTTCAGGATGATAATGCACCCATTCAGACAGCCAGGAACGTAAAATCGTGATATGAGGATTATGCAACTGAACTGCAGCGTCTTCCCTGACCAGCACAGTCCCTTGACTTGAACATTATCAAACCTCTGTGGGCAGTATTGGAGCACAGATTCCGGAGCAGATTTCGGCCTCCCTCGTCACTACAGGAGTAAGAAGAGGTTCTGATCGAAGAGTGGCACAACATTCCACTGGAGACTATACAATCATTACATGCCAGTATTCCAAGAAGAATCGCAGCTGTATTATGGGCAAATGAGAGTCCAGCCCCTTATTAATAAACCTTTCCCAAGTAAGTACAGGTGTTCACATCGTCTTGCGTATCCCCTTTATGTCTTAAGGGTTGATGCTCTGTCTATGTTAGGTGTACAATCTCAGGGTTAATATCCCCTGAAATAAGAATGCTAAAGCATTCATGTAAGCTTCGACCCCACTGTGAGAGCCAAAATGTTTCGTAAATACCCCATCCAGATATATGATACTCTTGCATGGGAGGGTTAAAACGTCTTGGAACTGGATGACAGTCCTCCTTCCGTCATTATTGTTAAATGTGGCTGAAGCATAAGATTTATGTGGGAAGTGTTCCTAGTGTGTAATTCGATCATCATATTCTACTGGGACCGTTATATTGAGTGATGTCTTTGCAGGGTTTCAGACCTATCGATTTAAGAAGCTCATAGTATGCATGTGTTACCACTTTGCGGTTCAGCTGATACCACTTTGCGGTTCAGCTGAAAAATGCTGTGCTGTAAGTCGTGTGTGCTGGTTTTATACCTTACTCCCATCCTGTCTTAGACGTAGTCGCACAATGATTTCCTCACCATGAAAGTCAACAAGTTGATTATTCTGGTCCACAGTAAACAACTGCAGATTGTCCCATGTCTTAACTGTCAGAGGGAGGTATGTAGTGTTGGTAGGAGTTTCAGCAAAATTATACTGTGATCCAATTGATGGGAAAAATCCGTAAATTGTATAGATTAATCTATCTATTGAGATAGGGGTTCTTTGTAATGTTGCACTCAACACATTGCACTGACAGGGAGTATACTCACAATCTGATCAGACCTGTAAAATTTATTAGAATCTTTCTTCAAAACTTTTCCTTTTGTGACACCCAATAGTTTTCCTACTGAACCTATCTGGTTAAAGTCAATCGTTGCATTCACCGTCCTTATTCCATATTTAAATGTATTGGTGTTTGCTTGTAACTTGATCCATTTTCCAGACTGTTTCAAAATTTCATTTAATTCATCAGTATCATACGCAATTGGGTCTATTTCCACAATTTATGTTTTACCATTAATTTCCTGATGCAGTTTATTGCTAGCCTCTGTGATACTTGGGACACTGTTATATGACTCCAGCCTAATCAGAACGATATTCCATTCTTCAATTCTTAAAACAGTCTGCACGAAGTCACTCACACATAATACTGATGATTATTCTTTTTAAGTCAGAGTATACGACACTGCACGTGAACGTCAACTGGTAAATGGATGCTCAATGCACCTTCTTATATATCTTTCTTTGTAAATGTCAGGAGGAACATGATGCACAGATGAGCACACAGGTAAGTATTAAAGTCTTGGTAGCGTTGAAAATTGTGGATCACGTGTCTTCTGCTGGTGAAGTATCGCTGTAATTCTTTTGGAGGTTACAAGTCAGCAAAGGAGTCGAAATAGAAGACATTGTTTGTACGGTTTTTCTTTTAATACGACACCCATTGGGTTCCAGGTCCTCCAGTAACATCTAAATTCACAATTCCACATTCTCTGGATTTCTACATAGTTTTTGGTAATGTTCCACATAAGCACGCCACGGATCTTGGAACGTTGAGTTTTTTTCTAAGACTTAAGGATATCTTCATTTGTAAGAGTGTACATAGTAGGATGGCAAGGGGCTTTTATTTTTCCATTTATGAAGGACCTAACCCTTTCTTGTATGGTTTTAGGTATAGTCCTTTCCTGTTGTCTGCTGCTTCTATCGTGTGATTTGTCTTGTTGCCTCCTCTAGTTGCTCCTGGGAGTTCTGTGCAGTCTTGACTGTCCTGGCAGTAGCTGCTGCACCACCAGCCAATTAACCCACTGCTGAGAGACCTGCAAGGGCTGGCATGAGGAAGGTAATAATTCTACCTGACATGTTGGCCGTTGACAGCACCCTGGGTGCTTTAACCGTTGATTTATGCTTCAGATACTTTTTAGCAGGATACGTCACTGCCAGGATACCGTTTTTTAAATAGTCCCACTCCGGCTTCTTCTTCATTGTCTTCTTCTTCTTCTTTAGAGCGCAACATACTGCATTCGTAACTTGCCTTGGAAATTCATCTCCAAACGCCACATATTCTTACCATGCCTGATTTTTTCAACTTTAAATGCCACAATGCGTTGAACTACGACGATATTCCTTCTTGCGTGTATTGCCTTGGTTTTATCAGATAAAAATCGATCTGCAGCGTGACATCTTGGAAGATCTTTATTTATTTATTTATTTGCTGTGTACATAATGTCGTGTTCCAAACATGCCTTGTCAAACATATTAACACCTTTATCACTGCATGCCAACAATTTATAAAGCTTTCTTCCGGGTCCACAGTAGTTATATATAGGGAATCTGTAATTCGACCAGCAGTTTGTCGAGAATACTATCAACTCCTCTAATGTCTCTCCTATCAGCAAATTATACTACTGTGGTGGTTGTAGTCTACACACCTTATTATGTAGCAAATCGTCAGTGTTAATCCAACTGTTTTGTGTTGCAGGAAAACCAGGCCATCTAACTAGTGCTCTATTCCCTCAATGTCTTGTGACCCTCTCTACGAGAAAACACACTTGGTTCTGAGTTCTCCTACAATATCCCTGTGTAAAAGCATCCTGCAATTTCAATACCACTGCTATCCTTCAAGCTATAAGTTCTAGGATTCCTTCTTTGCGCCTTGGAAACTGTAAGTATCTCAGCTGACCAGTTTGGTAGGTGTGACTTCTCAAATGCTGTCTTGTGTTTTGAAATATGTACTAAATCATTCACATTAAAATTTTGTTTGCGTGGATACAGCATTTAATACGATTGTATACAGTATCTGGGAGTCCATTATCACAAACATCAATTGGCCTCATTCTTACTGTGCTGTGTTTGGTTCGATTATACTGTGCAGATATTTATAGGAGGATATCCTGTTTTCACAGGTAGTGCCCATGCAAATTAAGAATATGTATCAATGACCATTAAAATATGCTTGAAACCATTATTCACTCATGAATACTCCTTCCTATCTACAAGATCAGCCTGCCATTGGTCAACCAAACCTTTATCATTACTTGTGCTCGAGGGCATGTTTTGGATGCTTGTTTGTGTAGTTCTTGAACTATTGTCTCAATACTTATTCCAAGATACCTCTCTCTCTCTAAGTCCTGAAGTTTATGAACAACCTCATTCGAATGAGTGGCAGCTGATGCCATGAGAAGTCATAGTCGATCTATTAGTTCATTGGGATCGTCTTAACGTATTATATACTGCGGAAATTAACTGGTCACTCTTTTATGCTGAATGTCAACACCATCATCGCTGCTATTTTTACCATCTAACATAGGTTTTATAATGGTTTTGCGTTTCACACTGCTTTGGTATTTTGATACTCCATTTGCTTTCTTCTGTAGATCAGTCAAAGCAGTATTTCATTGAACATTTCGCGATCTTTAGCTGAATAATTTAGTTTTTGCGACGGTCTTAGGAAAATAAGATTAAGTAGATCTGGTTTTCTTTTAATTTCTCTACCATCGATCCGCATTGAGTATCAGTTAAACTTACAGGCTGCTGACATAGAATATTCTCTCTATCCTAGCATCACTGTGACGGTTAATGAAACTGGCAATAGTATCATGTCTTAATTTCACCGAAAGCTGCCCCAGAAATTTGGTAACTGGCTTAAAGCTTTCTCTTAGTGTTTGGTCCTACTCCAAATGTCGTAATATTAGCAGCCGTAATATCTCTTGAACGGCCTTCAGTGACTCGATGGCTTTGTGTTTAGCTGACATCTTGTTATATACTAAGCAGTGTTCTGTGTGGAGTATACCTTATATACATTTTTTTCTATCGCATCAGTATTTATAGTTAAGGCACATACCTACTTTTTCAGTAATATTAACCCTTTCCTTTAATGTATTAATCGATCTCATAAGGGTCTGACAATATGACAGTAGTTCCTTGCATACACCCCCAACTTTCTGTTCAGAATTCAGAGCCTGAATTTTTCCGTCCATGTACAAGCGAATATTCTGCCTACGTGCATCTGTCCTCTTAGGTTGAGACCTTGATACAGGTGCGAACTCATCCATAGTGTGATGTACACTGATATAGTCACTGCTTGTCTTAGCTGTATACAGGATGTAGTTAGTGGGATTACCTTCATGTCACCCCCCCCCCCTCTGCATTGCTGCCAAATTTATTCAAGATGGCGGATCCCAGATCACGGATCGAATATGGCAGCGATAGATATGGCAACATCACAGTGATGTCATGGTGGGAAGTTAAAATTTTGGTGGGAAAATAGGTCAATTGGGCTACCTCCACTAACCTAACCCCCTGCCCCCACCACCCGTGGCAGGAAGTTCAAATTCGAGAAGAACAATGCAACACACCACAGCTACCTCCACTAACCTATGAAAATGGTGGGAAAAAAGGCCACTTGGGCTACCTCCACTAACCTAAGTCATCTGACCGTCACCTGTTTCTAGGAGTTGGCAGGAAAAGGATTCAACCTGTGTCTTCACCATAAGATCAGGAATCCAACCGACCTAATTCACAGTACTGCCACCAGAGAGCACTGTCATCCCTTCTGTGAAGTAATCCAAGATGGCGGTCTGGGGAGGAAAATGGTGCAAAAAGGACACAGCCTGTGCTGGCCTGGTGGATAGGATGGACATAAGTCTATATTTTTAGTCTTTATTTATACAATTTGAGGCAGTAGTTCCATCCAGTGTGTCCACCAAGAGGTCTGAAGTGCAACTGACCTAGTACACAGTACTGCCACCAGAGTGCACTTTCATCCCATGGCGGTCTGGGGGAAAAATTGTGGGAAAATGACTCAGCCTGTGCTGGGCTCCTGGAGAGAGGAAGGAGTGTACTTTATTTATTTTGGAATAAATTATTTAGGGAGGGATTACACGTAGTTTATTTATTACAGTGATACAAGTCACATGCTCTGACGTGCTTGGGGTCCCAATTCACAGCCTACAGACCTGCAAACCACTAGTAAAACACCGAAATAATGCAGTACAGTGATGTGCAGAGATGAAAACGACTCGTAAATTGTCAAAATAATGCTTGTAAAAGGCTCTGCAAACACGCTTGCTAATCGTCAACACAGATATCTTTTTGGATGAACAATCTTATATGTGCAATTCTTTATATTCACTTGGCTTACGAGGAAGCATACTTTAATAGTCAGATTGCGTAAGTCACCTCTTTTGGCTACAAAACCCAGGTTAACAACATAATCTTCATTCGGCGTAAAAGCCTTACCCCACCTTATTGGAAAGACCTGTACATGCACATAGCACCATTCTAATGGTCGATGTTGAAGTCAACGTCTTGCTGCATCATTATTTTCATACTGCTTCCTGTAGAGTGCATCCTTCACTGGGCCAAATAGATGGAAGTTGGAAGGTGTGAGATCCGGGCTCTAAGCTGAATGAGGAAGAACAGTCCAATGAAGTTTTGTAAGCTTCTTTTGGGTGTGCAGACTTGTCATGGAGAAGGAGAAGTTTGTTAGCATTTTTGTGACGACACACATGCTGAAGTCGTTTCTTCAATTCCCTGAGGGTACCACTATACACTTCAGAGTTGATCATTGTACCATGAGGGAGTACACCAAACAGAATAACCCCTTCAAAGTCCCAGAAAACCGTCGCTATGACTTTATCGGCTGAGGATGCAGCTTTGAACTTTTTCTTTGGAGGAGAAGTGGTGTAGTGCCACTCCATGGATTGCCGTTTTGTTTCTGGTTCGAAGTGACGAACACATGTTTCATTGCCTGTGACAATGTCTGGAAAAAACTGTCACGATCAGCCTCATAAAGCTCAATCAATTCCACACAGACTGACCTTCGTTCCTCTTTATGATCTTCTGTTAGGTGGCATGGAAATCAGTGGGCACACAACTTTGAGTACCCAAACTTGTGGATGAGGGTGTCAGCACTACCAACAGAGACATCCAGTTGAGCAGTGAGGTGTTTAATTATTATCCTTCGATCACCTTGAATGAGAGTGTCCAACTGTTCCAACACTACAGGAGTCATAGCTTTGTGTGTCATACCAGCACGCTGGAGATAGGACAAGTTCGCCCAACGATTCACCGTGGTTTTGTTCAGTGCCAGGTGTCTGTAGAATTCTTCAAGCGCATATCAATATGTGCAATGCTCTGATTTACTGCCAAAACTCAATGATAGCTCTCTGCTTGGAAAGCACTTCCGTTACAGACGCCGTTTTTAAGGCTACTTATAGCGCAACCACCTATCAGAATTTAATAAAACTATAGGGGTTGAAGCGGGAATATTTCACGATGTCCAACAATAAATACTGATTTTTTCCAAACGAAACTGTCCGAGAAAAAAATTGCATTACTTATTGAACGCCCCTCGTAATATCCCTCACAATGCTGGCTGTCAAGATTTTTCTTCAGATTCTCCCATACTCTAGACAAAAGGTTAAAATCTGAGGCATGTCAGGAATTTTGCGGACGTCTGGTAACCCACCTGACATGATATACTCAACTTTCAATGCGTTTAACTTATGAAAATACTGGCATGGCAAAGTCTTACTGCAAGGCATGCATCTAGGGCAAGTGTGAAAGAGACTGTCACAAATGCGAAATCAGTCCACGTTCGTGTGCCTAAAGAAATGAACGTGTTAACCAGTTTGTGGTACTGCAGGCGAATGGGAGGTAAACCAGAAGACAATGTAAGAACCAAGAAATAGTAGGGGCCTTAAGGATTGAAAATTTCGTTTGGCTTTGTTGGCTGAAATACATCTGAGTTGTTCAGGCACCTAATTGGGAAGTCGATCGTCCATCTTGCGTGATAATGTCTTTTCTTTACGGACTGTGAGCGTTGTCTCTCAGATTATCTGTCGAACGCAAAAGTCAGTGATCAGTGTATGTAGAGTTTAGCGCCATGTCTGCGTTTTGATGATGATAAGAGGGCGGCCAGCGTCCTCTTCTTGAAAAGCGCTCTGCGGGTCAACATAATAACGTCGTCATATAACAGACGGATTACCTTCAACGGTGTCACATAACCTTCATGAGACACAGCAGAGGAGTTAGGAGTTTAGCAAAGAACACTTGGTGTTAGTTATTAAGGATAAGATTTGTATGGTTCCATCCTTTCTCCCCTTGTCAATCAAGTACTGCTGGCGAAACTTTTTTCCACTACCAAGATTCGAACCGGCTACCTCCAAATCCAGTTTTTCCACACGATCATACGTTAGTTGCATTTGCCACACATGGTGAAGGTGATAGATACCTTGAACCACAAAGGCCAGTAGAGCTTCGAAGCAATCAGTTATACTGTTTTCTCTTTATATTAACGAGGAGCCCAATGGCTGGAATTCTGTCTTGTATAACAAATGGTTGCGCGTATAGTGAGATAAAATTGAGACTGCTCACTGTATGAGACGTTTGCGGACAATCTCATATCTGAATTCTGCCAAACAGTCATGTGATCAACCCTTTAAAAGTACCTTTAGTCGCCTGTAACGATATACCAAGGTTCTCTCTCTCTCTCTCTCTCTCTCTCTCTCTCTCAGGTGCCCATCAGGTCATCAGGATCGTTTCCCTCATCCCTGGTCTGTTTCTGTTCCTTCAGAATATTCAGTTGTGGTTTCGCCTCCTTTCCTTTCTCACATCTCTTGCGTTTTCTTCATTACCAGTGGTGCCGTCAGCCACGCGGTAGCCAAAGGGAGATCAGTCTTTACTGCTCCCCAGCGCAGAGGTCATTGGGAGTGGCTGAACGAGCTCACTGCATGCAGCTGCCGCGGCTGCTTCGACAGTCATTCCCACGAGCTCAACGATTCTCTGTAGCATCTAGGCAAGGTGAGACTCCTTGTCGGAGGCCACAGACAGTGAGCCTATGAGGGCAGCCAGGTCACCAGTGGTAACAGCGACTGCTGGTGCGCCGTTGTGCGCAGCAGCCGCTGTAAAGCGACTTACTGTTAGTGCAGCTTCAGCGAGGATTGCGCTCGGAGTGCTGTTGTGTTGTTATCTGTGCGACGGCGAGTTTTCACACAAGGGAAATCATCCCACAGTCACTCTGTCCCGCTGTCCTCTCCCTCCGGCAAGGATACAGCCTGACGTAGAGAGAAAATCATCTAGATGTTAATGAAGATCCAGGAAGCTACTGAAGAAAGATCATCTTAGCAATAAAGCCACAACAAATATACAAGTCCCAAATGATTCTGAAAGTTCCTTAAGTTCTCGGACACTTAGAGAATCATGGCTGAGTGTGGAGGGGTGACGAGCTACCTCTCAAAACCACCGATGGTAACTCTACATGGATTCTGGGACACCAGTGGCAAACTGGTATGTCAGAGGTTGAGATGGACTAGTCTCATGGTCAGAAAGAGGCTAATATCCTGGGAAAGTGGTGGTCGACAGCGTGGGCCAGCCTAGGGACTACACCATCTCCCCTGAGGTACTACTGAAATTACGAATGTGCTGTAAGCAGGTGCTATACTGCTGACGAAAGGGTTGCCGTCATCAGTGGCGGCGCCGCCTCCATGTGGTATCCCTTGGGCACTCTACAGCGTGGCTGATGGTGCTCTTCAATTGGAAGATCCATTCCACCACCAGGGGTTAGTTTTTTCGAGATGTTCGCTTCATGATGTTGGAGCTGAGTGTGGATAAGTGGGGTGGAGTTGAAAGGAGGATGAGCAAAACGTTATGCATCCATGATTATAATCCAACTCTTTTAAGGGGAGCTCTGAACTGGAGCTGCCATACTCTTGTATGATACTGTCCCTCTGGCTTGTTGTCATAAGCACACTTTTTGTCACGTAAATGGCAGGTTCTGTGGTATCGCAGATGGATCGCATTGACACACGAAAGTTGGCAATGTGAATGGATACCATAGGCGTCAGCAAGGGTTCGCTGCAATTCGAAACGACATATGGGAGGCACTTCTGAAGACCATGTCTCCTCTCTCAGCACTTCAACGCCCTCACATTGAGATCAATATAGTGTTGGGCTAGCAATACTTCTGCCCCAGTTCGTGACCTCACTTTTAGCAGTCAACAACACTGAATAGGACAATGTTCATGTAGTTTCGAAGGGACATATACTTTTGTCAAGGTTGAACATTGTACTTCAAGAGAACAGTTCGTGATTCTTTATATCAAGTTATGCTTTGCTATTCCATGAATATTGTAAATTATCCAATACTCCTACGGCAAAGGAGTGTGTTAAAGTCAAGTAAATATTTTATTCATATGTATATAGCAGACTTTGGAAGCTGCTTTCAGGGAACTGGTTGGAACATAATCCATAGTTTTCATATAACAATAAATTTAAAAAATTGAGTTTATAATAATCTTGAGATCTTTAATCCTAGTGGCTATCAATATTATCAAACACTTCACAATAGACGCGTTTATAGTTGATATTTTTTCTCTTCGAGGTATCTCCTACTTGGGATCCAATTTCTTGGGAAACTTGTTTAGTCGTCACGTAGCGAGGCAACGGGGCGGTGAGTTTCTTGGATTTTCTGTTCACAGTATAAAAGATCACCTGCTTCGTCTCAAGGATGTTATATAACTTATCGGCGAAGGTAAATATTTTGCGGAATGTGTTCGAGAGAAATACAAATTATTGAGCTTCTAAATGTGCCAAAAAGCCATTAGTTCATGTGAAAATGTCTGAATCAGTTTATAGTAGATGTTCTAGTGTAGCACTAAACACATCCCAAAGTTTAGTTCTATCCTGCTCAGTGTTTACCAGTCTTGATGAGCAGTTCCATCACGTTAGACATTCATATGGAAGATGGCGTTGTAAAAATTTATCCGAAAAATTAACACATTTACGAAATGCTGAAAAAACTTCAAATCCATTAAATGAACTAAAAAATATTTGACACTTCTATATTTAGGGATGTCTTAAGACAGAACAAGGTTTAGTACATGGGCATACCTTCAGGCTGTGTCACTGATTAATGCTTGAACCCCATTCGATTCCACGCGATGTCAAACGATTGTGCACTCAAATTTTCTCTACATCCGAGTTCTGTTACGAAGTGCCTGATAAATTCTGCAATAGCTAGTACATGTTTGTCATTACATATATCATAGAACCCAAAGAATCTTTCCTTTATCTATCCTTGACATATATAACGCAAGACAACATAAAATAGTGGATTATTTGCCACATCTGAAGTTCCGTCAACCATGACAGCTGCAGAAGGAACATCCCCTGTTTCCCGATTTATAGCTGGTAAAGCTATGAAACCTACGGTTTGTATTAGATCGATTTGAATCCGATTAGAAATTCCTTTAAACACAGTAGTTGTTTCCATGGACTCCGCTAAAAGAGGACCATACTCTGTAGTGCACTTCAACAATTCCACGTGTTTTTCACATAAATAGAATTTGTCTTCTTTTAACTGAAAACACACTGCATTAATAAACCTTTCAAGGATGCCTCTGTTCCACCTTACCACTTGATTGTGTAGAGGATTCCATTTTTAATTTGGTCATCAAACACAGTTTCTGATCTATTTTCTCTAAAGGCAGCTGTAATTACGGGCGACCATAGATGATTTACAGAGAATCTATGATCCGTTGTCGACTTCATTATATTCCCCAAATACGTGCACCCAGTTTTGGTCCTACTAGTATTTCTGTTCTTTCCAAACAATAGACAATATCAGCGAAACACCAAATTTAGGTCACTGCTACCGGCTAACCAGTCACATTTGGTATACATATTGCACTGAAAATGTCTAGTGAACTTTCTGGATTTTTGAACCTACTTCGTTGTTGGCCATCCATTTCTTACTATGTCCTTTTTCTGCGAAATAACCCACAGAAAATGGTTTGGACACAAGCACTTTTATTATTCACGTATAGGCCCAATACGGCCACTCGAGGTACAATCCATCAATGTTACTTTTGATGGTTGTCCTTACTTTGTGTCCAAATTTGCTTCTTCCTTTCAGAATGAAGTCGCTTTCTTTCATCAGACCACGGTGTTCCATTCCGTTTTCTAATTTCCCTCTGACCAGCTTGCCAAGCAAATAGCTTATGCCTGAATGTTTTCTATCTGCAACGTCGGCATGAGTTATACCGGCTACTTTAAGGTCCTCCTTAACCGCAGTGATCCATTTAACTGGCTCAGTTTTGGCCTTACTTCTGTTTTCATAGAATACTACCATTTGTTTTGTCAACCTAGTAGGTGCTGTTCTTTTAATGTGCCCATAAAATTTAAGTCTTCGTTTTCTCATGTCACTATGTACGTATGTGTATTATTCTATTTCCTTATTACTTCTCAGCCTGTAAGTTTCTAAAAAAAATGGTTCAATTGGCTCTGAGCACTATGGGACTTAACATCTGAGGTCATCAGTCCCCTAGAACTTAGAATTACTTAAACCTAACTAACCTAAGGACATCACACACACCCATGCCCGAGTCAGGATTCGAACCTGCAACCGTAGCGGTCGCGCAGCTCTAGACTGTAGCGCCTAGAACCACTCGGCCACAGTACGTTTCCCCATCAGTAATTTTGGGGCTAGTAATCTTTGCTTCTTTCTTTTGAACTTCTTTAATATTCCTCTTTCTTTTTAAGATTATAGTTTCTGCTTCGTAAAGACTTGATTACAGTGCTGTAATGCCTAAGTTTACTGAATTTAGAAAGTGATTTTTACTATAAATATTTTGTGTTAATCTGAATGAAATTGCCATTTCTTGACAGCGACCTTCGTTTGCACCTTTTTCCAGACCGTTTTCTTGTATGATTTTCCCAAGTATTTCAAGTCAGAAACTCTTTTTATTTATCCATATTTTATGTACAAAAACTTTGGTGCTTGTTTGTTCCATGCCACAACTTTTTCCTTTAAAATTTGGAAAAGAGATTCAAGATGAAGTTAGTTGTAGGCCTTTCTAAAATCCACAAATGTACATACAATATTGTTACCAGAAATCCTTTGGTGCCTAAGGATTAGTTTTAAATTAAGAATTTGTTCAGGACAGGATATGTTTAGTCTAAAGCGTGCTTGGTATTCACCAGTTTTACTTTCTAACGGTTCTTGGACTCTAACAAGTAAACTGTGCGAGAGAATATTATGTGTGACCGGGAGAAGAGAGATTCTTCTGTAATTATTAACATCGGTTCTCTCCCCTTTTTTATGCAATAGATGATTTAGGGCAGTTTTGCAATCCTCAGGTAATTTCTCCGTTTGCCAGATATCTCGTATTAGCTGAGTCATCTCTTTTATAGTGGTAGGGCCAGCTGCTTATAGAATTTATGCATTTATACCATCTTCTCCGGATGCTTTATTGTTTTTAAGTCTCTTAATTTAATTATTTCGATTTCGTCAGGTTCTTTAGAATTAGGATTAGTGTTATTAGTTTGCTGTGGTTGGAATTTATTTGTTGATTCTGGACAGTTTAATTGTTCAAAATAATTAGCAAGTACCTTACAATTTTCCTGGTTGTTAAGCAAAACAACCATTTTCATTCTTGAAGCAAAGACTTTGAGGTTGGTAACTAGTTAGTTTTGTTTGGAATGTTTTATAAAAGTTTCTTGCATTATTATTTTGGAAGTCTTTTCCAATTTCTAAAAGTTGGACGTTTTTTCTTTTAGTTTATTGGATTAATTTAAATCTTTCTTTTCTTATAGTGAGAAAGATGTTGTATGTATGTTCAATTTTGTTACTATCCCAATTTTTGAACACCTCAAGCCTAGACTCAACTAATGTTTCGCAATCCGCTTTCCACCAAACCTGTTTTTATTTCTTTCGAAACATAATTATATTTTGTGCCATTGTGATGAACTTTTGTTTTAGGCTTTGCCAATTGATGGATTGTTTTTTTGTCAAGTTCAATTGTTAGAGCTGGGGTTATTTTAGCAATATCGAATTTTAGGATAACATTTTTTGTTTTGAAGAGATTTTGTGGTTGAAGTTTTACTTTTATTCGCATTAAATAATGTCGGAATCGATATTAGCCCCTTTCCTAACTTGGACATTTAAAATTTCTTAGTAAGGTTATGAAATTGCTACATGATCGATTTGAAATTCCGCAATAAATTTATTGGGTACCCGACAATTTTTTTTGTTTGGAAGGGTTGTTTTTAAAATGTGCTGCCATGATTTTAAGGTTAGAAGTTTTGCACATTTCAACAAGTCTTTGGCCATTTTGTTTTGTCCATTTATGCCCAGGAAATCCATTCACCATTTTCTTATGCTTTTTCTCTTTATCTAGTTGAGCATTAAAATCACTCATTAAAATTTTAACATGGTTTGAGGGAACTTTCGAGATGACGCTTTCTCACATTTCCGAAGTTTCATTAACTTCTACATCTTTTTTACAGTTATCCTCATTGACAGGCATATGGGCATTAATTACAGTGTATGCCTTAGTTGAACATTTATGAGAAATTGTCATTAGTCTACTATTAATGGGTTTTATCACCGTTATTGAATTTAAAATATCTTTGGAGACTGTAACACCAACTCACTGATATGGTGTATTATTCAGTATTCTTTTATGAGCTTTACTTTTAAAAAGACAATAATTACCGAAACCCATGGTGCTATTGTTCGTCATTCGTGTTTCTTGAAGTGCCAAAATTTGAATCTCCTGTCCTTCACTGTAACTCTCAATTTATGAAGTTTACCTGGTTGCAAAAGTGTTTGTATGTTAGGTGTTGCAAAAAAAAAAAGTTTTGTTTTGGTTTTAAGTTGGACAGAGGACACCGACATCCTCTGTTGAATCATACTGCATTTTAAGCTGGCCACCCCAGAATCTGAAAGACCAGTTGCACCAGTAATACTGCCGGTGGATTGACCACCTGGGGTAATACCGTGATTATCAGATTGCTCCATGATGATCGTACCTGGAATCAGGTGGGGTTGAGTAGACTCACTGAGTGGACTCAGAGTGTCAAGACATGAAGGTTGATTCCAGAATATAAGTTTCAGCTACACTATTGGTGAACAGATTCTAACCACTATGCTGCTTGCTACTAGACAGATTCAAAGTGGAGTTGGTTTTCTTTTGCCTTAGACAGGGTCTGCTCATTCTGTATTCACAATTTTCCATCATATCTGGTGGAACTTTCACTATCCACCAACTCTATCCTGATCAATACCCTAGGCAAAGTCAGCTTCTTAGACTTTTGATTACAGAGTCTTGAGGCCTTTTAGAACACATGTAGCCATAAGTAGTAGGGTAAAGAGAGTATCAGCACATTTTCTTAGTACGGGTTTGCCTACATCAGGGGCAGGTATAGAATCACAGGGAAACCTATTGCTCTCTTTTGATTGACAGGTCATTTACCTATTATGCTCTTTTGATTGACAGGTCCTTAACCAATTGTTCTGCTAAAAGAATCCTTCCTTGTCATTGACAGGCACTTAACCTATTGGTCCCCTAACCCCTCTCACTCCCCTCCCCCCCCCCCCCCTCAGCGAACCCCCTGTTATTGAATAGAATGTCTCACTGTTGTCAGTTTTATTGGCTACTTAATTAAATTGATAAATTTATGGGAAATTGGTGGGAAAAAGACTAAGTTGAGCGGTCAATTGGAGGGAACTCGATTGTAATATACGGAATATTGTTAAAACAATGTAGACAATGTAACGAATATTGTTTAGTTATTTATGGCAGTGTATGGATAATTTATTTATTTAGTTAAGGAATTTGTCCGGAAATCAATTGCTGTTTATGGAATATTGTTTGAACAGATTAGACAATGTGTGGAATATTGTTTATTTAAACAATTTACAGGATTCAAGGCAGTGTATGGAATAGAGTTTCATTATTTAGTTAAGGAATTTTTCAGGAAATCGATCACCTCTCCCGCCACCCCATCCCACCCCCTCGCCCCCTCCCCTCTTCTGTCACTTCCTCTACCTGGAAACTGGTGGCCCTGTGGTGAAGAGGAAGGATCTCACGAAGGGGAAATTCGATGGTATATTGATTTTTATAAAAAACTAATCAGTTTGTGGGGCTTGGATTTCGCTTGCTCATCATTCTCTGCTGTTTGGAAAAATGCAGGTCTTGTGAGAAGTAATTACATCGATCGCATTTCTTTTTTTATTCCGATTGTGTAAATAATACCGTCATGAAACACATATCACACGTAATTTCACAGTTAAAAATCTTTCGATTCCGAAGCACGCATCACCCACCATCTCCTGCCCACTGCACCTCGCAGGACGCTACCACACATGCTCCCAGGAGTGTGGCTGCACCGGCGGCCCCCATGAAGTGACGACGCTGCCATTAGCTGGCGAACCACATGCAGTGGTCAGTTTGGGTCCCGAAAGGATGAGGTGGCAGCATCCCTTTCATACATGACACCTGAGAAATACCTGTCGAATTACGTGTTCACCTAGGCACTGTTGCAGACGCAATACGCAGAGCTGTAGGTCCAGCACTGAGAGAGATGTTTGCATAGCGGATCACACTCAGCAAGATGTTTGCATAGCGGTTCACCCTCGCAGGTGCAGCTAAAAGGTTCTCAATTTTATACTGACATCACATGTCTACATAAATTAGAGCCAAGTCTATCTCTCGGAAATAGTAAAGTGCTGCAGAAATAGTTAACAGTCGCTTTTGTAGGAACTTTCGTGATTTCTCAGCTTGTCTGCATGGAAATTCTGGTCCTACCAGGATCTGTTCACGAAAATAGCTCAGAATAACACCGAATACATTCTTCTTGATTATCTTAATGGGACAGCCCGTCTCTTACTCAATTTACCTGTCATACTGCTGCTGCTGCTGCTGCTGCAAGTTTGGGAGCATTGTCCGCCGTTTTTTTTTTTTTTTTTCTACAGACGAGACTTTCAGCGGCTAAACACTATTTTGTACAGATCGCCATTTTGCACTGACAATTAAAACCTGCAAAAGCGGTCTACGGGTCGACAAATACATCCCACATACTCACTGTGCCGCAGCGCAGCGCCTACGGAGGAAACTCCCCCCTTATACAGCCCATAACTGCAGCCGCAGAAGCGCGTGTCAGCCATAGAGAGGCCAACTGGCCGTAGATGAGCGCCCACCCCAGTAGGACGTAAGTGATAGGAGTTCGAATGCTATCAATACTCGCTGTGCAAACACTCGTCATATTGAATCTTCTCAAATTTCCGCAGAGTATACACGCGACACACGCAGTTCCGAAGGCAACTCAATGCAAACTGGGTATTAGTTCACTATTCACCTGCCAACGGGACACACGAGCCAAATCGTCATAAGGCGAAAGCTTTCTCGGACCCTCTGAACTGGTGTACAAAGGATGGGCAAACCCCATATCGGAACAAAGGCCTCCGCTGAGATGCTGTTTCCAGCCCTGACCTATTTGCTTGCTGCTTCGCTTTCTACGGCCATCTCCAGACTCACAAGCATACTGAGAACAAGACACATATTTATCAGTGGAACTACAATTAAATATTAGGATTGCTGCCACAGTCTGACACTGAGCAACGTACTGGATATTTATCCTCTTTAGGACCGTGGACCTGTAACTAATCTCAGAATCCCAACTGTCTACTTGCGATCGATAACAGCAAACCTCTCGGTTATCAGAGAACTTCCATCATGTGTGATGTGTGACCATCATGTTTCGACACATTCCTCTAAACGAACGAAAATTTATGCGATGTACTCCATTTACCTGTCGCATCTTGGGTATAAAATCGAGACTTCAGTTTCATAACTAGATGATGCTGTTAGCGATAGGTGTCTGTGAGACACTGCAATTCCCTTGTATACATCTGCTTGACAGAGTTAGGTTTACATTGTATGCCGCTGATATGTTTTTATCTGTTTCCTTGTAAGAGGTATTCTCCGTTACTAACGATCATTTTATATAGGACTGATGCAGGCATAGTATAATTTTTCAACTGTGATCGGATGTGAAAAGTGGACGCTATAAATTTATGCAAACCTATATTGCACAGAGTCGGTGTTTTAAGGAAGTAATTTTTGCCATTTGACCGTTTGTTACCGTAGTTTACCGTAGAGAAACCTGGAATAGGATGTATGTCATGCACTGGAAATATATTTTCTTATAGTGGGATATTGGCAGCGCTGCATTCCACAAACTGGCAGGTCGGAAACTGAAGCGATCTAACGTTATAAGCGTGTAGCCTCAGGAGTGTGTGTGTTTATGTTCTCTCTTACCAATAACCTCCTATTACTGATCCCAGACACTAGAACAATACTTTAAAATTGATAGTGTAGTTTACTTACGTCAAATACTTCGAAATCCATCTGTCTGGGGAGCTCCGTCATGCATAAAAACCACCTGTTTCTTGATCTTCTTAATCGTCTGCTACTATAACACTCAAATCTGTTACTATACACTGATAAGGGGTGCTTATCTCCTCAACATGGGCTCATCTGGAGAAATCTTGCGCAGTTGGATGGGCGAGGACTCGGGAAGGTCCATTCATTCACGAGACGCAGAATGTAGCGGTTTAATTCTGGTCAGCTGTAGATTAAATCGGTAAAGGTGCTACAGGGCAGCTTGATTAAAGACAGTGTGACGGGGTCTTCCAGGCCCTAATTTTATCCAAAGACTGCGAGAATTTTCTGTGATTCCCATCCGTATAGAGATAGAATGTAAATTACGCACTATGCTCGATGTGTTAGACATATGTGGAGCACTGTCTATTACGCTTTGATGATGTATATGTTCGAGAATTAACAATGAATGGATGTACTACATAGTCATCTACCTACATTCGCAGTGATACTAGCAAAGTAGAGAATGGGAGTTTAGGGATGATAGTGAAATTGGGAAACATGCTGTCTCATCATTTCTCGGTGTAGAAATTAATGTAAAAATGTTTGCACTGCCAACTGTGATTCTTATTATTACAGTACAATGACTGTGTATTTTCCCTCCCATCCATTCACTGGTATGCTGTTGGTTACCACATAATGATTGACTGACATCGTTTCTTTGAGATGGAGAAAGAGTTTTGGTGGAAGGGCAACACCTTCTTGGGATGGCTAGCACCGAAACAGTGATAGCGTATATAACTGCAACATGAGGAATCAGTCGAAACAGAACGCAGAGCCATAAGATATTCTGTCACTGTGACAGATGAGTTTAAATGTAGAGGTCATGAATCACCTTCAGACTGCAGTTTGGAAACGCTCCACAACTCCGCCAAACTCTTACAGTTTCCTTATGTTGTAACTGTCTTTTATTTAAAATCGTCCAGTGTGTGTGGTGTGTTACGGTAACAGCAGTAACAGCGTGATTTACAACATGCGATGTCTCGTTTTCTGCAAGAAGCAATGGATTAGAACGTGTTAAATGACAGTTTAGATCCTGACACCGACCTCGAAGTCATGGCTAAAAAACAAAATGTATGGAGGCGTACAAAGCGTGTTACAGTAGAAAAAAAGCAATGTTTCAAACAACGACACAGGGTTACATGCGACTTGCAGCATTTATTTTATTTATTTATTTCATTAACAGTACAGGGTAACCCTCTGCCTTGAAATGTAAGGTGGGTCAGATGCTTCTGAATCTAACAGCAAAGACTTCTCATTGTTACAATCTTATTGGTATACAGTTGTTAATGCTTTTCTTAAATAATATAAAGAACATAATATATAAAAACTACTCTGAAGTTACAGCGAATTGAATGCTTAACAACTGTTAAAATGATTCCATATAATTTGTTACTATCTAGTTGATGAGAATATAATTTAGATAGTGCAAATTTCAAAGAAAAAGAAAAAAAAGAAAATGTAATACAATGAGCGTGGTGAAAATAATTCGTAGTATGTAGAGGGAAGTGATATGCTCTATTTTGATATGTAATGCAGTCTAAGTAGCATGTTGGTTGATAATGGCCTATTTCTACCTACTTCAGATGAGGAGGTCTCGGTACAACCTTGAGCTATTCTCATCTGAAATGGTTTGTGCTAATGTATATTTACACAGATTATTCAGATTAAATACTGATTGAGCACGTCTTACATGGAATACATGAATTTTAACTTTACATGAGAAATACGCTTATGTTCGTAATTTCTTAGTAGCAATAGAATATAGTTCATTGCTACTTGAATGCATTATTCCTTAAATAACTTAATATATTTCTGATATATAAAATTCATTGATTGTAGCTTTGAATAGAGAAGAGAATATACTTCTGCCTGCACACAATAAGACGAGCAATACATTACTGCTTGTGTGCAGTATACTATGCAGTTTATCATTGGAGAGGTGGAGCCTTGGGATAAAAGTTCTTGGAGCCTTCTCCTCCCAAGCGACATTACCTTATTACTATAGTCTTAGTATGTGGTGCCGGTGTTTATTTGTTTTATGATTGTACTGTTGTATTGTATTGTTTGTGACTGTGTTGTGGCATGCTGTGTCATGCAGCGTTGGTTTGGTCCCTTACATTTTGATTCCTTCTGTGTCATGTTCACTAAGTGTTCCTTCTTCGGTTTTGGAATCTGTGGTAGTGTTTGTGTCCTTCCATGTGGTTTGTTGTGTTGTTTGTGCTTGTCTAAGCCTCCATATGGGTTTTGGCACTTGTATTCTTCTTGCAGAGTGAGCCTTGAGCAGCCGCTGGTGAAGTATCAGTGCAGCAGCAGTGCAGTAGCGAGTCGCATATTTCGCTTGTTGTTTGTGCGCTTGCATATTTAATTACGTAAAATCCTTGCGTATTCTCGTATTTGAGAGGAGTAATATTGCTTATTGATAACCGTAGAGTATAATTTCGTGGAGTCGATAGATATTAGCAGTAGGATGGGTAGGGCGTGTGCGTGCCGTGTGCGGGCGCCGGAGGAACTGGCCGCGGTTCGTGAGCAGCTGAGCGTGCTGTTGGCCACCGTCAGCCGCCTTCAGGCTGCTGCCTCGAGGTGCAGCGACGGCGTAGGGTCTGGCGCGTCGCTTGAGACACCGCAGGTGTCGCTCGCTGCGTGCGCTGACTCAACTGCCAAGACACCTTCTAGTGTACCCGGCGCATTGGGGCCGCCCTCACCTCAGGGTGCGTGGCGAATTGCAACGCGTTCGCGTCACTTGATGCGGAGGGTCAATGTGGAGGCTGTCCGGCTGGCCTCGCCCGTTCGTCCTGTCAGTGGGCAGGTGGCCGCTCCTTCAGCAGGGCCCGAGCAGGCACTCGGGGGCAAAGGCTTGCTGCTTATTGGGAGCTCCAATGTTAGGCAGGTGATGGAGCCCCTTAGGGAAATAGCGTAAAGGGCTGGAAAGAAATCCAACGTTCACTCGGTTTGTCTGCCGGGAGGCCTCATCCAAGATGTGGAGGCGGCCTTGCCTGCGGCTATCGAGCATACGGGGTGCAGTCGTCTGCAAGTAGTTGCTCACGTCGGCACCAATGATGCCTGTTGCTTGGGTTCCGAGGCGATCCTCAGTTCGTACAGGCGGCTGGCGGATTTGGTGAAGACCGCTGGCCTCACACGCGGCGTGCAAGCAGGGCTTTCTATTTGCAGCATTGTTCCCAGAGTGGATCGGGGGCCTTTGGTTTGGAGCCGAGTGGAGGGTCTCAACCAGAGAACCAGAGGCTTTGTCGACTCTGTGACGGTCTTGGCTGCAGATTTCTAGACTTGTGCTATTGGGTGGGGAATTGTAGGACGCCGCTAGATAGGTCACGAGTGTACTACACAAAGGAAGCGGCTACTCGGGTAGCAGAGTACTTGTGGCGTGCACATGAGGGTTTTTTAGGCTAGGCAGTAGTGCGAGGTGTCCTGATCAACACTCACCAGTCGATGTACAGGCAGGGAAATCAGGACACGCTCATTGTAATGACACTTTAGCTATCAAGATATTGGCAGTAAATATTGTGTCTACTGAGGTCGAAGTAGAATGTGATTGTGAAGTTATCTGGACACGTTTAACAGGGCTAGTGGAAATAAAGTTAATTGTGGGGTGTTATTACCGGCCACCAGGTTCCACCGTGACAGTTCTACAATCATTCAAAGGGAGTCGACATTCTGTATCGCAGAAGTACCCGCAGGCGACTTCAACCTACCTAGTATAGACTGGGATGTCTATGGATTCATGACAGGTGGTACAGACAAGCCGTCGTGTGAATTACGTTTGAATACATTATCCGAAAACTGTCTTGAGCAGTTAAATAGACAGCCAACACGTAATGGAAATATTTTAGACCTGGTAGCCACGAACAGACCAGACCTCATCGACGGTGTCAGTGTTGAGACAGGGATTAGTGATCATGATGTTGTCATTACGACTATGGTTACGAAGGTTAAAAAGTCGGTCAAGAAGGCTAGGAGAGTATTCTTACTAGAAAGAGCAGATAAGCAATTGTTAGCATCCCACTTAGTAAATGAATCGACTTCATTTACTTCCGGTACCATGGACGTGGAAGAATTATGGGCAAATTTTAAACACATTGTAAATCACGCATTGGACAAGTATGTGCCGAAAAAGCGGTTTACGGACGTAAAAGACCCACCGTGTTTCAACAGCGCATTTCGGAGAATGCTCAGGAAGGAAAGGCAGTTGCACTCGCGGTACAAGAAAGATCGGGAGAATGAGGACAGGCAAAAGTTAGTGGAGATTCGTGCTGCTGTAAAAAGAGCGATACGCGAAGCATTCAGCTACTACCACCGTCATACCTTAGCAAAAGATCTTGCTAAAAACCCAAGGAAATTCTGGTCTTACGTAAGATCGATAAGCGGATCGAAGGCTTCCATCCAGTCACTCACTGATCAGTCTGGCCTGGCAATGGAAGACAGCAAAACGAAAGCTGAAATTTTAAATTTAGCATTTGGGAAATCTTTCACGCAGGAGGATCGTACAAACATACTGCCGTTTGAGTTTCGTGCGGATTCCCGTATGGAGGACATAGAGATAGACATCCCTGGGGTTGTGAAGCAGCTGAATGGGTTGAAAATAAATAAATCGCCAGGTCCTGATGGGATTCCAATTCGGGTTTACAGAGAGTACTCTACTGCATTGGCTCCTTACTTAGCTTGCATTTGTCACGAATCTCTTGCCCAACGTAAAGTCCCGAGCGACTGGAAAAAAGCGCAGGTGACGCCTGTATATAAGAACGGTAGAAGGACGGATCCTCAAAATTACAGACCAATATCCTTAACATCGATCTGTTGTGGGATTCTCGAACATATTCTCAGTTCGAATATAATGAATTTCCTTGAGACAGGGAAGTTGCTGTCCGTGCATCAGCACGGCTTTAGAAAGCATCACTCCTGCGAAACGCAACTCGCCCTTTTGTCACATGATATTTTGCGAACCATGGATGAAGGGTATCAGACGGATGCCATATTCCTTGACTTCCGGAAAGCGTTTGACTCGGTGCCCCACTGCAGACTCCTAACTAAGGTACGAGCATATGGGACTGGTTTCAAAGTATGTGAGTGGCTCGAAGACTTATTAAGTAATAGAACCCAGTACGTTGTCCTCGATGGTGAGTGTTCATCGGAGGTGAGGGTGTCATCTGGAGTGCCCCAGGGAAGTATGGTAGGTCCGCTGTTGTTTTCTATCTACATAAATGATCTTTTGGATAGGGTGGATAACAATGTGCGGCTGTTTGCTGATGATGCTGTGGTGTACGGGAAGGTGTCGTCGTTGAGTGACTGTAGGAGGATAAAAGATGACTTGGACAGGATTTGTGATTGGTGTAAAGAACGGCAGCTATCTCTAAATATAAATAAATGTAAATTATTGCAGATGAATAGGAAAAAGAATCCTGTAATGTTTGAATACTCCATTAGTAGTGTAGCGCCTGACAGTCACGTCGATTAAATATTTGGGCGTAACATTGCAGAGCGATATGAAGTGGGACAAGCATGTAATGGCAGTTGTGGGGCAGGCGGATAGTCGTCTTCGGTTCATTGGTAGAATTTTGGGAAGATGTGGCTCATCCGTAAAGGAGACCGCTTATAAAACACTAATACGACCTATTCTTGAGTACTGCTTGAGCGTTTGGGATCCCTATCACGCCGGATTGAGGGAGGACATAGAAGCAATTCAGAGGCAGGCTGCTAGATTTATTACTGGTAGGTTTGATCATCACGCGAGTATTACGGAAATGCTTCAGGAACTCGGGTGGAAGTCTCTAGGGGAAAGGAGGCTTTCTTTTCGTGAATCGCTACTGAGGAAATTTATTTATAAGATGAGAGAGATTAGGGTTCGTACAGAGGCATATAGACAGTCATTTTTCCCTCGTTCTGTTTGGGAGTGGAACAGGGAGAGAAGATGCTAGTTGTGGTAAGAGATACCCTCCACCACGCACCGTATGGTGGATTGCGGAGTATGTATGTAGATGTAGATGTAGGTGTTCGACACAATATCGGCTATGCTATTTATTGTTTTCCAGTTATCGGGATTATGTATATTCTGGCTATGTTATTGTCGTTCTGTATAGGTCTCACTTGTGCTAGCCTGTTCCACAGCAATGTTACATGTTCTGGTGTCCCATTTTCTCCAAATACGCATACTTCATCGTTAGTTAGCCCCATATGGTTTAAATGTGCCGGATACGGCCTGTGGCCTGTCAGGAAATGAACCAACCGCCCAGCTTGGGTCGACATGTTTCAGTTGTAGTCTTTCGCGCACATCAGGAAAGAAGGAGTGTACTCGGCGACCCTTGTCCAATGCATCCCACTCTCTCCGCCATGTTTGAATCCGCCATTGTCTCATTTGTGTTTTGTTTATAATGTTGGTTCCCGTAATTTCAGTGACTTTATCGAACCTGTCCCTCTTAAGTCAGTAAAGTGCAGCTCTATAACGTTACTGTTATGTCTATAGGGCAGGTCCCTATCACAAGGCAAAGTGCCTCTAGTGACGTGGTGTTGAAGGCTCTTCTGATTCTCAGGAGTACACTACGTTGACATCGTCTTGCAGTTGTCTTGTTAATCTGTATGTTCAGTATGTGAGCCGAAGCACTTGCGGCGAAGCATGCGAAGGATTCAAATATCGCAATGCGATAGGTCCTTATCGTCTTAATAGGTAATTTGTACTGAGTTGTATTTAGTCTTGCTAGTTTGTGCATAATTTTGGAGGAATTGTCAGTTGTCAATTTTATATGGTGGTTGAAAGTCTGTTTTTCATCAAGATGCAGTGCGAGACAACGTGTGGTTTGCTTCCTCTGTATGCTTGTATTTTCTAATTTTAGAATTGGATTCCTCTGTCGTGTCCCTCTGAGCAGTGAATATACAGTTTTGTTGGGAGCTATTTTTAATTTATTTCCTTTGCACTGTTAATTTTCTGAAGCAGTTGCGTGCCCTTGGTCTCTGGTGCTGCTCTCGAGTTGGCTGACACTACTACGAGCAGGTCAGCTGCATAAGCCATCACATCCCTTACACTGTCATCACTGTCCAGGGTGTTCAGCAAGGGCTCGATTGCGATATCCCAGAATATTGCTCCGCAGATCGAGCCCTGTTATTCTCTTGAAAACCTTGCGTGTACCAGCCCTCCATTCCACCACTCTGCCTCTGCAGTAGTCGAGTAGGCTATTGTAGAGGGAAGCTAATAGCCTCATTTCCCTTAACCTGGCAAAGAAGGACGGCCTCAACAAGTTGTCAAAAGTCCTGGCTATGTCGATTAGTATGGATGTCATGTATTTGGTTCAAATGGCTCTGAGCACTATGGGACTTAACTGCTGTGGTCATCAGTCCCCTAGAACTTAGAACTACTTAAACCTAACTAACCTAAGGACATCACACACATCCATGCCCGAGGCAGGATTCGAACCTACGACCGTAGCGGTCACGCGGCTCCAGACTGTAGCGTCTAAACCGCACGGCCACTCCGGCCGGCCGGCCGGTGTGGCCGTGCGGTTCTAAGCGCTTCACTTTGGAACAGCGTGACCGCTACGGTCGCAGGTTCGAATCCTGCCTCGGGCATGGATGTGTGTGATGTCCTTAGGTTAGTTAGGTTTAAGTAGTTCTAAGTTCTAGGGGACTGATGACCTGAGTAGTTGAGTCTCATAGTGCTCAGAGCCATTTGAACCATTTGAACCACTCCGGCCGGCGCCATGTATTTGTCGCTGATGCTATTTGTAACTTTCAGTGCTTGGTTGACGACGTCTTCTATTGATCTGTCTTCCCTGAAGCCGAATTGATGGGGCGTTAGGCCGAGGAGGTGTCTGTGCGGTTGTAAACGGTCACACAGGGGCCTTTCCTGTACCTTGCCGAGAGTGTTTGAGAGACAGATCGGTCGGTACGTTTTGGGGTCTGTTGGCGCTTTGTTTTGTGATTTCCTGATTATTACTACATTAGCAGTTTTCCAGAGGTTTCGAATTCTGCCTGTTAGCGGTGCCTCTTTGAACATGTTAGTCAGAAAAGGTGTGATTTGTGTTACTGTTTAATTTAATGTTTCTGAAAGTATTTTGTCTGGGCCGGGTGCTTTTCGGTTATTAAGCTTGCTGATTGCCGTCGCGAGTTCTTCTTGCACGAATGGCATGGTTACACTTTTACTGATGTGTGGTTGCCTCATGCTCTCTCTTAGGTCAGCGTGGTGTCGCTCGTCTTGTGTGGGGTCATCATCTGGGAGGAGCCTGTTCAGATGATATTCTGCTGTGCTTCTCCATCCTCTGGTCATTATGCCGTCAGCTTGTTTTAGTGTTGACAGAACTGTCGGTGTCTTAACTCGTTCTGTTTCTATCTTGAATGGTTGTCCCCAGATGTCGTTCTGTTGCTGGATTTTTACAAAATTCGTCCAGTAGCCTAGCTTTGTTGTCTTTAATTGTTTTTGGTATTTCTGTTTAGCGTCACGATACAGATCAAGTCTTATCTGTCTTCAGGAACTGTCATTGCTCGTTGGTAGTACTTTCTTTTGTCCCGTGAATCCTTCCTTAGTCTTGCCAGTTCAGTCGACCAGGGTTGTTTCTGTGCCCACCAAGTTTTTATCCATGGTATAGCTGCTTCCTGTGCTCTTTGTATGATATCTGTCGTACATGCATTTTGTGATCTATACTGCATTGAGCAGTGTGTAATGACGACGCCCCAACAATATCTCGAACTTTTTGCCAGTCGGCTCTTCCTATGTGTAAATGCTGATGTTCATGGTCCATGTTATGTGTATCGATATACCTGTCCGTGGTTATGACGATTGCTTGTGGTCGCTGTGTATGGCTCTATCTAATAGCCTCCATGTATTGACTAGTGGAAAAGATTTTGCGTTCCCTAGAGAAAGGTTTATGTTACTTACACCACCGGCGTCTCCGCAGTAGGTAGGTGGCTGACTCTCCCTATTCAGTATGAAGAGGTTGCAGTCATTTACTACGTCAAGCACTAGTTGCCCTCTGTCGTAAGTTCTATCTAAGTTCCACAAGGGGGATTTTGCGTTGATATCAGTTAGAATGAGCAGCCTTTTTCTTTCTGAGTGTCGTACAATGTCTTTTACTTCGTCTAAGAAAGGTTCTATATCATACGAGTACTGAGCGTAAATAGACGACATGAGCCATACATCCTGTCTGTCTGTTATAGGAACTATCTAAAATTTTACTGTAGCAGATAGGTTTGAAAAAGGTGACTCGTTTCGAGATATGAGAGTGTCAGAAATATGATTCGCTAGTGGATGTAATCATTAAAGGACTTTTCCATCAGATACAATGCAAGTATGTGGTTGAATGGAAAGACTTGATTCCAAATCATGGACATCATTTCTACCGAAAGCGTAGCACTAGAGATCTGAAAAGCTAGTGTACATTTATTACGATTTCAATCAGCGCACCGTCTACTGTTTGTGATCCTTCCCAATCAACTATCGCCTATAACCCAGTCGATATATCACTGAACCTCTGACATAGCACCGAGACATAATGCATTACAAATACTGGAGAAATATATAGCGGAGGCATGAGGGAGTTGCAAATACTGGTTCCATACCACATTCCTTAGCTGAATCACTTTCCAAATTCGGTAATTTTATTACGAGGTTGCACCGTCGGCGACGTGCAACCGCACTGTTGGTCGGATAATATACACTCCGACGATCACCGTCTTTCCTCAGTGTCGCGGTATTTGTCTGGAAAAATCACTTCATTTGGAGGTAATGCCATACCACGATTTATAAAGCCGGTATAACTTTTAACATGGACACTTGTGTGCACCTGTAGAACCAAGACCGCTTGTGATAGTAGTATGGTCGTGTTTTTTAACATCTAGTGGTTTGCAAGACGATTGCATCTTTCTTTCTAAGACACAGTGGTACCACTCGCAAGAAAAACTAATGAGACATGTCCATCGCTGATTTTTGGTCAGGATTATTTCGTATCGCCAGCAATCAGTTGTTGGCGGAGTATTATACTTAGTAGCAAGGGATGCGTTATAGGTTTGCCTTGAGCTCAAATGGTTCAAATGGCTCTAAGCACTTTAGAACTTAACATCTGAGGTCATCAGTCCCCTAGACTTAGAACTACTTAAACCTAACTAAGCTAAGGACATCGCACACATCAATTCCTGAGGCAGGATTCGAACCTGCGATCATAGCAGCAGCGCGGTTCCGGACTGAAGGGCCTAGAACTGCTCTGCCACAGGGGCCGGCTTGCCTTGACCATCAGGCTTATAAAGTAAGTGTGTGTGTTCTGACATGGGCAAAGGGAATGACTATGTCCAGTCGTAAGGAAGGTATGCATTTAACATGGAATGCTGTGATAGAAAAGGGGAAAGTATGTCAAGTAATAAGATTGGTACAGATACTTCTATTTCCAGAGCCACAGCCGTCAGCAGTGTGTACATACCTCGCTCATTGTCGAATGTCATCCAGTTGAAACCGTGGCCGGTTTCCTAGGATGATCCTGTCTGCGCCAGTGGCCTGTGGCGGGAATGATTCACGTTTCCGACAAACAGTAGGAGCTGTCGCAATGTAGAGGCCTGCTGGGATGCAGGAATGTAGCTGACGTAACCGTGTTGAGCTCTAGACGGCCAAATAGCAAACTAATACTTAGTATGTGTTAGATAGCTTCCGTGATCACGTGGAAATTTGAGAAGATTCAATATGGACGTATGTTTGCGCTGGACCATTATTCCCTCCCATGTAAATTGTCCGCTTGACTGCTTCTAAACATTTCACGCCTTCATTTAGGTGAGAGAACATCGATTGTGGTGTGTGCATCCAGCAGGTGAAAGACGGGTGGAACACCAACTGCTGGTTCTCTAGACATGAGAAACACCTTAGTTGACTATGTAAATTATAGGGATGATTTAGAATCTGCTACATCACCGACATCGGTATTCGATGTGGAAATATCAGTTACCTCTATTTTTGTCGAGTTTTCATGTAAAGGTCTTCGCAGACGGGATACGTTTCTAGTTACTCAATGGTTTACAGCACGCTCCACCTCGCTAAAGTTTCGGGTTTATAGAGAAATGATTTCCAATCTATATCTTCGGAATTATGTTGCGCAAGCAGTCGGTAGCATACTGCTAAGTGCTTGATATCGGGAAGTATCGCGTAAATGGTATAATATTCTGGCAAACCATGTGAAAATACACGTATTCTTGTAATCCCAGAGTCTGGAGATGGATGTAGAAGGCAAGCGAGCAAGCAAATAGGTCGGTTCCAGAAACAGTGACGCCTTTGTGCGGAGGGGAACCGACCCAGCCTTTGTACAACAGTGTTTGCAGTATATTTACGAGTGTCTGGGCTCGCTACTGTGTGTCCTATGACGAGGGAGGCAGAGATTCAGCACGTCGATAGCCATAAGGGGAATGAAACATTTTTTTACGTGAAAAATTATGCGCGAGGAGACATATCCACTACATTACTCGGTATCAGACTGCGGCAGCAATCCTAATATTTACTTGCAGTTACAATGATAAATATATGTCTGGTTCCCAATATTCTAGTGAATCTGGAGATGGCCGTAGAAAGCGTAGCAGCAAGCAAGCAGATCAAGGCTGGAAACAGCATCTCAGCAAGCGGCTTTGTTCCGAGATGGGACTTGCCCATTCTTTGTATACCAGTTCAGAGGGTCCAAGAAAGCTTTCGTCTTATGACGATTTGGCTCATGCGTCCCGTTGGCGGGTGAATTGTGAACTAATACCCAGTTTGCGTTGAGTTGCCTTCGAAACTGCGTGTGTCGCGTGTATACTCTGCGTAAATTTGAGAAGATTCAATATGAAGAGTGTTTACACTGGAAGTATTGATAGCATTCGAACACCTATCACTTAGGTCCTCCTGGGGTGGGTGCTCATTCACGGCCAGTTGGCCTCTCTCTGGCTGACACACGCTTTTGTGGTTGCGGTCATGGGCTGTATTACGGGGGCAGTTTCCTCCGTCGGCGCTGCGCTGCGGCACAGTATGTGGGATGTATTTGACGATCTATACACCAATTTTGCAGGCTTTAATTGTCAGTGCAATATGGCGATCTGTACAAAATAGTGTTTTGCCGCTGGAAGTCTCGTCTGCAGAAAAAAAAAACGGCGGACAATGCTCCCACACTTGCAGCAGCAGCAGCAGTATGACAGGTAAATTGAGTAAGAGACGGGCTGTCCCATTAAGATCATCAAGAAGAATGTATTCGGTGTTATTCTGAGCTATTTTCGTGAACAGATCCTGGTAGGACCAGAATTTCCATGCAGACAACCTGAGAAATCACGAAAGTTCCTACAAAAGCGACTGTTAACTATTTCTGCAGCACTTTACTATTTCCGAGAGGTAGACTTGGCTCTCATTTATGTAGACATGTGATTTCAGTATAAAATTGAGAACCTTTTAGCTGCGCCTGCTAGGGTGAGTCGCTATGCAAACGTCTTGCTGAGGGTGATCCGCTATGCAAACACCTCTCTCAGTGCTCGACCTGCAGCTCTGCGTCATTGCGTCAGCAACGGTGCCTAGGTGAACACGTATTTCGACAGGTATTTCTCAGGTGCCATGTATGGAAGGGATGCTGCCGCCTCATCCTTTCGGGACCCACTGCGCGTGGTTCGGCAGCTGACGGCCGCGCCGTCACTTCACGGGGGCTGCCAGTGCAACCGGACTCCTGGGAACATGTTCGGTAGCGTCCAGTGGGCAGGGGATGGTGGGCGGTGGGTGCTTCGCAGTCGAAAGATTTTTAACTGTGTAATTACGTGTGATATGTGTTTCGTGAGATCCTTCCTCTCCACCGCAGAGCTGCCAGTTTCCAGGTAGAGAAAGGGAGGGGAAGAGGAGAGGGGGCGAGGGGGGTGGGAATGGGGTGGTGAGGATGGTAATCGACTTCCTGAATAATTCTTTAAATAAATAATCAAACTCTGTTCCATACACTGCCTTCAGTCCTCTAAATTGCTTAAATAAACAATATTCAACATATTGTCTAAACTGTTTAAACAATATTCCATACAAAGCAAACGATTTCCAGACAAATTCCTTAACTAAATAAATAAACTATCCATACACCGCCATAAATAACTAAACAATATTCGATACATTGTCTAAATTGTTTAAACAATATTCCATACACTACAACCGAATTCCCTCCAAATGACCGATCAATGAGTCTTTTTCATACTTATTTTCGGGGGTGGAAGGGGAGGGGGTTTACCAGAGGGGAGAGGTTAATTAATTGATCAATTTAATTAAGTAGTCAAAGTGGTAAGAGTGAGAGCGGCTATCCAATAACTCAGGCCTGAAAGTGTACCTGTAGCAGTGAGGGGGTTAGGGGTTAGCTGAAGGGGGAGGGTAGTGGGAGGGAGTGGGGAAACAATAGGTTAAGTGCCCGTCAATGAAAAGGAAGGATCCTTTTAGCAGAACAATAGGTTAAGGACCTGTCAATAAAAGGAGAACAAAAGGTTATCACCTGTCAATCAAATGAGAAGAATAGGTTTGCCCCAGATTGCATTAATGAAGCAATGCTCCAGTTGCTTTTCCTGAATGCACGCCACTGCTGTCGGCCAAACTTAACTAACTCCATCGGATAGTGTTCCTTTGAAATCAAAGCGGCCTTAATTAGAAGTGATAATTTGATCAGCCAGATGGACCAAAGAGTGTCATCTAGCACAATGGCGGGTAAAACAGCCTCACGTAGATGGCGCCATAGTTACGAAGGAGATCTGCCATCAATCCATTCTTTGTAAATGACCTGGCGCAGCTGTTGTACAGGTGTGTCGCAGACGTCTGCTATAGGTGGGTATGACCGGATCAATCCATTCTTCGTAAATGACCTGGCGCAGCTGTTGTACAGGTGTGTTGTAGACGTCTGCTATAGGTGGGTATGACCGGATACCATGAGATCTGAGTTGGGTCTATAGACGTCTGAATCGGATCTGTACCCAGAAGCTTAAACCCGACTCAGACCCACATTATTTTGTGGTTGTGTTCATTTCCCTCTAGTCGCAAGAAGGTTTGTTAATCATTTATAACGACATTAGAAACGCACGTAACACTTGTGAATCATGAACAAATAGGTACAAAACTTGAAGGCAGATACGAGAAAATATCAGTGTACTGTACAACAGCGTAAAAGCAAACAGATTCATATGTGTTTACATGAGATGTATTTTTTATCGAATTAGAACAAACATGCACTATTTTGTGATTTCTTTTTACTTATAGAGTTGAAATTAACACACGAGAAGCTGCATTGTAACACTAAACATTTAACAATTACCTTCTATCAACGCATTGTTTAAATTACGATTTATCACGAGTATGAAATCAGTTCTCTGTATGTTTATAATTACTGTTAATGAACGAAAGTTCATTAACATATTGAGGATTTATTCTTGATTATTTTTCCTGAATAATGTTACCTCCATACTAATTGTCCTTTCACCCACAGCACTGGTAGCAGGAATAGAAAATATATTTTTTTCTACTTGTGATAGTTTGGGAGTATTGAGGATTTTTTCTCCACCAATCAAGGAGTCGATCGTCGTCCAAGTCTGATGTGTGAATTACTTGATACACAGACACACCGTCACTTCGTGCTTCATCAGCGTCGTCACGCTCAGTGTCGTCAACAGTTCTGGTCCTCTTGAATTCTCTATTCTTTGTCTCGTCAAGTTGCTGCATTTCGACTGTACTTTGTGGAATTCTCCTACAAAGATCTCTATCAGGTGATCGTTCTTCTTCTTTTTCTGCTGGAGAGGAAGGAATTCTCATATTTCGAAAAGGTGGTGTGAGGAACGTAGCGATCACGTGATTCATCACAAGATTAACTTTCTGATGCATGTAGTGCGAAGTTCTCGTTGCCAGTTTTTTCATCATTCCAAACTCGTCCAAACCTCTGAGAATGCCAGACAAGTGATAGTAGGAGGCCATTCTCTATTGTAGGACATTCCCCCTATCGCTATTTGTCTGATTGTGAAACGGTTTTAAATAACCTATCAAATTTCAGAGGAGATGCTTGTCTATTCCATCTGCTTTTACAAACTTGTTATTTCCCTGCAGCATCCCCTTAATCTGTTCGAATCGAGACAACAGTGTCTCCAACATGGTTATTTTTGAGTTCCAACGTGTATCACATTCTAGGTGCAGAGACTTCTCTAATTTTGACTTCACTCCCGCACGTTTCATATATGGTATTAAGTTTTTGTAAATCGATATATGTTCAATCCATTCATAACAATTTTCCCCCAACCAATGATATGTATCGAAAGTGCGGCGTAAGACTGTCGTGAATTTATTTGTGCAAGACATAACTGCCTTTCGTATTCCTTTAACGCACTCACGACACCAGACTACTGATCCTTACCCACACTAGCTTCGACAAGTGTACCTGTAAAATATCTTCTCCTGTCTTGGGCTCGTCTATAAACTTTAGAGAAAGAAGTACTCTGTTCACAAGGGAGCACTCCTCATTAATGTTATTAATTGACACTGTAGTATAATGTACTTTTCTAACATCATTTGTTCATATGTCCGTGCTGGCTAAACATCCACCTTGTGTGGTTGCTACAACAATTTTCGGAAGGGTAGTTATTCTTGCAATTCCTGCACTGTTGGGAAATTCTCGAGCAACTATCGTAGGGTGAGGTACAAGTTCTTTGGTGTTTATCATTTCGACAGTTGCTCCCAGGGTGACAGCCTCCTAGGTGAGTTTAATAAAGCCTCGCCCCTCCAAAGCTTCTCACGTTTAGTGTCACATATTGCGCAGTGGCCTTCTTGAAATGATCGCTCACGTCCAGAGGTAAAGATATAAAATTGCAAAATGTGTAAAGGGTTCACAATATCGTCGGTATTATTCATTGCAAGTCTCTAGCGATAGACAACAAGATAAAGATAAATAAGACGAAGTCTACGACAGTATATAGGCAACGGTCTTGTCACAGTGGATACACCGGTTCCTGTCAGATCACCGAAGTTAGGCGCTGTTGGGCGTGGCCGGCACTTGGATGGGTGACCATCCGGGCTGTCATGCACTGTGTAAGTTAGCCCCCATGCTCCCCACAAAAAATTTTACAAATTATTTTCGGCAGTGACCAACACAGATTTGAAAAAAATTTTCATAATTACAATAACAAAGAAATCAAATGCACACACTTATCGATACAATGTTGGTCAAAAGCTAAAATTTTCTCACAGTCCATAAAGACAGTCCTGATCATTCATCACAGTAAAATTGCAGTTTTTTTTCTCAAAGTCTGAGCAATAAAAGAAAATGCACACGGAAGTAGTGGATTTCCATGCAGTCTTGAAGAAGTAGTGTTGTCCTTCAACGGAAAGACAGTGCTGACTCTTGACATGCAGATAGGTAATGGGCCACAACAGAGCAAACCCACAGCAGAGTCATTCGAAGTTTTGAAGAATATTGATTGGTAGGTCATCACAGAGTCCTGGTAGAGATTATGGTATTTGTGAGCCACCAGAGGTGCAAACCCACTGCAGTCCTTGTAGAAATAATGGTATTGGTGAGTCATCAAAGGTGTAGACCCACTGTAGTCCTTGTAGAGATGGCTAGCAGCCATCCGTTGCGACTGTGCAGGTGCACAATCACCATCGAAGGGTCTTGCGCAGAATATAGCAAGTCCATAAACCACCGCTTGTGCACTCACAAAGTTTTTTTTTTTTAATTGTCCTTAGAACCAGCAATGCTGTTAACCAGTCCCTTGCTGAATTATTAACACACGTGCAAACACTATCAGTCCCTACTTCTCACATATTGTCCATATACTATGACCAACAGAAACGTGTGCAGTGAAATGTAACTTACAAGTTACTTAATTTGATGAACTGGTGACAATTACAATTTTATAACATAAGAATACACATACAAAGATACAAAATACATCATTAAAGAACGTAACAATACAGATAACATTTGTAGTAAATCAGGCTTTACAGAAGCATAGAAATAAACATGTACATCAGTGTTACAAGAATTATGACATAAGTACATACATAAAAGATCAGAATAACTTTTGAAACATCAACTTCACACATGAGCATTAGAACAAAACAGAATAAATAATGTCTAAACATCTTTACAAAGTAAATAACACATTATCAGAAAAATTCTACAATGTAAATCTTATTAGCTAAACACATAAAGACAGGAAAAAGACAAATACACAAGGGTACATAAACACATAGCAGAATAACACAGGAGGAAAGGACAGTGTTTGTTTTCAGTGTGACATTTGGTACTGCAGTCCAACACAAAACTTCATTCCATAGATCTTTCGTCTTATTTCAACATTTGTTTCCACCAAAAAAATCCTATCAAAGCATGCTTTCTGTATTTATATGTTCACATATTTCTTACCTCATTATTTATTTTCCATTATCATACCTCTTCATTTATTTCCAAGAAAATCCTACCTAAACCTGTTGTCCCTAAACCCTACTTTTTTGTTCATATCCTCTTTCAAAATACTTTTTTGGCCAAACCATTTTCTTATAGCTTCTCAATGCATTTCTTCCAATTCATCACAACTTGTTCTCTCATATAGCCTACCCCATCTTAAGGTAACTTAAATCTACTGAGCTCAGATGGAGGCAATGCAGCAGCATAAAACAATTAACACAAACAGCAATGACAAAAAATGCAAATTGGCAAAGCAAGCAGCATATATATATATATATATATATATATATATATATATATATATATATATATATATATATATATATATATATATATATAAAAGTTAGCAAAGCAAATGTAACATTATCACTAATATGAGCCAATCTGCAGCAACAAGAAAAATTAATCAGTAGTAAATCTGGCTTAACAGAGTAATACAAACTGAAATTTAGTAGCACTATGCCTGGTAAACAGCAGCAGCAAATGCAATAACTTATACCTAAACATGACAAAGCTCGAGCAGAAAAAACATTACAGTAAAAATGGCCATATTTAATACCTGTGTCACATCTTAATACGAGAGTGATGCATCACCTTGATTTATCTACGAAACAAATTACCCAGTCATTGACAAAAATTATGTATGCAATTCCTGTGAACGGAAATATCTTTTTGTGCTCCCTCTTTTTTTTGGAAGTAGATCATAAAATGCTTATTTACTGGATCTGTAGGCATAAAATATCTATATTAGTACAACTATTAAATTTTATTTTAAGCAATGCTGCAGGGCAGCTAGAAACTAGATATTAAACAAAATGAGCAAATAAACACATAAGGCAAGGCGTGAAACGTCATCACTAGGCAAATGTCGTCTCCAAAGGCAGTAAAAAATCTCTCAACTAGAAAGACAATAGATATAAAATGTTACTCATCATTTCATTAGGCATTTTAGTAAATATCATAAATTAAGAGCTCCACAGTGTAATCATATGTTTTCAAGTTTGAGCGTGTCGTATTTGCGATGCTTTCGACAAAGAAATGTCAATAGCGAGGCTAATGGCCTCTTTATTTCTCCACCTAATGGCTTTCTTTTGTCAGACGACTATCTCTCAGCTGGGCGCCCAAAACGCGTTACATCAAGGTCACTTACCTTTCTTACTGAAATATTTACGACAGCAGTTTCCGCTACAGTGACAGTTTGATACAAATAAAATTTCACAGGTCGAAATATTTGCGTTACAAATCTGTAGAAACAAAATACTATTAATAGAACAGTGTCCAAAAAATTTTCATCGGCATTGTAATACATTCACGCATTTACACACATTTCATAACTCTTAAAGTACAATTCTTGGTTTCCAACATCCTTTTCATAAATCAGAGTCCCTCACCACTACTCCTTATTCCTTACCTTATTACACATGTACATATTCGTCGACACGTCAATCTTGCAGCGACACTTCAATATTTCATCATAATAAATACACAGCATAATCAAATTCCTCATATAGCATCAGCTTATTGATCATAAACATACCTCAACAGCATAATACACATCGTCGTCGTAATAATAACATCGTAACAGATCAATCACATCTCAAAATCGTCGTAGCTTTCTGCATATTTTAAAACCTAAAAAAAATTCTCTGCTCATTTCAAAAGTGTTATCTACCTCAAACGTACTTTAAAAATCATGATCCCATAAAAATACGTCATTCAAAGCTCTCATAGTCTCACAATGGTTCTGAAGAAATATGGAGAGTTCACGAAGTACAGATAAAATACAATTTGCGAGTATCTGTGAGCTGTGAGTACCGGGTGTGAGTCGTGCTTCGGTAGCTCAGATGGTAGAGCGCTTGCCCGCGAAAGGCAAAGGTCCCGAGTTCGAGTCTCGGTCGGGCACACAGTTTTAATCTGCTAGGAAATTTCATATCAGCGTACACTCCGCTGCAGAGTGAAAATCTCATTCTGGAAAATACAATTTCATAAGTGTGAAGTTATCCAACGGTGTAATTGCGCAAACATGTGTCACTGATGTAAAAGAAATGTTTATCTCTCATTTAAATGATCAGATAGCTGTGTAATTTGTGTGTTAGAGAAATATGGTACCGATGTGTAAAGTTGTATAAGCATATACCATATTAGCTAGGGCTCCTTGTGCTTGCCAAACACATGGTACACAAAGTAGGCATGTACCCCCTGAGGATTAATGTAATTATACCCTCAGGAGTTACAGATTACAGCAATGGAATGAAATGTATCACAGAAAACCTATGTATCATTGTACTTCAAATATCTTTAAAAATAAATGATTTAAGTACAAAATTAATCACTCAAATACGTGTACTGTAGCGCTAAACTGTGCGTCTTGTTGTAAGATAATCTCTGTGGAAGTGTTGTAGTTATCGTCCTCCGAAAGCTAAGTTCTGCAGAAGCCAATGTACTTACCTCATGATAAACAAAAGTGAAATGCTTTGCGTATAGATATCTTAATTATTATGCTTATTGCCGTGATGAAGAAAGTACTGTGCTGTAACGTATTGTTGTGCTATGGAAAAGGCAGTCTCATTGTAGCTACACCACAAAAGTTACTACTAAAACATGTTTTACTTTCCAGAATAATACAGAAAAACTGTGCATATATAAAACAGAAACACTGCAAAAGCAACATTGTAAATTGTCACTCATTAGTAGCGTCGTGATAAAATCGTGTAGCTGTCACATAAGCTAACCACTGTGTCATCTGGTATCTCACTAAAAGTACTTTAAATCTAGAATGTATTTTCAAGTAAATCAAAATGTTGCATTAAAATCTCATTAGCAGTACCAGTATATGTTCTAAGTATGTAAGCCTTATAGCCGTTATGTAATCGTGCAACTAACAAGCAAGGATGTACACACACAATAACACTGTGACGTCTGTTCACTATAACAATGCATTCGTAATTTCTGTTTAAATAAGTTCTCTTGGTTTTTGACTGGATATTTAACTTCAAACATTGTTGCATGTTAACAGATTCTAAGTCTGACAAAGCATACTAGTAATGTAAAGTGAAAAGTTATATGGCAAAGACAAAGTTAAAAAGCAGATTATCTTTCAATAAACGGTTTTACATGTGAAATGTGGCGTAAACCTTTACTCTTCCTACTACGCAGAGTTTCAACTTCAACGCAATTATCATGTGGTATACTTCGGATTCTGTAACGTCCATTGTAAACAAGAAAGAATTTGTGACTCAAGTGTTTCTTCTTATGTGACAATGAATGAGCTTTAACGAGAACTTTCTGAACATTATATAATTTGTTTGTATTTGCTTTACCGTGTAGTTCTCTCCTTTTGTCTGCTGCAGATTTTATATTTTTAATAGCCAAATCAGTTATGTCTTTGTGTCGAAGTTTACGTGTATTCGGGAAAGGTACAAGCTCTCTGATTCTGTTCGGTGGTTCTTCATTCTTCAGTACAAGAGTAGGTGGTAAAGCAGTGAAGCAATAAGGCATTTCATTCAGCACGTTTTGAAATAAGTGTAAATATCTGTCCCAATGCTGATGCTTTCTGTGACAATAAAGTCTACAAAGCTTATTGATTTCTTTCATAACCCGTTCGGAGGTGTTACAATGTGGTGAGTACAATGAAATAAAAACAGGTTTGATTTTATGATTCCGAAGCATGTGTGACCAAACAGCAGATCAAAATTGCGGTCCGTTATCTGAAATGATTTTAGCAACGTGGCCAACTTCACGTAAGAAATTTTTGACAAAGGCGTTAGATACAGACCGTCCAGTGGCTTTACGTAACGGAGTGAAAGAAACAGATTTTGAAGTAAGTTCAACAGCGACTAGAACGTACGAAAATCCATTCGATGTTCTGACAAGGGGTCCCAAGAGATCAACAGCAGCAAATTCTTTTAATTTAGAAGGAATGATAGGTAACAACGGTGTGAGATAGTAGACGGTTTCGCCTTTTGACAAAGTTTACAAATAGACAAGACTCTTCAAATTCTCTTTTCCATATTGTTAAAATAACAAGTCGACCGAAAAATATGATAACATTTTCGTGGGCCAAAATGTGCATAGCTGAAATTAATGTACCAAATGAGCTTATTAACAAAATCGTCAGGAATGCAAAGTACCCATAGCTTGTCATCAACAGTGCAGCGTTTGAACAGTATGTTGTTTCTAACCAGATAATAATGCCGAATCTGTGTGTGTCTTTTCATGCCATTTGCTTTTGATGTCTTTCCAGATCGGATCTTTATCTTGTTCATGAGCAATGTCCTTTAAAGATGTGGAGATGAAGTTTTCAAAGGCGACTTTCTGAATGTAAAGAATACTGAAATTTTTCTCGAGGTTGCCTTCTGTGTTACTTTTTCTCAAGCCCACTCGGTGCGCGTGACAGTGCGTCCGCAAAAATGTTCTCCTTGCCGGGAATGTAGACTATTGTGAAGTGGAATTCTTGCAGAAACAATGCCCAACGTTTTAACCTGTCATGATTTAATTTTGAAGACATAAGAAATTGTAATGCACGATGATCACTGTATACTTTTACGTGCTTACCAGAAAGAAAGAAAAGGAATTGTTAAATGCCCAAACGATAGCTAAAGCTTCTAATTCAGTAACGGAATATTTTTTTCAGATTTTGTTAGCACTCGGCTAGCAAAAGCAATGGTTTTCTGAACAGTAGTGTCATTTTCTGTAGCTTCTTGAAATAAATGGGCACCAAGACCGACTTTAGAAGAATCCGTGCTAAGGCAGAAATCTTGTGCCAGATCTGGATGAGCTAGTATTGGCGCGTTAAGTAGCGATTCTTTCAAAGAACTGAATTCCAACTGTGATTGTTCGTCCCAGTTCCAAATAGTATTTTTTCCAGTGAGAGAACAAAGTTTTGGTGTAACTAGAATTTGCATATTCAGAAAACGACGGTAAAAATTTACGAGACCTAGAAAACTGCGGACTTGTTTTTTTGTGGATGGAACTGGAATGGCTCTGATTGCTTCTAACTTTTCTGGATCCGGCTGAATGCCTTCAGAAGAAATAATATGTCCCAAAAACTTCCCACGCTGTTGAGGATGCGATTGTGTTGTTCCCATGAGGCTTCTGCTATCAGAATATCGTCCACATATAAGGTGATGTGACGTTTTAAGAACTCAGGTAATATGGAATTTAGCCCGCGAATGAATGCTGCCGAAGAAATGTTCAAACCAAAAGGAAGTTTCCGAAACTGATAACAAACGCCGAAACAAAGGAAAGCTGTGTATTTTCTACATTCTGGATGAAGTGAGATCTGATAAAAGCTGGATCTGAGATCAATAGAAGACAACACTTTTACACCATTAAAATTTTGAAGAAGTTCTAAAGTTTGCGGCCTGTCTGTTTCAGGAATGATGATAGTATCGATTTGTCTCGAATCTAAGACAAGCCTGATCGATCAATTTTTCTTCTCAACAACATGTAATGGATTGTTGTATGAGCTTACTGCAGGCTCAATAATGCCCTCGTCAAGCATAAATTGTATTTCTGTTCTAACACGGTCCCTGTAATGCGCCGGAATTACGTATGGTCTAACACAAAATTTAGTATGCTCACGAACACGAAATTGGTATTGAAATCCCTTGATTGTTCCTGTTTTGTGAGTAAAAACTGTGGAATGTGCTTGTAAAATCTCAAAAAGGGCTTGCCAATCACTGTCATTACAATTCTCAATTGTTTGAATTTTATTCTGAAGTAACTCATTAGTATCAAATGCGCCATCGATATCATCCCTGTCACTACTTGCAGAGTGATTGTTAGTGTCAAGTTCCGTCGAAAATTCCGAACTGTTGTCTAACAGGAGGTAAAGCCGATTAATTTCTTCATCGTGGTTTGAGAGCCAATCTTCAAATTTCAAAGCTATTGACTTACCTTCTTTCTCTAAACTTATTTCAGCATCGTGAAAGTTTAAGATTGCTTTGTATTCATTCAAAAAGTCTACTCCCAATATAATTTCCGTCGACAATAATGGAACAATAAGAAAGTTCATAGAGAATCTGTGGCTTTGACAAAAGAATTCTAAGTTGGTTTGTTGGCGTACATCAGCACTTTTTCCAAAGATTGCACCTTGTAATTTAATCTTACGTAACGGAAGTGTGGGGCAATCGTTCGATTTGTTGCATTTGCTAAAGGCTGTTTCACTAATTACTGAAATGGGACTGCCAGAGTCAAGTACTGCCGTAAATTTTACGTCATTTACTGTAATGTGAATCACAGGATATGCAATGTTGTTATGTTTTACGTCGTGTTCCTGGAGTAAGATGTCCCTAATGTCTTCCATTTTTACGTAATTACTAGCTACGGCAGCTGCGTCGTCAGTTTCAGAAGTAAGTTTTGTGGAAGCCAGTGGTATGAGTCATTGCCTATTGCCTCTTTGTTGGCGCGTGTCGTTATTGGGATTTGGAGACCTAACTTCTACAAATTCACCTTGTCGAGAGGGCCCCGATCATATCGTCTGTCGTCATGTCGGTAGATTCTATAGTTTCTTTCTTGTCGGTCACGTGGTGGAGAATTTCTCCCTGAATCGTAACTGTGCGCAGGACCGTTGCATCTAAAGTTATTCCATCTCCCTTGATAATAATTATTTTGGTTCCCATATTGTCTGTTTCTCTGATTGTCTCTGTGATAGTCACTACCGCGGAGAGGTGATCTTTCCCTGTAATTATTACTACTCTGCCAACGGTTGTCATACGGGTGGTGTCTGTTTTGGTCACGATTTGTGTTGTGAGAATAGCCCTGTGGTGTACAGTTATTATTTCTTTCATCACGGAATTGTGATGGATGTGACCTGTAATTGTTGTGTTCCTATTTTCGCGTTCTGCGATTGTCAGTGTCAATTTCCAATTCTTGTAACAGTCCCTGAAAAGCTTCAACGTCATCTTTGCAACGTCCTGCCAAAATAATATGTCGTAAATGTTCAGGTAGTTTGATTAAGCAAATGCGGATGAGTTCTGAGGGGCTGTATGGGTTTGACAGGTACTGATTCTTGTGCAACATGTCTTCAAAATATTTCACAAGACTGGAAAATTCAGATTGTTCGAAATGTTTCATCATTATGATGCTATGTTTTACTCGGTCTTGTGTAGCTTGAGACCAATATGCTGAGAGGAAGGCATGATAAAATTCTCCTTCACGGTGACAATCGTGAATGACCGATCGCATTCTTTCAGCTGGTTCATTCTGTAAGTAGCCACACATAAATTCTAATCTGTGCTCTAATGACCAGTTGGGAGGAAAACAATGAGAGAATTGATGGAGCCACGCTTGTGGATGAATGTCATTGCCAGAATTCTTAAATGTTTTGATTTTACGTGTAGTAATGAACAGCTTACAGTCAAAATCATCGTGTCAGCGAGTAGCATATAGGTCATTGTTACGTCGTGTCGGCGGTTCCATCTCAAAATCCGGTGCACCTTGCCAATTTCTTTCATAATTTCCGAAATGCCCTGTGTTATTATTTTGTGGCTTTTCCGTATTTCTAACTCCCTCTTCCCGTGTTGGAGCGCAAGTGTCCTCTGAAATATGTAATTTTTGTATTACTTGTGCCAACTGATCTTGTACTTCCCGGATTTCACTTTTGTATTGCGAATTTCTTAATTTGTTCATACTCTTCTGTGTCAGTGATGGCTACAGGTCTTGTGTCATTCAGATCATCATCTACCATTGCAGATAAGTTAGTGAACTGATCCGAAAGTTCGGCTACTTTCTCCGATAGTGTACTTATTTCCTCAGTGTGTTTTTATGAACCAAGTTTCAGATTGTCCATTTGTGTTGAAATCGTATCTACTGCGTCCTTTAAGTTTTCCTGAGTTTTTGCAAGTAGCGTAACCGAATCGGTAGATGCAACTGAGTCAATTTTAGCCCACAAGGTCTCATGAATTTCATGAACAATGGTTTGCAGTTCTTTTATGGCTGCTTCGTGATTCTGTAATGCATTTTCATGCCGCGAAAAAATAGGATGAAAATGCTCACAAATTTGTGTTTTTACGTCATTACAGACTTTTTGACATTTCGATTCAATGTTATGTAACTCAGTAGTTAAATCTTCACGTGTTTGTTCAAGTGAGGTGTCTAAGTTTTGAAGCTTTTGCTGTGTTTGTCTCTGATTTTGTTCCATTGTGTCTAACTTTTGAAGCTTTTGCTGTGTTTGTTTCTGATTTTGTTCCATTGTGTCTAACTGTTGCTGTGTTTGTCTCTGGTGTTGTTCCATTGTGTCTAACTTTTGAAGCTTTTGTCCCATTTGTTGCATTAATTGTAATAACAATGCACTGGTGTCTGAAACATGTTCCTCAGTGCTATTCGGCAATGCATTTGAACCGGCAATATTCGCATTTTGAAAAGCAGAAAATGTGTCTCGACTTATTTGAGAAAACGGCGAGGACCCAATACCTGAATCTACAGTATTTGCAAGATTGTGTCCTGTCATTTCGGATGACACAAGCTGTTGCCGACCGATCGATCGATAATGCTTCCCTGTTCACTAATTGTTTCACTGCCTACACCATTATTTGCAGTCCGTTCTATTTCCGTACGCACAATTACCAAATTACTACTTTGAACATTAGTTAATTCATTACACGGTGGCGCTAACACACTGCTTTCGTCTTCACTGTCATTTCTCAGTTTACATTGGACCCTAGTATTACGTTTTTCACACGCCATTATTGTCACACTATTTCACACGACAACACAGAAAAGCACAATTTGAAGAGCAAAATAAGAAAACACATTAACATAGCATTGAAAATGATATCTCGTTAATTGCAAGCGCAGCTGCGAAATACTTGGTGCAAATCTACATGCATGCCACAACTGTTTTACTGTACAAGAATGAAAAACTACAACTACAAAGGAAATTCTCTCTACAATTACGCGCTAGCAATAAAGAAAGGCTGCACTAATTGCACAAACTACAAGAAAAATTCAGAAGATTCCAGTGAGGTATCCTCGGCTAAGGGTCGACATTCTTTTGTAGGGATTTTTGAAAGTCAGATTGCGTTGCGCTAAAAATATTGTGTGTCAGTTTAAGGACAGTCATGTGTAACTGTTCAAAGGGGACGTTTCAACCGTTGACATTTTTCGGGGTGCACTCAGCCTCCTGATGCCGATTGAGGAGCTAATCGACCGAACAGTAGCGGTTTCAATCGGAGAAAACCATCATAACGACCAGGCGAGCAGTGTGCTGACCACATGCCCCTCCTATCCGAATCCTCAGCTGAGGATGACACGGCGGTCGGTTGGTCCCGATGGGCCACTTGTGGTCTGAAGACGGAGTGCTTACGACAGTATGTATAATAAATTTTTACCTGTTTTTAAAATCTCTTCTTCTGTCGGAACACGCTTATCTTCGCAGAATTTTTTAGTCAACGTACCTAATCAAATTCCTATTGCCCACTGATGACTTGTATGATAATATGTGCTTGCATTTCACGCACTGAACAAATCCAGGAATACTAGCGCTACCTTGATTACTCAGTACGTAAAAATTATCTCAGACTTTGCATTTTGCTCTTGGATTTGGGTGTTTGATAGGTGTTAACTCCCCCTTCATAGTACTTTTTTAATATATATATCCTCCACTTGCGAAATGGATAATTCAGCCATTGCTTCTCAGTACAGTCCGCAGTAAAAGATACACAATTCCAATTCACAGCAAGCAAATAGTCAAGAAAACTCCGCGAGCGCTAACAAACGACTAAAGAATTGTCAATTGCTGAACTCCGGGTGAAATGAGTCAAAGGAACTAAGGAGCATATGTCCGTTACAGACCCGGTCAGATATGCAAATACACGACATGTATAAGTAGTTAAGCAGCGTGCACACTTGTTCAACTCACGTTACAGTCCCAGACCTTCTCCGCTCAGATCCGCTTATACGCAATAGAACCTACTCGGCGGCATAGCTGGGTGCACTACTGTGTCATAACAGAGCCAGACGCGGCGCGGCAGCTGCAAACTAGTGCCGTATCTGCCGCATGCAGACCACAGGTGTTTTGCTAAGGCGTTGTAGAGCGCTGACTTCGCGGCATCCAATTTCCCTGTGCTCGGCGGTGTGTGGGTGCTGTCACCGACTACATGAGCATAGGCACCGCGTCGCACAGTGTTGTGGAACGTCCACGACAATTCAACGAAAGAGCTGCTCGTCATCTTCAGGTGCTCACTCACGTGTTGCTGCGGTGGCACGCCAATATAGACGCTGATTCGCTAGAAAAGCGCAGACGCCAAGGGGCGGAGCTATAACGTCATCGTATCTAATCACTGAGTACGGCGACATCCAGTGACCCGTGCCGGAGAAACGGGCGACAGTCTTCGCATCCGCGACGTGGGAAAAGCACCGCCGCAAATTGCGACCCAGCGTGCGCGGGCAGACTGTTGGCCCCCAGTTTAATTTGCGGACTAGGATTCGCCGTCTGTGTTGACTCCGATTCTTTCATCTGCCGCCGAAGATGCCTTAGTACCGCCAATGCTGGTTCCCATGCCTTGCTGAGCTGAGATCCCGTATCTATGTTAATCAGGTCATAACTGATACGTAATTCGACTGCTTCTTTAATGATGGAGTCCCACTACGTGGAAGCAGACGAGACGATCTTTGCATGTCTGTAGTTCATGCTATGTCCCGTGTCGGAACAGTGTTCAGGAACAGCAGATTTTTCTGGCTGATCCAATGTGGTGTGACGTCTGTGTTCAGCGTATTTATCCTTAACTGTGCGACAAATCTGTCAGTGTATGATTTCCCATACTGGCATGGGATCTTATACATCCCTGGTCTCCTTAGATCTAGGTTGTCTTTAACAGCGCCCAACATCGTCTGCACTCGCGCTGAATGGCGGAAGACACATTTTATGTGACATTTCTTGAACAGCCTGCCGATCTTCAAGGACACGCCACCAACATAAGGTAGAAAAACTAAACCACCCTCGTGGAGTTCTCCATTTCTTCTGGCTTTTCTTGAGGTTTTGTGTGCAGACTGAAATGCATTACGAATCTGTTTATCAGAGTACCCGTTTTGAACAAACACAGAGTAAAAATAGCCAAGCTCCACTGATAAATTCCCTGCACCTGAGATAACTGTAGCCCAATGAACGAGAGTTCATAATACGCTACTGCGTTCAGGTGGGTAACGGCAGCTCGTAGCTCGAAGATACAGATAAGTGTGAACTGTTTTACGGAATACACTGAGACCCAAGGACTCATCTTCTTTTCTGCGGACTATGACATCTAAGAACGGAAATTCTCCATTTTTCCCCATTTCCATGGTGAAGCAAATCCTCAGATGGAGAGATTTGAGGTGTTCCAGAACTGCAGGGTGTGTTGCTGTCCCATGTGGCCATAATACAGAACTCTCTTCTACATGCGAGAGTTGGAACTTTAATAGTGGCAACTATTTATTTACAGATCGTACAAAATAGATACGTGTTTCAAAGTTTTACAGACCTTCAAAGTAGTCACCAGCATTGTGTATAACAAATTGCCAGCGAGGTGAAAGTCGTAGGATACTCTTAACAGTGCCAGTCGTGTTGACAGTTGTGCCGTGAAGTATTTTCTTCAGTTTAGAAATCGAGTTGAACTTACGAGGGCTTAAGTCAGGGGAGTGCAGTAAGTGGTGTAGCACTTAGCAGCCCCATCAGTCAAACAAATCACTAACCGTTTGCACTGTACGTGCTTGAGCATTGTCCTGCAAAATGATGGTCAGGTCCTGCAGAAAGTGTCATCACTGAAAACCAAAGGTTCTGAAGATATATGAACAACAACTTTGTAGTATGGTCACATGGGTCAACAAAGCTTCCTGAATTTCTGGAACATCTTAACTCTCTCCATCTCAGGATTTACTTAACCATGGAAATGGAGAAAAATGGAGAACTCGCTTTGTTAGATGTCTTCGTCCGCAGAAAAGAAGATGGGTCCTTGGGTCACAGTGTATTCCGTAAAACAAGTGATACTGACATATATCTGCGAACTACGAGCTGCCATCACCCATCTCAACGCACTGGCATATTGTGAACTCTCGTTCGCAGGGCTAGGGCTATGTATGATTCAGGGAGCTTATCAGCGGAACTAACCCATTTTTGCTCTGCGTTTGTAAAAAACGGGTACTCTGATAAACAGATTCGTAATGCATTTCGACCTGCACACAAAACCTCAAGAACAGTCAGAAGAAACAGATAACTCCACGAGGGTGGTTGGTTTTTCTTCTCAAATGTTGGTGGTGTGTCCTTGAAGATCGGCAGGCTGTCCAAGAAACATCACATAAAATGTCTTCCGCCCTCCAGCGCGAACGCAGACGATGCTGGCTTCTGTTAAAGAAAACCTAGATCTAAGGAGACCAGGGATATATAAGGTCCTGTGCCAGTGAGGGAAATTATACATTGACAGATGTGTCTTACTGTTAAGGATAAATGCGCTGAACACAGATGTCGCAACAGACTGGGTCAGCCTTTAAAGTTAGCCGTTGCTAAACACTGTCTGGACACGGGACATAGCATGAACCAGGGACAGACAAAGATCCTTTCGTCTTCGTCCACGTAGTTGGACCCCATCATTAAAGAAGCAGTCGAAATAAGTAAAGGACATGTGATTTCAGCTCAGCAAGGCACGGGAACCAACATTGGCGTTACTAGGGCACCTTTGGCCGCAAGACGAAAGAATCCGAGTCAACATACACGGGGAATCGGGGGTCCGTACCCTTAAACTAGGGGACAAGTCTGCCCGCGCACGCTGGGTCGCGATTTGCGGCGACACTTTTCCCGCGTCGCACGTCCGAAGACGGTCTCCCTTCTGTCCGGTACAGGGCACTGGATGTCGCCGTACTCTGTGATTTGCCTACAATGACGTTGTAGCCCCACTCTTGGCGTCTGCGCTTTTCTAGCCATTCAGCGTCTATATCGGCGAGCAGTAAGCACCTGAAGATGACTTGCAGCTGTCTCACTGACATGTTGTGGGGCTTCCGCACGACGCCAGAGAACCAAGGAAGGAGTTATTATCTCGGGAAAGTCTCAAACAGCAAACATCAGCAGAGTTTGCAATGTTACTCAATGAAGCCGGTAAATTAGATGTATCTTCGACGATGTCGCGACTTTGTAAAATGAGCTCAGTAATTTAAAACTACGTTGCCGTTTGTTCCGGTCGGAAGGCCGGTTAATTAGGTATGTATCCAGGTTGTAGTGGAACTCCACTCGCCTCTTTAATGCGCTGTGGCGGCATATTCAGTCCGAACTCGTGGCACGTTCGCGGAGTGGCTGTAAGAGCAGAACACATCCCGCGAGGCCCAGCCGTCTGGGATACGAACTGTGTAACTAACGGATTCGACTGGCACGGAAGAACAGGGAAACACACACTAGTGGTCGTTATTCAGTCCGAGATTTGATGTTTGAGCGGAATCCTGATATATGGAGCATTGTGGTCGTCGTATGTGAAATAGCAAAGTACGTCCAGTAGGCGCGAATATTGTTCGGGTCCGTGGCCGCCTTTCACTTCCACTGCATGTTGATCAGGGGACAAGAAAAGTTTTAGCGGTTCACTGTGGTAGTCACTGTTCTGATGAATTTCTCCAAAAAATGATGTTCTTTTAGATGTTGCGTTGTTGGTAACGTCGCTTTTTTGGGGAGTACCCTTCGAAAGCAGAGACAAAATTAGCTACGCTTTCCGGAATCATCACTGTAGGATTCCTTGCGGCAAGTGTGCTGCATGTCACCGATACACTTGCTTTATTAATACCACGAGTACACTTGACATTGCATTCGTACAATAACATGAAAGTCAGTAAACAGAAGAAAAGATACAGAGAGGGAGTACATTTTACAAGATTTTATACGTTTCGCGTCTCCGATGGGTGGAGTCCCCACAGATGTCTGTTGCAAACTGAAAGATGCAGATAAAACCACGATTCAAATTTGACGCTAGTTCAGAATGTTTAAAAAACTAACATACACTTACCTCAGAACCCACCGTGCCGTGATATGCGAGTTGTGTAAATCTACACCTACATCTACATCTACATCTACATCTACATCCATACTCCGCTAGACACCTGACGGTGTGTGGCAGTCTCGTGCTGTTCGTGGAAAGAAGGATTGTCGGTATTCCTCTGTGTGGGCTCTAATATCTCTGATTTTATCCTCATGGTCTCTTCACGAGATATACGTTGGAGGGAGCAATATACTACTTGACTCCTCAGTGAAGGTATGTTCTCGAAACTTCAACAAAAGCCCGTACCGAGCTACTGAGCTTCTCTCTTGCAGAGTCTTCCACTGGAGTTTATCTATCATCTCCGTAACGCTTTCGCGATTACTAAATGATCTTGTAACGAAGTGCACTGCTCTCTGTTAGATCTTCTCTATCTCTTCTATCAATCCTATCTGGTACGGATCCCACACTGCTGAGCAGTATTCAAGCAGTGGGCGAACAAGCGTACTTTAACCTACTTCCTTTGTTTTCGGATTGCATTTCCTTAGGATTCTTCCCATGAATCTCAGTCTGGCATCTGCTTTACCAACGATCAACTTTATATGATCATTCCATTTTAAATCCCTCCTAATGCGTACTCCCAGATAATTTATGGAATTAACTGCTTCCAGCTGCTGACCTGCTATATTGTAGCTAAATGATAAGGGATCTTTCTTTCTATGTATTCGCAGCACATTACACTTGTCTACATTGAGATTGAATTGCCATTCCCTGCACCATGCGTCAATTCGCTGCAGATCCTCCTGCATTTCGGTACAATTTTCCATTGTTACAACCTCTCGATATACCGCAGCATCATCCACAAAAAGCCTCAGTGAACTTCCGATGTCATCCACAAGGTCATTTATGTATATTGTGAATAGCAACGGTCCTACGACACTCCCCTGCGGCACACCTGAAATCACTCCTACTTCGGAAGACTTCTCTCCATTGAGAATGACATGCTGCGTTCTGTTATCCAGGAACTCTTCAATCCAATCACACAATTGGTCTGATAGTCCATATGCTCTTACTTTGTTCATTAAACGACTGTGAAGAACTGTATCGAACGCCTTGCGGAAGTCAAGAAACACGGCATCTACCTGGGAACCCGTGTCTATGGCCCTCTGAGTCTCGTGGACGAATAGCGCGAGCTGGGTTTCACACGATCCTCTTTTTCGAAACCCATGCTGATTCCTACAGAGTAGATTTCTAGTCTCCAGAAAAGTCATTATACTCGAACATAATACGAGTTCCAAAATTCTACAACTGATAGACGTTAGAGATATAGGTCTATAGTTCTGCACATCTGTTCGACGTCCCTTCTTGAAAACGGGGATGACCTGTGCCCTTTTCCAATCCTTTAAAACGCTACGCTCTTCTAGAGACCTACGATACACCGCTGCAAGAAGGGGGGCAAGTTCCTTCGCGTACTCTGTGTAGAATCGAACTGGTATCCCATCAGGTCCAGCGGCCTTTCCTCTTTTGAGCGATTTCAATTGTTTCTCTATCTCTCTGTCGTCTATTTCGATATCTACCATTTTGTCATCTGTGCGACAATCTAGAGAAGGAACTACAGTGCAGTCTTCCTCTGTGAAACAGCTTTGGAAAAAGACATTTAGTATTTCGGCCATTAGTCTGTCAACCTCTGTTTCAGTACCATTTTGGTCACAGAGTGTCTGGACATTTTGTTTTGATCCACCTACCGCTTTGACATAAGACCAACATTTCTTAGGATTTTCTTCCAAGTCAGTACATAGAATTTTTCTTTCGAATTCATTGAACGCCTCTAGCATTGCCCTCCTCACACTACCTTTCGCTTCGCGTAGTTTTTGTTTGTCTGCAAGGCTGTGGCTATATTTACGTTTGCTGTGAAGTTCCCTTTGCTTCCGTAGCAGTTTTCTAACTCGGTTGTTGTACCACTGTGGCTCTTTTCCATCTCTTACGATCTTGCTTGGCACATACTCATCTAACACATATTGTACGATGGTTTTGAACTTTGTCCACTGATCCTCAACACTATCTGTACTTGAGACAAAACTTTTGTGTTCAGCCATCAGGTACTCTGAAATCTGCTTTTTGTCACTTTTGCTAAACAGAAAATTCTTCCTACCTTTTTTAATATTTCTATTTACGGCTGAAATCATCGATCGCTGATTCCCTGTTCTGCGTTAACTGTTTCAAATAGTTCGGGTCTGTTTGTCACCAGAAGGTCTATTATGTTATCACCACGAGTCGGTTCTCTGTTTAAGTACTCAAGGTAGTTTTCAGATAAAGCACTTAAAAAAATTTCACTGGATTCTTTGTCCCTGCCATCCGTTATGAACGTTTGAGTCTCCCAGTCTATATCCGGCAAATTAAAATCTCCACCTAGAATTATATTATGGTGGGGAAAACTACTCGAAATATTTTCCAAATTATCCTTCAGGTGCTCAGCCACAACAGCTTCTGAGCCAGGGGGCCTATAGAGACATCCAATTACCATGTCTGAGCCTGCTTTAACCATGACCTTCACCCAAATTATTTCACATTTTGGATCTCCGTCAATTTCCTTCGATACTATCGCACTTCTTATCGCTATAAACACGCCTCCCCCTTCACTGTCCAACCTGTCTCTGCGGTACACATTCCAATCTGAGTTTAGAATTTCATTACTGTTTATGTCTGGTTTCAGCCAACTTACTGTCCCTAGTACTATGCAGGCATTTATTAATGAGAGCAGTTCTGTGACCTTTCTATAGACGCCTCTGCAGTTTACTATTAGTAGATTAATATTGTTATTCCCTGTTGCATTTTGCCTACTCATACCTTGCCGCGTCTCAAGAGACATCTTGTCGGGTCTAGGGAGGGAATTCTCTAACCTAAAAAACCCACATGTGCACTCCACACGTACTCCGCTACCCTTGTAGCCGCTTCCTGCGTGTATTGCATGCCTGACCTATTCAGGTCGAGAAATTTGCACCCCAGATCTCCGCAGAATCGTCTGAGCCTCTGGTTTAAGCCTTCCACTCGGCTCCAAACCAGAGGACCACGATCAGTTCTGGGAACGATACTACAAATAGTTAGCTCAGATTCCACCGCACGAGCGAGGCTTTCCGCCTTCACCAACTCCGCCAACCGCCTGTATGAACTGAGAATGACCTCTGAACCCAGACGGCAGGTGTCATTGGTGCCAACATGAGCAACAATTTGCAGTCGGGTGCACCCAGTGCTCTCTATCGCCGCCGACAGGGCCTCTGCCACATCTCAGATGAGAACCCCCAGCAAGTAGACAGAGTGACACTGGCCTTCTTCCCCGACCTTTCCACTATTTCCCTAAGGGGCTTCATCACCCGCCTAACGTTGGAGCTCCCAATCGCTAATAAACCCCTCCCCCCGTGTGCCTGCTCGGACCTCGCTGAAGGAGCGGCCACATATCCACTCACAAGCAGAGCGGGTGATGCCACACGGTCAGCCTCCACATTGGCCCTCCACCTCGTGCGCCGCGAACGCCGCTGAACCCGCCACTCCCCTTGGGGAGAGGGTGGCCCAACCGCGCCCGGTACCCGCGAAGATGCCTCGACAGCAGGGACAGTGGGTGAAGCATTTAACAACCGGGGTGTACCATGCGATGCACCAGACTCCCCACTGCCGCTACACTCTGAGGCAGCAGCCTTAAGATGGCTGACCACGGCCATCAACACGTTCAGCTGTTCGTGAACAGTTGCCAGCTCCTCCTGCATCCGTACACAGCAGTCACACATCCTATCCATCCTAAGAAATCAATTTACTGTAGAGAGTTAATCAACTTTTGACTAGACTGCTAGTTCACTAAAGGTTGCTGATAGTTGACTAAATTGTGGTTGCTAGACACTTCTTGTAGAAAACAATGAAAATAGCACTACCTGTATCTGGACTGTATTCAAATCAAACACTAGCACTACTGGCACTGTGGCTGACTAAAGGGACTCTCTCTGACTGTATTCAAAATAAACACGAAATCTATGGAACACTATTATTAGTACTCGATAATTAAAGCTTCCTAAAAGCATAAACACACGGAAGAAGAAGTGACAAATAAGAAAAATACAGTTAATACTTAAACTAACGTAGCTCGCTGCACAGCAGACGTGACACAGACGGCAGTTACGATGACACTGACACTACTGGCACTATGGCTGACTAAAGGAACTCTCTCTTACTGTATTCAAAACAAACACGAAATCTATGGAACACTATTACTAGCACTCGACAATTAAAGCTTCCTAAAAGCAAAAAAACACTGAAGAAGAAGTGACAAGTAAGAAAAATACAGTTAATACCTAAATTAGCGTAGCTCGCTGCACAGCAGACGTGACACAGACGGCAGTTACGACGACACTGGCACTACTGATATGTCATTTTCTCCTTTAGACAAGTCCACGCTTGAAGACTGATGCGGCAGTCGCGGCGATTCGTCTGCGCAAGCGCAACGTTCCTCGCTGTCGCCATATGGGCGTTGCTTTCAAGGTGTAAAAGGCAGAGTGCCAAACCGACGCCTCTGCGTAACGCGACTCTACCAATGGGTCGTGCACCCTGTCCAGTAAGCGCCAAATTCCTATAACTGTTCATGCTGCTTTCCAGTCTATTTGTGTACAAGAACTGTAACAGAAGTTTTAGCTATTCTTAATCTACTCATACGGTTTATACTACTGTGCTTCTAGATCGCTATTACCACGAATAGTAATATTTGTATGTTGATATTCTCATTGAAAACTGCACATAACATTTCAAATTCGCATTGGCGATGAACTGCTGGCAAATGTAAGAACAATTACGAAGAAATAGACAACAGAGGCTAGATACATGAATGGTATCTTAGTTCTTGAACTTTCGCACATAATCACTAATATCGTCGCATCTGCTTCATTTCACAAATGAGGGAGCATCATCCTTCAGCATGAAGTAATGGTAGCGCATAATTTATACCCCCCCACCAAAAAAAAAAAGAAACGAAATATCGAATCACAGTGTTTCCTATATTCCGCCCTTACATGTTTGGCTACGTACTGTCATGCTCGAAAGCCAGTAAGTTGCCTACTTTTCTACATTACTGGGTCACAGACCTACTGCAAGAGCAGTAGCAAAAAACCTGCTTCTCTATCATGCAAATAGCTGTACGGTGCGTGGAAGAAGGTATTTTTTACGTTTTATACAGCGAGGTGACAAAAGTCACGGTATAGCGAGAAGCATGTATACAGATGACGGTAGTATTGCATACACAAGGTATAAAAGGGCAATGCATTGGCGGAGCTGTCATTTGTAGTCAGATGATTCATGCGAAAAGGTTTCCGATGTGATTAAGGCTGCACAATGGGGATTAACAGACTTTGAACACGGAGTGGTAGTTGGAATTAAACGCACGGGAAATTCCATTTCGGAAGCCGTTAGGAAATTCAACATTCTGAGATCCACAGTTTCAATAGTGTGCCTATAATACCAAATTTCAGCAGCCGAAAGTCTTCACTTAGCGTCCGAGAGCAGCGGTGTTTGTATACTGTTGTCAGTGCTAACAGACAAGTAACACTGTATGAAACAATCGCAGAAATCAGTGTTGGGTGTACGAGGAATTGGACGTACAGGGAGCATATCCGATAGGACAGTGCGGCGAAATTTGTCGTTAATCGGCTATTGCAGCAGGCCACCAACGTGAGTGCCTTTGCTAAAAGCACGACGTCCCCTGCAGCCTCTCCTGGACTCGTGACCATATCGGTTCTACCACAGTTGTCTGGAAAAACAAGACCTGGTCAGTTGAGTCCTGATTTCAGGTAGTTACAGCTGATGTCAGGGTTTGAGTCTGTCGCAGACCCCACGAAGCCACCGACCCGTGTTGTTAACAAGGCACTGTGCAAGTTGGTGTTGGTTCCATAATCGTATGGGTCGTGTTTACATGGAATGGACTGGATTCTCTAGTCCAACTGAACCGATCATTGACTGGAAATGGTTATGTTGGGCTACTTGGAGACCATCTGTGGCCATTAACGGACTTCATGTTCCCAGACAACGATGGAATTTTTATGGATGATAATGTGCCATTTCACCAGGCCACAGTTTACACTTACATACAGAAAACAACTCTTTCTTTGTGGTAGTTTCGTGTAGTTATAATAACATCTATCTTAATACCTTACAATTTAATTCTACATTAGAATCATCTAATTGTTTCTCCAGCTAGTAATTTGGCAACTACAAATAAGCTATGTTCTAGAATTCCATCATGGATCTAATTTTCTGTCCTGTAAAATATCTTTTACAGTCAGTTTCGTTTCTTTGTGCAAATCTTCTAGTAGCTGAGTCACTAACCCCAGCATAGTAAAGCGCTAATATACAGGGTGTCCCATAAAAAACACTGACAACACTTAGTATGTTACGCAGGAAGGCACACTGATTGGTTTTCAAGAAGGAAAACACACGACTGGGACACTGGAGAGTGTCGAAGTCTGAGAACAAACAGTTGTGATAGTTTGTTCCGGCTCGTTTTGGTCTCTTACTACAGAAAGTATAAAACCATTTAGCCATCTGTATACTGCGGCTGAACAACCTGAGGCTAATAACATTACCGTGCATGCGCTACATTCCTCCACACAGCCCTTGGGTTCATCCTACTCTGGACTTGTGTGGTGTGCCAGTGTACTAGCGTTGTTGACATCAGTGTGACAGCTGCAGAAATGACCACCGACATGGTGCTTGCATATGGCAAAGCAGATTGCAGTAAGCCAGCTGCTGCAAGATTGTATGTGGAATGTTTTCAAAGCTGACATACTCAACACCATTCCACGTTTTCAACCATCGAGAGACGCCTCAGGGAAGCAAGGAAGTTGTACATATGTATTTTCTGCCTGAGGTGCGTCCATTCTACAGTAAGTTGCGAGTACTGTCCCCACTCTAATGTGTGTCCTCTGGTAGGTACTGAAACGTGATGCACGTCGTTCACAATCGGTTTGAACGCTACAGTTGCAGGGGGACGTGAGTAGTGGGCTAATAGGTCTCTGGCTGCACTTTTTATGTGAAACTGATGTCAAATGAATTACGCAACTTAATTAAACTGATCAATTAATTGACCCCACCAACCCTGCGGTTGAAGTCGTGGGTTTTCCCCAACTAGCACATGGGCCATCGTCGTCCCCCTCCATTACTGTCCCCATCCCTCCCCTTCCTCTTCCCCACCTGCCCTATTGGCGGGAATTTTGAATTTTGAGGGGAAATTCAAAATATGGTGGGAGTTTCAAAAATTGTACGAATTACTACGTCCCAAGTCTTTGCTGACGTCCCAGCCCACCCCCAACCTGAGAATCAGCGTGAAATTCAAATGGCAATGCCCTTTGTGGGACTCAAACCTTGACCCTTCTAGATGGAAAGCTCAAGGGCACCCCTCTACACAGGGAAACTGTCCAGATGAAGGAGAGGAAGGTTGGGTTGTTGTACATTACGTATTCTGTGTTGGGGAACTGAAGCAAAGATCGGTCCTAATTACACAACTATATGCATAGCGCTGTACGCAAAGTGCACCTAAAATCACAATACAGCTCAAAAATTGGCGACGCCATACAAATGGTGCTGCCCCGCTGGGAAAAAATTCACAGTATCATTCGAAACTAATATCAGATATACTCGAAATAAACTCTACATAAGATTATCCCTTAACCTGCAAGCTGGCGGGAAAAAGACTGCATTGGAATGTACTATTTTTATTTTTGGCGGGAAATGTGTTCAACTAATGAGATGTTGGTGTAGGATAGACTGGAGTTTAGTAAGTGCATTTCCTATAAGTATACAGCTGAGGACTGTGATTATCACTGGTTGGAGTTCACTACAGGAGCCTCCCATTGCATTGCTTATCAAACACCCTGGTGCTCAAAATTCAAGTAATTGATGCTCCCTTGTATTTCTCGACAACAACATCCTGTTCTACTGCCCTAAGAGGTCACCTTGGTGTAGCTGCTTACTAACGTGTGCATTATAAGAAGGGACAGGGCAGCTAACCATAACTGAAGTGTAGGAAGGCCAGTACACACTAGCACTGCTGATGGAAAATGCTTCCCTGTTCCAGTTACACATAGAAATTGTCGTGAAAAAAACAGCACTCGTAAACAGGTCATAATGCAACACAATCACCAAAGATTGGGAAAAATCATTGTAATAACACAAATACCACAAAAACCGACTCCAAAAGGTCACACTAGGAGAAATGGGCGGCAACTGCATGTGTGTTCTCCTTGATGTGTGGTCACAGTGTAACCAGCTTCGAGCCAGTCTTACCTCCCCCCTACCACACCTCATCCCTCACTCTCTTCGCTGTAGGTAGGGATACAGGCCTGTTATATCTTTTGCTGTTGGTACACGAAGACATCCATTTGGTGGCAGTGATATACTGTCTCCAGTCTGCGGAAATCAGTCACAGATGGACAAAAGACTCAAGAGCAAGCTGTTAAACATATTTCTAAGAAAGACTGCTCCCCCTCCCCCCTTTCCTGGAACAACAACGAAATTCTGTACAATGCTTTCTCAAATGTCTGCTGGTTAGGAAACAGGCAGCTGCCACCACAATCCACCACCTGCCGCCAACTGCCGTAACTGAGAGAATAATCTTTGGACCACTGCTGCACAACCCAACCAGCAAGCAGAGCATTTGAAAAGCCGCAGTTGGAGCATCCTCCTTACTGGAGCACGAGGCAGTCCGGACGGTCAACACGCCAGAGAACAAAGTAAGATAAATGATGACTATAGCAACTGCGTTTTGTTTATCTAAAAGTGCAGCTGCGCCCCACTCCCCCTGCTGTGACCGATTGCTTCCGCTGGCGCCAACCGCTCTGTGAGGGAATACGTTTCAATGTAACGGTTGTGTTTAACGTCAGAACACTTGATGTAGACGAGCATTTATTAAAAAACGCAATCACAATGACAAAAAGTCTTGTTTACATGAAGAGAGGCGCAGTCCATTTCCTTTTATTTTTATGAGCAAAATCGACATAGTTTGAGAGTATTCCTCCTGTTCAAATTATAAATCGTCGTGCAGGAGGACATTATATTGTTTTCAGACGATTGAATTATCTGTGTGGAATGGCATTTGTACAGTCATGCTTTCACGTTTGACTGCAGGGTACAGTTCGCATCTCCCTCTCTCCCCCTGCATCCCGCAATTCTGTGACATCCAACAACGTGAAGAAAAAAAACTACAGCACTGCCACTGAATACAGATGACCAAACTGCAGAGGTTAATGTGTTAACTTACCTGACATCTTTTATTCATGTGCACCCTGCATAAAATGAAAAACTTCCACTATTTTGCAGTGAAAACTATCAATCACTGAAGAATGTCCTCGTCAATTCGAAACTTTCATCAAAGTATAGAAAAATCGGAAATTTAAACTCATTCTAACGAAACATCTATGTTAAGCAATTTCTCTCAGTTTTGTGGACAAAATTACATGTTTTCAGAGCGTTCCTGGCATTCGAATCAGTGTCCATAAATAAATTGTCCAGCATGTGTGTATTACAAACATTTCAGACATGCAAAATAACACTGGAAAATATAGTCTTTCATGCTACCTGCTCATATGTCGGAAAAAACTCATTTTACGTTCAGCAACAGCAAATACAATTCAAGCGGAAGTTGTTGTTTTGGTACACTATGGCAGGTCCCATTTTACCTATACGCTGCTACATCATGCTGGTCTTTACGAAACATAAAAACAAATGATGAGAGCATGTCTTATTATAGACCTTCCTACTGTCACTTAGTAGAGAACCCTATAAGATTCCACTGATACATCGAAAATAAATACCGTCTGCACGTCGACATCTGACATATTTGTTCCATATCTCGCCTCTACCCACCTGTCTGTAAGGTTTCTGTCACCATCATTCGCAATAGCAGCAGATTCTTGTGTTGTAGTTTCGTAAGTAATTTGACTACTTTATAATTAGATGTTATGAAGTATGAAATAACACAGGAGTCGTGATGATATACACTGAAGAGCCAAAGAAACTGGTACACCTGCCTAATATCGTTTAGGACCCTGTCAGCACGCAGAAGTGCCTCAACATAATGTGGCACGTACTCGACTAATGTCTGAAGTAGTGCCGGAGGGAACTGGCACCATGAATCCTGCAGGGCTGTCCATAAATCCGTAAGAGTTCGGCGGGGTGATCTCTTCTGAACAACACGTTGCAAGACATTCCAGATATGCTCAATAATCTGTATGTCTGGGGAGTTTCTACGATTGCAGGTTCGAATCCTGCCTCGGGCATGGATGTGTGTGATGTCCTTAGGTTAGTTAGGTTTAAGTAGTCCTAAGTTCTAGGGGACTGATGACGTCAGAAGTGCCCAGAGCCATTTGAACCATTTTGTCTGGGGAGTTTGATGGCCAGCAGAAGTGTTTAAACTCAGGAGGTCGTTCCTGGACCACTCTGTAGCAATTTTGGACGTGTAGGATGTCACATTGTCCTGCTGGAATTGCCCAAATTCGTCAGAATGCACAATGGACATGATGGATGCTGGTGATCAGACAGGATGCTTACGTGCATGTTAACAGTCAGAATCGTAATTAGACATATGAGAAGTCCTATATCACTCCAACTACAAACGCCCCACACCCTTACAGAGCCTCCACCAGTTTGACAGTGCCCTGCTGACATGCACGGTCCATGGATTCATGAGGTGGTCTACGTACTTGTACCCATCCATCCACTTGATACAATTTGAGAGGAGACTCGTCCAACCAGGCTACATGTTTCCAGTCATCAACAGTCCATTGTCGGTGTTGATGGGCTCAGACAAGGCATAAAGCCTTGTGTCATGCAGTCATCAAGGATACCGAGTGGGCCTTCAGCTCTGAAAGCTCAAATCGATGATGTTTCGTTGAATGGTTTGCACACTGACACTTGTTGATGGCCCAGCATTGAAATCTGCACCAATTTTCAGAAGAGCTGCACTTCTGTCACATTGAACGATTCCCTTCAGTCATCGTTTGGTCCTGTTCTTGCAGGATCTTTTTCTGGCCGCAGCAATGTCAGAGATTTGACGTTTTATCAGATCCCTAATATTCACGGTACACTCGTGAAATCCTCATACGGGAGAATCCCCACTTCATTGCTACCTCATAGATGCTGTGTCCCATTGCTCATATGCTGACTGTAAGACCATATTCAAATTCAATGGAATCTTGACAACCTGCCATCGTAGCAGCAGTAACCAATCTAACAATTGCGCCAGACACTTGTTGTCTTATATAGGCGTTGCCGACCACAGCGCCATATTCTGCCTGTACTTAAATACGCATGCCTATACCAGTTTGTTTGGCGATTTAGTGTTTGTTTTGAGACACACAATCGTGAAAATAATAATAAAAAACAGTCTTGATTCCCCAAGAATAGATACAGCTGATTTCCCTGAGTTTTATGAGCAAAATCGATATAGTCTAAAAGCATTCCGCATGCTCAAATTACTAAATGTCATCCATGAGGGCATTATATTCATTTCAGACATATGAAATACCGCTACAGATCAGCATCTATGAAGTCATTTATTACATTCAAGAACACTCCTCATCGTTATTTTGTAACATCTAGAGTAGGAAAAAAAAAAAAAAAAAAACAGAACCTTTTAACGTCACCCTATAAGATTTTACCACGTTTCTCTCTTTCGATATATTGGAAAACATATACTGTCTGCATGTTGACATCAAGTATATTACACATAAACATATTGATCCACTGGAACAGGTGCCCAGTGATCGAAATCCCTTGCACAGAGCTGTGTAAAGTTTTGTCACCTTTAGTGGAGGAAGACCATATCCCACAGACTGTCAGTCACAAGAGAGGATTCCTACCTTGTTCTTTCATAAGCAGTTTGATACATTGTTTTTTTGATGTAACACATCCAAGCAATGTGTGACTACAGCTTTGTAAACCGCCATACAATTTGTTTTTCTACCATGACTTCGAGGTCTGTGTCAGGTGCTAAACCAACATTAACACGTTTCGATCCATTGGTTCTCTCGGAAAGCTGGACATCATATGGTGTAAACTATGCTGATCCCAAAAGATACAGGACAGTAGAAATATAACACAGAGGCAATGTTTCTTAATGACAACAAAACGGAAGATTTCGCAACATGTGGAAACTGGAAGAGTTTGCAGCAGCATTTCCCAGCAGCTGTCCAAAGGCGATGACCTATACATTGAATCTCATATTCCACAGTGACAGGATAGCAGATCTGTTGGTTTTCCATTTCGAACAGACAAAGAGCATTGTTTCCTTGTACTGCAACCATGTAAATGATCACTGTTCCGGTGTTGATCATCTCCGGAAGGTGCTGTTCATAACATGTATGGGTTAGTAGAAATAAAAAGAGGTACTGTTATCTTATTGGTGAAAAAACGTGGCAGGTATCGCTGAATATTGGAATAGAGCGAGTCTGCAGCAATGTGGAATGTCTCCAAACAGCTGTATGACAGCAAGAATGACCTCTGCATGACAGTAGGCATGACCTCTGCATTTAACCCCATGTTCCACAGTGACAAGCAACAGAAGGTCAGTGTTCTGCCAAGGTTCTTCCCATCTCAAACAATGGTGTCAGTCAGTTATTATGTGGTAATCAAAAGCGTATCAATGGACGGATTGGATGGAAAAGACGCCACCGATGTGGGACGATGTACTGCAATGAAGCACCACATGATCAATTTTCGCAGTTTAACCAGTTTTTCGGTAATTTCAATGCCAACCAATGACACTTTCAACAGCAACCAATGACAGAGCAGAATGATTCCCAGTTTCTGTATCATCATTGAAACACCCCTTTACTACTTTGCAAGTACCATATACAAGACTGCAAATGCAACACTGTCTCTGATTTAATTTGTAGCTTGCCGTAAGTAGGAGGGTACTATACCCACTACATACTGTGGTTTCACCGCCAGACACCACACTTGCTGGGTGGTGGCTTTGAATCGGCCGCGGTCCGTTAGTGCATGTCGGACCCGCGTGTCGCCGCTGTCAGTGGTTGTAGACCGGGCGCCGCCACGCGGCGGGTCTGGTGAGACGTACTAGCACTCGCCCCGGTTGTACGACGACTTTGCTAGCGACTACACTGACGAAGCCTTTCTCTCATTTGCCGAGAGATAGTTAGAATAGCCTTCAGCTAAATCCATGGCTACGACCTAGCAAGGCGCCATTAACCATATCTAGAGAGAGTCTCACTTGTATCATCAAGAACGCTGTATACAAATGATGGATTAAAAGTTAAGTATAACCGCAGCTACGTACTTTTCTTTATAGCATTCATTAAGTATCCTGTTCCAGACCTCACGCCCGTCTGCGTTAGATTATAGCGTGCATTTCGGCCTCCTCTATCTACTAGGTGTTGGCACATTTGCCAACACATCACATACCATGTCTCGTGAGGAAACAGAGTGAGCTGTGTCCAGAACTGCTGATCAGCGAAGACTGTTATGCACCACTCCTACTCACAGAAACTACCCGAGTGCACAAGATCTCTCCAGATGTGTGCATGTTGAGGAAGATGGCACCGGCACGAGAGCAATGATCTTTGAGCATAAACACACACTCATATGGCTCCATGGTTCTGCACCTAAAAATGCTACATTGTTAAAACCGTATGGTTTCTGAAGCATTAATCACGAGCTATGCAAGACTCTTAATACTACAATGCAGGACATATATGTCCAACTAGTGACTTACAACCAACCTGCAAGTTTTGTACCCCAATCTCTATGGAGATAAACTTTAGGATGATGAAACTACTTCCTTGTACACTATTCTGCTGTTCTAGGAAGTGACCGAGCTGTTCCTCACTATGAAGGTATCTTCGATGTATATCCACTGCTCGAACTGCTTATAAGCCAACTAGAATGACGTTGGGAGACTTATTTTCTGTCTCTTAGGAAATTGATGGATTTTATACATCTTTTTAAGTCAGGAACATACATACCCTCAATCACCTTTCCCATATCAGTCGTGCTTATTAGTAGTAGTAGCAGTTTTGACAAATGACGCCATGCCTCACTAGGAAATAGAACGAAGAAAAACAACAAGAATGTTTTCAATAGTTGATACTTTGAGTTACCATCCACGCCCTGCTGCATGAAAATGCACATGAAGAAACAGCTGTCTGATGTGGGAGCAAGTACCATGATCAGTAGCCAAAGGAGATGTAACAGTCCTATTGCCATTTACAGTAGCATCACCACTGTCGTGGCAGCTTTCCTCTTGCACATGGAAGTCATGATATGATGTTACGTAGTTTGCTCATGTGTAGGATTTCGTCCTAGAGTACACCCTCCTCACACTATTAAGGCAGACGTATATACCATGAGTCCACTCTCCTACAGAATACGCTAGGGAATGGCTTAAGTCTGTTAAACACATTGATTCTTCTCCTTGATACACTATGTGATCAAAAGTATCCAGACACACCCAGAAACATACGTTTTTCATATTAGGTGCATTGTGCTGCCACCTACTACCAGTTACTCCATATCAGCGACCTCAGTAGTCATTAGACAACGTGAGAGAGCAGAATGGAGCGCTCCACGAAACTCATGGACTAAGAATGTGGTCGGTGGTCGGGTGATTGGGTGTCACTCGTGTCATACGTCTGTATGCGAGATTTTCACAATCCTAAACATCACTAGGTCCACTGTTTCCGATGTGACAGTGAAGTGGAAACGTGAAGGGACGTGTACAAATGGTTCAAATGGCTCTGAACACTATGGGAGTTAACTTCTGAGGTCATCAGTCCCCTAGAACTTATAACTACTTAAACCTAACTAACCTAAGGACATCACACATCCAGGATTCGAACCTGCGACCGTAGCGGTCGCGCGGTTCCAGACTGTAGGGCCTAGAACCGCTCGGCCACCTCGGCCGGTGGATATGTACAGCACAAAAGCCTACAGGCCGACCTCGTCTGTTGACTGACAGACCACTGGCTGTTGAAGAGGGACGTAACGTGTAATAAGCAGACAGGAATCCCAAACTGTATCAGGATCCACAGCAATTATTATGACAGTTAGGGGGGAGGTGAGAAATCTTGGATTCCATGGTCGAGCATCTGCTCATAAGCCACACATCACGCCAGTAAATGCCAAACGACGCCTCGCTTGGTGTAAGGAACGTAAACATTGAACGATTTAACAGTGGGAAAACGTTGTGTGGAGTGACGAATCACGGTACACAATGTGACGATCCGATGGCAGCGTGTGTGTATGGCGAATTCCCGGTGAACCTCATCTGCCAGAATGTATAGTGCCAACAGTAAAATTCTGAGGCTGTGGTGTTATGCTGTGGTCGTGTTTTTCATGGAGGGGGCTTGCACCCCTTGTTGTTTTGCGTGGCACTATCACGACACAGGCCTACATTGATGTTTTAAGCACCTCCTTGCTTCCCACTGTTGTAGAGCAATTCAGGGATGACGATTGCATCTTTCAACACGATCGAGCATCTGTTCATATGCACGGCCTGTGGCGGAGTGGTTACATGACAATAACATCCCTGTAATGGACTGGTCTGCACAGAGACCTGACCTGAATCCTATAGAACACCTTTGGGATATCTTGGAACGTCGACTTCGTGCCAGGCCTCACCGACTGACATCGGTACCTCTCCTCAGTGCAGCATTCCGTGAAGAAACCCTCCAGCACCTGAATGAACGTATGCCTGCGAAAGTGGAAGCTGTCATCAAGACCAAGCATGGGCCAATACCGTATTGAATTCCAGCATTGCCGATGGAGGGCACCACGAACTTGTAAGTCATTTTCAGCCAGGTGTCCGGATACTTTTGATTACATAGTATTCTAATGGAATGACATTGCTACGGAGAACCAACCATAATTCGTTAATATTCGACTGCATGTGTGAGGACACTGTCCTGGAGTGGGATACAAAGCCTGCTTTAATGTGGCGCTTATGTTTAATACTTATATAGCCTCTGTTGAAATTTGTGTTACGAAAACCCACTTAGTTTACAGAGGGAGGATTAAAACTGAATGCAGAAAGAGCACAATTCTTAAACTTTACCCGGTCTTGAATGTCCTGGTACCCCCAACCCACCTCAATTTGCCACATTTCATGATATTTGTACTCTAATTTTATGTATTCTCAGTCAATTTACATAATTTTGCAAGTTTTTCGCGATTTTACATATTTCGTCTTATTTCCCTCAATTTTACGTATTTCCCATCAATTTGTCGTAATTATAGCAGGTTTTCCTCAGTTTTTACCGATTTTATGTCGTTTATCAAAAAATTTTTTCGATAGTTTTTCATATGTGTAAGGTCATATTGCTGACATCCCGTGTGTTGTTTGATTTCATACAGGGATATTTGCATGTCTTATATACCAGCCTACTAAAAATTCCTAAGAATTCCCCTCTTCCTGATGATACACATGCATGCATTTTGGACAGGGTGATGAAAAGTATAGTAACACTCGCCCCATACCTAAATGAGACTAAACAAGTGGTGCAGATGATGGATGTATTGGAAACTCGAAGTCTGGAAACAATTCCTTGTGGTGCTACGACACATCAGAGAGCTTGTCTGCAGACTCGTGTAGTGACACACTTGACGGAAACTCAAAGCCTGGAAACAGTTATACATGTTCATTTGACTTCCACTCTATCGTGCAGGGATCTGCAACAGGGAGCTGACATGTGTACAGAATTGATTTCTGTTGCTGCTCTGATACTTTTCCCGTAAGTATATGCTCTTATTGTTTTACACCTTCCAACTCTGGTGCGTTTCCACAACCCTGGCAGGACTTCTACAAACTGTAGATTTTGATTTTTTTGTTTATCCTAGTAATAAGTTATTCGTTAATTTACAGCATGTCGACTGCATTTACCATCCTGGATCATAAGAGTTTTTCTCCTCCCTACATACAGAGTGTGTCTGCCTGGCAGCTTAATTTATAGACAAACAGTTAGCAAGTTATGCATTCGAACCGCAGCCATTCACTATTGACACCCCCCCCCCCCTCTCTCTCTATTCGTTTAGTCGGTTCCGACTCTTCGTGACCCCATGAACCAAATCACGCCACTTTTTCCTGTCTTGCACTTTCTCCCGTAGACCTTCCAGGTTGGAACACATTGCTTCTGTGATGCCATCAATCCATCTCATCCTCTGACGTCCTCTTCTTCTAGTTCCTTCAATCTTTCCCAGCATTTATGTTTTTTCCAGCGAGGCATGCCTTCGCATTGACACCCCTACATTTATACATATAGAGACTATGCATGCATATCACCGGTCTCGCCAAAGTCTCGATTTCTACAATTTGTATGTACGTTATTTTCGACATTGCTACAACCCAGCAAATAGCGAAAAACTCTATGGTTCTGTAGGGGATGTAAGCACACTTAAATTTTTCCTGCCAAAGAGGATAATATCTTTGATGCAAATTATTAGCAATATTTCATAATAAGATTGTCTAGATTCTCCAGTAATAAAAACATACCCAGACTTCCTGATGCACCTATCGTACCTTTTTTTATACTGTTAAAGATCTAGGATAATGGCACATGATCATCCAAATTCCGCTATTTTGTGTGCTAGATGTCCATTCAATGGAGGGGGACAGTCCTTCGTGAGTATTACTCTCATGTACGATATAGAACAGCGCATTAGTCGGATGGTATTAAATAGCACTGTACTCGGATGCATCCAGTCACTTACAACCATATATTCTAAAGATAAAGTGTATTTGCTCTATTTTCTGTATATCTATGTCTATGTGTGTGTTATGGATGGCTCCCATACGTTAAGTACAACTGTTATATTAAAATGCCTTCACTCGAAAAAAGGTGGATGCCAGTGGAAGCAGTCAGTCATGGCAGGGGTAGTGCAGCAGAGCTGCAGTTTTAGACAAACAACACATGGTCGGCATATTAATAATTTATTTCACTTTATTCTGTGGTCCGCTGATCATCTGGACCACCTCGTGCTCCTCTAGCAACCATGCTCTAACCATGGTTGCTTGAAGGCTCTGTTTGCTAGGCCGGTTGTGCAGTGGCAGTCCAAAGAATGTGCTCTGAGTTACGGCAGTTGATGGTGGGTGATAGATGGTGGTGGCAGCTGCCTGTTTCCTAACCAGCAGACATTTGAAAAAGCATTATACAGAATTTTGTTGTTGTTCCATTGAAGGGGAAGAGCAGTCTTTCCAAGAAATATGTTTAACAGCTTACAGGAAGCGTGCTATTCATCAGTCTTCTGTCCATCTGTGAATGATTTCTGCCGATTGGAGACAGTATATCACTGCCACCCAAATCACTCAATGGATGTCTTCATGGACCATCAGCAAAAGATAGAACAGGCCTGTATCCCCACCTTCAGTGAAGGGAGTGGTAGGGGGGAGGTAAGAGTGGCTCGAAACTGGTTAGATTGTGACTACACGTCAAGGAGAACACACATGCACTTGCCGCCCACATCTCCTAATGTGATCTTTTGGGGTCGGTTTTTGTGGTAGTTGTGTTATTACAATGATTTTTCTCAATCCTTGGTGCATGTGTTGCATTATGACCTGTAGTTTACGAGTGCTGGTTTTTCACGACAATTTCGGTGTGTAGTTAGGACAATGAAGCTATTCAGTCAGTTGAGGTAGTGTGCATTGGCGTTCCTACACTTCAGTAATGGTTTGCTGCCCTGCCCCTTTTTACAATGTGCAAGTTCCTCAGCAGCTACACCAAGGTGACCTCTCACGGCAATGGAACAGGAGGAAGTTGTCAAGAAGTAAAGAGAGCACCATTTATTTGAATTTTAAGCACCAGGGTGTTTGTCGAGCAATGCAGTGGGAGGTGTCTATAGTGAACTCCAATATCAAAAGGCGATGGACACAGTCCTCAACTATATACTTACAGGTAATACGCTTATTAAACTCCTGTCTATCCTACACCAATATTTCGTCAGTTGAACACGTTTCCCGCAAAAAATAAGAGAAAAGCTTCCGATGCTGCTTTTTTCCCGTCAGCTTCTAGACTTAAGGATCATCCTATGTAGAGTTTGTTTCGAGTACGTCTCCTTCTGGTTTCGAGTCGTATTATGAATTTTTTTTCCAAGCAGGGTGAGACCAGTTGAATGACATCATCAATTTTTGAGTCGTATTGCGATTTTAGGCGCTCCTTGTGTAGTACTACGCATCTAGTTGTGTAATTAGGACCGATCTTTACTCATTTTCCCACCCAAAATAAATAAAGTACAATAACCTAACCTTCCTCTCCTTCAATCGGACAGTTTCTCTGTGTAGGAGGGTGCATTGGCGTTCCTGCCCAGAAGGATAATGGTTAGAGTCCCACAAAGGGCACTCCCATTTTCAATTTCGCACCAGTTCCATGGTGGGGGGTGGGGTGGGACGTCAGCAAAGCCTTGGGACAAAGGAAGTTCCACGATTTTTGAAATTCCAGCCATTTTTTGAATTTCGCAGTGTGCTAATTACTAGTCTTGTGTTCACAAGTGTGTCTTCGTACAAAGTGTAAGAAAATCAGTGACATTGCAAAAAATTGTAAATAGCAGTGGGAGGTGGATAAACATCGGTGTGCTTGCAGTAGGTACACAGCAGGAATGGATTTCTTGTTACATTATGCATTGCAGAAGTGCTTTAATATTTAAAAATTGCATATATATTTATGAATAAAGTCGAGATAACAAGAAATAAATAATGTGATGATTATGAGGTACTAGCTCTACCTGATCACATGTTGCTGTGGCTCAGTCTGATTACATGGAAAAGAAAGAAAAGAGAAAGCACACATTTCTAATATGTATTGGCATTGGATATATATCCTGTTCTCCTTCTCCCCCTTCACTGTCCTTCTCTGTTCCACTCTCTATGTCCATCTCCTCCCTACCCTCTGTCCATCTGCTCTTCCCTCCTCTCTCTGACATTGAGCCTTGTTTGTTGTTATTGCAGATTCAAAATTCTCTAGTAGTAATCTAATCATAAGCAATAAGCCATAGATAAAAACTTTCTTGTTTTCTGTGAAAATTATCTACGCGGAAGAATACAAAACAGCACATTGTTGTGTATGCAATTTATGTCTAAAATATGTATATATCATGAGGAAGAATATGTATGGGAGAAACAATTTGTCAGTACCCCACAGTCATAGTTAAAACTAGTTGTGATAAGGAAAACAAAACTGCACATTTTTACAGTAGAGTACTGCATAGTATGTTTTTTCTCACGGTCTGGTTTAACAGAAAACTTGTACATTGTTGTTAAAAAACATATAGTCTATGTCTGTCTGAATGTTTAATAGAGTATTTTAAAATTTGAAGTAAAATGGTCATAAATTTTTCGTTATTTTTGCTAATTATGTTTCACCATATGTATTTTATAATTTTCACATAGCCTATATTCGTTCAAACGTTTATTGGAGTAACACGTAAATATTTGAAATAAACCAGTCAAGTATTTTTTGAAATCTTTGGTAACAATGTTACCTCTTTATGTATTATGTATATTTCTTATATATTTCATGTATTTAAAAATATATATATAGAAATTGTTCATCTGAATGTTGATTAGAGTATCACATAAAATTTTAAGTAATTAACGAGTCGAGATTTTTCGTAACAATCTTCCCACTTTACATGTTACATATGTATTTATATGCTGTGTATATTAAAAATATAATATATTAAATTATATTATATTAAAAATATAATATTAAAAATATAAAGCCTCTGCCTGTTCATATGTTCGTTAGAGTCTTGTGTAAAAATTTACAGTAAATCAGTGAAAAATTCTGGTTAACACCGTTCAGTGAAGAATTCTGGTTAACACCGTTTGCTCTTTATATATTAGACATTTATTTATAGATCGCACATATTTATAGATTACATATATTTTTAAAAATATGTATATAAAAACATATGTGTATTCAAACACAACTTTGTGTCAAAATTGCAAACATACACAGGCTGAATTTTTATACACTGATGGAAAAAAAATCACAGCACCAGGAAGGAGTGGTTCGACATCAACAAAATTTGGTCTGCGTGTTTCTACTTTTGAAAGATGATATCTGTTCAGATATCACGCCAGTTGTATAAAAGTGGCAACTATGAGGGTGCAAATCAGGTTTGCTTTAAATACATGTGTAACGGTTGTGAGTGTTAGTTACCTTTGAGATTGAACGTGGTGAGTTGATGTCGGTCATGAATGCCCTTAAGGTGACAAAGAAGCCATTGTGACAAAGAAGCCATTATCAACACCTCACTAAGTTGGAATGAGATCATGTAATAGGGCTGTGAGAAGCTGGATGTTCCTTCTGCGATATTGCAGAAAGACTTGGCAGGAATGTGGGCACTGTACATGATTGGTGGCAACAGTGGCTACGAGAATGCACGGTAGCAACAAGACTAGGCTCCAGATGGCCCTGTGACACTCCTGAGAGGGAAGACCATCGTGTTTGGCATATGGTTCTGGCGCATCGTACTGTATCGGCAGCAGCAATTTGAACAGCAGTTGGCATCACAGTGAAACAACGAACTTTTACAAATCGGTTACTTGAAGAGCAGCTCCTAGCCAGACACCCAGTAGAATGCATTCCATTGATCCCAAACCATCGCCATTTGCGACTGTAGTCGTGTCAAACGAGAGGTCATGAGAAGGCAGGGGGGATGTCTGTTTTGTTTTCTGTTGGTGGGTGGTTCTGCTCGGTGCCAGCGATGTCTGTGTGTTGGTTAGAAGGAGGTCAATTGAGGACCTGCGGCCAACCTGTCTGTGTGTTAGACACATTAGACCCACACCTGGATTTATGGTCTGGGGTGCAAATTTGTATGACAGTAGGAGCACTCCGTTGTTATCCCACGCACCCTGACTGCAAATCCGTATGTCAGTCTAGTGATTCGCCGGCCACGGTGGCCGAGCGGTCCTAGGCGCTTCAGTCCGGAATCGCGCGACTGCTACGGTCGCAGGTTCGAATCCTGCCTCGGGCATGGATGTGTGTGATGTCGTTAGGTTAGTTAAGTTTCAGTAGTTCTAAGTTCTAGGGGACTGATGACCTCAGAAGTTAAGTCGCATAGTGCTCAGAGCCATTTTTGGGTTTTGATGTTTGTGACAAGAATTTCTATCCAGTGCCATTCATGAGCAGCATTCCAGGGTTTTTTCCAACAGGATAACGCTCTCGCACATACAGCTGTCGCAACCCAACATTCTCTACAGAGTATGGATATATTTCCGAGCGCATATGGAACATCATCAGATGACAACTTCGGCGTCATCCTCAAACAGCGTTAACTGTCGCTGTACTGACTGACCAAGTGCAATAGGCACGGAATTCCATTCCACAAAGTGACAACCCACATCTCTAAAATGCTATGCATGCACGTTTGCACTCATCATTCTGCTTGCATTCAGCATTTGGCAGTTGCACCTGTTATTAATCTACCAGCATTTCAGATTTGCAATAGCTTACCTCGTGCTTATGTTAATCTATGGTCTTGCAATGTTAATCACTTAATTATGTTACCTAAACGAATGTATGCACTAAATATCATTACTCTCCGTTAATTACTTTTTTCTGTTGAGATTTTTTTCCGTCAGTGTATATAAAGACTGTGTTGTGGTGTTACAAGTAGTGTCATTTTATTGCCTGCAGATGGCGCAGAAGATAGACGAGCTAACCGACACGCACGTGGGGGAATCAGACGCGGGGGATGCATTCCTGCCAGGTGACGGACTAGCATCGTTGGCGGATCTGATAAAATGCTACGAAAAGCCGTGGGAGCCGCGGACGCAGCAGCGCGGCAGTCACTGGGTGCTGTACAACTACGTGCGCGCCAAGAAGCGCTTCCGCTGCTGGGAGACGGTGACGCTGACGACCCACGCCGACTTCCGGCGCTTGGGCAGCCTGCGCACGCTGGTGGCTCGCTGGCGGGGGCCCGTGTCGCTCGTCCTCTTCGTGCCGCCCGGCGACTTCGGCCACGCGCTGGACGCACTGCGCTGGGCGCGCGACTGCTGGTCGCAGGTGGTGGCGTACTACGTCACGTTCCACGTGCTCTTCTCCGAGGGCGGCGTGCCCGCCTACGTGCCGTGCCCCGCGCAGGCGGCCGTCCGCGGCCTGTCGGACTGCAGCGTCGAACCGCCCTGGCAGTCGGCGCCGCCGCGCTCCGGCGACCTCTACCCCGTGAATGTGGCGCGCAATGTGGCGCGCGAAGCGGCCACCACGCACTACGTTCTGCCTGTCGATATCGAGCTGTTCCCCAGCCCCGGGCTGCTGCCTGACTTCCTGCACATGCTGAGGCGCCACGAAGCGCCGCTTCGACGACCCAACCCCAGAGTCTTCACCCTGCCAGTCTTCGAGATAGAAGCAGGAGCTACTCCCCCAGAAAATAAAGCTTCACTTGTGAGTTTCCTTAAGATCATTTCACTCGAGCGACTTTCTTTTTGTTAAAGGCCTCTACATTCCGCATAACAAAACTTCAGAAAGGCGTACAAGGATATAGCCAGGATTTTGTGTAAAGGGTGGGGGGGGGGTCCGATTTATATATGAAAAATACACAAATGCACAATTAAATGTTTCTTAATTTGGCAGAGTGATGACTTCACTCTATTTTTTCTTCCTTTATTGAATTTCGATTCCCCCCAAAGGGGGTGGGCTGGCAGCAGCTTAGTACGCTGCTCTACAGCCTACAGACTTTTTAAAACTTAAGAAGAAGATAAGAAACAATAAATGCAGGCGATAAAACGGTGACTTAAATTGTAAAACGGCGGAAAATTGTGAAAAGTTAAAACGTAAAGCAAAGGGTTGGCAATGCTAATAAAATACACAGGAAGCAGACAAGTAACATAGTAGACAGACAATTAAAAAAACATGGCGACAGTCCGGTTTCTGTTTGCAAGAGATATAAAATCACACCCAGCGACAGTAGGTCAGGACACTTCCGATAAGGCACACAACACTGAACACTCACTGTAAACACTGCACGAAAATGTCAGCACCAAGATGACATACCCTAGCCAAGGGTAGATGGGGGGGGGGGGGAGACCTGGACAGATGAGGGGGAAAACAAGGAGGGAGGAGAGGAAAAACGAAAGGGAGGGGGAACCAAAGGAGTGAGAGGACTCATAAGGGGGGGGGGGGGGGGAAGGGGCAGGGCAGACGCGAGAGGGAATGGGAAAAGGCAGAGGAGGGAAATGCAAAAGGACTCCGGGGAGAGAAGGAGGGGCAGAGAGAGGGTAAGTGGGGAAAAAAGAGGACGGAAGGGGGGGAGAGGGAGCCCAGGAAAAGGACAGAGGAAACAGAGGAAAGGAGGGGGAGTGAGGATCAGAGTTGGTAGGAGGGATAAATGGAGGGAGAGAGGGCATCATCCAGGCTTCACTCTATTGCCAAACGAATTAAAATACAGTCTTCGATGCTAATCAACTCCCCTCGACGATATACAACATACGTTGTCGGTTATATGACGTTTATTTACAAATACATTAGAATTGTGGAGGTTGGACGCACTATTCAAATGGTATTACAAATTAGTCATTTCACAGTAGAACCATAGCCTAATACTACAGTCACGACACACTCTGGTGTGAAAACTGTTACCGTTTGACAACTGGAGTGACACTAGCCCTGCAGGCGGTGAGGAAGCAGTCACATGCATCGTAAGGATACTGTTTATATTTAATTATTTTCTGCTTAATTAAGGAAATAGTTCTCAAATTTTTCTTTCCTTGCTTCAGTTAATGACAAAGAGACATAAATTATCCTGAACTACAAGTAGGAACAGCAGAATCACACAGACTCAGTGACATAAGCTGACTTACTCATGAAAAAATAGTTTCCAATAAATGTGTGTTAGAAGCTTATTCCGCTAAAAGCAGGGGAACGTAAAAACGTATTTCATGCATGAGAAGCATATATTTCTGTTGTTGCCTCTTGTTACTATCTTAGGCACTTCCCTTGACACTTGAAAATTTTTATGATTTCTAATGATTCGTCCATTCCTTCATATCATTTGGCTTCCAAGTACACGAATATTTTTGAAAATGTAATTACTTTTGCTTCAAAAGCGAATGTGTTGAACATTCTTGTCGTTTGTCGTTTATCTTTAGTAACAGTTGTGGATGGGTTTCTTCTGTGTTGGGAAACAGTTTTCTTGCTTTCGACGATTTATTATCACGTCGGTGTGGTCTTCCGTTAAGGGGAAGTTTACTATGTTCTGGTTCAAAAAATCGATTTTTTAAAATTGCATTTTTGGATCCATAAAAGTGTTTAGAATCCACCCGTGAAACGGTTTTTCCGAATATGAAAAAGAAATGTTTGTTATTCACGGTTAAACAAAAAAATGCACCTGTCTGAAATAGGCCTTTTTCACGCACCAGTTTGTTTCTTACGGAGGACGAGTTATTGTACCGGTGCTTGGGACGAAAAACACAAAATTCAAATGAAAGTTTGAACGCATGTGTTTGGAAATTAGCCCGCAAGCATTTGCATTCTGGCGCGAAGACTGTGGAGATTGCGACTTTCCTGGCAGTGAGCAGCTTCAACGATGGGTATTCAGCAATTATGAAGACCGTGACAGCGATGGACGTCACCCTGGGACTCTATTCGACGCAGTTCGCCAATCATTCGGATGACCACCGGATTCAAGCGGCCGAAAACCGCTTGTCACCGGCCGTACGAGCGGCTCTGGAGCAGCGCAGGATAGCCCAGATCGAGCAAAACGCCCTCTATGAGGAAGAGGAAGGACTAGTTTACGGACCCGGAATATCAGAGTGAATGTACGTTGAATAATATTGTATTTATTTGTAGTCAAGACTTCAAACGCGTTTTCTGGAAATGACGTTTTTTTTTTATCGCGCGGTATGGTAACTTCAAATTTACTGAACCGATTTGCATGATTCTTTGTTTCCGACAAAGCTAACTAAATTGTCTGGGAATTGTACCACTTTTATTCCGATCCATCAACTATAAATATTTTTACTTGGCTGACGAAGTCGAAAAATCGATGAAGAAAACCCCATTTTTCTTCAAATGGGCGCCATTTTGTTTCCTATGGTCCAAATAACTTAATCGAGGTACAACTACTAAAGAATCTTATATACTTCGCTAACATCAACTCAATTTTGATTTCAGACGAGCCGACTGACCTGTGACTTACTGCGCGTGGAGGTCTACATCGAAATTTCGTTTCGTTCCGACTGCACTTCCGCCTTTGCTCTGCGACATTTCCGGTAGAAAAAAATCCAGTTTGTAGAGGAAATATCAGTAAACATTTTGACATAATTTGACACTGATATCTATAACATATATGGAGAAAAAAATTCTCAAAGAACATGCTTTTTTCGGGGCAAAGAAAGTAAACCTTCCCTTAAGCTACAGTTATGGTGGCTTATTTGATACATTAAATAATGTAGGTAGTACATTCCATACAAGCAAGCTTCCTACGTTTAATATTCACTGATTTGACTGAAAGTGTAGCGAACAAAACTTTGCTTCGTTGGGTAGATATATGACGCCTTTCTGCAAAGGGTGAGGTCTTCTGGTGTTTACTAGCAATTTTTTGTTGTTACAGGAAAACGACATTATTCAGTCAATGTCTGCACGATACCAGAGAATCGTATATAAACTGACCTATAATGTAACCCTTCGTAAGTCCTACAGTCCTTAGGAAAGTAAATAATGCTAAATGTAGGGTCATTTTTTAGTTATTGTTGATTGTTATGGTACTACATACATTCCCTATTGTAAAACCAGGTTACAAATCAATATAAACGTGAGTTCTCGCCGTGCTCACCCGGCATCATATTCAAAAGTGTCGCTTGCTTGCCGTCTGGAGCACTGCTATCGCTGTGGGCAACAAAAACGAAATGAAGTGCCTCTACTGCTATGTTAGACTGTGGTAGAACATCGTTCTCGTAGTAAAACTTGAAGACATGATATATCGCCGTTTCATAAGTGAACCATATTCATGCACAGATACAGAGTACAAAATGACGATCGGTAGCCACTTTCCACTGTAAATAACGCTGAACTAAGCATATTGTCGAAATCTTACGCAAAACAACATTAAAATTAAATAGAATCTGCACGAGAAATAAATAACTATTCCTCTAATCAAGGCAAGTACTGCTACAAAAGTAACGAAAAAATATTGTTTATATAATTGTTTCTACTGCTGTAATGTATTAAAGTTTGAAGATGATAATACATCTGAAAAAATTAAAACAACTAAACAAAAGTCTATGAGTAAAAATAAAAATTCTGAATATTTTTGGATACATTAAAAATATTTCATACAGAGTTCAGCCACACAATTCGTAATGTGAGGGTCTTATATATCATTTACCTTTACTTGACAAAAACGTGCAAACTGCTGTAAACTGAATTCACCAGTCTGGCTAAAAATACAGTGAAGACAGAAAGAAAGAACGACGCTCCACGAAGGAGTTATCCGAATGGGATGGAAATCGGTAGATATGATGTACATGTACAGGCAAATAAATGATTATAATGTCAGAAAAATTGTATGATTTATTCAAGAGAAAGAGCTTCACAAAATGAGCAAGTCAATAACACGTTGGCCCACCTCTGCTCTTTATGCAAACAGCTGTTCGGCTTGGCATTGATTGATAGAGTTGCTGGATGTCCTGCTGAGGAAAAATGTGCCAAATTCTGTGCAACTGGCGCTTTAGATCGTCAGAATCTCGATCTGGTTGGAGGGCCCTTCTTATAACGCTCCAAATGTTCTCAACTGGGGAGAGATCCCGCGACCTTGCTAGCCAAGACAGGCTTTGGCAAGCATGACGACAAACAGTAGAAACTCTCACTGTATGCGGGCAGACATTATCTTGCTGAAATTTGAGCCGAGGACGGCTTGGCATGAAGGGCAACAAAACGGAGCATAGAATGTGTCAGTGTACCGCTGTGTTGTAAGGATGCCGCGGATGACAACCAGAAGGGTTCTGCTATGAAAAGAAATGGCTCCCAACCATCTCTCCTGGTTGTCAGGCCATATAGCAGGCGACAGTTAGGTTGTATCCCACCGCTATCCGAGGCGTAACCAGACAGGTCACTGGGGCACAGTTCGCAGCAGTCCGCGGTAGCGTTCTCGCTTCACGCGCACGGGGTCCTGGGTTCGATTCCCGGCGGGGTTAGGGATTTTCTATGCTTCGAGATGACTGGGTGTTGTGTGTCTTTCATCCTCATTCACTCGCAAGTCGCCGTAGTGGCGTTAAGGAACTTGTGGAGCGGCGGCTGAACCGCCCCGCGAGGGTTCTTCCGTCCACCAATGCCATTACGCTCATTATTAGTTCGAAGCAGAACCCAGCCAAGCCAAAGACATATCTGGTGATGCCACGCATAGTTGTGGACTAACGTGTTATTGACTTGCTCAAATTGAAAAGCATTTTCTCTTGAATAAGTCATCTAATATATCTGAAATTGTTATCATTTCTTTGTCTGTAGGCCTGCATGTAAATCACATCTAATGATTTCTATCCCATTCGGATTATTCATTTGATGGTGCGTCTTTTCTTTTGCCTTATTATGTATTCTAATGTTGCACAACGAAATGAAAATATTATTTCCTTACACTATAAACGTCATATAAAATCTACATCTACATCTACATCCATACTCCGCAAGCCACCTGACGGTGTGTGGCGGAGGGTACCTTGAGTACCTCTATCGGTTCTCCCTTGTATTCCAGTCTCGTATTGTTCGTGGAAAGAAGGATTGCCGGTATGCCTCTGTGTGGGCTCTAATCTCCCTGATTTTATCCTCACGGTCTCTTCGCGAGATATACGTAGGAGGGAGCAATATACTGCTTGACTCCTCGGTGAAGGTATGTTCTCGAAACTTCAAAAAAAAAAGCCTGTACAGAGCTACTGAGCGTCTCTCAGAGTATCACAGTATTGAAGATTACATACGTCTATCAAATAAACAATCATTTGTTTTACATGAAAGATGGACTTCTTAGATAATTATTTAAAAATGTCTTTGCTAAAATTGAAATTTTTCATAAATTTTCTTAAATAACATTAAATTTGTTTTTATGCACTTATAAATATCACAGAACTTGATTTGATAACTACAGCAAAAGTCTTAGTATCCGTTCTCTTGCCATGGCATTTATGACATCCTCTACTGTAGAAGAAGACAATGTATTGACATTAAGACTAGTTCAATCGACCTTTCATTGACCATTGTGTTCTGAACTAACTCTTCACTCATTTCGTTGTGGAAAATGATCTCTAATTGTTAGCTCGAAATTTTGATACTGGTAGGTACTCAAGTCCACGCAAAACATAAAAGATATCGTGTGTTTGGATAGAAATTCTTGTCACAAACATCAAAACCCAACATAAGTTTTGTAGGGAGGAGAAACTTCAGTTGATAACACCACTTCTGACACAGTTGTGTGGCCGGCTGGTGTGGCCGTGCGGTTCTAGGCGCTTCAGTTTGGAGCCACGTGACCGCTAAGGTCGCTGTTTCGAATCCTGCGTCGGGCATGGATGTGTGATATGTCCTTAGGTTAGTTAGGTTTAAGTAGTTCTAAGTTCTAGGGACTGATGACCACAGATGTTAAGTCCCACAGTGCTCAGAGCCATTTTTTTTTAACAGTTGTGTGTACTCTGCTTCAAGTTTGGTTTGCGATACCCTATTTTCAAACTAACTTTCAATTTGGTTAGCTTATCGAAATTAATATTATGGCAGTTAATGGGTAATATTATTTCGATTGATGATAATAATCCTTGTTTCAATGAAATTCCTGCTCTAGATTTTAAATGAGTCCCTCTATTACTGGTAAAAGTAGGCTACTGCTCTTCTATAATACGTTTCAGGAGAGGTCATGTAGATGTTTGTTTCTTTACCCGTCTAGGTACATTGATAACAGATTCGAACACTTCTTTGGTTAAGACTGATGACTTTTTCAAATATCTTGTGAAATTATTTTTTATCCTGTATTTTTGTCAGCGAATAAATTGTTGATTTTATCTAATCATTTACTTTTTGAATTGCAGATAGACCATTGCAAACAAATTTCAAAAAGTAACGTATTTACCGTACCGGTATATCATGCAATAAACCCTTTTGGTTTATTTATTATTAAAGTCGGAATCTCCATGAGAATGCACGTTTTTGTGCGTGTTGGTCACACTTCTCATTATTCATTTCTATTCATCTCCATTATTCATTTCATGTCCTAGTAATACCATACACCGAAGTTTCTCTCTGGATGTTTGGACATTATTGGAAGTAAATTAATGCATATTGCATTTTTTGATTCTTTATACTTAATATGAAATACACTAAGGTGACAAAAGTCATGGGCTACTTCCTAATATTGTATCGGACCTCCTTTTGCTTGGTGTAATGCAGCAGCACGTCGTGGAATTGACTCAAAACGTCGTTGGAAGTCCCCTACAGAAATATTGAGGGATGTTGCCTCCATAGCTATCCAAAATTGCGAAAGTGTTGCCGATGTAGGTTTTTTTTTTTTTTTTTTTTTTTTTGCATGAACTGAACTCTCGATTATGTCCCAAAAATGTTTGGTAGGATTCATGTCGAGCGATCTGGGTGGCCTGGTGACATAGTATATTGTCATCCATAAAAATTCCATCATTGTTTGGGAACATGAAGTCCATTAATAGCTGCAAATGGTCTCCAAGTAGCCGAACATAACCATTTCCAATCGGTGATCGGTTCAGCTGGACCAAAGAATCCAGTCATTCCAGGTAAACACAACCCACACCATTATGGAGCCACCACAAGCTTGCACCATGCCTTGTTACAACTTGGGCCCGTTGCTTCGAGACGTCTGCACCTCACTTGAACTCTACCATCAGCTCTTACCAATTGAAATTGGGACTCATCTGACCAGGCCATGGTCTTCAAGTCATATAAGGTCCAACTGATATGGTCACGAGCACAGGAGAGGCACTGCAGGCGATGTCGTGCTGTTAGCAAAGGCACTCATGTCGGTTGTCTGCTGCCATAGCTCATTAACTGCAAATTCCGCAGAACTGACCTAATTGGTACGATTGTCGTATGTCCCACATTGATTTCTGCGATTATTTCATGCACTGTTGCTTGTCTGTTAGCAGTGACAGCACTACGTAAACACTGCTGCTCTTGCTCATTAAGTGAAGACTGTCAGCCATTACATTGTCTGTGGTGAGAGGTAATGCCTGAAATCTATTATTCTCACTACACTTCTGACACTGTGGATCGTGGAATGTTGAACTCCTAACAATTTCCGAAATGGAATGTCCCTTGCGTCTAGCTCTAACTACCATTGTAAGGAGTGTGTCAGAATTCTCCATAACATAAAACAATATATCCAACTTAACGCTATTCTTTGCATTGTGTAAGCACTCAGATATCGATGGTAACAATCTGAGGGCGAAACATGGGAGTGCGATTCTAAGCATTGTTGTGAGACGAGGTCTGTCTGTGAGAGTGGAAGAGCAGTGTTGGTCAAGAGCTTGGAAACAGGAGACATGTCACACTGCCCTCACGTCAGTGATGGCAGATCTTACCACACTCATTTCATCTTACCACACTGATTTCATATATATAGCCAGGAGAGATTTAGATGGATTAACTACACTTGAGAATGGAGTTAAAGGTAAAATTGCCGGCCGGAATGGGCAAGCGGTTCTAGGTGCTACAGTCTGGAACCGTGGGACCGCTACACTCACAGGTTCAAAGCCTGCCTCAGGCATGGATGTGTGTGATGTCCTTAGGTTAGTTATGTTTAAATAGTTCTAAGTTCTAGGCGACTGATGACCTCAGAAGTTAAGTCCCATAGTGCTCAGAGCTAAGATAAAATTCGCAAGCATAGCACAAAACCAATTCCACGGTTAGGCTCATGATTGTTAGTCCTGATGAATACAACTCGTAAGTAGCCATTATTCCAGTTTTGACCCTACTAAAACCTGTGTAATACCGACTTTTAAGTCACTGACTACACTATATTTTTTTTCCTTTCCCTGAGAGCTGGACCCCCCTCCCCTTGCCCTCAGGTAGGGATGCCCTAGCTCAGAAGACTTCCTTTTCGATGGGCAGAAAAGCACCCATGAAAACAAAGTAGAGACTGGTTGATTGTATTCAAAGCCAGACTTTCTCAGATAACCCTCGGAAAACCAGAACCTACAAGTGTGATATGAGCGCCATTCAGCAAACCAAATGTCACTAAAGTTTTCGATTGGTTGGCTTGACTTGCTGATGAAAACAAATTTACCATCTGCAGAATTTATAATTTTAATGAGGCTGGAGGAACTGTAGTGTCAGAGCATAGGCCAAAACTCCTGCCACTAAAAGATAGGAAACAAGTTGGGGTGTTATTACCTGCTGAAAGAGGCAACATTGTAATACAACAGAAGTGTTTTTAAATGTTGATTTGTCATACAGGCCTCCTACATTGATTTTCCACAAGTTTGCACTAACGATCAGTTAATGAATGACTTTCATCCTGGAGTCTGGGCAGCATATCATCCAGATGGTTGGATACAATCAGATTTTTCTTTTCAATAGTTGAAGAAATTTGTTGATTGGAGCTGAGCAACTAAGGAGAGGCCAGTTCTTTAACTTCTCAGTGGCCATTTTTCCCACACCAAAATTAACTCATTGGCTTTGCAAGGGAAAATGGAGTAGTGTTGTGTGCTTCCCACCCCACTCCACTCATCACTTACAGCCTGTCAATATAAACTTTATTAAGCCTTTGAGTGTATTTTATGTCCAAGAAATTTCATGCTGTATAAGGTCAGATCCAGGCAAGGAGTTTTTGGTGACCATGATTATGTTGTACCAGAAGCTACAGACACGTCATTAGCTGTTACAGATAATGAACCCTCAACCCCTGGCACTACAAACACCCACTACCTTTCTCCTACTTTCAACTCATCACAACCTGCTGCTGCCTCCAGCTTACTTCAGTCTGCTGCTGAATCCAATATGACTCCTCCAGATATTGCCTTCAACATTCTCCAGGCTGATGTTGCAGATAAAATATTCCAGCCTGCTGCTCCAATTGAGAATCAAAAGACTCTAACCCTTTCCAAATATCCAGCACCAGAAGATGTTCTTCCAGTTCCCTCTTGTAGTGGTCTCCATTTGGAAAAGAAGATGCAAAAGTGTGTCAAAACAGCAGTTTTGACTGATTCTCTTTACAGAAATGATTTAAAAGAAAAAGAGAAAAAGAAACAAAGAAAATAGAAAAAGTAAAGTAAAACCTGGCAAAGGGTCTTGTTCCATCTAAGAAGGATGGTGTTAACACTAAAAGAATATTGTGAAAGGAGTTGTGGCATAAGGAGAAAACGCAAATAAAAGGCAATGAAACTAACAAAATAATTCAAAATGTAAGTGGTTCAATTCTTCCTATTCTGAGTATCTTTACTTGTGTACTTCTACTCACACTCTACTGAAGGATGGATTCAGTGCTGCATATGCAAAATATGGGCTCATTGGTCCTGTGCAGAAGATGAAGCAGTCTGTCTTTGTGAGCTATGCGAAGACTGACCCCATCATGTCCCACTAGTAATCGCATCTTTCTCCACCAAGTGTGGCAAGATGACAAATTCTCATTTTGTTAATAAATACACTTTCATACATAATTGACCAGATGTAACAGATCTGTTTATGTCTCACTCTAAACTGCATTAGTGTATAATTACATCTGAATTTTTTCGAAAACTTCTGACTATAATTGATCACTGACTGCAAAGAAACCTAACTCACATGGACCTAATTTTAAGAAAAGCAAGAAAAATGATATAATTACTACATGGATTGTTAGAATCAGGTGAAGCTTAAACTGAAGATTAAGTAGACCTCAACGAGTTTACTGTTAATATCTCACATTAATCTGTTATGTCTTTCGTATTGTAAAAGATTCTTCCATGCTGCAGATTTAGGTTGCTTTTGCAGTCAATGCATTTGTTGACAAATAAATTTCAAGAAATACAAAAACAAATTAACTATGTTTACTTAGAAAACAGTACACTGCTCCTATGTTTCTTGCAGTACTGCAATACAATATGTTTGACTGGTTTTGTCAATTAATACTGTTTGCAGAAAGAAAAAACACAACAAAATAAAATAGTGTTCAATTTTTACAGTGCAGTAAACCTACCTACATTTCTCGCATGTATGCAGTAGGCCAACTAAATATTTGATTCCAGAAGGATGACACAATTTCACTATCGGGAACCAATCATACACATTTCTGTCTTCCATTTTCTTTGCCCCTATAGGTACCCTCACACCCTTGTAACACTTTTCATCTGGCAATTGTGGTTTCTTCCTGTGGCTAAATTTCAAGGTGAAGTTATTGGTATGAAGCCCATTAATGAATTCTGCTGCTTCCACAACTCCTGCCACTGATTATTTATAATGATAATGATAAAATTTTGGAATATCTTGCAGTACCTTATCAGCCGTTGGAATATCTCATCTCGATGACTCAATTGAAAAGCGAGTTCTCTTATAAATTAATGACCACCACTTCCTGAAGGCCACTGTTTCATTTCCATCCACCAAGTGCACATTGAAATCACGGTTTGCAGCTACTACACACATAAAAAGAAGTTTTGCATCATCTTGGTTCTGAGAGTTCTGGAACCTGTACAGAAAATTGGAATAGAGATCAACATAAACATCATTTCCGCCATTGTACCACAAATTACTGCAGAGCCAACAGTTGAGAAGCAAAATAACCAGAGTCCTGAGAATTGAGTTTGTCTGCATCCAGCTCAAACTTCTAACCTCTTCATGGCAGGCAGAGTATGCATTTCTGCTTTTTAACTCATTTTTCAATGAAAGTGGCCTTACGGGATTTTCACAATCAGTGATTCAATTGTTGACTTTATAACATCCCATCTCACCCCATGCTTCTCTATTACAGAGTGGAACAGTTATCTCACTGAGGCACCTTAATAATTACTCTCAGTTATACTTTCAGCAAGGAAACAAACTGACATTATTATTCTTTCCTAGTAATGTTCTTCAAGCTTTAAACAATGGCACTTGGTCATTTAATAACAGGAAATGGTTTGGGCCCTATTTAGGTGACAATGGCTTAAGGTCATTGGAAATCTGAGGTTTTGACATGTAACTCTTATTACTAAATGTAATGTTCAATCAAGTCATTGGACAATATTTCATAACATTTAAAATGTCATTGCTGTATGTACACTTTGAGTAGCAATGATATCAGAGTTCCTGGAGACTCATGCATCTACGCACTCTTGTCATCCCCTTGTGCCTTGCCGTTAACAAATTGGGCTTACATAGGCCTAACTTTTCACTTTACACTCACCTCACACCCCCTCTCACTCTTGTCTAACACTGCAGTAGACATGTGGCTATTTCCCAAACAATAAAGTCTTTCTGGGTGAAGATTCTCACTATTTCTATCAGACAAAGAGAGGTGACACTCAGTTCTGGAAGGCCTGTGCATCAATATCTGTGATAAAAAGCTTGCTGATTCAAGACATCATAAGGAAGGCATTCATAATTTTATGGAGGTGTCATCACTCACATGTTGGCCAAAACTTTGTATGTTTCAACAAATATAAAAGGTCACTCATCAACTGCACAAGAAAACCTTTATTTGGTTCACTTGACCAGTTTTGGCAGTTTCCATTGTCAGCATCTGAACTGCAGTAGCCCAAATCATTGTTATGCGTACATCAAAATGAGAATCAGATGGTAGTGTCCTTTGCTACAGAATCAATAAAATAGAGTGACATTGCTTAAAATACAGATATACAATGTGTGTGATGAGTAACAAACAATTAACTGTCAGATTGAAAATCATGCATGTTATGTGCAACAATAACCAACACACTTTATATGTTTGTAATCTATAGCATAACCTTAGCTTAATAAATATTGTATAGAGTGCTGTTGGAACTTTGACTATGCACAATGAAAATGTGTTAACAAACAAGGCTTGAGTTTGATAAATGTTGAATCTAGTAACAGACTGATCTGTAGTGTATATGTCAATTGGAATGGAAGGTAATAGCCTCAAGCCACTGAACATGACTGCAAATTATTAACTGACTGACAGTCTGATCTGTTGCATGTATTATGGCATAGATAATGAGCATATACAGAAAACTGATGGGTACACTGTAATTGCCTCCATTTCCTCACAGCTCAGAGTCACTTATGGATAATTTATTTTTTGAAAATTCATAATTACAATCAAGAGAAAATACATGGTTATATAATTATAAAAAATGTTTCTCTGTTATTATCCTTTAATTATACCCAGTTTCCATCTTTAGGAAAGTAAATGCAATTCAATACTGCTTCCTCAACTCACAACTCAACCTTTCAATGTAACACAGACACTGAGTATGATACAGATCAGTACGCCACCACACTCTTGGCATATTCACATTTGCCAGTGCCTTGAGCTCCATAAGAGATCAGTCTGCCACCATAACCTACATTATAAAAGTAAGAAAAAAATATTTAAAAAATTTCAGTATTCTGTACTCTTCCTGTTTCCACGTGTATTGCATCACATGCCACAACATTATCACTGGGCAAATCCCACATCTGATATTGACAGATTCAGTTGAGCCTCATTTTGTGTACTTATATTCATACATGTATGAGTGTATGCTTATAAATGTATACATCATGAGGAAGCTGTAGTGAGATACAATATTCATGGTCCAGGAGTCACCAGCAGACATTCATAGTAGTGCATTGCAAAACTATGTTTTATGTTGTTAGATATTTAGTGCAAATTGTGTATGATGAAAAGAATATCCTATAATAGTGGCCCAACAAAATGAAACTGTGCAGTTTTTAAGACACTGGCTTCATATTTGGGAGGATACAGGTTACTCAGATTTGCCATCCTGATTTGAGTTTTATCATGGGCCATGTCCACAACACTGCAAAAGTTATCTCCATAAGGACACAGTTACAGTGTGGCTAATGGCTGTATAGTTCTTTGTAGAGCTGGCCATGATGTCTCCTTTGTTGATGCTGCTGAGCCTGTGTTGTCCATGTGGCTTCTCATTGTCTAGGCAATGATTCCTTTGCTGCTATGGGTCCAAGAAAAGATGCAGATTTTTAATTATCACTGGACTAATGAAATCATGACACTAGGCATGTTTTATTCAAGAATTGATGTGTCATCGATGTTGCGCAGCATTGGTATGCAAAGTGTATTGTCTATAATCCAGTAATCTGGTCCGTGTGCAAGGGGGTAGCTGAGCTTTTAAAAGATCTTTCTCTGCTTAATCACTCATTCTTAAGATTTTCTTTCAGAAAACCTCTTTGTTTACTAAGGTAGGTAGTATATAGATGAAGGACATCTGGTGAGTAGACCCTGCTGGATCAGTGTAATCTCGTCATCCCAGGGTGATGAAATCTATAAAAAAAATGCTTCAAGTCACCTGGAAGTGCCAGCAAACATTTTGTCTCTAACATGTTGTTGCCCATGATGTGATTTATCATCCTCAAACGCTTGATACAAAGATTTTGAAACACCCTATACCTGCCATAGCTGTCATCTGTGTGGTTAAAGTGTTGCCAACTGCCTTTCTTTGTTGTTCATTTTCTGCCAAATTTGCCAACTCTGTACTAAGTGTTACGTCATGTAACTTCATTGAATACATTGCAGGCACACTGCAAAGTCTGTGGAATGTCTACAGTTTAGTGTTAGAATAATTGAGTTCAAAAGTTCATTTCCAGGCATACACATATTTTTTTATTTTTATTTTACAATTTTCATCTGCCCAATTATGTTGCAGTACACTATTTCCTGAGCAATGTGTGTGCAATGTCTACAGTTTAGTGTTAGAATAATTGAGTTCAAAAGTTCATTTCAAAGCATACACATATTTTTTTTTTTATTTTACAATTTTCATCTGCCCAATAATGTTGCAGTACACTATTTCCTGAGTGATTCATATCCTACAACTATGGGTGTTTTTAACATGTTTTTATTCGGTCGCTTTCTTGTCTATCTGTCTGTTTGGTACAAACTTTATTATGGATTTTAAACTAACTTCCAAATCAGCCAGAGATTTGAAATTTTGAACATAGCTCAGAACAATATTAACTCACTTTCTCATCTATCTGCTACACCTAACTTCCATGAGGGTGGAGGCTGAGGTGAAAAGGGCAGGTAGCACCTGACATCTCAGCTGCACTGCAGGACCAGTGCTGTCCAGCCAGTATGAGTGGAACTCGATTACAACCTCCAGATGGCACTTCTGCATCTGTCAGCACTATTCTTGCTTCTGCAGTGTTGGGTTCGCAGTGTTGCAGAGTCACGCCCACCTTGTCAGCCAATTAAGTGCTGACAGTCACAGTATAAGGGCCCGTCCACATGCAATGATCTGTCTGTGCAAATGTCTGCGCACATCACATCTGCGCAGACAGATCATTGCGTGTGGACAGAAGATTTGCACCAACCTGAGGTGTGTGCAAACCTGGAAGTTGGAGTTGGAGGTTTGAGCGAAACCTCTCAAATCTGTGGGTTCAAACCACATCTGCGCAGACAAGTTGGAGCGTGTGGACAGGAGATCGCCGCAAATCCGGCATGAAACAGCTGTTTGCTGAGTCTAGTGTTTGTATTTGTGCGCACAGGGCATTAAAATGGCTGATACTCATCAGTGTTCTCGAGAGTTTGTAAGTGAATTCATTGAAATATATAGAAACCACCCATGTTTGTGGAAGTTTAAAGTAAAGAATATAGTGACAGAGACAAAAAGACAGCAGCATACAATGCTCTAATTGGAAAATTGCGGGTGTTATTTCAATCAACTCTTGTTTCGATATTGCAGTTGAAAATTCCAAATCCCTGTAGCTCCTTCCTGTTGCTAGGAATCTTAATGTTACCACCAGCCGTTCATGAGGAGAAATTGACCTTCTCTATACAAGTATTTTTTCTCATAATATGAGGGGTTACAAGCTTTAAGAGAGAATTATAATTTCCGACATCCATCCGCAAATAATTTCGCCAGTCGTTAGGTTCGCCCTGCAACTCTCGCAGTAAATTTACGTGAGAAAACTGCTTTCGCTTTAGCAGCCACTGTCTACACCATTTTGACTGCTTTCTCTGTTTCCTGTGATTGGTCTGGATGTTTTTTGCAACACAAGTTGTGAACACAGATCACAACAGAACTTCCTCCATTTCTATGTTTCAAAATAACTGAATTAAGTTTTTGATGTTTACGGGGAGCGTAGTCGCTTGGCACTTATATTTCTTTTCTATACCGACAGATGGCGGGCGAGTAGTAGATTGGGGTTTGTGTCGTGTGAACACACAACATTTGCAGCGATCTTTTGCATGTACAGACATCTGCGCCGATGTCTGCGCAGACAGATCGTTGCGTCTGGACCGGGCTTAAGACTAGCTGCACTGCAGATGTTCCTTCAGTTGCATATTGGCTGCACTCTAGTATCATTCTCGTTATAAACCATTGATTTTCTCACAGATTTTGCTATGCCATACTCTTGGATTACTCATCTGAACATTTTTTATTCTGTTGTCAGTTTTCCTCTTCTTCTTGTCTCATGTTCCTGCTTGGGTAACCGCTGTTGATGGCGTCTGGTAGGTCAGCCAGTCTCCGCTAATTCTGTAAGCCATTTGCGGTCCTTGTCATATATCACTTACAATAGTTTGTGTAAAACAAAAACACATATTGATTGCCGGAACTTGAAAATGACTACACTCGTCCGCGGCCAAAATTCAAGTGGCCGAAAACCCATTGGTGACCAAAGATCACCATCAAAGCTACAAAGAACATACAATTTCAATATTGATTATTGATCATAATGCCTAATCTAATATCATATTAACCAAGTGCTTTATAACAAAACTGTAACTAGTGTATAATATATCAAAATGAGGCCTACTTTTCAGTTCCATTACAGTTTCTGCCAGTCATTTCAGGTAAATTCTGGGATGGTTCCTTCAGCAAGGTCACAGCCAACCACTTGTCTTATCCTTATATGTATATTAGCATTATGTATTTTCTATGATCCCTGGATGAATAAATGAATTACTATTACAATATAATGTGTTTGTGAAACAATACACTACATACATACAAACCTACAACATAAATGAAACAATATTAGAGTTGACTGTCATTTTGGGGGCACATTTTAAATACTTCTATTGATTGAAACGCCATTTGTCAAAGCCACTTTAGAATGGTTTTCTTAACACACTAAGAGTCACACCTTGGGCCTGTGCTGGCAACTTGTTAAATACCAGCAATTATTAACACAGATGTTCTTAACTGGCTTGGATTTTTTTTTAAGCCTGGCACCTGGGATGTCAGTTGATGTTGAGGGTTAATCATACTGATGAAGAGATTGTCACAGTTTATGGTCCTGCGATTTTTCTTTGTGCCTATTGAGTATTATTATATTTGGAATAAAGAGGGACATAACTGTTAGTATTTTCAGTTTTTTTTATATTTAACATGGTCTACAAGACAATTTCATTTTGGCTCCAGAAACTCAGCTGACTGCCTTTTTCTACCAATAAAGAATTTTTTTCCAATAAGAATTGCCATACAACAGGACTCCATGTATCAGCTGGTTGTAGAAAAAGCTGCAGTAGGTGTTAACTGTTACCACTAACATTATCACTAACACAGGACCTGAGTTTACTTAATAAATATGTGAGATCTGCTAACTTTGTACACAGATATATTCCACATGACTTTTCGAAGTTCACTTTTAGTCAAGAGGAATCCCAAGAGGTTCAGCAGAAGCACTGTCCTTGTCATATTTATTATATAAATTGAAGAGAACATTTTCAGTTTTTTCATGGCTAACATTCAGTTCACTGATTCCAAACCATATATTGGCTGCTCTAAACTGATTTTTACTTTGATACTTTAGTGCTAAGTCTTTTTCAACTGTAACAAATGTGGTAGCATGCAGTGTGGACTTATGCAACATAAACTTGGCAAGTCACTTACACAGATTACAAATAGTAAAGGTCCAAACACAGAATTTTGCAGCAGACTGCCTGTGACATTTAAAACATTAGTTGTGTTGTTGAACTGTAGTATCTGTTTTCTCTCACCCAGATATCAACTGGGCAGATATTTATTATCATAATCATGTCACTGACACATTCAGGTGTCTTGCTGAGATCTATAGTTCCCACAGTTTTTTATTTACAACAACACACAAGAAATATAATGGTGAGCAGAGTACCAGAATTACACAGGCAAGCAAGAACATTAATTGAGGAATATTAGTTCAGGTAGAGTCCAATAATATACAATATTTGTCATTCAAAATTATGGAAGTGTCATATTTTATAAGAGGATCCTTCCTCAAGCATGGCTGTAGCAAGACAAGTATAAATGAAACAAACTCCTTTCTCCATTGACAAACCAACCCTGAAACCATACTTTCAGTCATTTTGAAGGGATGGATACAAGAGAGAGTGGACGATAACTATTAGATTGTGACTTGTTACCATTTTTAGTAGACATTTAACATCTATAACATGAACCATGGACCTTGCCGTTGGTGGGGAGGCTTGCGTGCCTCAGCGATACAGATAGGTGCAACCACAATGGAGGGGTATCTGTTGAGAGGCCAGACAAATGAGTGGTTCCTGAAGAGGTGCAGCAGCCTTTTCAGTAGTTGCAGGGGCAACAGTCTAGATGATTGACTGATCTGGCCTTGTAACACTAACCAAAACGGCCTTGCTGTGCTGGTACTGCGAACGGCTGAAAGCAAGGGGAAACTACAGCTGTAAGTTTTCCCGAGGGCATGCAGCTTTACTGTATGGGTAAATGATGATGCCATCCCCTTGGGTAAAATATTCCGGAGGTAAAATAGTCCCCCATTCGGATCTCTGGGCGGGGACTACTCAAGAGGACGTCGTTATCAGGAGAAAGAAAACTGGCGTTCTACGGATCGGAGCATGGAATGTCAGATCCCTTAATCGGGCATGTAGGTTAGAAAATTTAAAAAGGGAAATGGATAGGTTAAAGTTAGATATAGTGGGATTCAGTGAAGTTCGGTGGCAGGAGGAACAAGACTTTTGGTCAGGTGAATACAGGATTATAAATACAAAATCAAATAGGGGTAATGCAAGAGTAGGTTTAATAACGAATAAAAAAAAAGGAGTGTGGGTAAGCCACTACAAACAGCATAGTGAACGCATTATTGTGGCCAAGATAGACATGAAGCCCAAGCCTACTACAGTAGTACAAGTTTATATGCCAAGTAGCTCTGCAGATGATGAAGAAATTGAAGAAATGTATGATGAGATAAAATAAATTATTCGGATAGTGAAGGGAGACGAAAATTTAATAGTGATGGGTGACTGGAATTCGGTAGTAGGAAAAGGGAGAGAAGGAAACATAGTAGGTGAATATGGATTGGGGGAAAGAAATGAAAGAGGAAGCCCCCTGGTAGAATTTTGCACAGAGCACAACTTAATCATAGCTAACACTTGCTTCAAGCATCATAAAAGAAGGTTGTATACATGGAAGAAGCCTGGAGGTATTGACAGGTTTCAGATAGACTATATAATAGTAAGACAGAGATTCAAAACCAGGTTTTAAATTGTAAGACATTTCCAGGGGCAGATGTGGACTCTGACCACAATCTATTGGTTATGAACTGTAGATTAAAACTGAAAAAAACTGAAAAAAGGTGGGAATTTAAGGAGAGGGGACCTGGATAAACTGACTAAACCAGAGGTTGTACAGAGTTTCAGGGACAGCATAAGGGAACAATTGACAGGAATGGGGGAAAGAAATACAGTAGAAGAAGAATGGGTGGCTTTGAGGGATGAAGTAGGGAAGGCAGGAGAGGATCAAGTAGGTAAAAAGACAAGGGCTAGTAGAACTCCTTGGGTACCAGAAGAAATATTGAATTTAATTGATGAAAGGAGAAAATATAAAAATGCAATAAATGAAGCAGGCAAAAAGGAATACAAATGTCTCAAAAATGAGATTGACAGAAAGTGCAAAATGGCTAAGCAGGGATGGCTAGAGGACAAATGTAAGGATGTAGAGGTTTATCTCACTAGCGGTAAGATAGATACTGCCTACAGGAAAATTAAAGAGACCTTTGGAGAAAAGAGAGCCACTTGTATGAATATCAAGAGCTCAGATGGAAACCCAGTTCTAAGCAAAGAAGGGGAAGCAGAAAAGTGGAAGGAGTATATAGAGGGTCTATACAAGGGTGATGTACTTTAGGACAATATTATGGAAATGGAAGAGGATGTAGATGAAGATGAAATGGGAGATATGATACTGCGTGAAGAGTTTGACAGAGCACTGAAAGATCTGAGTTGAAACAAGGCCCCGGGAGTAGACAAAATTTCATTAGAACTACTGACGGCCTATCATCCGGTGAGCAAGATGTATGAGACAGGCGAAATACCCTCAGACTTCAAGAAGAATATAATAATTCCAATCCCAAAGAAAGCAGGTGTTGACAGAAGTGAAAACTACTGAATAATCAGTTTAATAAGCCACAGCTGCAAAATACTAACGCGAATTCTTTACAGACGATTGGAAAAACTAGTAGAAGCCGACCTCGGGGAAGATTAGTTTGGATTCCGTAAAAATATTGGAACACATGAGGCAATACTGAGCCTACGACTTATCTTAGAAGCTAGATTAAGGAAAGGCAAACCTATGTTTCTAGCATTTGTAGACTTAGAGAAAGTGTTTGACAATGTTGACTGGAATACTCTCTTTCTAATTCTGAAGGTTGCAGGGGTAAAATACAGGGAGCGAAAGGCTATTTAGAATTTGTACAGAAAGCAGATGGCAATTATAAGAGTCGAGGGACATGAAAGGGAAGCAGTGGTTGGGAAAGGAGTTAGACAGGGTTGTACCCTTTCCCTGATGTTATTCAATTTTATATTGAGGAAGCAGACAAAGAAACAAAATAAAAATTCGGAGTAGGTATTAAAATCCATGGAGAAGTAATAAAAACTTTGAGGTTTGTCGATGACATTGTAATTCTGTCAGAGACAGCAAAGGACTTGGAAGAGCAGTTGAACGGAATGGATTGTATCTTGAAAGGAGGATATAAGATGAACAAAAGCAAAATGTGGATAATGGAATGTAGTCGAATTAAGTCGGGTGATGCCTAGAAAATTAGATTAGGAAATGAGACACTTAAAGTAGTAAAAGGGTTTTGCTATTTGGGGAGCAAAATAACTGATGATGATCGAAGTAGAGAGGATATAAAATGTAGACTGGCAACGGCAAGGAAAGCGTTTCTGAAGAAGAGAAATTTGTTAACATCGAGTATAGATTTAAGTGTGAGGAAGTCGTTTCTGAAAGTATTTGTATGGAGTGTAGCCATGTATGGAAGTGAAACATGGACGATAAATAGTTTGGGCAAGAAGAGAATATAAGCTTTCGAAATGTGGTGCTACAGAAGAATGAATTCTGAAGAGTAGATGGGTAGATCACATAACTAATGAGGAAGTTTTGAATAGGATTGGGGAGAAGAGAAGTTTGTGGCACAATTTGACTAAAATAAGGGATCGGTTGGTAGGACATGTTCTGAGGCATCAAGGGATCACCAATTTAGTGTTTGAGGACAGCGTGGATGGTAAAAATTGATGAGGGAGACCAAGAGATGAATACACTAAGCAGATTCAAAAGAATATAGGTTGCAGTAGGTACTGGGAGATGAAGAAGCTTGCACGGGATAGAGTAGCATGGAGAGCTACATCAGACCAGTCTCAGGACTGAAGACCACAACAACAACAACAATGTAGGGTAGAAGGTAACAAATAATTCTAAATATTCAATGAATTTATTAACACAGAATGCAAAATAAGAGAGACCACAAATGCCACCTGACCTTTAGTGACTTAATTTTGCTACTTCTGTGGTAATTTATTTCAACCTCCTTGCATCTAAAGGCAAGGACAATGAGTTCAGAATGTTTTGGTAAGTTGTTAATATTATTTGAGTTCTTGATATTACCAGATTTAGTTTTTTATTTGCAACAATATTAATGAAAAAACTGAAATCATCTGGAGTGATACCAACTTCAGAGAAAGTATTTTTGGTATTCTTCCATCTTAACAACATTTCATGCAGCTTTAATCTTCAAAGTACCACTGGGGTCAATATGATCCATAATCACATTTGAAACATATATATCCCTTGTTTTCAAGACGATTATTTTCAAAATTTATGACTTTGTCTCTCTAAGGTGCTTGTATGCAGTGACATATCGTTCAGTTTTACATTTACAACACATTAAAATTTATTCATGGGCTATGCACTGAGTACCACTGGGGTCAGCATTACCCCAATCTAAATTTTTGTTTTGTTTCTTGTATGTAACATTATGAAAACAGAATTATGAATGTTACAGTGAGCAGATGTTATACGAAACACTTGCAACAATGAAACTAACATTTCCCACATATTATTTATACCCATTGTTGTCGTTTCTTGCCTAAGCCATTGTTGTATATTGTCTCAGTTGTTACTAGTGTTTTGCCTCAGAGTGAGCAAGAACTACATTATGACTAGGAAACATCTGAGTGGTGCTGAAATTCAATCAATTTTGAATGAAGAAGAGGAATTAGGAGATATACCATCTGATGACAATGAAGAGATTGATGCCATTATTTCTGGAGCTAGTGAATCAATTGAAGATTCTGGTGAAGATGTTGAACATTTGGTAACTACTTCCTGAAGTTGCTGACATGTCAAATCAGATTATTTTCAAGTAAGTATTTATAATCTATCATATGTTTGAAAAACTTTAATGATGATACTACTACTACTAATAATAATATGTAAGTACATATGTAAAATAGTAATTCCACATTTTTCAGGTTGAGAAATGGAAATGTAACATGGTGAAAAATCCTGTTAGATTACACCAGAGACAGCCAGCACGAAATATATTGAAGATGGCTCTAGGTCCCACAAGGAATACTGTAAGGAACATAAATACTGTAAGGAACATAAATACTGTGCAGTCAGCATTTGAATTATTCATGAAGCCCAGCATTTTCCAGACTATTTTGAGTGGATCAACAAAGAAGTTAATATTACTTTTGGTGACAAATGGACAGATCTTGATAGAGAAGAATTTGAATGCTTTCTTGGCCTGCTTATTCTTGCAGGAGTGTTCAAAGGCCACAATTAGGGCATAGTAAATTTATGGAACAAAGAGCATGGCTGACCTATTTCCAGTAGTTCTATGGCTAGGAACAGCTTTACAGAAATATCACACTGTATTCGGTTTGATGATGCTCAGCACCAGTGACAGAATCACAGCCCTGATAAATTGGCTCCTATAAGGGACTTATTTGAACAGCAGGTAAGCACATTACATGATGCATATGAACCACACCAGAAAGTTACAGTTTATGAACAACTGGGAACTTTTAGGGGCAGGTGTTCATTTCATTAGTACATCCCCTCAAAACCTGGGAAGTGTATAAAGATGTGGGTTCATGTGACAGAACTAATTACTATGTCACACACCTGCAGATATACACAGGAAAAGGCGAATGCCAGCCTAGAGAAATAAATCATGGAAAAAGAGAATTGAAAGAATATTTATCTGGGAGTGGTATAAATATCACAACAGATAATTTCTTTACAAGTTTGGAGTTGGCAAAGAAAGTAGAACAAATGACTCTAAGAAAAAGTTGTCATGAACTACCTACAGAATTTATCAAAGCAAGGGGAAGAACTGCAGCTTCATGTCTCTTTGGATTCCAGGAATCAGCTACAATAGTCTCATATTGCCCAAAAATGGGTTAGATAGTGACACTGCTGAGTACTATGCATTTCAGAGACAAAATAGGTGATGGTGAAGCAGCAAAACCTATTATAATCCTAGGCTATACTGCAACTAAATCAGGTGTAGACACAACGGACAAGTTAGTCAGGACCTACACCACAAAATGTATGACAAGAAGATGGCCCATGTTTATTTTTTATAATATGTTGGATATTAGTGCTCTAAATGCTTTCATAATTGGGCTTGACTTACATCCTGACTGGAATAAAAAAATATAAAAAAACTGCAAAAGAAGAGAATTTCTTCTGGAACTGGGAACAAGTCTAGTACAGAAAAACAGAAGTTGGCAGAGCAAAGCTTCTCTTCCTCATCCTCTTCCTTCAGCAGACATGTAAAACATGGACGATGCTCCCTACGCAAATGTTCAGTGGGTATAAAACATTCAAAACCATGCAGAAGATGCTTTCCTTTTGTCTGTAAACAAAATTCAGAGATTCTTTGTTTTAAATGTAAAGAGTTGCTTCGTTTTAAATGTAAGGAGCTATAAGATCAAGGATTATGGCAAGATCTGTAAGTGCTTATATACGTAGTTTACCTGGTTTCAGCCAGTAATGTAAGCTTGTATGTCAGTTGACTAAAATAAATAAAATACTGCCGATATATCCCATGTTCATTACTTGGAATCATATTAACCCCAGTGGTACTCGTGTAACAAAAAATTCTGATAGTAGGACGGTTAAACTGTTTTAAGAGCTATTGAGTTACTTATCATTCACCTTGCATCTGGCCAATCTGATTTCTGCCCAGTATTTGCTTTTTGATCTTATAAATAGAGAGATGCACAATGAAACATGTTTTGCTGTCAAGAGAGCAAGACATGAAACCTTCAATGGCTACCATAGCAGAATTTTGTCATGTAATCTTTCATAAAACCCTAAGAAATTCTGGTCACATGTAAAAGCTGTTAATGGCACCAAAGTTAGTATCCAGTCTCATAGAGGGGACACGAAGTGAAACTGAGGGTAGCAAAGCGAATGCATAACTCTGGTTTCAAATGTTCCTTTTCAAAGGAAAACCAAGGAGAATTCTCCAACCCCTGTACAACTGAAAAATGAGTGAAATAATTGTTAGTGTCAGTGGTGTTGCAAATCAATTGAAATTGTTAAAACTGAACAAAGCTCCATGGCCCTATGGAATCCCTGTCACATTCTATACTGAATTTGTGGTTGAGTTAGTCCTTCTTCTAAGTATAATCTATTGTAGACTTCTTGAACAAAAACTGTGGGAGAAAGCACAGGTCACATCAGTTTATAGGAAGGGTAGTAGAGTGATTCACAAAACGGCTGTCCAGTATCCCAGACATCAAATTATTGTTAGAATCTTAGAACGTATTTTGATCTCAAACATAGCTTGTGTCTGTGTATATGCGGATGGATATGTGTGTGTGTGCGAGTGTATACCTGTCCTTTTTTCCCCCTAAGGTAAGTCTTTCCGCTCCCGGGATTGGAATGACTCCTTACCCTCTCCCTTAAAACCCATATCCTTTTGTCTTTCCTTCTCCTTCCCTCTTTCCTGATGAGGCAACAGTTTGTTGCGAAAGCTTGAATTCTGTGTGTATGTTTGTGTTTGTTTGTGTGTCTATCGACTTGCCAGCGCTTTTGTTTGGTAAGTCTCATCATCTTTCTTTTTAAATATAAGATATGTCAAATAGAATGACCTTCTCCATGCCAACCAGTATGGATGCCAAATAACATTGATCATGTGAAACCCAACCTACAGTTTTCTCACATGATGTAATGAAAGCTTTGAATCAAGCCAGGCAGGTAAATGTAGTATTCTTGGTTTCCAAGAAACATTTGACTCAGTACCACATGTTTTTATTGTCAAAAGTATGATAATGTGGAATATAAAGCAAAATTTGTGACTGTATTGAGTTTTTTGGTAGAGAGAGCACAGCTTGTTATCTCAGGTGGAGAGTCATTGACAGATGTAGAAGCAACTTTAGGTGTGCCCCAGAAAAGTTTAGTGGGTCCTTTGTTGTTCATGTTGTATATCAATGACCTTGAGAACAATATTAATAGTAATCTCAGACTTATGCAGATGATGCAGTCATCTGTAATGAAGTACTGTCTGAAAGAAGCTGCATAAATATTCAGTCAGGCCTTAAGATTTCAAAGTGGTGCAAAGATTTACTGTTTGCTTTGAATGTTCAGAAAATCAAATAATGTATTGTCCTGTGTCAATAATATCAATGAGTCACAGTTGGAAGCAGCCAACTCATACAAATACCTTGGTGTAACACTTTGTAGTGACATGAAATGGAATGATCACATAGGCTTGCCATCAGTCAATGAGTAAGGCAGGTGGTAAACTTCATTTTATTGGCAGAATAGTGTGGAAATGCAATTAATCTTCATAGGAGATTTTTTACAAATCACTCGTGCAACCCTTCTGGAATATTACTCAAGAGTGTGGCTCCCATACCAAACAGGACTAATTGGGAGGGGGGGGGGGGGGGGCAGGGGGAGGGGAGTATCGGACATGTAAATAGAAGGGCAACTGAACTGGCAGACTCTTGAAGATAGACATAAACCATCCTGTGAAAGCCTACTTACAAGGTTTCAAGAACCGACTTTAAATGATGACTCTGGGAATATACTACAAACCCCTGTCTATCACTCAGTAAGGATCTTGAGGACAATTAATTACAGCACACACAGAGGCATTTAAGCAATCATTCTTCCTGTACTCTGTACATGAATGGAATGGGGAGACACCCTAATAACTGGTATAAAGGGACATACCCTCTGCCATGTACTTCACAGTTGTTTGTAGATTGTAGATGTCAATGCACATACTTGACTTGGATCTGATTCTATTTTGTTGTCTTTAACTGTGTCCTTTAATTTTCAGTGTTTTCATGATTCAGAAGTTTAATACACATTTTTTTTTTTTTTTGCAGTATTATGTAGACATTGTAGTTTTTAATTTTAGGCACATACCTTTACAGGAAAAAGTTCCACAATGGAGCCCCTTTACATTCACAAGAAAACTGTTGTCTTCCAAGCAAACCTAGACTTTTGGATGCACTACAGATCAGTCTGTTATCAAAACCTAGATATGGGGGGGGGGGGGGGGGAGGGAGGGAGAGGTAAGAGGTTCACCCACTATCAGTCACACACTAGTGTGAAGTTCCTGCTGATTTTTCTGAACAGTGGTGGTTCATTATCAAGACAGGAAAATTGCACACTTGAATTATTAATGCAGTGTAGGTCATGCAATCTTACAGTTAACATAACATTTAATATCCTTTGTGTAGAACATTTGTCAAAATATAAGATAATTTTCTCCAAAAACTGTGTGGGAGGTTCTGTTGTATGGTATGTGCACTGTATTGTGCATCTATGGCAGTACTAACAGCAGCCCCTCGCCTCCATTCATTTGTGTTCATTGTTTGGATACAAGATATGTATATACTCTAAAGCACTTGTCAGGTATTTGCATACTATCTAATATGGACTTTCAATTTACCTTGTAGTTTTGTAATGTAAAGTGCATTAATATAGATCAGTTTGTTTCTACAACTTTTATTTCACATACTTTCATTTACTGTGCCAACTTACAAACAAACTGTCACTTTTCAGCCTACCCTTGAGTCAGTGCTATAGTAACACTATTACCAAATGCATTTTCGATCTTCTTATGCTGTTGTTCATTTAGATACATAAGATAGTTGGTTACAGAATCAGAAAGTTCACTGATTCTTGAAATGGGTAAGAAAATAGCTTTTGAAATATATTGTTATAGAAGAATGTTGTAGACTATATGGGTAGATCAGATAACTGTGGTGAAAGGGGGGGAGGGGGAGGGAGGGGGGATGAGATAAAAATTGTAGAGAGAGATCAAGACTTGAAAACAGTAAGGAGATTAAATTGGATGTATTTGCAGTTGTGATATAGATATGATGAGGCTTGCTCAGTATAGACTGGCACACAGAGCTGCATCAAATCAGTATATGGACTGAAGAAGAAAATAGCCATAAGACTTGGAAATTCTGCAATTTACACTTATATTCCAATGCCCTGACAGTTTTTTTTCTACACGATTTGCAGGTACATATTTACTCCAGTTATACATTCTACTTTAAGTAGACACTTTTGGTTCTTCATCCCAGTTAATTTCTCTCAGCATTTTATTGTTTTAAGAATGTCAACAGGTAGTTTGAGACTCATCAAGCCTAACCTACTTAAATGTAAGCCATCCTTCCTACACTGCCTCCCAAAAATATGTTAGGACCAAAGGATACTGCAGCCTAGTCTCTTAAAATGAATGTAATGCCAAAGTTTATGTGTCTGAATGAAATAATTTGCTGTCTCATTCAGACAGTGCATCTTTCACATAACCATCATATATTAGTGTGCTTTATAATAAAATGTATCAAGTGCTTTGAGGAAGTTACTTGTAACTACACATAATGCTTGTAAGTGTGACACACTCATGGGTGTCTGTGGCAATTACTGTCAGCCAACTTTCATTCCTTAAGGAACTGTTGTGCACAGCAACTGTAGATTATTATAAGGAAGGATAGGAACACAGCAATCAGTCTCAATTCCAAATCCCACTGATTTTTTATTATTCTTGGATATCCAGATTTCAGCTATAAACAGCCATTTTCAATGCTTAAATCAATGAAATTACAGAATCAGATATGATTAATATGAAACAATAAGTAAAACATTGCATTACCCAGTAGCAATGATCTATTATAGTCAACATACCATTTGAATGAGTTATAATCCAACAGACTTGCAGCAGTTCATGTCACCATATGACTTTACTGGTGCATAGGCAGATGGAAACTGAGGTGGTTGTTTCCAGCAAGTAGAGCAGCATCAGTTTACATTATGTATTGTAAGTAATGCCCTCTGTATTACAAACTAACTAACCTTGTTTCTTTCTGATGTGGTAGCTTAAAAAATGAAATCAGCAGGTAAAGTTGCTTATCACCTTAAATCCTTTCAGACCTGAATTTTTTCTGGAGGAAAGAAAATTTTTCTTTATGTGGTAATGCTTCTAGAGGATTTTTGATGATTTTAGGTGCAAAATTTATACACAAATATGTACCCATCTTCAAAACATACTTTGTACAATTTGCTTCAATTTATGGACTAAAATAACTAATTGTGAAATATTCTCTATTGTAATAAATAGTAAAATGATCATTCAAACATTAAACTGCAAAATAACAACAAGAATATAAAATTATACAGCGGAATATAGCGAACCAGCCACATCCATATATTCTGGTGGTCACAAGCTGCTGCGGACTTGCTGGTATTTTCGTACGGATACCTAGCAGTTGGCAACACTTGTGCATGATGGAAAGGCTGAAAATTCACAAATGTGTCCCTCAGGTTTCCATTGGGAAAAAATGCTTCTGTTGTAGCTAAGACACAGTAACAGTTAAGGTACACAATTGTAGCCAGAGTGTCTTAAAGGGTTAAAATACACCAAGAAACATAGTTACTTAGTTTATAATATAGGGGCTGCTGTACTTGTTGTAAACAACCACCTGTTTTCTTCTGTCTATAAATCTACAAATTCATATGGTGAAATGTGATGCTGCAAGTTTGTTGGTTTGTAGCTCTCTCAGACAGTATAATAAATCAGGGCTATTTGATAACATGGTGTTTTATTTATTGTTTTATATAAAACAATTTTGAATCTTCTGATTCTGTAATTTCCTTGTATTTTGGCACTGAAGATGGCCCTTTATACCTGAAATCTGGATATGCAAGAATAATAAAAAAACCAATGGAACTGAGACTGATTGCTATGTTCCTATCATTCCTTATAATTATTCTCAGTGTTGGTTCTAAAGGGTGTTCAATATATTTATGGATCTTATTTTCTGTTATTTTTCTCAGTTGCAATATATATTATAAAAATACATAATGCTGGGTGGAAGTAGAGTCATTTACAATATGGTTCCAGCACATGCAAAAAATATCAATATTTTGTGTTCTGACCAAAGGAAATTACGTTGCACTGTCTTGTACTGCTTCTATTGTGGATTTTGTAACTTTCAGAGTTTTACATTAAATAAAAATCATTTTTAATCATCCTGGACTCCTAGTATTTCAGTTTTCCTTTACAATATTCCTTGTTGTTGCTAGCTGACTTATGGATCTGAAGTGCTTTTTACAATGTTGCAAAATAACTGGTCAAGATGTACAGACAACCCCTCACAACAAAACTAGCATTCTGTGGCACTACTTCAGTTCTGTACTACCGTGTTTACCAATTCTTTTTTATACACAACTTCAGTGGTGATACTTTCCACAAGTAAAGTAGCGAAGCTATTAAAATGCATATAGGACAAATAACATCAAATAATCAGTTGGATATTTCAGTTAAAGCTTGTCAGATTTTTGTAATAGGATGAAAGTATGAACAGAAACAGGCACATAAATTATTTATTTTCTTTGCTGAAAACACTAATTTCCCATCACCACAAAAATCGCTAAGTTCATTTTCACAGCGCGTGTGATCAGAACCAACATACACACACACACACACACACACACACACACACACACATAGCCAACACTTCACTTTCAGGTGTTGATATTCACTGATGCAGAAATGTCTCATGGTGTATAGGTTCTAAGTAATAACGTGCATTTCCTTATCTGCTTCAGTATGGATGGAACCTCTCACATCATCCTAAGTCCACAAGTTACTCCTTCTGCAGTTTTACCTGTACCATTTCAGTAGTTAGCCCAACTATAAATACACCACTAAACAAATAATAACTGTTTATGACATTCTATATTTTACACTGTTCTGTCTTGCTGACTGCTGTTTGACAGCAAACGGCCTGAACTGAACTGTCGCCACAACTCATAATTGATCCAAGGTATAAAGCTTACTGCAGTCCACCAACGACAACAAAAACAGTAATTTTAATTTAAATAGGGTATGCAGAGATCATGTCTTATCAGAAATAAATGTTATTAATATTTTTTCTTTTACACTGTGTTAGACACACAGAAAGCACTTCTATGTTTGGGTGTGTATAATGTGCCACATGAGTTTGGAGGCTGTGTTGCGAATTGGGGTTTATTTGTCTCATAACACACATAATATAACTCATTTGATTCAGGTACAGGAGACAAATCAAATTTTGGTAAAATTTCACCATAAACAAAAACAGGTGATGTTAACAAACAGCATCATAGTAATAATTATACAGTTTTGTTGTACATACATATAATAAAATGTAACACTTAATTACCCCTTGCTCAAATTATCACTTCATCCTCTATAAATCCTTCCATTAAATAGTTGCATTTCTCCCATAGAATCTGCTGTAGCCTCATTTTTAAAATTTCTGGCTTTGTATTAAATGTGTTTCTGCCCATTAACTTGTTATACACTGTCATCCACATATACTGTGGAGTCCATGCGTATAGCTTCAACTGGTGAGTGGGTAACATAAAATTATTTTTATTTTTTGTGTTATAGGGATGATTAAAATGATTCTCCACAAATAATTTTTGTCTGCTGTGCAGGAATATTATAATTTCATATATGTATGTGGAGGGAACAGTAAGGATTTGTCATTTCCAAAATAAAGGGTGACAGGACTCTGTTTGCTGTAGAGTCCACGTATATTGGACAATTACCTTTTGCAGTTTCAGTATTTGAGATACACTACTGAACTTCCCCAGAAAATTAATCCATATCTAATGACAGATTCAAAATGTACTAGTATTTGCTTTGCAGATGCAAAACTGCTTAGTTTATCTGATAAGAAGTCAATATGTGTATTCCAGCTTAAGTTCTTGTCCACATTTAGTCCCAGGAATTTGACTATATCAACCTCTTTCATAGGTTGATTGTTATGTTGTATTTTAAGTTCCACACATTTTGAATGTTTCCCTTTGAAACGTACCATATGGGTTTTTGCAATATTCAGTTTCAACCCATTTAACTGGAACCAGTTTTCTGAGGTATCCAGTGTGCTTATGATGGAGCTTGGAGTTTTTCTGCACCATCATCTTCAATTAAAACAGAAGTATCATTAAAAACAGAACTGATGGGGAATTTTTTTTATGGGCAAGTCATTGATGTAGAATAATAACTGATTTGGCCCCAAAGTGGAGTCCTGAGGCACACCTTGTGTTATTGTACTCCATTTAGAATAATAATTCATTGCATCTGAGTTGATAGTTACCCCTTGTTTTCCATTGTGTAAATATGATGTTAGCCAGTTTAGAGCATTGTCCTTAATCTTGTATTTGTCTAATTTGTAGATAATGCATTAACAAAATTTGTCTACTGAGCTACTACTGCTAAGAACAATGACTAGAGTAATATACTTCATCTGCTACAGGCAAACACTATGTGGAAGAAAAGTATGATATTAGTTTTGGGCAGAACAATTATAGCATAACTTAAATAAAACTATCCTCACAGGCATTTTGTGGTAACAGTTTGACAATATGTGACATCAACAGTGGTGATTTTTGGCATGTTCTGTTCATTAACTTTGTTAATTATTTTGTTTCAGCCTCAAGTATTTGCCATTGCAGTTTTATTATGGCCAGTCTGTATCACCTCACATATTATGCAGATGATAGTACTTGACAATGATTTGACTAACCATTCATTAATCAATACTGAAGAGGGTACACTGTAGCTAAATGATAGCAGCTTTCTTTGCAAATTATGTTTTGAATGAATTAAATGTCCTTGTAAGTCACTGCCTAGTTAAAGTTGTAATTTTGAACTTTCTAATGTGTCAGTGTGCACATGAAAGGATTTTTGAAAGAAAATATTTGAGCCATACTAAATTTAGAATACAGTGAGTACTGTTTGTACTCAGCAAGAATTAACAGTACACTGACAATCATGGATAAGGGTGTTTGTGACTTCTCTGAGGAATCAAAGCAAGTTTTTCAGAGACTAGCCATTAATACAAAGCAATATCTTTATGTATGCAATGAAATAAACTTTGTTTAAAAGTAAATCAAAATATACTAAGAAACTTATTACTGTTTTTACCAAGTTGATGGGACAAATAAAACTACCACAAAAGTGTGTGCATCATAAATTGATTATCATATGAAGTTATTTATTTTCTTATGACTGTAATACAATCATTTGTTTGAACTTTGCAATAACATGCTCTTCCTACATAGGTAATCCCAAATTAGCAAAAAAGCTACAGTCATCTTTGCAATCATCATTGTGAATGATATTGCTATACTTTATACATGTTGCTCAAACAGGCATATGAACTCTCAGTATAAATTAATTATAACAACAATTGGAGTGCAAAGTGTACATGATCAAATTTTGCTGTTACAAGTTTGAATTATTACTAGGCTGCTACAGAAGTTCTGCAGCTGCAAAGCTACTCATTGGCTGATAGCATAACGAATTTCATTGGTGGGAAAGAATTTTATGCTCAGGATACAAGAATTCATCTGCAGAAGTTGTGATAACTCCTGATAACTAACTAACATGGAAGCCACATCTACTAACTATTCAGTAGAAAACCCACAATAGACTAAAATTACTAGAACTACTAAATCGCCAGATATTGCACCCTTCCATTGTCCTCCACACCTATGAATTGCTGATCCAGTCCACCCTTTGCCACACAAATGTGGACTTCTGCTCCTCCCCCCTTTTATTACACTCTGCAAATTCTCAAATGTCCAGCACTCTGCCTAACTTTTTGGTTCTGCTTACCTACCCAACCTGCATTCTACATCAACTTATAAGGTTTCCCAACCCTAGTCTCTCATCTTGAACACCTCCGAGTATTCTACATTACCTGTAAACTTGACAGCAGCTACTCCCTAGTTTCCCCCCCTGATCATGATTCTGATGCATTGCCATGCCACTATGACCATGTTCTACCAACACTATACCTCCACACTTTCCACATCCTCTCCCAATAAAATTAGTCACCTTTCCTTACGTGACCATGAAATCTGTCCTGATATATACCCATCCTACTAGATCTAGGAGATCCCTACCACCCTCCCCGTGCCAGGGCCCCCTTCCCCTTCACTTATTTCCATCCACTTCCTTAGTCTTGGCCTGGAATCACATCCCTCTTCAGTCTTCGCAAATCCCTCCTCCAAACGTCCATCCACACAAACACCTTCCTACACACTCCTCTGATTATTACATTCCCATGATACTCTTATCCCTGGTAGTTTACACTCACTCATCACTTCACTCATCAGTGTATCTATTTTAATCAGTCAACTCATCAGCCTGTTACCTCTTAACATATGCATCTGTCCATCTTTTTTCATATATTTGAGTGCAACACTCATTTTCCATTTATCTGTGTCTATATTTTAATTTTTTAACAAATCAGACTTTTATATATTAACTTATGCAGCTGACTGTGTGTCTTTGCATTGTGTGAAGCACTCATCTTTTTTTAACTGCCATGTCCATTTTTTTATGTTATGTTTCAAAATTTTTATGCTAATGTGGCTGAAGAGCAGCAAATTGGCTGAAGAGCAGCAAATTTTATCTGTTGACAGCCCCCCCCCCCCCCCTCCCCACCCTCCCCACCTTATGGGACAAACAGGGCGAAATAACAATAACAAAAAAGTATAATGTCTGTTCAAATAATTCCAGAATTTTGTCCACAAAATTTTTCTACACTTACCTTTTATTTATAGCGCATCATCTCCTTAGAAACACTCTCCTCCACAATTGATACAACACTCCCAATGCCGTTTCCACTGCCAGAAGAAGTCTTTCTACAGCTTTTGTTGGATCATGCAAAGCACCATCTGCAAATTTTCTTTCAACTTGTGTAACTTTGTTCTTTCAAAGGTGTTTTCAAAGTTGGAAAAAAATGTCTGCAGGGGCCACATCTGGAGAGTACAGAGGATGATGTAGCACAGTGATTTCATTTTTTGTGCTGTAGTCACACACCAACAGGGATGACTATTTGGGTGCATTATCATGATGCAAGAGCCGTGAATTGTCTTGCTACATTTCAGACCGTTTCCTTCTTGCATTTTCTCACAGGCATCACAACACGTCCTGGTAGTATCATCAATTAACATTTTGTCCTTGTGGCATGAATTCATAATGAACTAATTGTTCAGAGTCAAAGAAAACTACCAGAATGGCTTTGAAATTTGAACTGACCTGACCACATGAGCTTTTTTTGGTCATGGGGAACCTTTCCGGACACATTGTAAAGACTGAACTATGGTCTAAACATCATAACTATAGAACTACATCTCATCACCAATTATGATTCTCTTAATGAACATCTCATTCTCATTTGTGTGATCCAAAAGCTCTTCACAGGTTGCGACGTGAAGGCCTTTTGAGGCTTGACCCCTGAACCATGGGACGGTCTTGGTGGCAACACGATGTGTTCCAAGATGCTGTGTCAGGATTTCATGATATGATCCAACTGAGATGTTACATTCTTCTGCACTATCTTAGAAGTCAGTCTTCAATTGGTATGCTCAATTTTGTTGACGTTACTGACATGAGTGTTGTCAGTAGACATGCTGAACAAGGGTCATCTCTAACTAACTTCCATCCAGCCATTTTTAAACCATCTGAACCATTCATAACACCAAGTGTGGCTTAAGCACTCATCTTCATTGGCTTCCTGCATGATTTGGTGTGGCTCTATAATGGTTTTATTGAGTTCCATGCAAAAGTTAATGCAGATATGTTGCTCCTCCAACACTGTCATCTCAGAATCACAAACTGTGTGATACAATATTCTGCTCAATACAGCACTTAACAATAACTAACAGACATATAACAGTGAAACATCTGGCAGTTACACATTAAACACAGGTGTATGCAGGGATGCCAACCGCATTTTGCTGCAACACCCATTGGTGTGAAAATCCAAATGTTCTGGAATTTCTTGAACAGACCTCATAGTTATGCCATACACTCACTCTGAAGGTGTAGCATTACTCACATATCTGTATCCTTAGTGGAGACATCAAAATGATGTGTACAAATCAGCCAAGTGTGTTTTGACAGCTGTTGAATTTCATGGTCAAATTGAGTGAGCTGTGACTCCATGAGTGTCGTGGAATGTTTGCATTTATGCTATAGCGACGAATTGGAAACGTGCATATAGCATGTAAAGCAGTGAATAAGTCAAATGGTGTCTCATGTCACTGGATTTTACCTGTTTCTTGACCCTACTTTGACTGATCTGTTTATACGTTCAAGGACCATAAGTGTAGCTTAATGTGTATTTTATGTATACAAAATTACACAGCCTTTGTACAACTAAAGAATAATTGCATAAATGCAGGATTATACTACACGTTCCAGAAACCATTATATAGAACCATAAAAAAGGAGAGTAAATAATGTCATTGCATAAGAGAAATGGCAGTTTGTTTGTGAACACAGAGTACATCTTCAGAAGCTTTTAAGAAGAGTTACTTGTGTTAACATATAGATATGTTTTCTAATTTATGCCTGACATGAAGTTACTTAACCCCTTTTGTAGTGTTCTCAGTCAATTACTAAACCACTTTTTGGGAGGAGGAGCTTTTGTTACACATTTAAGTTGTGGTTATTTGGGTACACACAGGACAAATTTCTTTTCCACTTGTATACTAATTGTTGCTATGAGGGTGGTTTGAAAAGTTCTTGGAATCACCACGAGAGGTCAGCACCAGCGCAACAAGTTGTTAATGTGATATTCATTGGACTGTTGCCTCTAAACACGTGCCATGTCAGTGCTCTCAGAAGAGAGCTGTGGCAGTGATGTGGCTCTGTTGTTTCCACATAGTGATTTGCAAGAATAGAAAAAAATAGAGATTTGAGCAGTGATTAAGTACTTCGTAAAGAAAGGTATGAAAGCAAAGGACATTTGTGTTGATTTCCAAAATACACTGAGGGACTGTGCTCCTTCATATTCAACAGTTGCAAAGTAGAGAAATGAATATAAATTTTGTCAGGAGAGCTTAGATGATGATCCGCACAGTGGTCGGGCAAGATGTGTCACTACTCAAGAAATCATTGCAATAGTGCACAAAATGGTCATGAAGGATCACCGATTGAAAGTGCATGAAATTTCTAACACTTGCCAGATGTTATCTGAAAGGGTATATCACACTTTAACTGAAGAATTAGAAATGAAAAAATTATCTGCAAGATGGATGCCATAACTCTTAACGCTGGATCAGAAACACATGAGAATGGACATATTTGAATAATGTTTATCCTTTTTTAGGAGAAATGAACAAGATTTTTTGTGTCCATAAATAAAACTTGGGGACACTACTACACTCCAGAGACAAAACAACAGTCAGAGCAGTGGAAACATGCTGATTCTCTGCCACCAAAGAAAGCAAAGACAATTCCTTCAACGGGAAAGGTCATGGCATCAGTGTTCTCGGATGCAAAGGGGATTCTGTTTGTAGATTATCTCCCCACTGGGCACACAATTACTGGAGAATACTATGCTAACCTTCTGGACAAATTGCAACAAGAGATAAACAAAAAAAGGCCAGATTTAGCAAGGAAGAAAGCCATCTTCCATCAATACAATGCGTGCCTGCACACATGTGCCATTGCCATAGCAAAATTACATAAACACAGTTATGGATTGTTGCCACACCCACATTATTCACCTGATATGGCTCCACCAGACTTACACCTCTTCCCAAAACTGAAAACTTTTCTTGGTGAATGAAGATTCACTTCAGACGAAGAATTGATAGTTGGAATTGAAAATTATTCTGCAGGCTTGGAGGAAACTCATTTTCGAGATGGGATCAAGGCACTGGAACATCATTGAACCAAGTACGTTAATCTACAAGGAGACTGCATTGAAAAATAAAAATAAAGTTTCAGTGCCGTAAGCACTTTTTTCCTATTCCATTCCAAGAACTTTTCAAACGACCCTCGTATGGCTACACAGGTGAATTTTGATCGTGCAAAAAAAGAGTTTTAAAGAAGCCCCACAATGATACCATAAAATTCTTTAAAAAATTGTGTCCTTCCTGTGCTCATTCTGATACAGTCAAATTAGTAAAAATAATTACATGTTACATCTGAATAATGAAAAGCAGTGTCATGGCACAAATACTATAAATACACTCCTGGAAATGGAAAAAAGAACACATTGACACCGGTGTGTCAGACCCACCATACTTGCTCCGGACACTGCGAGAGGGCTGTACAAGCAATGATCACACGCACGGCACAGCGGACACACCAGGAACCGCGGTGTTGGCCGTCGAATGGCGCTAGCTGCGCAGCATTTGTGCACCGCCGCCGTCAGTGTCAGCCAGTTTGCCGTGGCACATGGAGCTCCATCGCAGTCTTTAACACTGGTAGCATGCCGCGACAGCGTGGACGTGAACCGTATGTGCAGTTGACGGACTTTGAGCGAGGGCGTATAGTGGGCATGCGGGAGGCCGGGTGTACGTACCGCCAAATTGCTCAACACGTGGGGCGTGAGGTCTCCACAGTACATCGATGTTGTCGCCAGTGGTCGGCGGAAGGTGCACATGCCCGTCGACCTGGGACCGACCGCAGCGACGCACGGATGCACGCCAAGACCGTAGGATCCTACGCAGTGCCATAGGGGACCGCACCGCCACTTCCGAGCAAATTAGGGACACTGTTGCTCCTGGGGTATCGGCGAGGACCGTTCGCAACCGTCTCCATGAAGCTGGGCTATGGTCCCGCACACCATTAGGCCGTCTTCCGCTCACTCCCCAACATCGTGCAGCCCGCCTCCAGTGGTGTCGCGACAGGCATGAATGGAGGGACGAATGGAGACGTGTCGTCTTCAGCGATGAGAGTCGCTTCTGCCTTGGTGCCAATGATGGTCATATGCATGTTTGGCGCCGTGCAGGTGAGCGCCACAATCAGGACTGCATATGACCGAGGCACACAGGGCCAACACCCGGCATCATGGTGTGGGGAGCGATCTCCTACACTGGCCGTACACCACTGGTGATCGTCGAGGGGACACTGAATAGTGCACGGTACATCCAAACCGTCATCGAACCCATCGTTCTACCATTCCTAGACCAGCAAGGGAACTTGCTGTTCCAACAGGACAATGCACGTCCGCATGTATCCCGTGCCACCCAACATGCTCTAGAAGGTGTAAGTCAACTACCCTGGCCAGCAAGATCTCTTGATCTGTCCCCCATTGAGTATGTTTGGGACTGGATGAAGCGTCGTCTCACGTGGTCTGCACGTCCAGCACGAACGCTGGTCCAACTGAGGCACCAGGTGGAAATGGCATGGCAAGCCGTTCCACAGGACTACATCCAGCATCTCTACGATCGTCTCCATGGGAGAATAGCAGCCTGCATTGCTGCGAAAGGTGGATATACACTGTACTAGTGCCGACATTGTGCATGCTCTGTTGCCTGTGTCTATGTGCCTGTGGTTGTGTCAGTGTGATCATGTGATGTATCTGACCCCAGGAATGTGTCAATAAAGTTTCCCCTTCCTGGGACAATGAATTCACGGTGTTCTTATTTCAATTTCCAGGAGTGTAAATGTAAAAAGAAAGGTTACTAACTTGACGGGGCAAGCAACAAGGCAATTTGCTACAGGGTGCACAGCTCTCTCTCAGCAGGAAAATTAAGGATAACTTATACAGTTTTTTCTGGCTGTGGGGCCAGATGACAAATGTGCCATCCACATATCTGAAGAAACATGTTAACTGGTAAGTGGCAGTTGTAAGGGTCTCATCCTCGAACTTCTCTGTGAAAAGACTGGCCATAAGTGGAGACAAGGGCCTACCCATCACCAATCCTTCAGTCTGCTTATAGAACTGGCCTCCACATTGGAAATAAGTTGGTGTTAAAATATGGTTGAAAAGATACAGCAAAAACTCCCTCAAATCTCCCACTGATCAAATCGAATGTGAGCTGGAGTGTTCACCTAGTGAACAGAGATAGTACTTCAGAATTGACCATGATGTCTGCGTCTCAGATACATAAGCTTTTGAGGCCTTCCAAAAAGTCTGCAGAGTTGTGGACATGGTGGGTGCACTTTTCCACATAACATATTATCCTTGTGATGTCAGCAGTTCTGGTCATGTGAGCATCTTCTCACACTGTCCTCACACTGTCTTGTAGTGGTTGAAGAAGTCTGTGGCAGCTATGAAATTAGCCTGTCAGTCTCAGAGTCTGAAGACCTAAATATAGCAAGAGTCACAGTGAATCAGAAATTGCTACAGCATTCATCTTAGAGCAAAAAGCCTGAACATAACACAGCAGAATGAACCATTCTGTTGAACCCAGCAGTGGTTGCAGTGGTACTACTGCACACCTTATTGTAAGTAATGGTTGGGCACATAACCCTAGTGATCCAAAGTAATCTAACTTTTACAAGTTAAGAAAAGGGAGCCTGGGTATTAAGTGAATAATCTGGGAATATACTACAGCTATTTAGTGATGGTGCATGTAGACAAGATTAGATTAATTGCAGTGCACACAGAAGTGTTTAAGCAGTCATTCTTCCCATGCTCCATCTGAAAGAAATGGGACAAGATATGTGGCACAATGGAAAGTACCTTGTGCCATACACTTAACAAGTGTGTCCAAAATATGAATTTATATGAAGATTTAATGCTCAAATAAAAGTTTATGAACTATACTTTCATATCTTGGAAGAGAACACTGATCAGTTTGGTGCTCTTTGGATTTCTTAAACATTTAAAAGCCATTGGCAGTATCTAATGTTCACTGCAGAAGAAGTATTGGCATTCAGGAACATGATAACTATTCATTGGTTTCTTTTCTTGACACTATTTAAGGTGCTAAATTTATTGAGAAAACACAGTGACTATATTCAAGTAATCATATAATGTCCACCCGGTTAGCTGTGCAGTCTAATGCATGCCTTTCCAGACTGGGAAGGAGTGCTTGGTCCCTGGCACGAATCCACCTGGTGGACTTGTGTTGAGGTCCGGTGAGCCGACCAGTCTGTGGATGGTTTTTAGGTGGTTTTCCATCTGCCTCGGCAAACGTGGGCTGGTTCCCCTTATTTCACCTCAGCTACACTATGTCGGTGATTGCTGCACAAAGTTTTCCACATAAGCATACACCATCATTACTCTACCACACAATAACCCTGAAAGAGTGGTTTGGTGTGGGGCGGCAGAGGGGTGAAGTGGACTGCAGTAGTCGTTGTGGGTTTGTGGACCATTGCGGCTGTGGCAGGGACGGAGCCTCTCCATCGTTTCTAGGCCCCCAGTTAACATACAATACGATACAATACAATACAACCATATAATGCTCACCAAAAGCACCAAAGCCCTCCTTTTACCATGATCAGTTAAAATTGCTCACCTTTAGCATTTAGTTTTTTCTGTCAAAGTCAAAGTGTTTCTCACAAAATTGTATGTCTCTTGAATAATGGCATGCTTACATAAATATCATATACCATTCACACATTTTTTTCTTGTACCATTGAATGATAAAATTTAATTTAATTTTATTTGTTTTAATTTCCTAATTTGCTCTGTTTGACATTGAAGATAAACCGCAACTCCCTTGCTTCCATTCCCACCTCCCCCCCCCCCTCCCTCTCTCTCTCTTTTGCAAATAGTAGTCTTCTTGCTTCAGATTACTTCATTAGAGTTTTTCCTTCATGCCAAGGTTGCTGTGCGACAGCTTATCACTAGGAATAAATTATCAGTACATCACTTATCATGCAACTTAAATATCTTTTTAACAAAGAAGATTTTAAGTGTGTTCGTTTTATGTTTGACCAAATACACATATTGTTTTAAACTTTTGCCCTGATGCACAGCACAATCATAAGCCATAAGTAAATGGGCACTACATTTGACAGACATCCATTCTAGCTCATTAGCAGAATGAATTGCTTGAGGAAATGCAACATAAAGTATTTTAGTCTGAAGACAGATGGAACATATTCCAATTCTGGCATTTTAAGTGCAGTAAAGGTAGTGTATTGATAATATATTTCAGTTCAAAATATTTATTCCATTGCTTTGAAATGCTTCATAACAATCTTAACGTCATCTCAACTCCTGTGCCAACAGCTGCTTTCACACAATGGCTATAAACTATCACTGTTTCAAATCAACAGTTGCTGTTGTCATACAGTGTCTTTTAGACTGTTGTTACTGTTCTTAGAAACAGAAAATTTATATCTTGAATTCTAATAATTAAAACCATTACCTGGTCAGAGATAAAGTTGTTCATTATTTTGCAGCTAAAAAAAATTACAAATTTTGATTCCTGTTATTATTTATATATTTGTTGTGCTAATTTTGTCACAATATCATTAAATAATAACTTATAATAATATAAACCATTATTAATTAATGTTAATTATTTAACAAGAATCATGCTTATTGCAGCTTTCAATGTTAAACAATGGGTCTGCCATCATATTCCATCAGGAATTGTGTGGAAAGTGTCACAGATTTCCAGGGTATGAAGTTTGGAAAACTATGAACATTACAGAAGGGCTCAATGTATTTCATATTGGAAAGCGAGTTAATTACTATCGTCATTGGGAACCTATATTTATAGGCACACAAGATGATCCTCTCTATGATGAGCGTTTCAGCTGGGAAGGAAAGAGTGATAAAATGACCCAGGTAAATTATAGATGCTTCTTAATTTTGACTGATGTCATGTATTTTTCATACATTAAGTGAAAACCAGTTTATTTATTTATTCATTAATCATATTCCATAAAGCCCATCATACAGGACAATCAGTGATGTAGAATGAATCAAGTTATACATTAACAGGCAGAAGCACAGAAACTCCACACCGATAATTATGGGAAAATCAAACAATGTAAAGTCCAGCATGGAATAACAATATTGTGGAAAGGATATTTTACAGCTCACCATGTAGAGAAGGCAAAATGAAAAAATGAAAACATTCACACAAGCACAGCTCACACACACACACACACACACACACACACACACACACACATGGGCTGAGTGACTGTGTGTGTGAGTTCAGTTTGTGTGAATGAATGTGAGTTTTCTACTTCTGAAGAAAAACTTTGCCCAAAAGCTGAACTATTTCTAGCATTCTTTTTCATTGTTTCTGTCTGACTCAACTCCTTCTCCTGTGTGGCGAGTAAAATATATCATTTCCAAATTATTGACAGTTATGACTTCTTTATTTACATATAGTGGGAGAAAATAAGCTACTATGAGAAAACCCAGTGCACCTTTTCTCACAGAACTCAGTTGCTTTTTTCATCTATTGCTTCGATGAAGCATTTTCTTCTCAGGGACCATTATCAGTTCTGTGTATACTGACTTATTTGTTAATTAGAATTATGTCATAATATTCTCATAAATTGTGGGAATGTATAATAAGGTGTTCTTTTACTTTGTTTTGGAACATCTGGGAATTTTCAGTTTCCTCCCACATGTTACTGGTAACCTGTTATCGACTTTTGTACCTGAGTATTATAAATTATTCATTATAAATTCATTTTTGTTACTAATATTGTTATAGAGCGTATGTACTGCCAAGTAAGTGTAAGGATCCCTATGTCCCTGAAGAGGCACCTTGAAACCTTTCATTATCAATCTTACACTATATTTTCATCGCAAGCTTCTGCAGATAAAGATTTTTTTACCTTAGCTGCACTGCTCGTGAAGAATATGCTATGTAGCAGTACTGAGTGGATATATAAAAAGTATGTTTCCTGTCTGCACATTAACACAAAGAGAGAGATTTCTAAGTGCAAAACAATACTAACAATAATATTAATTCATCATGCAGTAATTTGGACAAGTCACTTCTAAGAGATATACCCATGCTCTTACAATATAGTGTCTGGTCTTGTGCTTGTGTTCATAATGCAATATCTTCGCAAATATGCATCTTACAGTGGTATAGTATTGTAGGTATATTCAGTGGCATATGTGGATACAATCTGACAAAATTATTGTGAATAGATTTAGTAGCAAAGAAGTAATAAATTTCAACATAATGCATGATGCAGCAGATTTTCTCCCACCCCATTGTTGATGATGTCATATCTCCTGAACTATGTGTCATATAATGATATAATTTTGCATTTACATTCAGTGGCATATGTGCATACAGTCCATAAAATGTGTTGCAAACACAATTAGTAGTAAAGACGTAATAAATTACAACACCATGCCTCATGTAGTAAAAATACTACATGAAGAGTGGAAAAGTAGTGAGCAATAAACATTTTTCCTTTCATCATTTTGTAGGGGATGCCAGTTAAAAAGCGAATTTATTAAATGTTTGAAATTATGTGTAAAATTTGTTGCAATTCTCAACTACTGGATGAACATTCTGGGAATCCATGTGTCATTTGCTATGCTTCTTTTTCACCCCAGCACTCACCACTTTGATGGGTAGGTGATTCTTACCCCCACATTAATTATCACACATGCAGATGTGCATGATTGTGCATGCGCACACAAACACACACACACACACACACACACACACACACACACACAAACACACATTCACACATTTTTATAATATGTATGGATTTCTGCAGGCAAAATATTGAAGATTGTTTATATATATATATATATAATGTATGTGTGTTAAACAAAAAGTAGTCACAGGAAAAAAATGTATTAAAACACAGACTTTTGGTCTCTTTTTTTCCTCTCATTTTAAAACATTTATTAATTTTCACCATGGTTTCTTAAAATAAGCTTTATGTGAATTGTTATTCATCTGCTTAACATCATGCCACAGTACTAATGTACAGGTGGAAGCACCAAAATTTTAAAACTTTTCCCATGTCAGACAAGATGTTTCCCGACTGTTTTGAGATACCAATAAGTTGTGGGTAGATTTCAAGCTTTTGTTATTTTTTCCACTGCCGGGAAATATAATCAAAACAATCAAAACATTTAAGACAGCACAAGCATGGCCGGCGTTAGGGTTAAGTGTGGGTTAGTGGGGCAAAAGTACACCAGGCGCAGGTCCCTGAAGGGTACTTGTCAGCCCAGGTGCTTAAACAAATACACAGAAATGCATATGATTTTGAACCAAAGTCTGGGGGAAGAGGCCCTCACTGAACCTGCTGGATTGTTTGAAAAACACATATACAAACATAACTTGTGATTAAATTGATAGAAAATACTATTGAATTTATATAAAATGTGAGCATTGAAAAAGTTTCTTAAAAAGACATTGTTTGATTTTTGCATTAAAATTTACTGACTTTATCCAAAAACCAAAGTTTGAAATGAAAAATTTTATGAAGGGGCCCAAGAACATATCCCTGGAGCCCATAGGTCCTAGCGCCAGCCCTGAGCACAAAGGCATCACCAGCCAATATGTTAGGGGAGTAGCACGAGAAAGAGGATGAGAAAATGAATAAATTCTTGTACAGTGATTCAAGTAGGAAATTGTTTATTACCATTTAATATTGCTAACAATTAAAATGAATATTTTAAACAACTTACATTTAAGGGGATTTATTTAAAACACAATCTTTGTGGATTTTTTGTAAATTCCTGCAACACTTTGTTGATGAAAACTTCTTTATTGTCAAAAATTAATTTTCTGTGGATTCTCATCATTGCTAGGCCATTGAGATAGTTTTCTAACAATGTGCTTTTCAAAAAAGGTTTTATTCATCTTAAACTGCTAAAAGACCGTTCGACTGTGCATGTTGTACAAGGGAGGGTAATCAAAATTTTCAAAGGTTTTTGGGTTTCTGGAAAGAAGTTTTTTATTTCTTTAAGTATATCACAGATAGCTCTTCTTGGTTCTGTGTATTCTGCCATAATTTTTTCCAAAGTTCAGTTTCACTTTTAATGTTTGAAAAATCATAAAATTGGGTGAAGGTTTCACAAGCTCCTATCAGCCGACCAATTGATACAGTTTTCATTTGTGCTGGATGTAATTTAGATAAAGTGAATGCTGGAGTGTTTTCATTAACAAAACGCACTTCGAGAGAGGTAATAGTGGAGTCCAAATAAGGTACTGGTATTACAAATGACCACATCCAAAATTCCTATGGATTTTCTGCTGGAGGGTTGCTTTGATGTTTCTTAACTTCCAGCAATGAGTGGCATTTTTTATTTATTTATTTATTTTTTTATTTTATTTAATTTTTTTATGTCTTCAAGACCAATTTTTTCTACTGTGGCTACAGCTTCTTTCAAAATGTCATCCATTACTTTTTACTCAGTGTCTCTGTGAGTTTTCAGCAATTGCAAAATTAATTTTGTGTGTTTCTAGGGCTTGACTGTGTCTAAAGTTATGGACTGCAGAAAATTTACCACAGGTTCTCTCAAAGCAGAATATGTGGCAATTAAAATTACGTTCACAATGAATGAAAAGCCAGCAGCAGCTGCATGGAGCTGAAAAGCCTGTTTTCTGGTTGAACTGTTTCTAAGGTTTCCATTATAATGGGAACATTCTCCTTGAAAAGTCTGGTGTTTTAGTGTTTTTCACTCAATATTGGGTATAAGCTGCCTCCTGAGTACTGATTCACAAAAAAAAATTAATAATGTCTTTGATGGTTCCCATGGTGTTCTGAATCTCAGGAAGTTTTTGAGGTCATTGATCATTAGATTAAGTTTTAGTGAAGAGCAGTGAAAGAATAAAGCTTTCATGTACTTTTTGTGCAAGACTGCTTGAACACCCACATCTTTATTGGCCTTGTTGAACTGTCGATGGTCTGTGCAATGGATTTAGCATCTATAGCTTTCATCTCAATGAATCCAAGAAACATTTCTTTGATTTTATTTGATTCTTCATCAAAATACCGAATACCAATAGACAACTGTCCACTTCCAGAAATATCAGCTGTTTCATGTGCTAATATACTGAATGATTCAGTCTTTTTCACATTCACTTTTAATATTAGCCTTAAGGACATCCCTACATATCCCGATAATTTCATGCTGGATATGGACCAATCGATAGCTTGCATTTTTTTCCCCCCATTATCAATATTCTCATTTCAAACTATGACTCCTGCATCAATCCGTTCCTTGTATAACCCTTCAATAACTCCTTCACCATAATGCTTACCTCTAAGAGCTATGTCATAAATCTCACAAAATGTAATGCAAGAAATAATTGAGTTAATAATTTTTCTGTTTTCTTCTAAGATTTTCTGGGAGTACTTGTGGATTTGCACAACCACTGACACACTTACAGCCAATGCAATAACAGCTTTCAAAGCCGCCTTGTGGAAGTGACTTTCTACATGCTTTTTGCACTGCTCATGTACGTCTTTAAACTTATAGAATGGGCTTACAATAAAAAAATCCCAATATGCCCCTGATACAATTAGGGTTTGGAGGAAACAATACACAGTATTTGCAGAAGGCTCCTTTTGTGTAATGGGTGTATACAAGCCATGATGAGTAAGTCTCCAACCAAGAATAATTGAATATCCATTTTAGATACATCATGTTGTTCATGAAGTCATAAGACACGGGAGGGGTCCAATAATTATCAAGCAGTTCTCTCTTCAGTTCGGTCAACATGACTGACGCTTGATTGACATATCACCCAATGTCATTTTGGTTGCTGTCGTTCATTCTAAAATTGACATCTGGGTCCATCTCTAAAGCTGTAAAACAGATATTTATATTATGGAACGGCAATGAGTAGTGTGGGAAAAGTACATTAGGCTAATTCTTTTGTGCATTTTAGAGATGTTATTGAATATTAACTGGCTATCAGACTGTGGGGAAACTGGAAAAGTCAACAGTTTTCAAAATTTTCCCCATAGACTCTATGAAAAACATGCCTTAGGAAGTGCTGGATTTTGACAAGGTGACACCCAGATAATCTGTACAAGGTAGAGCGTCACTTCCAGGCTTTTGAGATAGTTTCCTAGATTGAGAATCTCCTGCTGTGAAATCCAGGTCTTTCTCATTCTCTACTCCTTCTTCCTGCTGATCACTTTCTTTATCCAGCTCTTCACTATCAGTGTTTCTGTCTTTTTTTCTCTTTAAACTTACTGCAAAATTATAATAGAAACATACTATATCACTGAAATTTTATTTATCTATTGATAAAATTTGTTAGTTTGCTTACCACAGAGATGATCCATATTTAGCAATTTTTTATTCAAACTATCTAACAATGTTAATCTATCGTAGCAAAAAAAAAAAAAGTAGATAAAAAGAAAAAAAACAGTTTTCATAGAGGTGTAAAACCATCTTCTTTGCAAAGAAGTTTGTTTTAAAGCGGTTACAGGTAACAGTTCTGTGAAAATCATGTTGAAATTAACATATCTTTTATCTTTATACACCAATGTTATACGTAAAAGGATTTTTAGATTTATTGTCAATTACTAAACACAAAAACTGTAAATCATAGGCTAGTATTGTTGAGATATTATGAAAAATAATTCAAACATGGAAGTTTTCCCACAGGCACACAAGAATAGATGAGCACTTCTTGAGACACTATCTGCTTCAGGGAAGTTGTCATGAATTCATTTGTACTATGTTATAGCAACTATTATGTTGAGGAAGTTTAATGAAATAAATACACCAGTCACAACTCACAAATTGATAACTAAACCAAAATGAAATTCAGAATGCAAAAAATGTGAAGAAGCAAATATTAGCATTAAATTTATCACTATATAGGTTGCTAAGAAGTTATTTTTAGATTAGTTGCTGAAAAGTGTACTGCCTGTAGAATCAGAATCAGTTACAGTTTTTTTTCTTTTTTTATGAGACTTTTGAGAAGTCTTTTTTTTATTTTATATCTTAAATTTAACATTTATTTATTTTCATAAGAGCAAATGGAGGGAGGTAGTAACAAAAGGCACCGTCAACTCGATTATTGATGTCCCTAGTTCATCCAAAGGGCGGCCTTCAGATTTGCATATCCTTAGCTGTTGATCCAAGAGCAACTCTGTCAAAGACAGATAAGCATATCCTTAAATGACAATTTTCAAACAACTGTTGAAATGTGGAATCATTAGCAATAAATATGCAGATTCTCTTTCCCGGTATCTCATCTATACATATAACTAAAATCATTATTGGACAATGTCTATACAAAGGAGTTGCTCATTATAACAGAATTAGACAACAAAACAATTATTTTTTAGACTTGTTGTCTGTCTGTCAGTATGTTGATAGGTGCATGATGCAAAAACTAAAAAAATCTGGTACATGTTCCATTTTGGACACAGCCTAGAAGCCAAGTTGTCACATTTTTGCCATAAAAGCATGCACAATTGCACACCACAGGGCATTGCCTGATGTGAACAATGAAATGTGCTCACACTGCAAAGCTTTGTTGGCGGTAGGCCACGCCGGCATTTTACAAGTGTGGAAGGTCACAAAATCCACAGAAAGCTAATCAAGTTCTGTATCAAAGGAAGCAAACAGGAGTGGAGTGTAATCTCCCGTTGACAGCAAGCTCCTTAGAGACGGAAAACACGCTCGGATAACGAAAATTTGTGGAAGGAAATAGCCATACCATTTTCAAAGGAACTGTCCCGGAATTTGCCTGGAGTGATTAATAATAAATTGTTTGAATAACACCTTTAATCAACAATAACAGTAAGACTATTTATAGTGTTCTGTTCGACAAGAAAAAGTCTGTACTGGAAACAATCGCTTAAAAACAATCATGTAGGCCTACTGAGGACCAGTGAGGTGTGACTTTGCTGCTCTTTAATTTTAGTTAATGGTTAGAGTGGGTATCACCAATATGTTTTGCTGTGGGTCTAAGTCAAGTAAAATGTATTGAGAAATCAGTTTGAATGTCTTAGAAAAAGTACACACACACACACACACACACACACACACACACACACACACACACACACACAGAGTCGTGATGACCAGGAGTACCCAAAACAGAGTTAAGCATGAGTTTGCCCACAACTCAAGCTCCAATGAGATACAATATTGCAGTACTCAGGATAAATACAGGTATTCAGAGTAATAAATAGCTCTGTATGATGAGGGCCAAAATCAGTGTATGAAATCAGACATGTATACATCTTGGTATACTGTCTATACTAGTAAATGTCTTCCACACTGTTGCTAATTGTTTATACAAACTAACCTACGAACATAGAGGCCTAGAAGATTATTTACAATTAATAAAAAAATGTACAGATTTAAAGTTACATAATGTATTGGAAAGTCAATTCTCCTACTTGAAAAAACATACATTTATGTGGATTAACATGGTCCATGCTAGTGATGATTTTTTCTAACCAAATAGTTCCGTGAATTCTTCATATAGGATAGTTTCTTGGCTAAAAATTTACAAATCTCAGTCATAACACTGATTTAATTGAGAGATGCTTGAGTACATTATCCAGCACCTATGTTCTCTTGTAAGTTGGGTGGACCAACAAGGGTACAGCCATACAGCAGTGTGGGAATGGATCAACTCACATCTTTCAGTTTCTTCCCTAGATTTCTCTTCATACAGTCCAACAGATAGGGAACATCCTGTCTAGCATTCATATCAAATCCTAAAACATTGTTTTGTGTACTAAATATGCTGTTCAATACCTTCCTCATATCACATATACTCTGCCTACTTATATATTGCAAGAAGTAAGTATATAGGATTTACTTCAGATAGGATTCAAAAGTGTTAACATATGAAACTTAAATGAACAGAGTTAACTGCAATGGAAAATGAACTAATAAGGTGATGCACACTGATATACTAAGATACTATTCCTAAGTTTTACAGTACATGATATGAGAATCCATTACTAGGCAGGGTGTATACACCCAGGACAACTAGGAGATCCGGGAAAAACCCAGAAATTTTTTCATCCGGGAGTAACCAGGAAAAATCTGAGAATTTTTCAGAATTCCGGGAAGTTTTCATTGTTTTAGTTTTCAGTTAAATTTTTGTAATTTTGACTAGTAAGAACCGATATTCTAATGAAGAATATTACTGTATCTTGCTACTGCTAATAATACTGCAGCAATAAAAAACAAACGAGAGAAAAAAAAATGAATATAAAACTTAAGTTGCAAAGGAAATGCACCATAGACAACAGCAAAACACAGTCCTCATACAAACGTCTTCCAACAGCAAGATGTGTCGAAGGCTTTAGGAAGACTATGCAATGTTTCATAACAACAAATTGCCTCTGATGAGTGTGATGTCACAACTCTTTTCTTCAGATTCGTTTGAGCAGTTGCGAGCAAGTTTATGCGCATGTGCAGTTGAGTCACATAAGAGTAGTACATTCTCCCACTTCTGGCTACAGAAATGTGACAGTTAGCTGTATAAGCAATAGCAGCAAGCAGCCAGATGCTATCTGGAAAAATTTTACTGGTGTGCCTAAGCTGCCAAATTCATGTATGTGCAACAGGCCCAGAACTAGTGGTAGGGGGCAAGGGCAAACTGGGGTATTTACCCCGAGCGGCAGTTTCAAGGGTGAGGGGGGGGGGGGGGGGGGGGGGGCAAATTCATATTATTGAGGAAAAATGAAAAAGACCTTGTTTCACAAAGCGCCTAGCATCCAGTGCACGTTGGTCTATCAATTACTCATATGATATTTAATGCATCCCTGTTGGTTTGTTAACATTTTTTATCAAATTCTAAGTTGATTTCTGAATGAATTGTAAGTTGATTTTTTAATGCGCACATAGAAAGGGGAATCCGCATCTCATCTAGAAATAAACTTTTCAGCAGACAAAAGAGAACGGGGCTATACGAGCTGAGAGAATAGAGCCGAATGGGTGAATGGCAATCACTGTTTATGTGATTGAGTGGGTTTGCAAATGATCAGCATTGTTGTAATTACTAGCAAATTCATAGATTCAGACTACCAGAGTGGAAATAAATGACTAACAGGAATAACAGGCAACAAAGGATATGTCTTGTCTTCTCCGAGTATCCAAGGAAATGAAATTTTGACAGAAAACTTTTGGTCAGACCACTACACTACTAAGGGCCAGTTATACAGTCCCCAGCTAGCAGCCATTAAAGTTTTATTCTGGGAGTTGTGTGGAAAACGTGTTGTACAAACATGTAATAACGCCTAACCGGAGAATAAATGCGGGATAACTAAACCGGTGATTGTGGCAGAGTTAGTGAAGTTAACCAGAGAATAAGTTTGTACACTTGCAAGAATAGTTACAGAGTTAGTGATGACAAGATTGTTTGTTAGAATGAGGAAGGAGAAGAAAAGGGGACTCACAAAACTTACAGAAGAATATGATGATTCAAAATGTATATAAAAATTTCATACTACTACTTTTTGATCTCATGCTTCAGAAGCTAGAGAGTACGAATGAAATGTGAAACTATTTCATAACATAAAACTTTTTGCTTGTAGTAGGCCTAATAGGCATTTGATATTGGTACTTCATGAATTATATTCTGTCCTGTTATAAAAATACCATTTATGCCAAAACAGTCTTGTCTATCTGGTGTGATTAGATTAGATTAATACTTGTTCCATAGATCATGAATATGACACTTCGTAATGATGTGGAATGTGTCAGGTTAATAAAAGATGTCTGTACAAGATATTACATTACACGTAATATTGCATGACACTAATGTTTATATAGTAGAGGGAAACATTCCACGTGGGAAAAATATATTTAAAAAGAAAGATGATGAGACTTACCAAACAAAAGCGCTGGCAGGTCGATAGACACACAAACAAACACAAACATACACACAAAATCTAGCTTTCGCAACCAACGGTTGCCTCGTCAGGAAAGAGGGAAGGAGAAGGAAAGACAAAAGGATATGGGTTTTAAGGGAGAGGGTAAGGAGTCATTCCAATCCCGGGAGCGGAAAGACTTACCTTAGGGGGAAAAAAGGACAGGTATACACTCGCACACACACACATATCCATCCATACATACAAGACACAAGCAGACCTGCCAGCGCTTTTGTTTGGTAAGTCTCATCATCTTTCTTTTTATATATATATATATATATATATATATATATATATATATATATATATATATATATATATATATATATATAAACAAAGATGATGTGACTTACCAAATGAAAGTGCTGGCAGGTCGACAGACACACAAACGAACACAAACATACACACAAAATTCAAGCTTTCGCAACAAACTGTTGCCTCATCAGGAAAGAGGGAAGGAGAGGGAAAGACGAAAGGATGTGGGTTTTAAGGGACAGGGTATGGAGTCATTCCAGTCCCGGGAGCGGAAAGACTTACCTTAGGGGGAAAAAAGGACGGGTACACACTCGCACACACACACATATCCATCCACACATATACAGACACAAGCAGACATATTTAAAGACTTAAAGGTCAGATATATATATATATATATATATATATATATATATATATATATATATATATATATATATATATATATATATATATATATATATATATATATATATTATTTTTCCCCCTTAATTTATATCTAAAAATTCAGCCAATGAGTAGAAGGAGTTGTCATCTAGAAATTCTTTTAATTTATTTTTAAATGTTAGTTGGCTATCTGTCAGGCTTTTGATGCTGTTTGGTAGGTGACCAAAGACTTTTGCGGCAGCATAATTTACCCCTTTCTGTGCCAAAGTCAGATTTAACCCTGCATAGTGAAGATCATCCTTTCTCCTAGTGTTATAGCTATGCACACAACTATTACATTTGAACTGGGTTGGATTATTAACAACAAATTTCATAAGTGAATATATATACTGAGAGGTCACTGTGAGGATCCCTAGATCCTTAAATAGATGTCTGCAGGATGACCATGGGTGGGCTCCAGCAATTATTCTGATTACACGTTTTTGAGTAATGAATACTTCTCTACTCAACGATGAATTACCCCAGAATATGATCCATACGAAAGCAGTGAATGAAAGTAGGCATAGTAAGCTAATTTACTGAGATTCTTATCACCAAAATTTGCAAATAGCATACGTAGCTGAACTCAGACGTTTCAGCAGACCATCAATGTGTTGCTTCCAGTTTAACCTCTTATCAATGGACACACCTAAAAATTTTGAAAATTCTACCTTAGCTACAGACATCTGTTCAAAGTCTATATTTATTACTGGAGTTGTGCCATTTGTAATCTTACCCTCCCACACATCACCATTAAATTTCTCTTAGTCTCTTCATTATTTTCAAAAGCTTCGAGATGCATAAGATATACAGAGGAAAAACTTTTGCTGATCTTTACTTTCTCTAGCTGTTGGCTCCACTTCTCATGTCTAGGAGTACATTCTTGCAGCTGAAGTTTCGATTTAACATTGTGGATTCCTGATGACTAAATAACTGATGAAGATTTGCCTGTATATTTCTTGAATTTTATTCTTTGTCACATTGTTAAATATCTCAGCGTTTTTACAATTTCCATTTCTATCACACCACAAATTCCTTTATTAGTGACGCAATCAAAAACACATTATGATTCTGTCAGAGGCGTGTTCACTACTACTCACATTCTGCAGTACTCACAATGTTCCAAAGAGTTTACAAAGCAAAGGAGTTTACATGCTTTCTTGACAAAATAAGAATCATCACCAAGTTATAACATTATTTTATAAATGAATCCAGAAATAAATTTAATAATTGGCGTTAGATTGTGCAATTAATAATATGAATTTTAAGTTTGCTGGACATTTATAAAAGAAAAACAATTTTAAAAGAAGAATGATTTTTACTGTATGTACAGAGTACTAACAAATTAATTTCTTTTTATACATTTTAGCCTGAAATATAAAACATTGTACACAAGATCAAATGAAATTCTTTCAGTGAAACAGCCAAGAACTTTCACCAGATTCGGGATTAATCGTGGTATTGGCTACTTCTATATAAAAAAAAGGTTATGTTAGAAAAGGGTGATGATGATGATCTCAGCATCTAACATAACCTTTTTTTTTATGTTTGGTTTGTGGGGCGCTCAACTGCGTGGTTATCAGCGCCTTTGCTCAGTCCAATTTCGCCACTTTCCTGGATGATGATGAAATGATGAGGACAACACAAACACCCAGTCATCTCGAGGCAGGTGAAAATCCCTGACCCCGCCGGGAATCGAACCCAGGTCCTTAGAAAAGGGTGTCCCATTACAACTTCCATAAATAAATCTTGGAAAAGCAGTGGCCACCTGATAGTTTTGTGAGCAACTCATCAGGGTGGGGCAATGGACTGTACATTAATTGTGACACTGAAGTCACCACAGAGGCAAAGCTTACCCATCGGTTTCTTAATGATGACCAGTAGTGTAGCCCAACAGAAGAAATAGGCCAAATGACACTGAGTGATGTCAAATGGTCTAATTCAGCCTTGACAGAGTCGTGCAATGTGACAGACACATCCCCCTGGGGGGCAGGATTCTTTCATGGTAATGTGGGCCAGAAAACTGGTAGCACAACCGAGCCCAGTGGAAAACAGTGAAAACAGTGAGAAACACTTAGAGCAGAGGGGCTCCAGTTGTGGATACAGAACGAGATCTGACACTAAATTTATCTCATCAGCAACATAGAAACCGAAAGCATTAAATGCATCTAATCCAAACAGGTCTGTGGTTTGGAAATGAAACACAACAAGGAAGGTGAGAGGTCAAACAACATATTTGTACAAGACAGGAGTGGAGAACAGATCTAGGATTGGTATCTGCATTTACTATAGTCATTGCAGCTCCTATGTCCGCTTGCATTTTTAGTGGTTTATTAAACACACACAAGACAATAAACAATTTGTTTGGGCAGACAGTCATTGTGGAGATACAGTTTATGTCCATTGGTGCTCCTGTGTCCAATACATTTGAAAAGAAGTTACACACTGATGCAGTGTGGACTTTCTTTTGACACTTGTTGCAAACAGCCCAAAGCTTATGGCATGCAGCATGCTCATGTTGGACAAAGCAGTATGGGCAAGATGGAAGGGAGGCACACAGCTGCTGTTGTGACATGGCCTGTTGTTGCTGCAGCCATAACCAACACTGCACCATGTAATGCTGAGTTGGAGGTTGTACTGCTGCAATGTCTTCCTCATTGTCCTGAAAACGTGCAGTTTGCCTAACACAGTTTGACTGAGAAACTTCCAAAACTACCCTCCCACGGAGCAATCTGATCACCTGCAACTCATGACACTTCAAAGGACCGTGCTATATTGAGCATGTCCACAAGCATTGGATTCTCACATTGAAGTGCTTTCTTGCAGACTTTCCTATCCCAGGCAAAACGAATAATAACATTAGGCACCATGTGATCATCATAAGAATTGTGATGGGTACCAGTGACAAACTTACAACAATGGGTCAACCTATGTAACTCTGCAGTCCAGGATTAGTAAGATCAGTTTGGGTTTTTCTGACAGTGGCAAATTTCTGCATGCATCACAGTGACATGTGTTCTGTCACAGTAATAGGTTGAGAGAAGCTTGCACATTTCATTGAATGATAAGTTTGCCGGTTCTTGCAAAGGCGCAACTTGGCACAACATCTGATACGTGTGCAGTGAAAGCCAGGAAAGAAAGAAATTCCTACACAGGTTTGCATTGCCCACATGGAAAACCTGAGAATGTTAGTGTACCCATGTCTTGTACGAGTCCCAATCTTCAGATGATTCATCATGTGCTGGAAAGGGTGGCAACTGCACAGACAGAAGAGTAATCTGCCAAAAACCTACAGACGCCACTTAATAGAGAGCAGTGGTGTGATACTGCAGTTGTTCTGTCAAAGTTTGCTGTTGGGCAATAATATGTTGGAGTATTTATTCCATCAGTATGTATCTCAGGTGGCTGAGCACTGACACTGACATGCAGTGAAAATGTAACCCTCACTCATCACCAAGTTTGTTATAGCTAGAACAAATATGATTTATGTAACATGGAATTTTATAGAAGCAATGTAAGATACAGTGAAGTACAGGTTGCGTGTAGCACTGAACATATTGAATGAACAACAGTAATACAGATTACAGAAAAGGCTGAGCACTCATTTGCAATTGCTTAAATAACATTGTTTCTTTGGAAGCTCATCAGATCACACCAAAAGACTGACCCACGTGGCCTCTGTGCATGGGTCTGTGAACTGTATGGGCACGCGATCTCTGAAATCATGCACATCATGAGTAAAGGTACATCAGGGAAAGGACTGTGTAGGTAGGTTGATGGGCTAGATGGCACGTATGTACTGGAGTGGAAGCAAGGAAGGGGTGATAGTTGGGTGGAGGACAGAGAGTACCAAAAGTTGAGGCCAGGGGGTTGTGGGAATGAAGGATATGTCACATGGAGAGTTACCAAAGGTGCAGTTCAGAAAAGCTGTTATTGGTGTGATGAATCCAGATGGCAGTCTGTGAAGCAGTCATTAAAGTAAAGCCCATCTTGTTGGATGTCATTTTCAGCAACAAGGTGGTCCAGCTGTCTCTTGGCCTAAGTTTGGCAGTGGCCCTCAACATTATAAAAATTACAGCCTCAAGAATATAGCTTAGATGCAAGACTTGGAGCCAACAACAATGAGATAATGAAGATAAGTTAAAAGTTTTTCTTTTGTATATCTTAAACCTCTGGAAGCTTTTGAAAATTGTGAATGGACTAAGTGGAATTTAATGGTGATGTGTGAGAGGGTAAGATCACATAGTCGAAACCTTGTTGGGTAATGTTATCCATTTGCTCCAGTCCTTGGGGTTACTGAGTTACTAGAGGAGTGTCCCTCTTTGACCAAACAGTGGGTGTGTGGGACGTGGTAGGTAACTAGTGGGATAAGGTATGAGAGACCTGTTTCTGGAAAAGGTTGGAAGTGTAATTTTGGTCTGTGAAGGCCTCAGTAAGATGCTTCGTATATTTGAGAATGGCTGCTAGTCCTTATAGGTGCAGTGACTGTGGGTGGCTAGGCTGTATGGAAGGGAGTTCTTGGTGTGTAAGAGGTGGTAGCTCTCAAAGTTGCGGATACTGTTGGCAGTTGATAGAATTGCTGTTGATGGAGGTACTGATGTAGCCATCCATCAGTCACTGGTCAGTACTGAGGAAGGTGGTCTGTTGTGTTGAGGAGGACTAGGTGAAGTGAATGGTGGAGAAGGTGTTAAGGTTCAGGAGGAATGTGGATAGATTGTGGAACACCCCAAATATTGAACCCCTAATGAAAGCCCTTTGGTAGTAAAAGAAATAGCAAAATTAGTTATCTGACATAAACAGGAGCTACTATTGCAAGTTTGACTAACTGGAATACTACGTAACTAATAACATTTATTATTAAAGAAAGGACTAAATGAAAGACTATCAGATGATACAAAACCTGAAACTTTAAATAAATAATTCAAAATATATTCTTTATGAATGCTAAAGCCCAGACCATACGATCAGAGATAACATTTATCCAAGAAGAGAGTTGTAGCCGCATCGAGCTGTAATTTCGCTGTGACTACAGTGTAACACTGCAATGGAGATGCTAAATCAGTCTCTCTTGTAGACATCACAATAGTAGTAAGCCTATTGAACACTACTAGATTGTTTCAAACCGATCTGAAGTTTTAAAAGTTTTCCAGTATCGACTTGACATATTAGTCAGAATTTCGAACTGAAGTAAAATAACATTTACAGTTTAGCCAGACAATGGAGCAGTTAGTATATACGAAAATAAAGTATATTGCATTATACCTGATTAACACTGGGACTAGCCTTTGTGATCTGTGATTGTCACGAACATCGGAGGACACAGCAATGTACCAACCACTGACATGAATATAGCAGGTGAACTAAATAGAAACCTAGTCCCAACAGGGAATCATATAGCGCTCATAGAAAAAAGTGTTCCAAGACTGTTACCTGAAATGCTCCTCCATGATACTGACAAGAGGTAGATTGAGTTAATAATTAAATCACTAAAGGCCAAGAACTCTCATGAATATGACGGGGTATCTAGCAGAATACTGAAGTATTGTTCTATGTATGTTAGCCCAGTACTTAGCCATATCTGTAACTTTTCCTTTAGGAGTGGTTGGTTTCCTGACTGATTAAAGTACTCGGTAGTGAAGCCACTTTATAAAAAGGGAGACAGGGGTAATGTTGACAATTATAGACCTATTTCTATGCCATCGGTGTATGCTAAAGTTATCGAGAAGGTTGTATATACAAGGTTACTGGAGCATTTAAATTCACATAATTTGCTGTCAAATGTACAGTTTGGTTTTAGAAATGGTTTAACAACTGAAAATGCTATATTCTCTTTTCTCTGTGAGGTATTGGATGGATTAAATAAAAGGTTGTGAACGCTAGGTGTTGTCTTTGATTTAACGAAGGCTTTTGACTGTGTTGACCACAAAATATTGCTCCAGAAGTTGGACCATTATGGGGTAAGGGGAGTAGATTACAATTGGTTCGCCTCTTACTGTAATAACAGAAAGCAGAAGGTAATTCTTCGCAATATTGAGAGTGGTAGTGATGTTCAGTCCCAATGGGGCACTGATAAGTGGGGCGTTCCTCAAGGGTTAGTGCTGGGGCCGCTGCTGTTTATTTATAAATGATATGCCTTCTAGTATTACAGATGATTCAAAAATATTTCTTTTTGCTGATGACACCAGCTTGGTAGTGAAGGATCTTTTGTGTAATATTGAAACATTATCAAATAATGTAGTTCATGAAATAAGTTCGTTGCTTGTGGAAAATAATTTGATGCTAAATCACAGTAAGACTCAGTTTTTACAGTTTATAACTGACAATTCAACAAGAACTGATATTTTGATAAGACAGAATGGGCATATTATAAGTGAGATGGAACAGTTCAAGTTCCTAGTCATTCTGATAGATAGTAAGCTGTTGTGGAAAGACCATGCTCAGGATTTTGTTCAGAAACTAAATGCTGCTTAATTACCATTAGAACAGTATCTGTAATGAGTGACAGTTCAACACGAAAAGTAGTCTACTTCACATATTTTCATACGCTTATGTCATATGGTATTATTTTTTGGGGTAATTCTTCTGATTCAAAAAGGGAATTTTTGGCTCAAAAACAAGCTGTTCGAGGTATATGTGGTGTAAGTTTGAGAACCTCTTGTCAACCCCTATACAATAGTCTGGGAATTCTGACATTGTCCTCATAGTATATATTTTCTTTAATGTAGTTTGTTGTTAGCAATATTAGCTTATTCCCAAGAGTTAGCAGCTTACACTCAGTCAAAACTAGGCAGAAATCAAATCTGCATGTGGAATGCACTTCCTTCACTCTTGTGCAGAAAGGAGTGCACTATTCTGCTGCATCCATTTTCAATAAGCTACCACAAGAACTCAAAAATCCTAGCAGTAGCCCAAATGCTTTTAAGTCTAAACTGAAGAGTTTCCTCATGGCTCACTCCTTCTACTCTGTTGAGGAGCTCCTGGAAGAGCTGAAAAATTAAGCAAATTCCAGTGTTACATTGTTGATTTTCTTTATTTAAACTTACGAATTGTTGCCTGAATACGTTTCTTGTATTTCATTTTATCTGTTTCTACTATCATGTAATAATTTCATGTATTGACTCATTCCATGACCATGGTGACTTCTCCTTAATTTGGTCCCATGGAACAATAAATAAATAAATAAATAAACTCTATTATTAGCCTTGAGTGGGAAACAGCGCACATACGATCACGAAGAACTTACAGTTATGCTGTGTTGTTGGAAGCTGTAGTCAATGTCATAATTGGTGATGCAAATAGATTCAAGACCCTGAATGACAGATCGATGTGTTTTGAGTGCAGGTTTAAATAATTACGAAGTTCTATAAACTCCAATATAACTTTATTCCTTCATGTTGGCTACATTATTTAATGGAAATTTAATGCATAATTGTGAAATTGTTTCTTGAGAGTACGCAGAAGTTAAAGGCGATTTAGTGATTTTATTAACAGTGAACAGCAAGTTTACAACAAGATATGATGCTTTCTGTATGTTGTCCGAAGAGTATTTTATCCCTGAAAATATGTCGTATTAGTTGTTGAATTAACACCATAGTGATACCTTGACAATGCTATATTAATTAATAAATCAGCATTCTCACAAAACTATGATGTGGCATCGGCTTGAGTGATGGACTTTATAATTCAAGATATCCTGTTATCTGCGTTTGAGCACTCAATTGCAGACTGGACATAAGAACTAATGTTATCAAGCTCATGTAAGCTTATCATCCTGTCGCAAACATGTGAAGCATATTTGGTTAATTGTTTCAGATCAAGGGAGATGTTGTGGTACCGAGTGGTGCAGTCACTGTGGGTTCGAAGTAAAGAAGACCAACAGACTTCGAACACCAGTGCTTCAATTTTAAACAAGGGCTGCTTACACATTCCAGCATGTTGCTCCATCGATACGCTGATATCAGTATAAGGTAGATTAGGGTCTGAAACTAATCAACCAAGCGAGGAGTTTGTTTTTTAACAGTTACAGATTGGAGTTGTCACAATCAATGGACACTGTTCCATGTCAACCAGACTGGGACAACCATCACAATCGACCCGATACAAATAAAATGCCACAATTGGCAAAGGTAGAGTTCAGTAGTAACATGGCCATTGGCATTGGGGATGTCAGTGTAGAGGGAGATGGCATTGACAGTTATGAGTAGGGTGTTGGGTGGTAGTAGGAAATTGTTGCTGTCTCACACTCATTTTGGAACAGAAATATGTCATCTATGAAAGTGAACCAGATGAAAGGTTTGGGATTATGGGTGGTTAGGAAGGATTCCTCTAGGTGACACGTGAATAGAATGGTACAAGATTATGTTGACACATGAACAGGATGGCATAGGATTGTGCTATGCAGACAGCCATTGCTGTGCAATGGATTTGCTTGTAAGTGATGCATTCAAAGGAGAAGTAATTGTGTATGTGAGGATATAGTCGGTCATGCTCACGAGGAAGGAGGTTATATATTTGCAGTCAGTCAGGCTTTGGCAAAGGTAAAGTTCAGTGGTAGTGTGACCATGGGCATTGGGGATGTTAGTGCAGAGGGAGATGGCATTAACAGTTATGAGCAGAGTGCTAAGTGGTAGGAGGAAATTGTTGTTGTCTTTTATATATGAATGTAGGTTATGGGCTATAGGCTGGAAATGTTAATGTTGGTCAATGAGAGCAGAGATTCTCTCTATCTGGGAATAAGAACCGACCACAATGGCACATCCTGGATGGTTAGATTTATGAACTTTAAGTACAATGTAGAAGATAGAATATGGGAAGTGTTGGGTTTGAAGAGAGAGCTAGACTGAGGAATGGGCCTAAGTATTTGAAGAGGGTCTGGATCCTGCTGGATTTCTGGAATGAGGTTTCCATGGCAAGGTTTGTAGGTGGATATATCTGATAGCTGGTGGAGTCCCTCCACTATGTAATCCCTGCAGTTCATAGTCATAGTAGTGGTGTCAGGTAGGATTTTTAGTTCTGGCTCAGTTTTTAGGTGGTGGATTATGGTTCTTTCTGCAGTTGTAACATTATTTTCCATGTTGAGAGATTTGTAGAATGATGAGGAGATGTGGTTTAAGATCAGGAAATTCTGTAAAGTTAATTGGGGGGATCTGAGGCCAGTGAGGGTGGACTACAGTTGGATGGAAGAGTGAATTAAGTCAGACAGGGTTCAGTTTGAATTTGGATTGGGTCTGATTGGTAGGGTTGATGTTGAAACTGTGTTTCCAATGCAGGGACCATTGGGAAAGAAGGTCTTTAATGAGTCCAGCATGATTGAATTTGTGAGTGATGCAAAAGGCCTTCTGAGGGACTAAGGCTTTTGAAGTATAGGTTTATGAATGTATTTTGGATCTGTGTAGAGTCTGGGTTCTGTATGGTGGTGGAAGGGAATTTCTGAGAGTCTTGAAAATGTGGTATGTGTGCAGGGCAAGGTTGGGTGGCTATGATGGGATGCAGGGGAGGTCTGACGGAGTCTCTGGTAGAGGTGGTGCATAATGTCAGTCGAAGGTGGTATTATGAGGTGAACAGATTGGACAGTTTTGTGTGTGTGTGTGTGTGTTAGCATTGTGCATGCTGCTCTAGTTTCTGGAGGGTAAGAGTTTCAGTCTGGTAGAAGGGATACAAGATTTGTGTTACAGAGCATGGAAATGTTATGGATGGAGAAGAGCTGGTGCAAGGAGATTTGTGCCTGATTTATATGGTTTTGCAAGACTAAAATAGTGAGGGCTGTGGACCAACAGAATTGGAACAGAGAGATGTCACTGCAGAAGGAGTGACCACAGCTGGAGACGACTAATTTTATGCTCAAGCTATTTGGGGATTTATTTATTTATATACTTGTTCCATAGATCTGTACATGTGAGCAAGCCACTCAGATGTGGAACGTGTCAATGTACATAATAAAATACATAGAATAAAGACATTGTTCTAGTATTAATAACAGTGCACAAAAGTCATACTTATTAGCTTAAAAACTAGTCAACATAAATGTGAAGATAGCAGTTTCATATTTAAGGCATTATTGCATCTATTTTAACCTTGAACAGTAATCAAAACTTCCTACTTTGGGTTTAAAAGTGATCCTAAAATGGAAATGAGAAAAACAGGAATTTTTACATTAGGGCATTATTACATTAGTTTAACAGTAAACAGTGTCAAAAAATTTGAAAACATCTTTCCAATCTGGGTTTTACTTATTTCTCTGAAAGAATTCCTCTAGTTAATAAAGTGAGGTCTCAAATAAATAATTTTTCAAGCTACGTTTAAATACTGATGTACTACTCCTTATACTTTTGATGCTGTTGGGTAGGGAATTGAAAATTTTCATTCCAGCATACTTTACCCCTTTCTGAATAAGTGTCAAGTTCTTTAACTCACAGTGGAAATCCTCTTTTCTTCTGGTGTTATTTTCATGATGTAGGCAATTCGTTTCATACAGAGTGGGGTTATTTATTACGAAGCACATCAGTGAATACATGTACTGAGATGTTGCTGTCAGTATTTCAAGTCGTTTAAAAAGATTTCGACATGAGGTTCATGGGGGTACACCACAAATGATTCTTATTGCTCTTTTTTGTGCTGTGAGGATTTTCTTTGCGGCAGGTGTATTGCCCCAGGGGGATTCTATGAGCTGGGCAACAAAACAAAAATGGTATGTAGGACTAATTTCTGACTACGGATAAGGAAACTTTTCTCTACTGATTTAGATGAAAGGAGCAGAGACGCTAGTAAGGATCAGAAGTCTCCAGAAATAGGTAACAATGCTTGGAAAAAACAAAAAGAACAAGCGGATGGTATATACTGAAAAAAGGTGAAACCTGAGGGAGCAGGACCTATAGTGAGAAACAAAAATGAACTAAATAGATGTGATAACATGAAGAGGTCAATGAGAAAAAATTAAATAGAAAGACAAAATTTTCACTAATGTTTATTTATTATAATATTGGTAGCTGAAACCTGTTGTTTACACAGAACAGCCACAAACAAAATTCAATAACTATTAAGCCTGTCAGCTTATTCATAAAGAAATTAAAAATTCATATACACTAACTACACCATCTCTAATAAAGAGGACAGAAATCGATAGTAGAAGATAATTTGAAATGATAGACAGGTGGATTGTAGAAAGTGTGCAGCATGAAGAGTGAAAGATCCCAAACAAAGATGTCACTTGCACCTTTGCTTGCCCTTTCCCTTGCCAAAACATTAACAACTTTCAAACCTTTATCAACATGTAAGTTTCCAAAGTCATATAAGTTTTTCACCAATTGAATATAATAGAACAGGGATAATATTGAAAACTTTCCATTGCTGTCTCTCAAACTTTTTCAATAGATGTATTTGCTATTTTTTCACATTGATTTATAAAAACTTTTTTAGTAACTGTTCTGTAATTTTTGTTCAGTACTTTCTTCTTTTTGGTAACAGGTAAGTCTATATTCTGTATTGTTTTCTCAACATCATTGTTATTTGGATTAAGTTCAGCACCATTATTCAAAATTTCTTTGTTGGCTCTTATGAAATACTTTGGAAGTCTCAAACTGATTCTCGATTTTAGCCCTTGAAGGCTTACCATTGTTTATTTGAGTTTTCCATTAATCTGGCCTCTAGTCATTCAATATTAAATTTCAATTCTAACTTTAGTTCTCATTTTAATTCTTTGTTATTATCCTTCAACTGTTCACCTGCTGAAAAGAAATTGTTTGAATATGTCTGCTACTCTAGTATTGTATATCCATTCTAGGCTATATACTGAATATAATAGAGGGAAACCTTTCCTGATACTGAATATAATAGAGGGAAACCTTTCCTGATGAGGCAACCGTTGGTTGCGAAAGCATGAATTTTGTGTGTATGTTTGTGTTTGTTTGTGTGTCTATCGACCTGCCAGCGCTTTTGTTTGGTAAGTCTCATCATCTTTCTAGGCTATATACTATTTGATTCAGTTCTGATCAATTCCTACCCCCATTCTCACTTGCCCATCCACCCTCCTTTTCCTCACTCAACTGTTCCTCAGTGTTTGTCACATTTATTGAGTTCAATAACCAACTAAACCAAAAAGAATAAGTTCTACTACTTTTGTTGTACTTTTGTATCCTTTTCTTCTGGAATTCAACTTGTAGATCTAATGTTGATCTTTTCATTCCCATTATCTACTGGTAATGGTTTCTGGACTGAATCTATCTGGTCTCAGAAGTTGTGTTCAGTTTATCTTCTGTCCTTTTATTCCACGTTTGATCTAGTCATTGCTGTTTTTTTTATGTAGTATTTTACATACACTTTCTTCTGGAAAAATAACTCAGTATGAGTGTCTTCATCATTTACTTAAGTTCCCAGAAAGAGCACCCATCAGAGATGTAATACCCCTGATGAGCCATTCCATTTATAATAGTCCTCCTTCCTGTGTATATAATGATGATACATTTCTTTCATAGTATTGTACACATAACATTGTACAGTATTCTAACTAATGTTGTTGCTTTATAAGTGCAACTAGATTTTTTAGAAAAGATAATTATTAGATATTTCAATTATTTAGTTAGTAGAACAAAGTAAGTATTCATCTTGTCTTCAATTAAATGTCACCGTCATTATCTGGTGCATATGAATAGGTTCGGCCTTAATATAAGGAAAAAACACTATTTTTGAACATTCATTATTTAATTTATTTCACAGTCTCGCGTAAGAAAACATTTCATGCATCTTTTTCTTCAACAGTAAAATTAACCACAACATGCTTTTCTCTGTCAGCAAAAACTTCATTTGCATGCAGTATCTGATAACAAAAGATATACTAAACACTATTTGCTCATTCTAATGTGAAACAAAAACTGTGTATTTATTTATTTATTTATTTATTTATTTCTTACACCATGGATCCAACTGTGACAATTTCACATGGATGTAGTGTGTGTCAATTTTTACATTGTCAATGACAAGTACTTGTACACTATGTTTACAGGTAAAGAATATAAAGTTACTTAACCACTACAATGATCCATAACACAATATAATGGAATGAGAATCCTTAGACCTACAGATTACAGGTATAAAACAAAGTAAATTAAACCTGAAAAGGTCATACAACCCAGACTGTTAAATATAAGCAGTTAACACTAAAAGAGTTACATATGTGACAAGAATGTTCAGCTTAATGTTCAATTTATATGATAATACATCTTATTTTAAGGCCGTTTCTCACTGTGTTTCATAAACTCTTCCAAACTGTAAAATGACATGGCTAAAAGAAATTGCCTCAGAAGCTCTTTAAATGTAGATTTGTTGGCAATTTCACATTTGATTTCTGGAGGAAGAGCATTAAATATCTTTATACCAGAGGACTGTACACCCTTCTGCACAATCTTCAAATTTTTACCTTCAGTGTGGAAATCATGTTTCCTCCTTGTGTTATACTGATGGTATTCACTGTTACATTTGTATAAATCAGTGTTTTTACTTATGAAACACATAAGTGAGTATATATATTGAGAAGTAGTTGTAAGAATTCCCAGATTCCGAAATAGGCTTCTGCAGCTGCATCTAGGATCTACACCAGACATCACTCTTACAACACGCTTCTGAGCAATGAATATTTTCTTTGCAAGAGGTTGATTTCCCCAGAAAATAATTCCATATGCCATCAAAGAATGGAAGTAACCATAGTATGCAGCTTTTTTAATGCTTAAGTTTGCACTGACAGAGATGATTCGCATTGCAAAAACTGAAGAGCTGAGTCTCTTGTAAAGATCTAAAATGTGATGGGACCAGTTTACTCTACAGTCAATCTTCACGCCTAGAAACTTTGTTACTTCCACTCTTTCTATGACCTGTGTGGCATATTTAACAGTCATTTCTTCCTCAGTTTTGGCAGTTGGGGTGAACTGAATATAATTAGTCTTACTCAGGTTAAGTGAAAGACCATTTGCAGTAAACCATTTCATTAAATCTATAAGAATAGTATTAACAGACTCTTGAACATTTTCACATTTAAGACCATTAACCATTATGTTAGTATCATCTGCAAAGATGGTAAAATTGCACTGAATCATTGAAGAATAAGGTAAATCATTTATAAATAACAGGAACAGTAAAGGACCAAGAATAGAGCCCTGTGGAACTCCACAATTTATATCTCTCCATTCCGATGAAATCATTCCACCACACAAATTGTCTGACTTATCTAAGACTACTTTCTGTTTCCTCTCTGTCAGGTATGACTGAAGCCAGTTATTTACTACACCACTTATTCCTAGATGGTCTGCCTTCAGTAACAGTATTTGGTGGTTCACAGTGTCAAAGGCTTTACATAAATCACAAAATAACCCTGTTGTCACCATTTTCTCATTTAGAGATTCCAAAACCTTATCTATAAAAGCATATATTGCTTGTTCAGTTGACAGACCTTTCCGGAAACCAAACTGATGTTTGCTGAGAATATTGAATTTATGTAGATGTTCTAAAATTCTAGAATACATGAGGTTTTCTAGTACCTTTGAAAACACAGTCAGGAGAGATATTGGTCTGAAATTTTTAACATCAGTTTTCTCCCCTTTCTTAAAGAGAGGCTTCACGATAGCATACTTTAGTCTATCAGGAACAATTCCTTGCTGCAAAGAGGCATTGAAAATATGACACAGTATATTGCTTACAGAAGTACAACACTGCTTTAACAATTTGCTAGAAATATTGTCTACTCCACAGGAGTTCTTGGTTTTCATGGAGGCAATTGTTCTTTCAATTTCTGATACTGTAACGGGTCTAATATGCATTTGGATGATTTTGTTAGGGAAAGCATTTCGCAAAAAGGTCAGGGCATCATTCACAGAACCCTTGCAGCCTATTTGCTCAGACTCTGACAGGAAGTGTTTATTAAAGATTTCAGCTATGATCTCAGGATTTTGCACAAGATTCCCTTCATGTTTGATTATGAAGTTTTCTACAGCTCTTTTTTTATTGTTCCCTGTCTCCTTGTTAACTATTTGCCAGACAGTCTTCATTTTATTATTGGAGTTATCAATTTCTTTTACATAATACAGTGCTTTTGATGTCTGAATAACTTTCTTTAGGATTTTACAATACATGTTATAATGGCTGATTAATTCTCTGTCCCTTGACCCTCTGGTTGCAACATAAAGTTCTCTCTTATATTTACATGACACTCGAATACCCTTTGTGATCCATGGCTTCTTTAAGGACGAGGAAATATTGTTCCTAACAAACTTTTTAGGAAAAGCTTCTTCAAAGTGGGATAGAAATTCATTTATGAATATGTTGAACTTTGTATCAACATCATCTACTCTGCGAACTGAATTCCAATCTTCATGCTGCAGCTTATGGTTAAAAAATTCCAGGGTCTCTTTGTTCATAAGTCTGATTGCCTTCCAGGATGGGACTGCTTTCTTGACAGGTCTGTAGTCATGTAGAGTGAGGAGCTGTCCGTCATGGTCTGATATGCCATTTACTATTGCAGTGACAGTGAAGTTCTGGTATAAATTTACATCTAAAAATATATTGTCTATCAGAGATTGACAGTCAGGTGTGATCCTAGTAGGAAAGTCAACCACTGATGTAAGATTGTAGGAACTCAGCAAATTCTGGAGCTCTACTTTGTTGTTGCATTCCATTGCGAAGTTGACATTAAAGTCCCCAAGTAAGATAATGTCATTATTTTTAGAAAATAAGGTTGATAGTAACAATTCTAACTGAACCATAAAGACTGTGAAATTGGTTCCTGGTGCCCTGTACACTGTAACTACTATTAATTTGGAACTGTTTAATGACACTTCTATTGCACACACTTCAAACTGTTGGTCACTGCAATATTTCCTTACAATGAGTAACCAGTGTTTGGTGGGCAGCTTTTCTCTACCACCAAGAATTTCATTCACATGCAATATTAGCTGATAAAAGACATATTAAGTGCAATATGTGTCACTCAGATGTGAAATACAAACTATGTAAACTATGAGTAGGACCCACCCAATTTGCGATGTGCATTTAGTGACATTTATAACTTTGGCATGCTTCCAGATTATTCTAGAAGTTTCTTTGTCAAATTAATTATTGTTTTGACATCTGGTTTTTACATATAGTCAAAATATAAATAAAAATATATCTTCCTACAGTTAGAAAAATTTGAGAATCAAAATAGTTTCAAAAGATACCTTATATAGTCCTGAATCAAAACTAGAACTTTCAAAATATTTCACATGAAAAAGGTTGTTTACATTTGAAAATACTGTATTTTAGTATCAAGAAAAATTATTTGGTGAAGTTAACTGTGTTTTCAGAAGGAATGAAGATTATTTATCTAACTAGTAATAAATTACAATTTTCCACAATTTATAGAAAATTTGGCAACTTAGTAAATATATGTGGCATTTGTTACAAACTGTATGAATTAAATGAGAGCAAATTACATCTTTTATCAATACAAATTCTTGTGTTTTAAGTTATATGTTTGGTTACTTAACAGCTCAAATCTGTAGGAGGACTAACATTTCACAATTTTACATATTCACACTGTAAATGACAACAAACATTTTTATACATTATAGAGAAATTTGGAAAGTGAAAAGCTCAAAAGTACACCAATGTATTGTGTACTTTATGATCATGATAAGAACAAATTATACCATAGTTAAAGTGGTACCACAAGGTTCACATGGTTCAAAAAACCTTAAGCTTGATTTGCTAGAAGCATCAAACACTGGGACATGTAAATTTTAACTATCTGAATACAATGCAGTTAGCAGATGGATTGCCAATAGATCTAGAAACATAATTTATGAAGTTAAAATTTTTATTGGAAATAAAATGTACAATTTCCCTTTTGAAAACAACAGGAGTAAAGCAAAAGAAACATTAAAGATTATTCTTAGTGATTTAAACAGGCCCCACTCAGCACGTGGTTTTTATGAGGAGAGACATTTTCATACTTTTATTGATAATTACAGTAAAGCAGATAGAGTATACACTATCAAATCTAAAAGTCAAGTTTATTATAAATGGTTCAAATGGCTCTGAGCACTATGCGACTTAACTTCTGAGGTCATCAGTCCAAGTTTATTATAGTTTTGTGGAATGTCTTAATGAAACTGAACATTTAACTGGTAACCTATTAAGAAACTTAACTGAGGTGTAACAATGGGAAATAATACATAAATTCAGATGTTTATCAAATTATAAGGTAGAAAGCATATGCACCTTATGCTCATGAAGTAAGTGGCACAGCTTGTAAAATGCCTTACCTGTGATGCTTCTTGGAGTCTCATGGGAGAAAGTTCAATTAGTTGGTGAAGTATCTGATTTCCTATGTAATGTTCTACCGATGTTACTACAAGATGTTTCACTGCATGACAGAATGGCAATGTACTTCCAACATGATGGATGTCCGGCACATAGCTCGCATGTGGTTGAAGCAGTATTGAATAGATGGATTGGTCATCGAAGCACCACACCATGCCCCACACATTCACCAGATCTGACATCCCCAGATTTCTTTCTCTGGGAAAATTTGAAGGATATTTACTATCGTGATCCACCAACAATGCCTGACAACATGCGTCAGTGCATTGTCAATGCATGTGCGAACATTACAGAAAGCGAACTACTTGCTGTTGAGAGGAATGTCGTTACACGTATTGCAAACGCATTGAGGTTGACAGACATAATTTTGAGCATTTATTGCATTAATGTGGTATTTACAGGCAATCATGCTGTAACAGCTTGCATTTGCAGAAATGATAAGTTCACAAAGGTATATGTACATGTATCACATTGGAACAACCAAAATAAAATGTTCAAACATACCTATGTTCTGTATTTTAATTTAACAGACCTACCTGTTACCCCATGAACCATGGACCTTGCCGTTGGTGGGGAGGCTTGCGTGCCTCAGCGATACAGATGACCGTACCGTAGGTGCAACCACAACGGAGGGGTATCTGTTGAGAGGCCAAACAAACATGTGGTTCCTGAAGAGGGGCAGCAGCCTTTTCAGTAGCTGCAGGGGCAACAGTCTGGATGATTGACTGATCTGGCCTTGTAACATTAACCAAAACGGCCTTGCTGTGCTGGTACTGCGAACGGCTGAAAGCAAGGGGAAACTACGGCTGTAATTTTTCCCGAGGGCATGCAGCTTTACTGTATGATTAAATGATGATGGCGTCCTCTTGGGTAAAATATTCCGGAGGTAAAATAGTCCCCCATTCGGATCTCCGGGCGGGGACTACTCAAGAGGACGTCGTTATCAAGAGAAAGAAAACTGGCGTTCTACGGATCGGAGCGTGGAATGTCAGATCACTTAATCGGGCAGGTAGGTTAGAAAATTTAAAAAGGGAGATGGATAGATTAAAGTTAGATATAGTGGGAATTAGTGAAGTTCGGTGGCAGGAGGAACAAGACTTTTGGTCAGGTGATTACAGGGTTATAAATACAAAATCAAATAGGGGTAATGCAGGAGTAGGTTTAATAATGAATAAAAAAATAGGAGTGCGGGTTAGCTACTACAAACAGCATAGTGAACGCATTATTGTGGCCAAGATAGACACAAAGCCCATGCCTACTACAGTAGTACAAGTTTATATGCCAACTAGCTCTGCAGATGATGAAGAAATATATGAAATGTATGACGAGATAAAAGAAATTATTCAGGTAGTGAAGGGAGACGAAAATTTAATAGTCATGGGTGACTGGAATTCGTCAGTAGGAAAAGGGAGAGAAGGAAACATAGTAGATGAATATGGATTGGGGGGAAGGAATGAAAGAGGAAGCCGCCTTGTAGAATTTTGCACAGAGCATAACTTAATCATAGCTAACACTTGGTTCAAGAATCATGAAAGGAGGCTGTATACATGGAAGAAGCCTGGAGATACTGACAGGTTTCAGATAGATTATATAATGGTAAGACAGAGATTTAGGAACCAGGTTTTAAATTGTAAGACATTTCCTGGGGCAGATGTAGATTCTGACCACAATCTATTGGTTATGAACTGCAGATTGAAACTGAAGAAACTGCAAAAAGGTGGGAAATTAAGGAGATGGGACCTGGATAAACTGAAAGAACCAGAGGTTGTAGAGAGTTTCAGGGAGAGCATTAGGGAACAATTGACTGGAATGGGGGAAAGAAATACAGTAGAAGAAGAATGGGTAGCTCTGAGGGATGAAGTGGTGAAGGCAGCAGAGGATCAAGTAGGTAAAAAGACGCGGGCTAATAGAAATACTTGGGTAACAGAAGAAATATTGAATTTAATTGATGAAAGGAGAAAATATAAAAATGCAGTAAATGAAGCAGGCAAAAAGGAATACAAACGTCTCAAAAATGAAATCGACAGGAAGTGCAAAATGGCTAAGCAGGGATGGCTAGAGGACAAATGTAAGGATGTAGAGGCTTGTCTCACTAGGGGTAAGATAGATACTGCCTACAGGAAAATTAAAGAGACCTTTGGAGAGAAGAGAACCACTTGTATGAATATCAAGAGCTCAGATGGCAACCCAGTTCTAAGCAAAGAAGGGAAAGCAGAAAGGTGGAAGGAGTATATAGAGGGTTTATACAAGGGCGATGTACTTGAGGACAATATTATGGAAATGGAAGTGGATGTAGATGAAGATGAAATGGGAGATAAGATACTGCGTGAAGAGTTTGACAGAGCACTGAAAGACCTGAGTCAAAACAAGGCCCCGGGAGTAGACAACATTCCATTAGAACTACTGATGGCCTCGGGAGAGCCAGTCATGACAAAACTCTACCATCTGGTGAGCACGATGTATGAGACAGGCGAAATACCCTCAGACTTTAAGAAGAATATAATAATTCCAATCCCAAAGAAAGCAGGTGTTGACAGATGTGAAAATTACCGAACTATCAGTTTAATAAGTCACAGCTGCAAAATACTAACGCGAATTCTTTACAGATGAATGGAAAAACAGGTAGAAGCCGACCTCGGGGAAGATCAGTTTGGATTCCGTAGAAATGTTGCAACACGGGAGGCAATACTGACCTTACGACTTATCTTGGAAGAAAGATTAAGAAAAGGCAAACCTACATTTCTAGCATTTGTAGACTTAGAGAAAGCTTTTGACAATGTCGACTGGAATACTCTCTTTCAAATTCTGAAGGTGGCAGGGGTAAAATACAGGGAGCGAAAGGCTATTTACAATTTGTACAGAAACCAGATGGCAGTTATAAGAGTCGAGGGGCATGAAAGGGAAGCAGTGGTTGGGAAAGGAGTGAGACAGGGTTGTAGCCTCTCCCCGATGTTATTCAATCTGTATATTGAGCAAGCAGTAAAGGAAACAAAAGAAAAATTCGGAGTAGGTATTAAAATTCATGGAGAAGAAGTAAAAACTCTGAGGTTCGCCGATGACATTGTAATTCTGTCAGAGACAGCAAAGGACTTGGAAGAGCAGTTGAACGGAATGGACAGTGTCTTGAAAGGAGGATATAAGATGAACATCAACAAAAGCAAAACGAGGATAATGGAATGTAGTCAAATTAAGTCGGGTGATGCTGAGGGAATTAGATTAGGAAATGAGACACTTAAAGTAGTAAAGGAGTTTTGCTATTTAGGGAGTAAAATAACCGATGATGGTCGAAGTAGAGAGGATATAAAATGTAGACTGGCAATGGCAAGGAAAGCGTTTCTCAAGAAGAGAAATTTGTTAACATCGAATATAGATTTAGGTGTCAGGAAGTCGTTTCTGAAAGTATTTGTATGGTGTGTAGCCATGTATGGAAGTGAGACATGGACGATAACTAGTTTGGACAAGAAGAGAATAGAAGCTTTCGAAATGTGGTGCTACAGAAGAATGCTGAAGATAAGGTGGGTAGATCACGTAACTAATGAGGAGGTATTGAATAGGATTGGGGAGAAGAGAAGTTTGTGGCACAACTTGACTAGAAGAAGGGATCGGTTGGTAGGACATGTTCTGAGGCATCGAGGGATCACAAATTTAGCATTGGAGGGCAGCGTGGAGGGTAAAAATCGTAGAGGGAGACCAAGAGATCAATACACTAAGCAGATTCAGAAGGATGTACGTTGCAGTAGGTACTGGGAGATGAAGAAGCTTGCACAGGATAGAGTAGCATGGAGAGCTGCATCAAACCAGTCTCAGGACTGAAGACCACAACAACAACAACCTGTTACCAACTGTTTGTCTAAAATTGTGAGCCATATGTTTGTGACTATTACAGTGCCATCTATCACAAAGCAAAAAGAGTGGTCCAACTAAAACATTCATTCTTTATGTACTACATGAATATGTAACGAAAAATGGGGGGGGGGGGGTGTCCTATTTTTTTAAGAAAATGCTGTTGATATCTGTTGGACCTATGGCAGTGCCATCTAGCGGGCCAACCATAGCGCCATCCGGTTTCCCCCTTCAAGCTAGACAAGTTTAGTTCTTTTTAGTTTCTCCGTTTGATGCTTATTTCGTGAGATATTTGGCACCGTCACGATCAATGGAACACCCTGTATATACACACCCTACAACTAATGAAATTATTAGTGCCAATCTTGGATTTGAAATATTATTAATTAATACTTGCTTGATTTTCACAAATTTAAAAATCATTAATTGTAAATTAATAAACATCTTCTGTGTACTGTATTGTTAAGATGTTATTTAAAGTAGGTGGCTGAAGCCATGTGAGTAGCAGTACTAGAATGGGTTTGTCATGTATACACTGTGCATGTCTTATTCATGATTCAAATGTAATAAATAGTCCAAGACAAAATGTGGTGTGTGGACTGTATTACTTAGTAATTACCGAAAATTTTATTTTTCCAACAAGAGATTCCTTTTCACTCTCTGTCTCAAGTACAGCTTACACTGAGCCTGTTATGAGCCAGTTTTGTATATTTCAAAATGTATGTACAATGCCTGGATGAAACAAGTGCGTTCAAACAAATTCATGCTTGAAGTAGAAGCAAATGATTTTGAGGACAATGATGATTTATGTGCACCATAGTTTCATGTCTTCAGGGGTTGTACTTTCATTCATGTGCTATGTGATTCACAATCACAGGGCCCTAATGTGGTAATATTTTTCAAAATTTTTGTTTTTCGTTTTCCACATTTATTCTCTGGATAATCTGTAAATCTTTTTAGTTATTTTCTGATGTAATGCTATCTTCCTTCATTATGTAGTAGGTAGAAATAGTAAATATTTTCAAGTGTAGTTTCACAGAATATGAATGAAAAGTTTATCTATTGTTTTGTCTAAGACGTGAACAAATTTTCTTTAAGGTACTTTACATTGGTATGATGGAAAAACCTATTTACGCTTACACTAAAATAATGAAGAAAATGTGTTGCCATTTCGAAAAAAACACATTATGCTGTTCTTTAAGGAAAGTATATTCAATGAAATGACATCAGATATACTTTAGTTTTCTGTGCTGTCTGGTTTAATGGAAATGCATATACATAAAACCTTGAATTGCAGACAGGCATGATTAAAAGACACTCACATGTGGCTTTCATCCACAGCCTTTGTCAGTGAAGACAGGAGTCACACAACATTCACACACCCACACAAGCAAGCACACGTCACGCACATAAAACTGCCAACTCCAACATCTCGGGCCAGAATGCAGCATCACATGGGATGCAAACAGCAATCGGGAGGGGGTTGAGAAGGGGAAGGGGAAGGGATAGTAGTGTATGGGTCGGAAGAGAGGGGAACACTGCCTGGTGAAGTGTGCAGGGACTAAACTCCAATGGGTGCAACGTCAGGATGTTGTGGGGTAGGGTGGTGGGGAAAACAGGAACAAAAAAGGAGAGGAGTGGGGAAATATGGGCAGATGATTTGTCAGAGGGCTGCAAATAAACGGGGTGGGAGACAAGAATGGGGAGGAGGTGATAGAACATAGGGGGTGGAAACTGTTGGGTGGAGGGTGTGGGAACTGTATGTTACTTTATTACCATAGGTTGAGGTTAGGATAATTACGGGAGCAGAGAATGTGTTGTAAGGATAACTGCCACCTGCATAGTTCAGAAAGCTCGTGATGGAGGGGAGGATCCAGGTAGCTCAGGTAGTGAAGCAGCCATTGAAATCAAGTGGGTTATGTTTAGCTGCATTTTGTGCCACTAGGTGGTCTCCTTGCTCTTGGTCACAGTTTGGCAGTGTGCCCCAGGGAAGTTCCACAGGGTGATCTACTTTGCTCTTGTACCCCTGTAAAGGCTGGGATACTTCTGTGCATCCAAACTGAAGTATCATTTTTCCATCTGGCATAGACATATTATATGGGTATGGATTCAGACATGCGTGTCTGAAAGAACAGACTCCATACCTACATAACATATCTATGCCAGATGGCATTACGATACTTCAGTGTGGATGCACAACAGTATCTGAAAACATATGGGAATTCAGTTAGTCTGTGAGCAAGGGGATTAATGGGTATGGGGCACTACTCTGTAGCACGTAGCCTATAGAGATTTGGGTTGGATAGTCAAGGCAGTTAAGGCAACTGCTTGCATAAAGTGGAAAATCCAGATTTGACTCACAGTCTGGCAAAAATTTTCATCTGTCATAATTGACTTCACTCAACTGAATATCAGATATCCTTTCAGCAGGTAAGAATTCTGTTGCAAGTTGAGGACATTAAGTTGAAATTTCAAACCTTAGCAAGTTTTATCAATTGACCCATGTTCACTTAGTTTGGAGAGAAGAGATCATTTTTCAGACCACACATGTAATTTTTGAAAAAAACATTAATGAATTGGAACTATGCCATATATGAGTAAGATTGTGAGTAAACTGGATTAATTTTAGTGATATGATGGGAAGAGGTTGAAAGTGTTGGATGTATGCTGGATGATTTTAATTTGGAAATCAATATAATATGGTCAGAATATTTTAGGTAGGGTAATGAATTATGTTGTAATATGGGAACTGACTATGAGTAATGTGATGTCATGTTGAGTCATTATAAATATGCTGTCATGATGAAATGTAAGGATTTTCTTCAGTCATGACAGAACATTTGAGAGATACAGGTTACACTTCATTTTGGTGACGGTGATTACGATAAGGTGGTCTGTGTTAAGAAACGTTATTCTGAGATGCACTGTTTCATGATCAGTTGTATCACAAAGGATAATGTAGATTTTATTACACTACCTGACTTAACTAGGGCAAATGTCAAAAAGGATTATGAAATTGCAGCTATAAAAATTACTCAGTTCAACCTGGTTGTTGCTACAGTTTACCGATCACCGTCCGGGAATTTTGAACTTTTCTTAAACAAAATGGAGTCATTGCTAAATAAAGTAAATAAAATGGATTGTGAATTGATAATCTGTCGTGACTTCAATATTGACTTCCTCACGAATAGTGGAAATAGGGAGACCATTTTGAACCTTGCAACGTCCTACAATTTAAAGGCTGAAGTAAAAGCAGCTACCCGAGTATCAGAAACTTGTCAAACAGCTCTTGATCAGTTTCTAGTAAAGAAGAGTTTACACAACACCTCACTAAAAATTTTCAATGCAGGTTTTAGTGATCATCTTGCTCAAATATTAAGCATAAAAGTACAAGGCAGTATTATTAACAACATGTCTTTTAGAACAGCATATCGAAGCTATAATCAGCATAATGTGAACTACTTCAACAACTTATTACAGAAAGAAAAATGGCTAGGAGTGTACAAAATGAACGATATAAATGAAAAATTCGACACTTTCATTGATACATTAACCCATTTCTTTGAACTTGCATTCCCACTGAAAACATTAACCATACAGGGAAACTCTAGAACAAACAGCTGGATCACAAAGGGAATAAGGGTTTCATGCCAGAAGAAAAGACTACTTCATGAAATATGTAACTCAAAAAATTCCTCACCTGTAGTACGCGCATACTATAAAAAATGCTCCAAAATATTAAGAAAAGTAATAAAAGCAGCAAAAATAATGCATAATGATGAAATCATTTATAATTCAGCTAATAAATCAAAGGCTATGTGGAGTGTTATAAAAAAAGAATGTGGAGAATACAGACAACCTTGGAAAAATATAACACTATCACATAAAAATAAAAAAGTAACAAACCCCTTAGAAGTAGCTAACACATTTAACAACTTTTTCACAGGTGTTGCTGAAAATATGTTACAATCAAACTTTAAGAGCATCCAGGCAAATGAATATAAAATAAGTACATGTAGAGGATCAATGTACATCAGTTCTGTTTCACAAGATGAAGTAGCTAAAGCAATAAAAGGACTAAAAAATTCCAAATCGGCAGGTATTGATGGTATACCTGCAACAATGTTAAAGAAGAGCGCATCAAACCTAATTGAAGTACTCACACATTTATGCGACTGCTCACTTCAGGCAGGCACTTTCCCTGATGTGTTAAAAACATCAAAAGTTATTCCTGTATATAAAAAAGGGGATAAAGACAATGTAAATAACTACAGACCCATCACAATTTCCTCCTGCATCTCTAAAGTACTGGAAAAAGTTATGTATGAGAAACTTATGAAATTTATAAATAAAAACAGCATCCTATGTAATGAACAACATGGATTCAGAAATAAGAGGTCAACGACAACTGCTGTCTATGAGTGCATCAATTCCATCCTAAACCTGATAGACAAAAAACAGGAAACAATAGGAGTCTTTATTGACTTGTCAAAAGCTTTTGACATGGTGGACCATAAAATTCTGCTATCAAAGCTAGAAAGATATGGTATTCGAGGTCTGTCCAACAAGTGGAGCAGTTCCTTCCTGACAAACCGTATGCAGGCAGTGTGAGTCAAGCATACAAATATTGAACTAAAAACTGTATCTAATCACTTATCTGACTATAAACAAATAAAATGTGGTGTACCCCAAGGATCCGTATTGGGACCCCTTCTGTTTCTTCTGTACATAAATGATCTAAGCTTAAATATTGATGCACACAAATCAATCATATTTGCAGATGACACCACGATTCTACTAAAAGGAGACGACGATTAACAGTTACAGCAGACAGTAAACACGGTAACGAAACAACTTAGCAGCTGGGCACAGAGTAATCAGCTTGTAATAAACAGTAAGAAAACCATTGCTCTAAAATTCCACAATGTTCCTAACAAGGACATATTTATCCCATTAGTCTCTATCAATGACGAACCAGTTGGTAACAGTACTGAAACCAAATTCTTAGGACTTTGGCTGCAGAGTAACATCAGATGGAATAAGCATATTGAATGTCTCAATGCAGAACTGAGCAAAACATGTTATCTTCTTTGTTCATTAAAATCATGCTGTAGTGAGAAAACAGTATTGAATGCATATCATGCGTACTTTAATTCTCGTCTTAGATATGGGCTCACCTTCTGGGGAAACTCTAAAATAGCTAATAGCACTTTTAAACTACATAAAAGGGCCATTAGAATCTTGTTTGGGTGCAAGCCTAGAGACTCTTGTAAACCCCTGTTTAAGAAATCTGGTATTCCCCCATTACCGTGTGTATACATTATGGAAACCCTTTTGTTCTTTAAATTAAATGTAATAGGCAAGGACCAGAGGCTACAAAAAAACTGTGATATACATGAGCACTTTACCAGACAAAACAGGAACTTACATATGACTCAAATCAGCACAACACTGTGCCAAAAAGGTACTTTTCACATGGGAGTTAAGCTTTATAACAAACTTCCTGAAAACATAAAAGCTATCACTGAGGTCAATACATTTGGAAAATCTCTAAAGTCATATTTACAGCATCACTGCTTTTATTCCATTGAAGAATATTTAAATTTATGAAATGTGTTATATAAATACTTGTGTGTAAAGTGTATTATTGTAAGCTTAAATATGTATGCCTTGAAATTACTTTCAGCATGTATATTTATAACTTGACTTGTCCAATGTCTTATGCATAAGCTGCTGTGTAGACAACAGGACCAATAAAATACAATCTACAATCACACAGTATTTATATGTATCAGAGAGTAAGATGAAGGCTATAATGTTTTTAATGTTAGACTGATGGTCATATGAAAAAATACACTGATTACATCTGATGGATTTCTGATATAACATGTTTTGGCATAATGGAAACAGTAACCACAGTTAATTGTGGAAAGTGTTTGGAATAAAGTGATGTTGCTGACTAGTACTTTGTACCAGCTGGATGTTTCTTGTAGCAAGAGCAGACTATTTAAGAGAGTAATTAGGTGGTTGTGAAACTGGAGAAAATTCTTTGTGAATTAGATAAGGTGTGGTGTCTGATTATATGATAACAGGTTTACTGTTACAAAATAATTTTGTGAAAAGGTAAGAAATACATCAAAATGCTGCTGTCCAGAAGTGCACTCTGTCATAGGGACTTGATACTGCTGTGGGAGTACACCCAGAATTTTATACTATTAGTTGTAAGAAATGTAAATTAGTTATCAGGATGTATTTCAAATTTTACTAAGAAAATGGATTTTGTTTGTATCTCATATTGTGTAGTTACACTTTGCCATATATGAGGTATCCATAAAGTTGAGCTTTTGCATATTCTAAAGTGTTTTGAAATCATAGAACTTATTTGTGTTAGCATCAAAAGTTGACATGTGACACATGAACTCAACATTACCTTATTCATTCTGTTGTCATATGAGAAACATGGTTATTTAACAATTGCTCCTGTATGCAAGATTTTACCATATTTTTTGTTGTTCTCTTAATACTATATGCAAATGCTAATTAGATATTTCAAGTGACATGCATTGATAATCTATATTTATGTGAATTCTCTTTGATGCACTGAAACATTTCAGTTTGGTGGAGACTGTTTATATTACTTACCTGTTATTATAATTATGAGACATATCATTGCCTTGTTACTACAATAGTAAGCAAAACATTACCATTTATAATACACACACTAAGGCAGATTACTTACAGATATAGTGTTAAATCAGAATTGAAGAGGTGGCTATGCTAGGAGGAAATCGTCCTCGCTAAGATTATTTTGTCAATATATATTGAGTCCTAACTAGAACACAGTTGTTATTACTAAACATCATGACCTTTAATGATTATAAAATTTTGTAAATACTAACATGTGCATATCATTTGCTAATACACTAGTTTTGGCCATTCCGTGATTTGCTGAAACTAAAGAGGAACTAACTTACTTACTTTCTTACTGCGTAGGCCACACAAACTGCAGTCAGTCTTTGGCCTCACCAATCAGCCTCCTCCAGTATCTTCAGTCCATGTATTCTTCTTCAGATAGCCCCAGTGTACTCATATCCTCTCTGACCTGATCAGTCCATTGGAATCATGGTCTTCCCCGAGGTCTTTTGCCTCTTAGTATCTTCCTCCACTACCTGCCTGATGATCTGGCCTTCTCGACACATTACATGTCCATACCACTTCAGTTTTCTTTCTTTGATCACTGCCATGATTTCCATTAACTTATATAGCTCCTGCAATTCACAGTTGTTTCTTTTCCTCCATTCATCTCAGTCCTTCACTGGCTCAAAAATCTGTGTGAAGATGGCACTCTCAAATGTCAGGAGTTTTCTTTCCATCTTTTGGAAACTATCAACTATACCAATGATGTGTATTGTAAACAGTATAGTAGACAGTTTTTAATGTTATTTGCAAATGTGTCAGGTACGAACTTGATAATTATGTTCAGATCAAGTCATGTTAAAATAATTTCAGATCATACTATTAATGTAATTAGAAATTAAATGATGATGAAGACATGTGAGCATAGTAAGGGCACAAACATTGGTGTTATTTAGTCCTGTAATGCTTGGACTATAAAAAACAATTGTTCAGAGAAAGGTATTTTGTATGAATATTACATATTATTGTTATCATTCTTTTAGAAGTTATAAATTACCTACATTTTTAAAAATTATCATAGGTCATTATTAACAAATGTAATTTCATATAGTTTTGTGTCACATGTATATACACCCTACAACTGATGAAATTATTAGCACAAAAACTTGGATTTCTAATATTATTAATTATCACTTCGTTGATTTCACTGATTTAAAAACCATAAATGTAAATTTGTAAAAGTTATGTTTTCAATCGTGAAGTCTATACAATGAGGTGACAAAAATCATGGACTAGCCATATATACATACACAGATGGTGTTAGTATCATACACACAAGGTGTAAAAGGGCAGTGCATTGGCAGATTGGCCATTTTTACTCAGATGCTTCATGTGAAAAGGTTTCAGGTGTGATAGTGGCCACATGACAGGAATTATCAGACTTTGAATGAGGAATGGTTATTTGAGCAAGACACATGGGACATTCCATTTCAGAAATCATTAGTGAATTCAGTATTACAAGATATGTAGTCTCAAGAGCATGTTGATAATACCAAATTTTAGGCAGTACCTCTCACCATGAACAAACACAGTGATGTACGGCCTTCACTTAACGACTGATAGCAGTAGCATTTGCTTAGAGTTGTTACAACTAACAGACTAGCAACACAGCATGAAACAACCACAGAAGTTAAGTAGCACATATGTAAAACATATTTGTTAGGATAGTGTGGTGAAATATGGCGTTAATGGGCTATGACAGGTGACAATCTATGTTAGTGCCTTTGCTAACAGCACGACAACACCTGTGTTGTCCCTCCTGGGCTCATGACCATATGAGTTGGACCCTAGATGACTGTATAACTGTTGTCTGGTCAGATGAGTCTCGGTCCCAGCTGGTAAGAGCTGATGGTAAGGTTCAGGTGTGGCACAGGCCCCACAAAGCCATGGACCCAATTTGTCAACAAGGTACTGTGAAAGCTGGTGGTGGTCCATAACAGTTTGGGCTGTGTTTCCATGGAATGTAATGGATTCTCTGGTCCAACTGAACTGATCATTGACTGGAAATTGTTACGTTCAGCTACTTGGAGATCATTTTCAGCCATTCATGTACTTTGTGTTCCTAAACAACAATGGAATTTTTGAGAATGACAAAGTGCCATGTCATCAAATCCACAGTTGTTTGCGACTGATTTGAAAAGCATTCTGGACAGTTTGAGTGAATTATTTGGCTACCCATATTGCCCAACCTGAATCCCATTGAACATTTGTGAGACATAATCAAGAAGTCAGTTCATTTACAAAATCCTGCACCAGCAACACTTCAACAATTATGGATGGCTATGAGGCAGCACGGCTCAATATTTCCACAGGGGCTTCCAACAGCCTGTTGAGCTACTATACTATACTAGAGAAAATGATGTCCAACACAGTATTAGGAGGTGTTCCATAATTTTTGTTGCCTCAGCATGTGTTGTGTTCTTAAGACGTTATTTAAAGCTAGTGGTTGAAATAATGTGAGTGACAGTGCTGGAACATTATTTATGATGTAAACTATTTGCATGACTTATTAATAATTTGAGTGTTGTAATAAATACTTAAACTTTGATGTGTGGACTACAGTTTTTAGAAATTTGTAGCTCACAAAGCAGGCCATGAAATACTGTGAATGGTAGGTATGTTTTAATGGAAAAGAAATTATTTTACAGCATGAGCACCTTAACTTTGGCACACTTTGAATTTGCTGTGTGGTTTTTTCTTCTTAAATCAACTGGAGAGTTACCAGCTATCAACAGTTCTCTTACATGATCGAGTGTTCTGTCACCCTTAGGTATATGGAATGCTATAAATGCATTCTGGCAGACTTCCTTTCTTTATCACTGAGTATGATGAAGCACATAGAACTGTGACTAACCTTAGTGGATGACCTATTTTTAGATAGATGAGGTTTTTGTACATTGTTAAAAGTGATGAGACTTCATAATTCCTGTTCATCTTTGCTCTTGAAGTTGTTAAAGCTATCTAACAAAGATGTTTGAAAAACACACCAACATCAGCAAATCATGCTTTCTTACAGTTGCATTTCTTACCTGTTTTTCCTTCTGGAACTGTTTTTCTTGCATAGTTTGTGTATTAACTTCACTGAACATGTGCTCTTTTAATTACCTCACTCTTGCACTGATCTTCATTCCTCACACACCTGTTTTCTTTTGTGAAATTTTCCATTATCGCAGAAGTTTAAAATGAAACTGCTATCAATCTGTGCCTTGTAATCATAGAAAATTGCCAAGGCCAAGAATGTTCTATTTTATCCAAAAGACATCCAACTCTTTGACAATGATAAATCTAAACAGATAACACAGTACAGCCAACAGAATCAATGTGCTGCCACATTAAGATTAGAAACAGCAGAACTCCAGGAGGTATGGTGTTTCTAAAAGTAACACAAACTTACCAGATACAAGAAACATACACAGGTACTTGGAAAATACATCATTTCTATACAGAACACTGTGACTGCCATTAAAGAAGGCCTGGACACAAATAACTCATTTTGCATAAAATGTGAAGTTACGTTGTTTCCTTCCCTGTTGTGGAGCAATGACTAGCAACATAGGATGTTCACTGGAGAGACATGGACTGAGGCACAAGTGTTGAGGCCCACCTCCACAATAAGAGATTGTTGTGTCCCATTAAAGACAACATAGGTTTTTGATTTCCTGGTGTGAATGATATTTCTTGCAAATGTGGCAGCATTTACATAGGACAAACTAATCACAATGTTGCAGAGCTTAGTGCAGCATTCTTGACGTATTAAACAAAAGAAACTTGATGAGTCAGTCATAGGTGAACATTACATAGAAAATAGGCATAAAAAACCGTTTGAAAAGATGTTTGTTGGGAGGTGGAAGTGGATGTTTCAAATGTGGTGCCCACCCATTGCATCATATGATACCACTCAGTCCTACAGTGAAACAAAGCTGCTGTGAGCTGCCCAACTTGCCTTCCATGCATGTGTCACATCAGCCCCCTCTGGAATGTATGCATAACATAGTGCCAGCCCGGCCATGAGTGATCTTAAACCTTAATTACAACAGCAGATACAGCTATCAAAATTCCATGTATTTTATTCAAAGTGATGCAGCTTGTACACAGAGAAGAGTTGATTGAAATATGTCACTGTGAAAGTCTCCAAGGGATTTAAAAGTAATATTAGTTTATCAGCTCCATCATTTGAATACATATTTTGTACAAAAATGTACAAATCTATTTTACTAGTGTCATTAAAACTATACAATATGTGAAATCAAGATTTTGAATTTGTATTGAATACTGAATTTATGAAGTGTATTGAATAGTCCATCTCCTGAGCTGAGCTGTATTGACAGTTGCTATGCATATGAAAATATGGCTGTTGACCAGTTCCATTATAAGTTATATGTTTCTGAACATTGTCTTCACATTTGGAAAACATAGAGTCCAAGAAGGCATCCCAGAAATTCATCCACCTTCCTTTATTATAACCAGCAAGCAGGTTTTCCATTGTATCGTAAGCTTCATTTGCCTTTGTTATATTTTGCACATGTCCACCCAGAGATTTATCCTTAAGTAAAAGAAAGAGTCCATTCATCTGTCCTCTGCTTTCATATCAGTATTTGCAGCCATGGTGTGGTCCCGTAATTCAAAATTTTTCTCGCACTGGAATTAGTTTCATCCTAAACTTTCATTTGTTGTAATAATCCTTGTCTTACTACTAATGTAGCAGTTTTTAAAAAAATTACATTTGAAGACATTTTTTGAAATTTTAACTCACAGGCACTAAATCAAATAACCGATTTCTTCCAAAATATGGAAGTTCAAATGTGTGACATAATCAGACACTAAAATATTTGTACACACTTTATACACAGTTTTCAGATTTATGGTTTATGATCATGATGTGGTACTTTTCACAGTACATCCACCTGCATTATGAAAGTAAATTAAGTTGACTGTACTGTAAATCACTAGATTGTGGTTGAAACTGAACATTGTCTATGTAATAGCTTCAATCATTTGGTTATCAGCACACCATACATTCACAGTTAAAATCAATATAAAATACAAAAATGTGTTACCATATTTTCTGTATCATTCCACAGTCCAAGGTATGCACTAAACTGCTTTTGTTGTCTACAGTTGAAAACAGTACCTTTGTGATATGCACTTAGCTTACCGGTCTGCATGTTTCTCGCTTAATGAGTCAAAACACTGCTCCAAAAAATCAGTGAAGTCACTATGTCTTTAATCACAGTACACATTGAGATCTGTCCAAACAGTGATATTTTTCACAAGCCATGAATGAACACAATGTGTAGCAATACACACACAGTATGGCAGTCACATCCTCTTCTTCTCAGTCCTCGCTTTTTGTTGATGCCTCCACTATCAAGTTCACAGTATAAGTCATACACCTTGCTTCATATAACACTTTAAAAAATACTGATTACATCAGTTTACAGTTTTATACAAAATCACAATTTCATATTACTTTGTCCATTGAAAACGAATTCAAATAAAATGTTAACAAACAAGAAAATATACAACATCAGAATAACTGAAACTGGCAATCACTTTCACCATAACACCTACATTATGTAAACAGGAACATAATTATACCAAGGATTAAATTTACAAAACTCATTTTTAAATAATCTTTTCAATGTATGATAAAAAAGCAGGAAGGAAGTAAAATAAAATATAGTGAAAAAGTTAAAAAGAATTAATATCAGTGCTATATTCACAATACACTGTTAATGAAGGAACAAAAGCAACAAAAAAAGTAGTCCATACATCTTATACAGCTACGACAAAGTGGAAATAATGTACAAATTATCAACACAATAATGATCTTCAAAGAGTTTGCAGTTTTTCTACTATCTTTGTTACAGGCAATAGAGTCATACCAGTGCTCCCTCGTCCTCAAAGTTTGCCCACACTCCACACTGAGCACATAAACTAAATTGTTTGACCACAAAAAAATTGAGCCGATTGCTGAAATCTCCACTGAGTAACAACACTTTTCTTCACACTTCCAGTGCAAGCTTCAAACATTCTCTAGTGCAAAATTAATTTGTCACACAGAGAAATAAAGCAAACAGTGAAAATGGATCATAGTTGTTAGATTACCAGCTAAAAGCATCATCTGCAACTGGCCAGTAGCTACTGCATGTAAAATCTGAACAATTTGTCAACAGTAAATGTCATTTTGATCCAGGTATACAGTATACAGGTCCACAGAGAGGCTGTATAATCCTAAATGACTGAGCAACCAATGAATTGTTCCTCTCAGGTGCCAGATGCATGGAGTCATTGAGATCCTCTATGGCATTGAGTATATGCCTCCTGAATCTGTTGTTTCCACATTTGCATGATAGTCATGAGATCCTAACCGATGCAGCAAGCAACATTGTGGAACAATAAACCACAATCTACATAGGTCGTGACCTTTCCATTGTCAAATTCCAACATGTGTTTGTATATATACCTCTTGTCTGAGGCTTAACATGATCTTCTCACAAACAAACAACATTCGATGAAAATTTCTGAATGAGAAATGTGAAGCATGATCATATCTTATGTATAAAATGTAAACTTTATGGAGCTGCACTGATATGCTAATCATTTTCATATACTAACATATAGTACACATTGATGTTCATTGCATGTCACCTTCAAGATCTAGTAATTTCAAATATCTGTAGTGTTCTTGTTTGCTTGCAGGTAATATCTGTGCTCTATGCACATGGTGAAAATCTCATGCCACATAGCAGCTACATATTTTTTGAAGCACCAAAACAAAATAGTGCAGTTCATTGATGGAGCAGAGATGCATGGTATGATTCATTTTTGTCAACAACGGAATTGTTGCAGCTGAAAATGAATTACCACATGTTACTTCATTTCATCAATCACCAGCACTATTTGGCTTTGCTTCGTCTAGTTGCATGCTGCAACAATGTGTCACGGGGATTTTGATGTGTACCTGCCAACAAACAAAGAATTAATTACATAACTTCATTTTTTGAGGTGATAAGTTTTTATGACTATCCTTTTTAACTCCCATACATCAAATATCACCAATTCACACATTAATTTGACAAAAACTATTAAACCTTGCTAGGTGCTTTTTGTTTTGGTGTGTCTGTAAAATGTGAGTTGCATTTTATGCATAGTGGGGAGCACAACTCATATTAAAAATTACATCGCAGTTTCTTGTGTTTATCAGCTGAAGAATCAGACACTTTTCTTTTCATACATGTGCTCTCTATGACAAGATCAGGTCAACCATAACTCTGAAAATGATGTTCAAAACCACAAAGCAACTGTACTGTATATATTACATATTTCCAAAAATTAGTACATTTTACCTCTTTCTTATATCAGTTAGAATTAATTTTGCTATACAGTAACCATAGACCTTGGACCTTACTGTTGATGCGGAGGCTTGTGTGCCTCAGCAATACAGATAGACATACCGTAGGTGCAACCACAATGGAGGGGCATCTGTTGAGAGGCCAGACAAACATTTGGTTCCTGCAGAGGGGCAGCAGCCTTTTCAGTAGTTGCAGGGGCAACAGTCTGGATGATTGACTGACATGGCCTTGTAACACTAACCAAAATGGATTTTCTGTACTGGTATTGTGAACAGCTGAAAGCAAGGAGAACTGCAGCCGTAATTTTTCCTGACGGCATGCAGCTTTACTGTATGGTTAAATGATGGTGGCATCCTCTTGGGTAAAATATTCTAGAGGTAAAATAGTTCCCCATTTGGATCTCCGGGCAGGGACTACTCAGGAGGACATTGTTATCAGGAGAAAGAAAACTGGTGTTCTACAGATCTGAGCATGGAATGTCAGATCCCTTAATTGGGCTGGTAGGTTAGAATATTTAAAAAGAGAAATGGATAGGTTAAAGTTAGATATAGTGGGAATTAGTGAAGTTTGGTGGCAGGAGGAACAATATTTCTGGTCAGGTGAATACAGGGTTATAAAAACAAAATCAAATAAGGGTTATGCAGGAGTAGGATTAAAAATGAATAAAAAAAAGGGAGTGTGGCTAAGCTACTACAAATAGCATAGTGAATGCATTATTGTGACCAAGATAGACAAGAAGCCCAAGCCTACCACAGTACTACAAGTTTATATGCCAACTAGCTCTGCAGATGATGAAGAGATTGATGAAATGTATGATGAGATAAAAGAAATTATTCAGATAGTGAAGGGAGATGAAAATTTAATTGTCATGGGTGACCAGAATTTGATAGTAGGAAAAGGAAGAGAAGGAAATGTAGTAGGTGAATATGGAGTGGGGGTAAGAGATGAAAGAGGAAGCTGCCTGGTAGAATTATGCACAGAGCATAACTTAATCATAGCTAACACTTCGTTCAAGATTCATGAAAGAAGGTTGTATACATGGAAGAGCCCTGGAGATACTGGAAGGTTTGAGATAGATTATATAATGGTAAGACAGAGATTTAGGAACCAGGTTTTAAATTGTAAGACATTTTCAGGGGTGTATGTAAACTCTGACCACAATCTATTGGTTATGAACTGTAGATTAAAACTGAAGAAAATGCAAAATGGTGGGAATTTAAGAAGATGGGACCTGCATAAACTGACAGAACCAGAAGTTGTAGAGAGTTTCAGGGAGAGCATAAGGGAATGGTTGACAGGAATGGGGAAAAGAAATACAGTGGAAGAAGAATAGGTAGTTTTGTGGCATGAAATAGTGAAGGTAGCAGAGTATCAAGTACGTAAAATGTTGAGGGCTATTAGAAATCCTTGGGTAACAGAAGATATATTGAATTTAATTGATGAAAGAAGAAAATATAAAAATGCAGTAAATGAAGCAGGCAAAAAGGAATACAAACGTCTCAAAAATGAAATTGACAGTAATTGCAAAATGGCCAAGCAAGGATGTAGAGGCATATCTCACTAGGGGTAAGATAGATACTGCCTACAGGAAAATTAAAGAGGCCTTTGGAGAAAAGAGAACCACTTGTATGGATATCATGAGCTCAAATGGAAACCCAGTTCTAAGCAAAGAAGGGAAAGCAGAAAGGTGGAAGGAGTATATAGAGGGTCTATACAAGGGTGATGTGTGTGAGGACAATATTATGGAAATGGAAGAGGATTTGGATGAAGATGAAATTGAAGATATGACACTGCGTGAATAGCTTGACAGAGCACTGAAAGACCTAAGTCGAATTAAGGCCCCAGGACTAGACAACATTCCATCAGAACTAATGACAGCCTTGGGAGAGCCAGCCCTGACAAAACTCTACCATCTGGTGAGCAAGATGTATGAGACAGGTGAAATACACACAGACTTCATGAAGAATATAATAAATCCATCCAATCCCCCCCCCTCCCCCCAAAAAAAAAAAAAAAAAAAAAAAAAAAAAAAAAAAAAAAAAAAAAAAAATTACACTCACAGGTGTTGACAGATGTGAAAATTGCCAAACTATCAGTTTAATAAGTCATGGATGCGAAATACTAAAGTGAATTCTGTACAGATGAACAGAAAAACTGTTAGAAGCTGACCTTGGGGAAGATCAGTTTCGATTCCGTAGAAATGTTGGAACACGTGAGGCAATACTGACCCTACGACTTATCTTAGAAGATAGGTTAAGGAAAGGCAAACTTACATTTCTATCATTTGTAGACTTAGAGAAAGCTTTTGACAATGTTGACTGGAATACTCTCTTTCAAATTCTGAAGGTGACAGGGATAAAATACAGGGAGCGAAAGGCTGTTTACAATTTGTACAGAAACAAGATGGCAGTTACAAGAATCGAGTGGCATGAAAGGGAAGCAGTGGTTGGGAAGGGAGTGAGACAGGGTTGTAGGTTATCCCTGATGTTATTCAATCTGTATATTGAGCAAGCAGTTAAGGAAATAAATGAAAAATTCAGCGTAGGAATTAAAATACATGGAAGAAAAAATAAAAACTTTGAGGTTTGCTGATGACATTGTAATTCTGTCAGAGACAGCAAAGGACCTGGAAGAGCAGTTGAACCGAATGGACAGTGTCTGAAAGGAGGATATAAGATGAACATCAACAAAAGCAAGACAAGGATAATGGAATGTAGTCAAATTAAGTCAGGTGATGCTGAGGGAATTAGATTAGGAAATGAGACACTTAAAGTAGTAAAGGAGGTTTGCTTTTTGGGGAGCAAAATAACTGATGGTGGTCAAAGTAGAGAGGATATAAAATGTAGACTGGCAATGGCAAGGACAGTGTTTCTGAAGAAGAGAAATTTGTTAACATCGAGTATAGATTTAAGGGTGAGGAAGTCGTTTCTGAAAGTATCTGTATGGGGTGTAGCCATGTATGGAAATGAAACATGGATGATAAATAGTTTGGACTAGAAGAGAATATAAGCTTTCAAAATGTGGTGCTACAGAAGAATGCTGAAGATTAGATTGGTAGATCATGTAACTAATGAGGAAATACTGATTAGAATTGGCGAGAAGAGAAATTTGTGGCACAAATTGGCTAGAAGAAGGAATCAGTTGATAGGACATGTTCTGAGGCATCAAGGGATCACCAATTTACCAGGTGTACTGGTATGAAATGAGTGTTAAGATACGAATGTGTCGATGGAAAACATTTGAGGTGAACGAGCCTTAATTTATTCTCTTTTTTTTTCTTTTTGTTTGGTTGGTATGACATCTGTCAAAGATATTTTGTATACATCAGATCATGGAACAAACAACATCATATGTTTTCATCATGTTAACAATGTCAATTTTTTTACCAGAAAGTGATGATTTGCGGAAAGCATTAATTTTTTGTTTTCATTTGATCAAAATAGCTGCAGAATCACCTTGAATGCTTGTCGAGGCATGTGGTGATCATGCTCTATCAGAAGCAACATGCAAAAGATGGTTTCAATGGTTCAGAAATAATGATTTTGATGTAAGAAATGAAGAACGTGGAAGACCACCAAAAAAAGTTCGAAGACATCAAATTGCAAGCAATATTGGATGAAGATGATACTTTGAGTCAGAAGCAAATGGCACCAATGCTAAATGTTGCACAACCAACAATTTCTGACCGTTTGAAAGCTATGGGAAAGATACAAATTGTGGAACATGGGTGCCACATGAATTGAATAAAAGACAGATGGAAAACCGAAAAACCATTTGTCAAATTTTGCTTCAAAGACATGAAAGAAAATCAATTTTGCATTGAATTGTTACTGGCGATGAAAAATGGATTTATTTTAAGAATCATAAATGGGAAAAATCATGGGTTAATCCGAGACAACCATCAACATTAACTGCAAAACCAGATCGATTCGGCAAGAAGAAAATGCTCTGTGTTTGGTGGGATCAGAAAGGTGTAGTGTATCATGAGCTTCTAAAACCCAGTGAAACTGTGAACACTAATTGCTACAGACAACAAATGCTCAATTTGAACTATGCATTGATCGAAAAAAAGACCAGAATGGGCCAGAAGGCATGGCAAATTAATTTTTTTACACGACAATGCACCTGCACACAAAGCAAAACTGGTTCAGGATACAATTGAAACACTTGGCTGTGAGCTGCTACCCCAACCGTCGTATTTACCAGACTTGGCCCCTTCTGACTACTATTTGTTTTCATCAATGGGACATGCATTGGGTGAGGAACGCTTCGATTCCTACGAAGAAGTCAAAAATTTGCTGTCTGATTGGTTTTATTCAAAAGACGAACATTTCTATTGGCGTGGTGTCCACAAATTCCCAGAAAGGTGGCCAAATGTATAGAAGGCAATTGTCAGTACTTTGAATAAAATGTTTTTACTTTTCAATTCAAAGTTAGTGTTTCATTTTCACAAAAAACGCTCGTTTCATACCGGTACACCTGGTAGTATTGGAAGGCAACGTGGAGGATAAAAATTTAAGAGGGATACCAAGAGATGAATATGCTAAGCAGACTCAGAAGGATGTAGGTTTCAGTAGGTACTGGGAGATGAAGCTTGCACAGAATAGAGTAGCATGGAGAGCTGCATCAAACTAGTCTCTGGACTGAAGACCACAACACAACATACAGAAGAACCAATTTTACAGAAGTTTTCATTTGACTAATTATCTAACATTTCCACCTAAATATAATAACATTTCAATCTTGTATGAAATTTTATTTTTCTTATATACACTCCTGGAAATTGAAATAAGAACACCGTGAATTCATTGTCCCAGGAAGGGGAAACTTTATTGGCACATTCCTGGGGTCAGATACATCACATGATCACACTGACAGAACCACAGGCACATAGACACAGGCAACAGAGCATGCACAATGTCGGCACTAGTACAGTGTATATCCACCTTTCGCAGCAATGCAGGCTGCTATTCTCCCATGGAGACGATCGTAGAGATGCTGGATGTAGTCCTGTGGAACGGCTTGCCATGCCATTTCCACCTGGCGCCTCAGTTGGACCAGCGTTCGTGCTGGACGTGCAGACCGCGTGAGACGACGCTTCATCCAGTCCCAATCATGCTCAATGGGGGACAGATCCGGAGATCTTGCTGGCCAGGGTAGTTGACTTACACCTTCTAGAGCACATTGGGTGGCACGGGATACATGCGGACGTGCATTGTCCTGTTGGAACAGTAAGTTCCCTTGCCGGTCTAGGAATGGTAGAACGATGGGTTCGATGACGGTTTGGATGTACCGTGCACTATTCAGTGTCCCCTCGACGATCACCAGTGGTGTACGGCCAGTGTAGGAGATCGCTCCCCACACCATGATGCCGGGTGTTGACCCTGTGTGCCTCGGTCGTATGCAGTCCTGATTGTGGCGCTCACCTGCACGGCGCCAAACACGCATACGACCATCATTGGCACCAAGGCAGAAGCGACTCTCATCGCTGAAGACGACACGTCTCCATTCGTCCCTCCATTCACGCCTGTCGCGACACCACTGGAGGCGGGCTGCACGATGTTGGGGCGTGAGCGGAAGACGGCCTAACGGTGTGCGGGACCGTAGCCCAGCTTCATGGAGACGGTTGCGAATGGTCCTCGCCGATACCCCAGGAGCAACAGTGTCCCTAATTTGCTGGGAAGTGGCGGTGCGGTCCACTACGGCACTGCGTAGGATCCTACGGTCTTGGCGTGCATCCGTGCGTCGCTGCGGTCCGGTCCCAGGTCGACGGGCACGTGCACCTTCCGCCGACCACTGGCGACAACATCGATGTACTGTGGAGACCTCACGCCCCACGTGTTGAGCAATTCTGCGGTACGTCCACCCGGCCTCCCGCATGCCCACTATACGCCCTCGCTCAAAGTCCGTCAACTGCACATACGGTTCACGTCCACGCTGTCGCGGCATGCTACCAGTGTTAAAGACTGTGATGGAGCTCCGTATGCCACGGCAAACTGGCTGACACTGACGGCGGCGGTGCACAAATGCTGCGCAGCTAGCGCCATTCGACGGCCAACACCGCGGTTCCTGGTGTGTCCGCTGTGCCGTGCGTGTGATCATTGCTTGTACAGCCCTCTCGCAGTGTCCGGAGCAAGTATGGTGGGTCTGACACACCGGTGTCAATGTGTTCTTTTTTCCATTTCCAGGAGTGTAAAAACATTACTTTCTATATTATCTCTCTTTCTTTTAGTGTTGTTAATTTTCCACTGTGAAACGGTTCCAAACCACATTACATTTTCATTGCATTATTTTTATTGTAGTCGGTCTTGTAAGATTTTAGTTTTCATGCCATAGATTCTGTTTCATGCAGTAACTGAAAATTTATGTAACCTATACAATCATTTGGCAATGGCCTTGCCGCAGTGGATGCACTGGTTCCCGTGAGATCACAGAAGTTAAGAGCCATTGGGTGTGGTCGGCACTTGGATGGGTGACCATCCAGGCTACCATGCGCTGTTGCCATTTTTCGGGGTGCACTCAGCCTCGTGATGCCAATTGAAGAGCTACTCGACCAGATAGTAGTGGCTTCAGTCAAGAATGCCATCATAACAACCAGGAGAGCAGTTAATTTCTGCATTAGATTATTAACTAGCACATTTATGAAAAATATTTTAAAAAATGAAGTATGGCCCCTGATTTACAACCAAAAATATTATCCCACAATGCAACAGCTCATTAAAATACCAAATTTCCAAAATTGAAAACCCCTGATCTCATAAAGTAATACTTTACTAGTCCAAGGTATCAATATTTGAAATCTCTCTAGTTGTATCAGTTACATTTCAACACACAAAAGGATTTGAAAATAAATCTAAGTTACTAGTACATACATATTGCACATTACGTTCAGGAACACTTCTATGGCATAAAATGATGTGACAACAGAAAATGTCTAAAGTTATCACTATCCTGTGAAGAGAAGGCATTAGACAACCTGCAGCCATGAACTGGGTCTCCTTCTGCACAACACACAGTTTGTAATACTAAGACTGAAATCATCTTTTCCTTTAGTGTTACTATTAGGTTTACAGAGAGGCTTTTTTCTTATAAAGTGTCATCGACAATACATATCATGCATGATTGTGAAGATTTTGAATTCACCAAAAGTTTTCTCCATGCATGAAAGAGATTATAAATAGCAGATTAACAAGTTTCGAAGAGGGTAATCAATGTGTCAATTGCAGAACAACCTTTTGAAAATATGCAGAATGTGGCTTGACCAATCAAGTTTCATTTTTATATCTAAACATGGTATTTCGTAGTACCATCTTGCTATAAGTGTGTCATCCAGTTTTACTACATTATTTATATTATTAAATGTTGTGCAAAGCTATATAAAACTTGTTTGACTAACATTAACAGAAAGACCATTTCACATCTTCTATTAAAACAGTATTTACTGAGATCAAAAGTTTGTATTTTCTGTTCTTAATAACTATGCCATGCCATCAGCAAAGATGGTAAACTATAACACTCTGCACAAATAGATATGCCATTAGCACAAACAATAAAATGTATGGGACCCATAACCTGACACTGAGGTACAAATTATGATTATGATTAAACATCTTCTGCTCTATCCAACACAGCTTCCTGCTTTCTGTTAGAAAGACCTGAATTGATCCACTTCATGTAACACTAATTTTAACTACATACACACATCAAAGAAAGTTTTGTATCACCTCGGTTCCAAGAGTTCCGAAACCTGTACAGAAAATTGGAATACAGATCAACACAAACATCATTTCCGCCATATTTATTGCTCATGTAAAACCGCACATAGCATGTTGTACCACCATACAGCGAGAACTTCAGAGGTGGTGGTCCAGACTGCTGTACACACCAGTACCTCTAATACCCAGTAGTATATCTCTTGCATTGATGCATACCTCTATTTGTCATGGCATAATATCCACAAGTTCATCAAGGCACTGTCGGTCCAAATTGTCCCACTCCTCAACAGCAATTTGGCATAGATCCCTCAGAGTGGTTGGTGGGTCATGTCATCGACAAGCAGCTCTTTTCTAAATACCCCAGGAATTTTCAAAAGGAACTTTTTTTATATGTATACATGGCTTTTGTTAAAAGTGTTTGGTGGCTGACATAATTGAAGTACTTTTCTTTTTTTAAATGTAAAACAGCACCAGCAGAACGTATTTAACATCTTCTACCAAGATACCTTTTTGAAAACCAAACTGGCTTCTGATGATGATGTTATGGCCTCCACAAAGTTTATAATTCTGACATACATAAGTTTCTTCAAAGCCTTAGAAAAATTTGTGAGATTTATGGCTGGTAAAAAATTAGTAGCACCTGGATTATCTTGTTTGTTAGACAGTGTTTTACAACTACTTACTTGAGATGTTTAGAAGTTACTCGCATCAAAAGTATGGCAAAAGATTTAATGACATGGCTGCACCAGTATAACAACAATTTACTGAATATGTTTCCAAGTGAAGCTTTTTGTTATGCTACTGTTATAAAATATTCTTTAAGTAGGGCTATAAAAGCTACCATGTTTGAATCAATAAACACAACTGTTCCTAATTACTTATTTTGATTTTGTCTCTACACACTGCAGCTTTTTTATTTCTTTCGTTAAAAAGCTGCATTTGGTTTTCATTTCACAGTCCAACAGTTCTTGCCTTCATGAACATGTTTTTCAGCATTTTTGAGGCCTCATTAAGAACTGTATTATACACTGCATAGTACCTCATGTCACTGGCATCATTCTACCTTCTGGCTTATGTGTTTAGCTTCCTTTTACTTTTACAAGAAATTTTGATTCTCTTAGTGATCCACTGACTAGAGTCAGATTTATACAGATCTTTTCTCACTGCCTTTTTAGGTAATAATTCTTCCATCTTGTAATTTTAGCTAAGAATGTATTAAATTTAAATTAACTGCAGCATATTCAGGAGACCAGTCTACAAACTGTAGTTGCTGAATAGTTTTCCAGGGTTTATCTATTTATAAACCTCAAAATTTTCCTAAATTAATCTATTTTTCTGTCTCTACTGTTTTGATTTATGACCTGGAGCTACCCATTATTGATAGACAGGCCATTTAGAACTCTTTTGCCAGTTCATTCATTGTATGTAACTGCTGTATAAGAAGGGAGATATGACAGATGCTGCTAACTATTGGCCAATATCACTACTGACAAGTTTTTAAAAGGTTTTGGAGAACCTAATGCATGCCACGATAGTTAAAGCATCTCAGGGATCAAAATATCCTCAGTGAAAGTCAGTTTGGATTTCAGAAAGGTTTGTCAACAGAAGATGCAATATTTGCATTTGCTGGCAAAGTCTTGGAATCTATTAACAAAAAACTAAAGGTGGTTGGGATTTTTTGTGACCTAGCAAAAGTGTTTGACTGTGTCAGTCACCAGATTCTTTTACAAAAAGCTGCACATCTCAGTATAAGTGGTTCATCACGGAAATGGCTTAACTCATACCTGTCAAACAGGAAACAGAAAGTTGAAGTGGATAGTCAAAATGGAGTCCTATTACCTTCAGAATGGGGTACCATCATATGTGGAGTGCCCCAAGGCTCAGTTCTGGGCCCCCTACTTTTTATTATCTTTATAAATGTTCTGCCTCTGTGTACGTCGATTCACCATTTTTGCTGATGACACTACACTACTTATTGATAATTCAGAAGATAAACTTGAGGAAACAGCAAATAAGTGAATCGGTGAGCTGGTATAACATTAATGGCCTTTCTTTAAATTACACTAAAACGAACTACGTTCAGTTCCACACAACATTCAAAGATGAGGAATAGTAGTGAAAATAGGTAAGCAGGTGATAACCAGGGTGGATACATCAAAATACCTAGGCTTGCATACTGACAGCAAACTGAATTGGTTAAACAACAACCTGGATCTGTGCAAAAGATTGAGTTCAACTTATGCATTATACATTGTTTCTTCTTATAGAAGTATGGAAACCGTGAAGTCAGCCTATTATGGTTATTTTCATGCCATTATGGCATATGGAATTATATTTTGGGGTAATCAGTCACTGGCTAAAAAAGCACTGTGTGCACAAAAATGAACCATAAGGATTACATGTGGAGTCAATCCTAGAGCCACATGCAGGAATCTTTTCACTAAACTTGGAATCCTTACATCCACTGGGCAATGTATATTCTTTTGATGTGCTTCATAAGGGGGGAAAATCCATAAACTGAATAGTGAGTATCACAGTCATGAGACGAGAAGAAATATGATATCTGCTATGAACAGGCAAATCTAAGTATGGTGCAGAAAGGTTCACTGACTGTAAGATTTTTAACACTCCCCCCCCCCCCCCCCCCCATTTTCAAGAATTAAGTGTTTGGTAGAAGATGAGCTCTTGTTTAAAAAACTTTAAGGCAGTTCCTATTACAAGGGTCATTTTATACAATAGAAAAAAATCAATTTTTTAAACTGAATAGTGAGTATCATAGTCATGAGACAAGAACAAATATTATATCCACTATGAACAGGCATTTCTAAGTATGGTACAGAAAGGTTCACCAGCTGTAAGATTTTTAATGCCCTCCATCCCCCTTTCAAGAATTAAGTGTTTGGTAGAAGATGAACTCTTGTTTAAAAAACTTTAAGGCAGTTCCTATTACAAGGATAATTTTATACGATAGAAGAGTTTCTGAACTACAATGTTTAGCATTTCTTTTATTGTTAAAGGCAAATGTGTGCCCAAATCTACATTCATAATCCTGACTGTTCTTTATTGTAGACACATATTTTGCAATATTTATTGTTTGTAACACTTATTATTTTGTAATATTTATTTATCTCTCAAAACTGATTTTCTGTAGTAGAACCTAAGTTACTGTTTACTCTAATATGAAATCATTTTGTTTTGTTTTTATGTGCTACCATAGATCTCTGAGACGTTCCATATCCTGTGATAGTGTCACAGCATGGATCAACAGAACAAGAGATAAATAAATAAATAAAATTATCTACAAATATATAATCTAATGGAAGCACTGGAATTGGCTGTTACACTTGTCACTTTATAATTGTAATGAAATTTCCATCACTATTTCAGGGATATATCATGTGTGTAATGGACTACGATTTTGACATTTTGGACAATGCCTTCTTGATACATGAACCTGGGATAAAGACTAGGGAGATGAACCAGAGCAGACTTGTTGTTATAAGGAAATCAAATGCTCTTAAGAGAGATGTAGCTGGATCTGAATTCAAAGTTTTATTTGGAGAAAAGTATGGTTGTGTTCTGTAACATTTGAGTTCAAAAGACTGAGACAGGTAATTCATAGTGATGACAAAGACTGACATTGAATGTTAAGTAGCAGAAACTATCCTAGTTTTGATATATTTTTTGTTGCTGCTGAAAAAAATTCTCATTAAAAACTCAGTACTGAAGTGATAAATAAATCAGACATCATGTTACATAATGCAAAAATGGTCTCCAATGTTATTCTCATAACGTAAAAAGAATGAATGTTTTTATAAAAGTTACAGACACAGACATAACAAAAAAGTAATACATCACTACATACTGAATATTTATAGGTACTGATCTGATGAGTTCTCGCCATAAATAGCAGTTTGCATTCTAGCATGTTCTGCAAGCAGGGAGACTCTTATTGATCAAGAAGAAATGTCTAAGGCTAAATAAAATGGTTTCTATCACAAATATCTTCTATTATCTACAAAAATACTTTTCACCTGTTTAGATCAGTTTATTATACATTATTTAGTTAATTAGTTAGTTAGTTCCATGGATCATTTGTACAATTAATCACAATTATGTGAAATGAGTCATTTAACATTCACATTAGCCTTTATTATGTAAAAAATGGCTAAGTTCTGACTATTAACAACTTTTTAAAGCAGATTACAAAAATAGTAATTCCTCTACGCAAAAGAAAGAGTTATCAAGGGAAAACCATTTTAGTACTTTTTGACCTGTCAGACATTTTATATCACTGGGTATGTGATCAAAAATTTTGGATGCAACAATGTGCATCCATTTTGTGCTAAAGACAACCTTAATGTGGAGTAATGAATGTCATTTTTCTTTCTGGTACTGTAATTACATACATCATTGTTCCTTTTGAACTGTGGTAAGTTATTTATAACAAGCTCCATGAGAGAATATAAATTCCATCCATATTTTCCATTGTTTGATTTTTTCCATGAGAGAATAAATATACAATCAAGTAGTATGGTAGTCAAAATGCTTATCTTCTTAAAGAGACATCTAAAAGATGATCATGGGTGAGTGCTGCTTATTATTAATACTATTTTGTTAGCTGTGATGAGATCCTGTTGGGTCAGATGAAACTATTATATTTCAATCTTTGGAGTTTCCAAGCAGCTTTAATGCCTTCTCCATGGATTCTTTTTCTTTTTTCAGTCCAACTTAGTCCCAGGTCTGGAGGTGTCTTCATTCTCTGGCAATACTTCCCATTATTTGCTAACTTTTTGCTTGTATAAGTTTCTGTTGATAATATCTGATGGACTTAAATAAGAAGTATTATGAAAGGGACAGATTGCTACTCACCATCAAAGTCAGGCACAAGAAAAGGACTGCTACACACACACACACACACACACACACACACACACACACATGACCACTGTCTCTGGCCATTGTAGCCAGACTATGTTGTAACTGCACATGATAGGAGCAGAAATCAGGTGGTGAGGATAAGGAGGAGGCATGAAGCAAGGAGGGAGGGGTGGAGGGTAGGGGGCAAATGACAGGGTGGGGTTGGAGGATGTGTAGTGTAGCTTGTGGGAGCATGCACGGACAGGGTAGGGCTGCAAGGTGCAGTTGGATGGTTTCGGCTAAGAGAGTGGGGGTGGGGGCAAAGAGAGATATTGAATGGGGGAAGGATTGGTGGGTGCATTGGTGGAATGGAAGGCTATATTGTGCTATAGATGGTGCAAGGTAAGTGGAGCACAGAGAGTAGCAAAGGCTGAGAACAGTGAGGTTACGGGAACATAGTTTATATTACAGGAATAGTTCTCAACTGTGGAGTTAAGAAAAGCTGGTATTGGTAGGTAGGATCCAGATGGTGCAGGCAATGAAGTAATTGTTAAAGTGAGGCACATTGTATTGTGCTGCATGTTCAGGTGTTTCTTGGCCACCATTTGTCGGCTTCAGACAGTGGCCACCTGTGTGTCTTAGTTGTGCTTGTGTGAATGTGTGTGTGCCTGTAACTTCAGGAGAAGGCCTTTTGGCCAAACACTACAATATATAGCAGTCTTTCTGGTGCGCCTGTCTGCTGTGATTCAATGTAAATTAAATACTTGCATTTGTTTACCAGTACAATCTGATTTGTAGCTGCTAGACAGAATTAGATGCGAAACAGTACTGTAGGATAGCAATTCCAGTGACAGTTGTTGCATTGGTTAAAAACAATAAAATACTCATTTTGATTATTCAAAGAATTTTTGCATCCACCCACAGTCAAAATACATTTTAGGGTGTATGTGTTTGTGGTGTTACAGTGAAAATATTAAATCACACTTGAAACAGCCTCATAATTTATTGCCAGTTCCAACATCATCAGCAATTAACTTGAAGTTTTAGATTTCTAGATCTGCAACAAACACAGTCACATTTAAGTAAACACTTATTTCGCATTGATGATATTGCATTACTTATGAGTTCCACGTTTTTTAAATAGCATATGTACAAAATTTACAGGAATAAAATAATTATATATTTTTATTATAATTTTGAAATGGAATTTTTATGACCGATAATGGAAAATGCAGAACTGTCTAGCAATTATTGATGAATGAAACAACTGGAATTTATTCATTTATTTAGTTTTGGTCCTGTGACATCTTCTACAGATGTAGGACAGGTCATTAAATGATACAGAAAGTTAAAAATTATACACACACAGAAAGATGATGAGACTTACCAAACAAAAGCGCTGGCAGGTCCATAGACACACAAACAAACACACACATACACACAAAATTCAAGCTTTCGCAACAAACGGTTGCTTCGTCAGGAAAGAGGGAAGGAGAGGGAAAGACAAAAGGATGTGGATTTTAAGGGAGAGGGTAAGGAATCATTCCAATCCCAGGAGCGGAAAGACTTACCTTAGGGGGAAAAAAGGACAGGTATACACTCGCACACACACACACATATCCATCCGCATATACACAGACACAAGCAGACATTTGTAAAGGCAAAGAGTTTGCGCAGAGATGTCAGTCGAGGCGGAAGTACAGAGGCAAAGATGATGTTGAAAGACAGGTGAGGTATGAGCAACGGCAAATTTAAATTAGAAATTAGCGGAGATTGAGGCCTGGCGGATAGCAAGAAGAGAGGATATGCTGAAGGGCAAGTTCCCTTCTCCGGAGTTCTGACAGGTTGGTGTTAGTGGGAAGTATCCAGATAACCCGGACGGTGTAACACTGTGCCAAGATGTGCTGGCCGTGCACCAAGGCATGTTTAGCCACAGGGTGATCCTCATTACCAACAAACACTGTCTGCCTGTGTCCGTTCATGCGAATGGACAGTTTGTTGCTGGTCATTCCCACATAGAAGGCTTCACAGTGTAGGCAGGTCAGTTGGTAAATCACGTGGGTGCTTTCACACGTGGCTCTGCCTTTGATCGTGTACACCTTCCGGGTTACAGGACTGGAGTAGGTGGTGGTGGGAGGGTGCATGGGACAGGTTTTACACCGGAGGCGGTTACAAGGGTAGGAGCCAGAGGGTAGGGAAGGTGGTTTGGGGATTTCATAGGGATGAACCAAGAGGTTACGAAGGTTAGGTGTACGGCGAAAAGACACTCTAGATGGAGTGGGGAGGATTTCATGAAGGATGGATCTCATTTCAGGGCAAGATTTGAGGAAGTCGTATCCCTGCTGGAGAGCCACATTCAGAATCTGATCCAGTCCCGGAAAGTATCCTGTCACAAGTGGGGCACTTTTAGGGTTCTTCTGTGGAAGGTTCCGGGTTTGAGGAGATGAGGAAGTGGCTCTGGTTATTTGCTTCTGTACCAGGTCGGGAGGGTAGTTACGGGATGTGAAAGCTGTTTTCAGGTTGTTGGTGTAATGGTTCAAGAATTCCAGACTGGAGCAGATTCGTTTGCCACGAAGACCTAGGCTGTAGGGAAGGGACCATTTGATGTGGAATGGGTGGCAGCTGTCATAATGGAGGTACTGTTGCTTGTTGGTGGGTTTGATGTGGACGGACGTGTGAAGCTGGCCATTGGACAGGTGGAGGTCAACGTCAAGAAAAGTGGCATGGGATTTAGAGTAGGACCAGGTGAATCTGATAGAACCAAAGGAGTTGAGGTTGGAGAGGAAATTCTGGAGTTCTTCTTCATTGTGAGTCCAGATCATGAAAATGTCATCAATAAATCTGTACCAAACTTTGGGTTGGCAGGTCTGGGTAACCAAGAAGGCTTCCTCTAAGTGATCCATGAATAGGTTGGCATCCGAGGGGGCCATCCTGGTACCCATGGCTGTTCCCTTTAATTGTTGGTATGTCTGGCCTTCGAAAGTGAAGAAGTTGTGGGTCAGGATGAAGCTGGCTAAGGTAATGAGGAAAGAGGTTTTAGGTAGGGTGGCAGGTGATCGGCGTGAAAGGAAGTGCTCCATCGCAGCGAGGCCCTGGACATGCGGAATATTTGTGTATAAGGAAGTGGCATCAATGGTTACAAGGATGATTTCCGGGGGTTACAGACTGGGTAGGGATTCCAGGCATTTGAGAAAGTGGTTGGTGTCTTTGATGAAGGATGGGAGACTGCATGTGATGGGTTGAAGGTGTTGATCTACGTAGGCAGAGATGCGTTCTGTGGGGGCTTGGTAACCAGTTACAATGGGATGGCCAGGATGATTGGGTTTGTGAATTTTAGGAAGAAGGTAGAAGGTAGGGGTGCGGGGTGTTGGTGGGTTCAGGAGGTTGATGGAGTCAGGTGAAAGGTTTTGTAGGGGGCCTAAGGTTCTGAGGATTCCTTGAAGCTCCGCTTGGACATCAGGAATGGGATTACCTTGGCAAACTTTGTAAGTAGTGTTGTCTGAAAGCTGACGCAGTCTCTCAGCCACATACTCCCGATGATCAAGTACCACAGTCGTGGAACCCTTGTCCGCCTGAAGAATGATGATGGATCAGTCAGCCTTCAGAACATGGATAGCCTGGGCTTCAGCAGTGGTGATGTTGGGAGTAGGATTAAGGTTTTTTAAGAAGGATTGAGAGGCAAGGCTGGAAGTCAGAAATTCCTGGAAGGTTTGGAGAGGGTGATTTTGAGGAAGAGGAGCTGGGTCCCGCTGTGACGGAGGGCGGAACTGTTCCAGGCAGGGTTCAATTTGGATAGTGTCTTGGGGTGTTGGATCATTAGGAGTAGGATTAGGATAATTTTTCTTCGTGGCAAAGTGATATTTCCAGCAGAGAGTACGGGTGTAGAACAGAATTGGGGTGTTGTGGTTCCAGATCGTGTTGATTGGAATTTTGAGGTTTTCGAGGGAGTGGAGCTGGAAGTGGGAGATTGAGTAGATGGGAGAGACTGGGTTTGTGTGCAATGAGAGGAGGTTGAGGTTTGCTGGAAAGGTTGTGAATGGTGAGTGAGTTGCCTTTCCGGAGGTGGGAAACCAGGAGATTGTATAGTTTTTTAAGGTGGAGGGTGGCATGCTGTTCTAATTTGCGGTTGGCCTGTAGGAGGATACTCTGAACAGCCGGTGTGGATGTGGGAGAGGAAAGATTGAGGACTTTTATTAAGGATAGGAGTTGACGGGTGTGTTGATTGGCTCAGTGGATGTGTAGGTGAAGGATTAGGTGGGTGAGGGCAATGGATTGATCAGTTTGGAACTGGTATAGGGACTGATGGAAGAAGCCAGAGATGGGAACTTTAAGTGTGAGGCCTTTGGGGGTGATGCCAAATGTCAGACAAGCCTGAGAAAATAAAATATAGGAGTGTAATTTGGCTAGGGCGAAGGCATGTTTGCAGAGGGAATGTAGATAAAACTTAATGGGGTTGTTGTGGAGGTGTTGTGAGGGTGACATGGTACTAGAAGGTGGAAAGTGTAACATGAGGCTGAAATGAAAATGTAAATAAATATAAAAATATATGGGGAGAGATAAAGGTGAAGTAGAAAGCAAATGGAGATCTGGTGTGAAAAAAGGCGAAAAAGGGTTGGTTAGAGCTGGGCTATGTCGATCCTGTGGTGAACTTGTGTAGGTAGATAACGATGTGCATAAAGGTTAGGTGGTTGTCTTGCCGCCAAAACACATTAAAGGGTGGAGAAATTCGGGAAAATTTCAAAAAACTACGTGAGGATGTATTAAAAGGAGTGGTATACTGGTGGCAGATTATGGGAATGAGGCTAACAATTGTCTGATGAAGAAATAATGACGTTAAAGCCTGTGGGAAGCGGCTAAAAATGATCGGTGATGTGAGAAAAACGGAAATGGAAATAATACAAAAGTTATTAAAACTAGCCGAAAAGGTTGTTTAATAGCTGAAAGGAACTGTTTGTGAACTAGAAACGGTGGATTTTATAGCAGCGGTAGTGTTGAAAGCAGAAAAAGATTTTTTTGGTTATGGTTTGGAAGTGGGTTACATATTATTACGTATTATTCAGTATATATCGGTGGGATAAAATTGTATAGTGGATTACGGTAAAAAGGAGAAGGTGAATACAAAGTGAAACTACTGGCAAAAACTGAAGGAGGAAATAAGACGACAGAAAAGACTTCGAAATGTAACAGTGACAATAACAAACAAAATTGTTGGGTTCAAATTAATGATATGAATATAATAGAGGGAAACATTCCACGTGGAAAAAAATATATCTAAAAAGAAAGGTGATGAGACTTACCAAACAAAAGCGCTGGCAGGTCGTTAGGCACACAAACAAACACACACATACACACAAAATTCAAGCTTTCGCAACAAACGGTTGCTTCGTTAGGAAAGAGGGAAGGAGAGGGAAAGACGAATGGATGTGGGTTTTAAGGGAGAGGGTAAGGAGTCATTCCAATCCCAGGAGCGGAAAGACTTACCTTAGGGGGAAAAAAGGACAGGTATACACTCGCACACACACACACATATCCATCCGCATATACACAGACACAAGCAGACATTTGTAAAGGCAAACAATTTGGGCAGAGATGTCAGTCGAGGCGGAAGTACAGAAGCAAAGATGATGTTGAAAGACAGGTGAGGTATGAGCGGCGGCAAATTGAAATTAGAAATTAGCGGAGATTGAGGCCTGGCGGATAGCGAGAAGAGAGGATATGCTGAAGGGCAAGTTCCCATCTCCGGAGTACTGACAGGTTGGTGTTAGTGGAAGTATCCAGATAACCCGGACGGTGTAACACTGTGCCAAGATGTGCTGGCCGTGCACCAAGGCATGTTTAGCCACAGGGTGATCCTCATTACCAACAAACACTGTCTGCCTGTGTCCGTTCATGCGAATGGACGGTTTGTTGCTGGTCATTCCCACATAGAAGGCTTCACAGTGTAGGCAGGTCAGTTGGTAAATCACGTGGGTGCTTTCACACGTGGCTCTGCCTTTGATCGTGTACACCTTCCGGGTTACAGGACTGGAGTAGGTGGTGGTGGGAGGGTGCATGGGACAGGTTTTACACCGGGGGCAGTTACAAGGGTAGGAGCCAGAGGGTAGGGAAGGTGGTTTGGGGATTTCGTAGGGATGAAGTAGGGAAAGAGGTTACAAAGCTTAGGTGGACGGCGGGAAGACACTCTTGGTGGAGTGGGGAGGATTTCATGAAGGATGGATCTCATTTCAGGGAGGATTTGAGGTAGTCATATCCCTGCTGGAGAGCCACATTCAGAATCTGATCCAGTCCCGGAAAGTATCCTGTCACAAGTGGGGCACTTTTGGGGTTCTTCTGTGGAACGTAGTTTTTTCGAAATTTTCCCAAATTTCTCCACCCTTTAACGTGTTTTGGCGGCAACACAACCACCTAACCTTTATGCACATCGTTATCCACCTACACAAGTTCACCACAGGATCAACATAGCCCAGCTCTAACCGACCCTTTTTCGCCTTTTTTCACACCAGATCTCCATTTGCTTTCTACTTCACCTTTATCTCTCCCCATATATTTTTATATTTATTTTCATTTTCATTTCAGCCTCATGTTACACTTTCCACCTTCTAGTACCATGTCACCCTCACAACACCTCCACAACGACCCCATTAAGTTTTATTTACATTCCCTCCGCAAACATGCCTTCGCCCTAGCCAAATTACACTCCAATATTTTATTTTCTCAGGCTTGTCTGACATTTGGCATCACCCCCAAAGGCCTCACACTTAAAGTTCCCATCTCTGGCTGCAACCCTTCTTTCCATCAGTCCCTATGCCAGTTCCAAACTGATCAATACATTGCCCTCACCCACCTAATCCTTCACCTACACATCCACTCAGCCAATCAACACACCCGTCAACTCCTATCCTTAATAAAAGTCCTCAATCTTTCCTCTCCCCCATCCACACTGGCTGTTCAGAGCATCCTCCTACAGGCCAACCGAAAATTAGAACAGCATGCCACCCTCCTCCTTAAAAAACTATCCAATCTCCTGGTTTCCCACCTCCGGAAAGGCAACTCACTCACCCTTCACAACCTTTCCAGCAAACCTCAACCTCCTCTCATTGCACACAAACCCAGTCTCTCCCATCTACTCAATCTCCCACTTCCAGCTCCACTCCCTCGAAAACCTCAAAATTCCAATCAACACGATCTGGAACCTTAACACCCTAATTCAGTAGTTAACCTTTCCTCCAGACTGCATCAGCTTTCAGACAACACTACTTACAAAGGTTACCAAGGTAATCCCATTCCTGATGTCCAGGCGGAGCTTCAAGGAATCCTCAGATCCTTAGGCCCCCTACAAAACCTTTCACCTGACTCCATCAACCTCCTGACCCCACCAACACCCCGCACCCCTACCTTCTACCTTCTTCCTAAAATTCACAAACCCAATCATCCCGGCCGTCCCATTGTAGCTGGTTACCAAGCCCCCACAGAACGCATCTCTGCCTACGTAGATCAACACCTTCAACCCATCACATGCAGTCTCCCATCCTTCATCAAAGATACCAACCACTTTCTCAAACGCCTGGAATCCCTACCCAGTCTGTTACCCCCAGAAATCATCCTTGTAACCATTGATGCCACTTCTTTATACACAAATATTCCGCATGTCCAGGGCCTCGCTGCGATGGAGCACTTCCTTTCACGCTGATCACCTGCCACCCTACCTAAACCCTCTTTCCTCAGTACCTTAGCCAGCTTCATCCTGACCCACAACTTCTTCACTTTCGAAGGCCAGACATACCAACAATTAAAGGGAACAGCCATGGGTACCAGGATGGCCCCCTCGTACGCCAACCTATTCATGGGTCGCTTAGAGGAAGCCTTCTTGGTTACCCAGGCCTGCCAACCCAAAGTTTGGTACAGATTTATTGATGACATTTTCATGATCTGGACTCACAGTGAAGAAGAACTCCAGAATTTCCTCTCCAACCTCAACTCCTTTGGTTCTATCAGATTCACCTGGTCCTACTCCAAATTCCATGCCACTTTCCTTGATGTTGACCTCCACCTGTCCAATGGCCAGCTTCACACGTCCGTCCACATCAAACCCACCAACAAGCAACAGTACCTCCATTATGACAGCTGCCACCCATTCCACATCAAACGGTCCCTTCCCTACAGCCTAGGTCTTCATGGCAAACGAATCTGCTCCAGTCTGGAATCCCTGAACCATTACACCAACAACCTGACAACAGCTTTCACATCCCGCAACTACCCTCCCGACCTGGTACAGAAGCAAATAACCAGAGCCAGTTCCTCATCTCCTCAAACCCGGAACCTTCCACAGAAGAACCCTAAAAGTGCCCCACTTGTGACAGGATACTTTCCGGGACTGGATCAGATTCTGAATGTGGCTCTCCAGCAGGGATACGACTTCCTCAAATCCTGCCCTGAAATGAGATCCATCCTTCATGAAATCCTCCCCACTCCACCTAGAGTGTCTTTTCACCGTACACCTAACCTTCGTAACCTCTTGGTTCATCCCTATGAAATCCCCAAACCACCTTCCCTACCCTCTGGCTCCTACCTTGTAACCGCCTCCGGTGTAAAACCTGTCCCATGCACCCTCCCACCACCACCTACTCCAGTCCTGTAATCCGGAAGGTGTACACGATCAAAGGCAGAGCCACGTGTGAAAGCACCCACGTGATTTACCAACTGACCTGCCTACACTGTGAAGCCTTCTATGTGGGAATGACCAGCAACAAACTGTCCATTCGCATGAATGGACACAGGCAGACAGTGTTTGTTGGTAATGAGGATCACCCTGTGGCTAAACATGCCTTGGTGCACGGCCAGCACATCTTGGCACAGTGTTACACCGTCCGGGTTATCTGGATACTTCCCACCAACACCAACCTGTCAGAACTCCGGAGATGGGAACTTGCCCTTCAGCACACACACACACACACACATAACCATCCACACATATACAGACACAAGCAGACATATACAGAGGTAAAGAGTTTAGGCAGAGATGTCAGTCGAGGCGGAAGTGCAGAGGCAAAGATGTTGTTGAATGACAGGTGAGGTATGAGTGGCGGCAACTTGAAATTAGCGGAGATTGATGCTTGGTGGATAACGGGAAGAGAGGATATATTGAAGAGCAAGTTCCCATGGGGGAGGTTCTGGGTTTGAGTGGATGAGGAAGTGGCTCTGGTTATTTGCTTCTGTACCAGGTCGGGAGGGTAGTTGCAGGATGCGAAAGCTGTTGTCAAGTTGTTGGTGTAATGGTTCAGGGATTCCAGACTGGAGCAGATTCGTTTGCCACGAAGACCTAGGCTGTAGGGAAGGGACCGTTTGATGTGGAATGGGTGGCAGCTGTCATAATGGAGGTACTGTTGCTTGTTGGTGGGTTTGATGTGGACGGACGTGTGAAGCTGGCCGTTGGACAGGTGGAGGTCAACATCAAGGAAAGTGGCATGGAATTTGGAGTAGGAGCAGGTGAATCTGATAGAACCAAAGGAGTTGAGGTTGGAGAGGAAATTCTGGAGTTCTTCTTCACTGTGAGTCCAGATCATGAAGATGTCATCAATAAATCTGTACCAAACTTTGGGTTGGCAGGCCTGGGTAACCAAGAAGGCTTCCTCTAAGCGACCCATGAATAGGTTGGCGTACGAGGGGGCCAGGATGTTCCCTTTAATTGTTGGTATGTCTGGCCTTCAAAAGTGAAGAAGTTGTGGGTCAGGATGAAGCTGGCTAAGGTAATGAGGAAAGAGGTTTTAGGTAGGGTGGCAGGTGATCAGCGTGAAAGGAAGTTCTCCATTGCAGTGAGGCCTTGGAGGTGCGGGATATTTGTGTATAAGGAAGTGGCATCAATGGTTACAAGGATGGTTTCTGGGGGTAACAGATTGAGTAAGGATTCCAGGCATTCAAGAGCTTGGTAACCAGCTACAATGGGGCGGCTGGGATGATTGGGTTTGTGAATTTTAGGAAGAAGGTAGAAGGTAGGGGTGCGGGGTGTCGGTGGGGTCAGGAGGTTGATGGAGTCAGGTGAAAGGTTTTGTAGGGGGCCTAAGGTTCTGAGGATTCCTTGAAGCTCTGCCTGGACATCAGGAATGGGATTACCTAGGCAAACTTTGTATGTGGTGTTGTCTGAAAGCTGATGCAGACTCTCAGCCACATACTCCCGACAATCAAGTGCCACGGTCGTGGAACCCTTGTCCGCCGGAACGATGACGATGGACCAGTCAGGCTTCAGATCACGGATAGCCTGGGCTTCAGCAGTGGTGATGTTGGGAGTAGGATTAAGGTTTTTTAAGAAGGATTGAGAGGCAAGGCTGGAAGTCAGAAATTCCTGGAAGGTTTGGAGAGGGTGATTTTGAGGAAGAGGAGCTGGGTCCTGCTGTGACGGAGGATGGAACTGTTTCAGGCAGGCAGGGTTCAATTTGGATAGGGTCTTGGGGAGTTGGATCATTAGGGGTAGGGTAAGAATCATTTTTCTTCTTGGCAAAGTGATACTTCCAGCAGAGAGTACGAGTGTAGGACAGTAAATCTTTGACGAGGGCTGTTTGGTTGAATCTGGGAGTGAGGCTGAAGGTGAGGCCTTTGGATAGGACAGAGGTTTCGGATTGGGAGAGAGGTTTGGAGGAAAGGTTAACTACTGAATTAGGGTGTTGTGGTTCCAGATTGTGTTCATTGGAATTTTGAGGTTTTGGAGGGAGCGGAGCTGGAAGTGGGAGATTGAGTAGATGGGAGAGACTGGGTTTGTGTGCAATGAGAGGAGGTTGAGGTTTGCTGGAAAGGTTGTGATGGGTGAGTGAGTTGCCTTTCCAGAGGTGGGAAACCAGGAGATTGGATAGTTTTTTGAGGTGAAGGGTGGCATGCTGTTATAATTTGCAGGAGGATGCTCTGAACAGCCAGTGTGGATGTGGGAGAGGAAAGATTGAGGACTTTTATTAAGGATAGGAGTTGACGGGTGTGTTGATTGGCTGAGTTGATGTGTAGGTGAAGGATTAGGTGGGAGAGGGCAATGGATTGTTCAGTTTGGAACTGGTATAGGGACTGATGGAAAGAGGGGTTGCAGCCAGAGATGGGAACTTTAAGTGTGAGGCCTTTGGGGGTAATGCCAAATGTCAGACAAGCCTGAGAAAATAAAATATTGGAGTGTAATCTGGCTAGGGTGAAGGCATGTTTGCGGAAGGAATGTAAATAAAACTTAATGGGGTCATTGTGGGAGTGTTGTGAGGGTGACATGGTATTAGAAGGTGGAAAGTGTAACATGAGGTTGAAATGAAAATGAACATAACTGGAGAAAGTAACTGGAGATCTGTTGTGAAAAAAGGCGAAAAAGTGATGGTTAAAGCTGGGCTATGTTGATCCTGTGGTGAACGTGGGTTGTTAGACAATTTTCAAATATTTTAGAATTTATTATGTCTCAGATTTGTATTAAAGTACACATATTTGGTGCACATTTACATTTGCAATAGAAAATATATAACTGCAAAATTTGAAGTTAATTAATTTTTCTCTACTTCTTTCCTTCATTGTCCATCCACACACAAATAATAGTTTATATTTCAAATGGTTCAGAATAGTTTGTACAAAAAATAGTAATTATTTCCCTTTTTAATTTTTTATATAGCTAATACTTAAAAAACTTTTTAAATTTTTTTTTGATTATTATTTTTGTATTTTATTACATCCCTACCTTTGTATTAAAACAAAATGTTTAACAGTCTCATAATATAATTAGGAATGCAGTACATAATAGCCATGTTCACTCTGTTTATATCAATTTTATCATAAGAAAGAATAATTCCTAAGAATTTTCAGGCAGTGATAATCCATTTTTTATTTATTTTCAGTTGTGTAATTAATAAGTCAGACAACTCCCAAAGTTGAACCTCAATTGTTATCATTTTATAGTCATCTACAACATTATATTCAGCACTTTAAATGAATAATCCTAGTAATTGCTCTCTTCTAGAATGAAGTTACCAACTGAAATTCACATACCACAAATGGGTCAGACCCACTGCAAGCATCTACAAAATTCATGAACATAACTTTAGACAGAAACATCACTATGGCACAGAGAATAAACTCACCTTAACAATTTTTAAAAATCATATACAGTGCACTGTCAGAAATAAAAGTAAAATAAATTAAAAATCAGAACACCAATAAGTCCCTAAAACATCATCACCTTAACATCATCATATGCATCATCAACATTGCAGAACATGTGACAGAACTTCACCGTATATCTCCAATAAACTTTATAAGCTTTATCACAATATCATAAATCCCACAAAATACTTCTCCATAACTTCCACATGACTCCATAGTGCCCTAAACATCATTGTACTACACTTAGTAGAAATGTGCTCACAATATAATTCAACCTCACTCATAATAACATAACACATACTATGAACCAAGAAACAATAAACAGAGAAACTGATATTTTTAGCATTTCATTATATTCAGTCTTCATAATTCATTTTGCTTTTATGATGTTACAAACCACCTTCTATAGTGAATTTTCCTCTCATTAACAAATGTAGACACACAGTTAACACAAGCTGCCAATATACACTCCTGGAAATGGAAAAAAGAACACATTGACACCGGTGTGTCAGACCCACCATACTTGCTCCGGACACTGCGAGAGGGCTGTACAAGCAATGATCACACGCACGGCACAGCGGACACACCAGGAACCGCGGTGTTGGCCGTCGAATGGCGCTAGCTGTGCAGCATTTGTGCACCTCCGCCGTCAGTGTCAGCCAGTTTGCGTGGCATACGGAGCTCCATCGCAGTCTTTAACACTGGTAGCATGCCGCGACAGCGTGGACGTGAACCGTATGTGCAGTTGACGGACTTTGAGCGAGGGCGTATAGTGGGCATGCGGGAGGCCGGGTGGACGTACCGCCGAATTGCTCAACACGTGCGGCGTGAGGTCTCCACAGTACATCGATGTTGTCGCCAGTGGTCGGCGGAAGGTGCACGTGCCCGTCGACCTGGGACCGGACCGCAGCGACGCACGGATGCACGCCAAGACCGTAGGATCCTACGCAGTGCCGTAGGGAACCGCACCGCCACTTCCCAGCAAATTAGGGACACTGTTGCTCCTGGGGTATCAGCGAGGACCATTCGCAACCGTCTCCATGAAGCTGGGCTACGGTCCCGCACACCGTTAGGCCGTCTTCCGCTCACGCCCCAACATCGTGCAGCCCGCCTCCAGTGGTGTCGCGACAGGCGTGAATGGAGGGACGAATGGAGACGTGTCGTCTTCAGCGATGAGAGTCGCTTCTGCCTTGGTGCCAATGATGGTCGTATGCGTGTTTGGCGCCGTGCAGGTGAGCGCCACAATCAGGACTGCATACGACCGAGGCACACAGGGCCAACACCCGGCATCATGGTGTGGGGAGCGATCTCCTACACTGGCCGTACACCAATGGTGATCGTCGAGGGGACACTGAATAGTGCACGGTACATCCAAACCGTCATCGAACCCATCGTTCTACCATTCCTAGACCGGCAAGGGAACTTGCTGTTCCAACAGGACAATGCACGTCCGCATGTATCCCGTGCCACCCAACGTGCTCTAGTAGGTGTAAGTCAACTACCCTGGCCAGCAAGATCTCCGGATCTGTCCCCCATTGAGCATGTTTGGGTCTGGATGAAGCGTCGTCTCACGCGGTCTGCACGTCCAGCACGAACACTGGTCCAACTGAGGCGCCAGGTGGAAATGGCATGGCAAGCCGTTCCACAGGACTACATCCAGCATCTCTACGATCGTCTCCATGGGAGAATAGCAGCCTGCATTGCTGCGAAAGGTGGATATACACTGTACTAGTGCCGACATTGTGCATGCTCTGTTGCCTGTGTCTATGTGCCTGTGGTTCTGTCAGTGTGATCATGTGATGTATCTGACCCCAGGAATGTGTCAATAAAGTTTCCCCTTCCTGGGACAATGAATTCACGGTGTTCTTATTTCAATTTCCAGGAGTGTAGATGTAATATTTCTATTTCTTGTCATCATTTTATGCTTACTAAATCTTAAGATATTTTAATATTGTCACATAGATGAAGGTGTAAGTAGATGAATGATGAACACTAACTTCACTTAACAAAGATTTATTCAGCACTTGCACATACAAGAGTGTGGAGTGAACTGCTTCTGGCCAGAACACATATGGTATATATACATCTACAGAACATTCCAATATAATGATTCTTGCCATTTGTGAATACTTCTAGAATGTACTCGAATGAATATAGAAATTAAAATTTCACAGTTCAGATGAGTTTCACTACACTACGGCGACTCTGATACTTAGCTTCTTTTGTGACAATATTATCAATAACAGCAGCTGACTTTTACTGCAATAGAAAAGTAGAAATATTTTCAGCTTACCATCCCACTTTGCAAAACCAAATTTCTTTCCCAAATTGCACATAAGGCCCCAAAACATTAAAATTTCATGAGTATATATATTCAGCTATTTCAGTACAGCAAAAATACAACATACTACAACTTTGTCTTAATAGTACTGATCAAAAGTAAATTATGTATGAAAAGTCCACGAAAATCTTCCCATGACCAGCTTCTTATCACAGAGATTTTGTGAAGTTCAGACACAGTAAAAATTCAAGATATAGTAAATGTTCTTTCACATTCAAAGTGCTTCTCAACATAAACAGTAATAAATACTGAATCATTTCTTTTGAAATCCCAAAAAGCTTCCAATTTTAATCATATTGCATTATAGAGTAAAATTTGTCCAACACTGTGAAATTATTTTTTACTGTAAGACATTCATATATTTACAATGTAATTTTTATACAAAATAGAAGAACACAGATTAACAGTAGGAGATAACTGTGAAACAATGAACAGATGAGGTGGAGGAAAACATGCAGTATAGGAGCAAAATCTCAGAGATAAAACTGCAGGAGCATTGATGTCTGCATTAGCTGTGCCTATATCACAAAAAGAGCCTGTGATCCTCTGAGGCTACCTCCTTATCAATTTCCTGCCCCCCACTTGTTTCAAATGCTACCACTGTTTCAATATCAAGGCCCTGTTTTATCACTTCTCTTCTCAGTAATTTTATCACATGTTGCCTATAACAACATCTAAGCTTTCATCTTGTGGCATTTATTGTAAATTTTTACCATAAAAAGTTGCTAGCAGCACTGAACAAGATGCACATCTTTCCACATTCCAAATTGTAAGTTTATCAAAACTGTACTGAAGCCAAAATCTTCACAGTAACTCACTATAGGTGAAATCATATTATTGAGAATATTTGTCAGCATAAAAGTGCTGCTATTAATTGCCGTACAAACATATCCCAGATACAATTCTGTTTTAATTCACTTTTACTTCTGATTATGCTTCTCTTAATGAATTTGTAAGTATGGTCTGAAGTTTCACTATACTCCACTACATATAAGTTCATGGGTGGTAAGGTTGTGTCAGCATGTTTCCTATACAACAAGACTGCTGCTATCTGCCTAAATTAAATGTTAATATTTAACTACAGGTCTGACTTTAGAACTGATTACTTTTACTATGCTATCCAAAAAGATATTTGTTTCTATTAATTTGTTGCTTATTGTTTCCTACACTTCTGCATTTCAAATATTAAAGAGCACAAATGAATTTTATTGTAGATACTGATGCACAGTCTTAAAATTTAAATCCTGGCCACCAACCAGCTCCCACAGAGACTAAGTTGGAGTAATTCAATTAAAGCAGCCAATATAACTGGGCCCACTCAGAATTCTAAGTCTCCCATTTGCACAATCTGGTGACACTCCAGGATGCAGAACTGTATGGAGGAAGTATTGTCATTCTTCACAACGTTACAGAGCTGTATCTGTACGTGATCTAGCAGTAAACATTGTGCAATGTAGAAATGAAGTCAGAAGTTTAATACTCTTCGATATCTTACTTTTTAAATTGTGATTCAGGTGTCTGATATGGTTCTATTTTATGAAACCTCAAAGATAATATGCTTTTCTATCTAACACAGGGGTAACACTAAAAACTTCTAGAAACAATTCTGTCAAACACCTAGTGGCTGCGTCAAGACTGGAACAGTTCACACTCGATAATTTTGTCACCCTACAGCAGCTCCCGGCTGACAGTTACCAGCAATACACTGTCTGCTGCCTAATGCCAGGAACTGTCTGACAAACTAAACACAGACAGTACAATGCTATGAGTGTATTATTAACTGTCATTCTTTGATTTGCAGTTCTGGTATTTATCTTTCAGTTATGTCTGGGATTTTGCATGCTTGCAATTTATGAACATTGTGCAAGAGTTGTAAAATACAGCATGTGTGGTAGAGGATCTAACAGTTAAGACATATTATTTGCTGTCAATTTAATAGAAGGGTGTAGGCAACAAGGACCATTACATTGTGTGTGAGGTGAATGCTTTTCGGAGAACATATCAGAAAACATTTTTCTTATTTCAAGAAAGATCGTTCTAGCATGAATGATTTTCCACACTCAGGAAGTCTCAGTACAGGCATATCTGGTGCACTGAGACCATTTAAATGCAATGCAACATTTGCATTCAATAGCCAGGATTCAGAAGTCTGGAGTCAGAGTACTGGATGTACTAACTCAAAGCAACGAAAGCCAAAGGGGGATTGACTATTGCTGCATTTTTGCTTGAACATAATCTGTTCACTCACTCAAAATTCCAGTGCTATGTTGTTACTGCTGGAGAATTATGATACCTTTATGTCAACTTCTTAAGAACAAATTAATGGCTGAGCCCTAAGAAAAAGATATGCTCAAGCAAAGGGCAGTATAAACGTAATATTTTGCATCTTGTGTTAAAAAAAGGTGTTGTACGCTATGAAACATTTCCCAGGGTGGTGCCTTTTGCAACTGGTATTTGTTGCCAACAGCTAACATATCTTTTGCTCACAGTATAAAAAAAGCAACCTAAAAATGGCATCACCTGTTGCCTCTGTAAGATAATGCCCTCTGCTGACTTCACAAACAAAAATTTCCAGGAGTTTGTTTTAAACATCATCCTTAAGTATTTATTCTGCTCATCTGGCACCCTCAAATGTTTACCACTCATCCTCCTAATCAAGAAATTGTCAAGAAAATACCTTTCTGGATGAAATTACATTTCAGACATGGTTGATGACATCTGTAACTTATATCCTGTAGAATTCTACAGGGGTGGAGTCAGTAAACTACCTGAACATTGTCAGACTGGTTGAGATAATGTGAGAGAATAGTCCGTTGATGATTAATTTCTCTCTGATGTAAGATAATGGAAAACACTATTAGATTATGCACTGTGCAAGTACAGATGAAATGCTACGTACCATGAAATGAAATGAAACGATTCTATTGCATTCTTGACCAGGAGGCCCCATTCGGGAGAAGTTTGGCTGCTAGGTGCAAGTCTTATTGCAGGTGACGCCACATTTGGTGACTTGCACATTGGTGATGATGAGATGATGATGAGGACAACACAACACCCAGTCCATGGGCAGAGAAAATCTCCAACCCAGACACAAGTAGTATAGGGATGTGGCATGTAGCTCTGTCACAAAACTGATAAAAATATGGCCTTCAGTGAGACTGGAAATGTAAGCCAAGGCTGCCTCCATTTCACAGAAGACCATGTTACCATGTTAGTCTCTCCCTTATTGTCCCAATTGTTGCTATGTCAGCTAAACTACAATGTAAAAATTATATTCATTGCAATTTCCTTGTTGCATGAATTTTCTGGACTCAAAACCATAAATTGATAACCTTATTTCACACCTTATATGAAAATCATAGGTTATTCTATGAAAGTGATACAAATAGATCAAGTGAGTTAGCAGAATAATTGTGTGTCATCAAGGAAGTAGCACATCATTTACAGGGTTGCCACATATCCAGGGTGTTTGTCAAGATTCAGTTAGTACTAGCAAGAAGAATACCAGCTGATGTGTTCCTTAAGTCGGCTGTGAAGTGAATATGGATCCCATTTCAAATAAGTGGTTGCCAAGGCTCAGAATACAAAAGTATATATCACTGAGTATTATTCACATACCTATAACTAGGGTTGGAGACTAGAGCATACTTAATAATAACTGTCACAACTATTAGTATTTTTTTGCCCTAAGAGTAAGGAAAACTTAAATGCTTATCAACAAACATGATTATAATTTTTTAAGAACCTCCAGTGTTTATACTGTCAATTTAATGAACAGGCAAACACGTCTTTTTTTGTACTTATAAAATTACAAAATATTTTTTCTTGGATTCACTATGATTGGCATTATCCCCAAAATAGAGGAATGAAGAGCAACAATACAGCATTGCCTTCAAAAAGTGAACATCCACAGGGAGACTTTTAAGCTATCAATAACAAACGTTCAATTGAAAAAGGCTACTGTGCTGGAAACCATATGCAATGACAGAACATGTTGGCTCAAAAAGCCATTAAAAATTAAACCTGTCACAGTAGTGAGGCATCAAGAATGTAAACATTCTCTCATTGCTGTAGTAAAGACAAAGATGTCAAGAGACACTGTAATTTACTGACAGAATAAACTTCTTTCAGTCAAAAACACAATTTTTCAACTCATTGTCCCTTATTAGGTTTGGATTGTTCAGTATATTTCATCAAAGTTGCACGTAAATATTTAGTAAATGCAGTATAATAATTCAGCTTCAGGCTTGGAAGTCCACTGACTATCATGCAGTCACCAAACATTTTCTGGATGGCATTTTATATAAATTGTTTTTTGAGACCATAACAGTGATTTGTGAACATTTGTCTTGTTATCTGTGTAGTAACACTTTAACGGCATCCTTTCCTAGTCATTGTTTTGTGATTCCCTTAACTCATGTGGAAATACATGTGACTCAGAGTGTACCAGCTATATTGTCAAATAAATAATGGTCAATATGTTTCAGAACAGTGGCAGCAGGATTGCAGGAAGCTTATTACTTAATTAACTGTAATGTATAAAACTTGTGTAGTGACTGTCATTTCAGTTGCATATCAGACAGTAATATTTGTTAAGGAATTATCTGCAGAATTAATGTAATTACTTCAAAAATGAACCCTGTGCCTGATTTGTGCTCATGACACAGGTGCTTTGTATATTGGATTGAACAGATTGATGGGTGTTTCATTTCAAATGTTAGAAGTTTTTGGTTTCATTCTCTGCTTGTTCTTGAGAGAAGCATGATGTGGTGTAGCAGGGCAGGTGTTCCTTGTTGCCAGTCAGTGTATAGTGTATGCTTGCTGTTGGAGCAGGATGAAGTAAAAAGAGCTTATCAGAGTTGCCTTCAGACTATCTTTACTTAGGTAGTCAGTACTAGTAGTAGCACCACCAACATCATTGAGACCATGTGGCTAGCATAACACAACAACATTCACTGAGCACCTATATCATTCTGAGCATACAACTGCTACACATATCTACTCACAACAGTTGCAATATAACAGCTACTGATGCTTTGCCAAGACAAGTGAAAAGTGCCTTATAAATGAGAATTTCTTATCAAAATATCTATATAGGTGTAAACAAAGTGTAATTGCTTTAGCACTCAATTATCTTAAGCAATACTCTGTTTCGGATTGAATATGGTTCTGAATACAGTGTTAATTTGACTTTCAATCCATCTCCTGATGACCTGTGGAATGGTGTCTGAACTGCTCTAACAGTTGTGTTGCTTATCACCTGAATTTTGGAAGGTGATGCTGATAGTCAGTGCTGAATGTAGATATGTACAAAGATCATCACTGCTCTAAGGGGTAGTCTCCTTTGCTACATGTTCCTCATACTATAACTGGTAGAATCACGAAAGGTTCATTTGACTTAAAAATGTGATGTGCACAATACCTTAAATACGAACATGTAAATGATAGTAACACACAGAAGAGAACAGCCTGAGATGTGACAGTGTACTGTCATAACATTGTGGATGCTGAAGCTCATTCTGCCCATCTGAAGATGTTGCATGCTGGACAGGATAGTTAGGCATTACTGGATTGGCTATGTCAACAGATAGATGGCAGTGGGGGACTATGTGTGTCAAGTAAGAGAGATGCAACTACCCATTTCTCAGTACAATGAAAAACCAGACAAAGTTGCAAACTTCACTTTTTTATTATTCTATGACTAATTTCAAGGATGCACGCTGTAAGTTTTTAAACCCATTTCTCAGTTGCCATCAAATGAGACATATTTTGTGGTTTCCTGGAAGTGCAAGAAATGCAACAAGGAGACTGAATGATAAAGGGCTTTTCTGTTGATAAGCTGCTATAAAGCAATGCCTTACTCTTTGTCAGAAGGTTGATTGCATGGCTTTTACAGAGGGAGATACTGACTTTGGCTGAAGCAGAGTTGTATTTTCTCATTAGAAGATATATTCTGCCATGATCAATGCCCCATTTCAGCTGAGATATCATTAAATTATTGTATAAGTTATTGTAAATGCAATCAATCTGTTTACATCTTAATTGGTGGTCTAGCTCCATTTCTTTATTTCCAATCCCTTGTATGTTCCATACAGCAATTTTCATCCTATCTGTGATACATAATCATTTATCCTTGACTTGACTAGCCTGTCTCCAAGAAATGGAGATATTAGGAATGAACAAGACATTTATAATATTAATGAAATGATTGTAGAAAATAAAACATTATGAAAACATCACCCACATAGAATGAGTACAGAGAGAATTCCAAATCTTTCCATGCAGTACCAGCCAAGAGAAAGAAGGGATGTTGGAAGACCCAAATTGAGGTGGCAGTGAGAAGTGGGGACAAAACAGAACAAGTGCCAAAGCCTTAAGTACAGAAGAAGAAGAAGATTCTAAATGCAAATGGTTTAGATAACACTGGCTTTATGTTATTGTAGAGCAGAACACTCATTATAAAATCTGTTTCCCTTGTTTTATAGTTACTCCTGTTTCATCTTGCATTTTTCAAACAAACATGTAGTTTTCAGAACAGGCAAATGGTTTTCGTATTATTAGATGCACTGGCCATGGAGAGAGCACTTCCATCCTAAATGTCTCATTGAAAGGGAAATAAGTGGATGCTTTCCTGATGGTGTTTTGGGTTACATCTCGGCTCGGTAAATGGGGTGCCTGTGAGAAATTTAGGGCACCCTCTACAGAGAGGCATACATTAATATTCTAAAATATGTTGCGAAGCCATATGTTGAGCTGCTGTACTTTCAAAGATACATCTATTTCCTGCAGATATAAACAGCAAATAACTAAAAGTTTTTTTAATAGTTTTCAAATATTCATCCATTCGAAACTTCCTGGCAGATTAAAACTGTGTGCCCGACCGAGACTCGAACTCGGGACCTTTGCCTTTCGCGGGCAAGTGCTCTACCAACTGAGCTACCGAAGCACGATTCATGCCCGGTACTCACAGCTTTACTTCTGCCAGTATCTCATCTCCTACCTTCCAAACTTCACAGAAGCTCTCCTGCGAAACTTGCAGAACTAGCACTCCTGAAAGAAAGGATATAGCAGAGACATGGCTTAGCCACAGCCTGGGGGATGTTTCCAGAATGAGATTTTCACTCTGCAGCGGAGTGTGTGCTGATGTGAAACTTCCTGGCAGATTAAAACTGTGTGCCTGACCGAGACTCGAACTTGGGACCTTTGCCTTTCGCCGGCAAGCTGGAAACATCCCCCAGGCTGTGGCTAAGCCATGTCTCCGCTATATCCTTTCTTTCAGGAGTGCTAGTTCTGCAAGGTTCGCAGGAGAGCTTCTGTAAAGTTTGGAAGGTAGGAGACGAGATACTGGCAGAAGTAAAGCTGTGAGTACCGGGCGTTAGTCGTGCTTCGGTAGCTCAGTTGGTAGAGCACTTACCCGCGAAGGGCAAAGGTCCCGAGTTCGAGTCTCGGTCGGGCACACAGTTTTAGTCTGCGAGGAAGTTTCATATCAGCGCACACTCCGCTGCAGAGTGAAAATCTCATTCTGGATTCATCCATTCATTTCCTAAGAGCTATCTTATCAAAGCAACCATTTTATATTCTCCTAATGTCTCCAACATTGTTGTTGCAGTTTGTTCTGGTCATGAGGTCTTGAAAGCAGTTACCTCTGTCATCCTCATAGTTTATAGCCTCATACACTGCCCCTAAATACATCGATGAGGGGGTTGATGTGTTCAAAGGTGTCTTAAATGAGTTTGCATTTTCCGTTCTTTATTTTGTCCATTTGTCTTCTTTGTTACTTGCAGTGAATTCAGATATTTTATTTTTTCAGCTATATTGTTCTGTGCTTTGTCCTCTGCATACAATTACTATTGCTTCCAGTCAGTTCTCTGCTTGATTCCTCAGATCCATAGAGGTGTAAATCACCTACGGCAGATTTTCCATTTTTTCTGATATGTTAAATTGTTGGAGCATCTTAAAATGCTTGTTTTGTTATTACTATTCTTCTATTCATCTGCATTAAGCATCTGTTATAACTATAAGACTACTTCTGAAAATGTTGAACAGCTTGAGTTGATTAACTTTAGCACCCAATGTTTCCACATATATGTTGATCTCTTCAACCTTTTTCCTCACTAAAATTAATTTAATTTTTGGGTTTTGTAGAAGTTCCTCTTTCAAAATGCATTGGTAGCACCTGCATTGGTGTTTTTCTTTTCTGAATTCACAGAATTTTTTTTTCACAGCACTGTTGCAATGCAGAAGTTAAAGTTGTCTGATGTTTTATTTATCTCTGTTCAATTCCACATCATTCATATCTGTTTCAATCAGTTGACCTACATGTGGCTCTCAGCAAGCTATGACTCTCATCATATGATGGACTCGGTAAACTGTCTCCCTAAACAGACTGTTTAATTTAGGTCTCTCAGTTATGATAGGACCTGAATTCTTAAATGCTGCAGAAAATATTAATACATTGTCCTACTTACAAATACGTTTTTAAATACAAGTACATGAAATAACTAGATAACGGTTGATTTACAGGACAACAGCCCCATCCATCAAAGCAGAGCTGTTCAGGCTAATGAAATTTGTTCATAATTACTGGGCCTCAATGTGATACAAAATTTCTAAGTGAATCTACAAATACAAGAGACATTTGAATGAATATAGAAACAGGTTCTAGGAGATAAACCTCTATGCACTAGGAGGATCAGTGCCATGGCACATATGAGAAATACTATGTAATGATGGTGGATGGGTTGTTTATTGTAAGTATACTCTTTCATAAAATCCTTGCAGTCAATTGTCTGACAAGCATTCTTTAAGCAGCTCATTGAAATAAATGTCCATTATTTCTTGCACTGCCAGAAAGCCGAGAAATTCACCCAGTTGATGTGTGCAAGAATGGATTGGTGCATATTTTGTTGACTCTCATATTAGACACAATGACTGTGTGTACGTGTGTGTGTGTGTGTGTGTGTGTGTGTGTGTGTGTGTGTGTGTGTGTTCATGTTTGTGCACTGCAGGCATAGATACCATTAAAATTTAAAAGATAAGCAATAATAAAAATTGCAATAAATATCCTGTGAAGTATTTAATGCAATGGCAACTTACAAAATTCATTTTTACTCAGCCTGTGTCCCTTCATTCTACATTAACTAAATTTTTGGAGGATGTATTATGTGTGAAATATATGCAGCATAGACAGTGTGCACTTCAGGTCATGAACACAACAAGTGCAGCGATAAACAGTGCCCAATGTGTTCACAATGGCTGACTGACTGACACTGCAACAGATACTGTCATATGAAAAGAAAGGCATCATGCTGGATTTGAATGCCAACGTGAAACTTAATTCACAGATTTGATGTAGTAAGTGGAACCAATATCACATCATCCCTCATCACAATATTAACCACTGATAGTCTGTACATTTGCTTTTGATTCCAGGAGACAGTAAGGTATGGTGATACCAAAATTGACACATAACACGAACTAAGGAGCTCTTTTGCACTCGGTAATAGTGCACAAGTAAATAATTTTCCTCAGTTCATCTCATAGCACTTGTTTTAATATGAAGTGAGAAACATTTTAGGGTTCTGAACTATGATATGGCATGAGACTGTTATTGTAATCCCATCATAAACGTTGCAAAAACCAGGGAGATCTCCATTCTTTCACCTGACAGGTTGCTGCCTTTCATATATTACTGCTGCTTGCAGGAACTTATTTCAGGACTTGTGCGCATCAGTCTTTCAGGAGAATGAGCCTCACATTATTTTTTGATTATGGTATGGTCAACATATAGCAAAGGAGAGTACTTCTCACAGCAGTGAAGATCATTACACACTTCTGCATTCAGCACTGACTGCCAGGTGCAACTACTCATTCCAAACTTCAGGTGACGAGCAACACAATTTTATTTATTTATTTATTTATTTAATGTTCCATAGTGTATCTACAGAACATTAAATAAATAAATAAAATTGTGTTGCTTGTCACCTGAAGTTTGGAATGAGTAGTTGCACCTGGCAGGATATGGAACGTGTCAAATTGTACAGGTTTCAATTTAAACTTACAATAAATACAAGGGCAGTTCAATGCCAAATTGTACATAGTTTAAATAAGACATACTATAAATACAGTAATAGATATAATGTCAGCTAGATAACATAACAACTATTTAACAGAAAAAAAGAGTTTCAAATAAGGGTTAAAGATAAGAGCACAAAGTTAAATCAGATATTAGGCCTACAAGAGTAAATACAGGTACAGCCAATTTGTTGTTACAAAAAGTGTGCTAATGCTCAAATGCACAATAAAATCAATTGAACTACTTCTAGACACAATAAGTTTAGTGATGGTATACATTTTCTTTCAGATATTCATCCACAGTATAAAATGATTTTTCTGTCAGGTAATCTTTGAGAACTTGTTTAAATTTTGGCAGTTCTGTATGAACACATTTGATATGTAGTGGTAGAGCATTGAACAGCTTAATGCTTGAGTAGTAAACTCCTTTTTGTACCAGAGTGAGACGTTTCATTTTGAAATGTAGATTGTTTTTGTTTCTGGTGTTATAGCCATGGAATTTACTGTTGTCTTGGTAGATAGAATAATATTTGCACACAAAGGTCAGCAAGGAAAAAATATACTGTGAGGCAGTTGTTAGAATATGTATCTTCCGAAACAAGTGCCTGCAAGAGTGTCTTTGATGGACCCCACACATTATTTTGATTGCCTATTTTTTGGATGGTGAAAACTTTTTTTGTGAGTGGTTGGTTCCCACAGAATATGATAGCATATGACATCAATGAGTGGAAGCAGCCAAAGTAGGCAACCTTAATGGTGTCATCTTCAGCCGCTGAAGAAATTACCCGTAATGCAAATGTTGCCGAGCTATGTTTTTTACATAGATGAAGAATGTGAACTGACCAATTACATTTGCTGTCTATGTAAGCACCCAGGAATTTTGTATCTTCAACTTTCTGTATTTGTTGATCTCTATATTTTATGTTAATTTCATTGAGATTACTTTGTGATGTATGGAACCTCATATAATGAGTTTTATCTGCATTGAGTGAGAGACCATTTGAGGAGAACCAATTTAAGATGTCATTAAAAACAGTATTTGTAGATTGTTCATGATTGTGATCAATCAAATCGTCAATTAGAATTGTGGTATCATCATGGTAAATTTGCTGTTTGTCTCAGAACATAGAGGAAGATCATTAATAAAGATGAGGAAAAGCAGTGGGCCCAGAACGGAGCCTTGAGGCACACCACACGTTATCGTGCCCCGTTCAGATGAGGCAGGTTCTCCAGAAGAGCCATTTAGCATTACAGTCTGCTTCTGATCCTGTAGATATGATTGTAGCCACAAGCCAACAGTACCACCTAAACCATAGTATTCTGCCTTTTTCAAAAGAATTTGGTGGTTTACACAGTCAAAGGCTTTTGTAAGATCACAAAAAATACCCACTGGAGACTGTTAGAACAGTCCAGACAACATTCCTAAGTCATCAGGAGAGGGACTGAAAGTCAAAATAATACTGCATACAGAATCATATTAGTGTGCACATGTCAGGAATTGATGAAGATCAAAGTACAAGAACTCCAGAAAATAAGTAGAGGCTCTGCCCTTTGCTCCATTTTGTTAAAATCTTATTGACACATTGGATCTTGGTCTCAGACAGACTGCAAATAGAAATTCTCATTCATAAGGTGCTTTCTGCTTTCCTTGGCAAAGCATCAGCAGCAATTACATTGTAATTGTTGTGAGCACATGTTAGTAACAACTGTATGATCAGAATGTTATGGATGCTCAATGAATGTGGTGGTGTTATACTGTTCACTTGGTTTGAGTGACATTAGTGGTGATGTACTCACTGCAGTACCGACTACCTAAGTAAAGCTCTATTTACTTCATCCTGCTCCATGAGCAAGCATGCACTATACACTGATTTGTGGCTAGGAACACCTGCTCTGCTACACCACCTCATGCTTCCCTCAACGGTGAGCAGAGAATGGAACCAACAACTCCTAAGATTTGAAATGAAATATCCATCAATCTGCTTAATCTAATATATGAAGCACCTGTCACATTAGCTCTAAGCAGGCACAGAGTTTGTTCTTGAGGTAATTACATAATTCTGCTAATAATTCTTAAACAAACATTTTCTCTAGTATGCATCTGAAAGGACAGCCCATACAGGTGTTATATGTTACAGTTAGTTAAGTAATAAGCTTGCTGCAGTTCTGCTTACACTGTTCTGAAAAATACTGTCCATTAGTTATTTGACTATATAGATGCTACAATTTCATTCTCATGTATTCAACATGAATTAAGGACATCACGAAATGATGACTAAGGAAAAATGCTGTTAAAGAATTATTACAGAGGTAGCAAGATAAGTGTTCACAAGTCACTAGTACTGTCTCAAAAAACAGAAAATATTTGGTGACTGAGAGATAGTCAACAGACTACAGGAATAGAACTGAGTTATCACACTTTGTTTGCCAGACATTTACATGTAACTTTGTGGGAATATGCTGAATAATCCAATTGTAATAAGTGACAATAAGTTGAAAAATTGTGTTTTTGATTGCAAATAGATTATTTTATGAGTAAATAACAATTGATGTTCTCATTTACATTGTGGTAAATGTGCTTCTTTTTACCTTGTCGCTACTACAGCAATGAGAGAACGCTCACATTCTTGATGCCTCACTACCAAAGCTAATGACAAGACGTGTGTGTCTAAGGTTTTTAAGTTTTGTGATGTGTCTGGACTCTGGCCTAAACTTTTAGACTGGCAGTTTTAGTGTATTGCAGAGTGACTGACTCCTCCCTTTTTTCCTTGCAGTCAGCCAGCCACTTCCATCTGCTCCATTGTTTTAGCTCCCTCTACCTTTTTCTTCCTGTGTTGTCCATGTTTTACTGCTGATGCCCTGCTTCATCCCATGCTTCGGTGTGGGTGAGCACATATTTTTCCATGATTGTTCCCTGTGTTTTATGTTCCGTTTGATGTAAATGTTCTGAGTTTTTTTCTTGACACCCGTCTCACTATGATACTGAACGGGCGCTGAAGACCTTGCTGTCGTGCGCCCACAAAGCCCTTCTACTACTACTACTACTACTACTACTACTACTACTACTACCATGTCTGGTTTAATTTCCCAGAGCTTTTTGATTGATCTCCAGAAAAACCTTTTCTAATTCTGTTATTAGAAAAAAGTTGTGTTGCCTGTCCATAGCATTGACAGTATAAATACTGGAGATCCTCCAGAAATGTGAATCATGTCTGGTGATGAGCTTTTTAGTTTTCATTACTCTTAAAACAGAAAAACACAAGTAATTATGACAGTTCTTGATGTATGATATTTAGTTTGAAGTCAGTGTATCTCAGCATTACTAGTAACTATGTTCTGGTCCCTAAACCTAGTTGCAGACATGCGAATAAGGCTCACTGACATATGCTTCTGGTATTCTGACCCTTGGTAGTTATGTCCTTAAGACAGAATTTGTAGTCATTTCACTGCTAACTCAGGTAACACACCGGCTGGTATTCTACTTGCTACTGGTATAAATGCATCTTGGCAACAATGCTGCACATGTTTGGCAACTCTGTAACTGATGAGTTATTTCCTGGATACGAATTACTTCCTGGATGACACAAAAATATCCTACTAAATTCGCTTGATCTATTCATATCACTTTAATTGAATAACATGAGTAATTTGCATACATGTGAAATAAGATTCTAGGTTTATGGTTTTGACTCCATGAAATTCATACTACATGGAAATTGCAATGAATATCACCTTTTACATTGTGATTTGGTTGACATAGCCACAGTTGGGACAATAAGGAAGAGACAAATAGGGTAGCTCTCTGCTAGCTCTGAGGTAATTTGGTCTTCTGCGAAGCAAAGGCAGCTTTGGCTCACATTTACAGTCTCACTGAAGGCCATATTTTTTTCAGTTTCATGACAGAGCTACAGGCAGCCAGATCTAAAATCAAAAAGGAAATCTTATTTATTTTATTCATGAACTGCCACATTCCTATACTACTTGAGAGTGATACGGGACAGCAAGTAAACATAGACTAATTCAAAGTCGAGTGTGAGTAATATCTTGCTAATTCATGCTGAAATTGGCTCATTCATGTTACAGATACCTTACGTTTCATTACAATAGACTTTCATTGTGTGGTTTTCATGGTAAGCAGCATTTTCACCTGTATTAGTACAGTGCATAATCTAATAGTGTTTTCCATTATTTTATATCAGAAAGAAATTAATCATCAACAGACTATTCTCTCACATTATCTGAATCAGTCTGCAATGTTCAGGTAATTTACTGACTCAACCCCTGTAGAATTCTACAGGATATGAGTTGAATATGTTATCAAACCAGGTTTAAAGTGTGATTTCATCCACAAAGGTATTTTCGTAACAGTTTTTTGATAAGGAAGAAGAGTGGTAAACATTTGAGGGCACAAGATGAGCAGAATAAATACTTGAGTGATGATATCATGTTTATACTGCACTTTTCTTGAGTATATGTTTTTCTAAGAACTTAGCATAAAAGCATCATAATGCTCCACCACTAACAAACTAGCAATGGAGCTTTCAGTGAGGCAACAGATGATGTTAAAGCAAAAATGCAACCATTATCCCTTTGACTTTTGTTACTTTGAATTAGTACATCCAGTACGCCTACTCCAGACTTCTGAACCTTGGCTACTGAATGCAAATGTTGCATGACATTTAAACAGTCTCATTTCGCCAGATATGCCTGTATTGAGACTTCCTGAGTGTAGAAAATCATTCATGCTAGAATGATCTTTCTCAAAATAAGAAAACCGTCTTGTGAAATGTTTCCCCAAAAGCATTTGCTCCACACTCAATGTAATGGTCCTGAGCTGCCTCTTTTGCCTTCACCATCCTATTAAACCCACGGTGAGTAATATGTGTTAAATGTTAGACTACTCGTGCTGTATTTTACAACTCTTGAACAAAGCTGATAAGTTTCAAGAATGTAAAAACCCAGATGTAACTCCAAGATAAATACTAGAACTGCAAATAAGAAAATGACAGTTAATAATACACTCATAGCACTGCACCATGCTGTGCTCACTTGGTCAAATGGTTCCTGGTATTAGGTGGATTGGGAAAGGGGGGGGGGATTATGGGTGCTGTATGGGCAGTAACCATTGGCATCCTGCAGTGTTGCCAGATTATGCATATGGCTGGGTTTAGATTTATGACTGGTGGCCACTCATATTGCCCTCTTTAAGCAAATGACTCCAATATTTAGTCTCTGCAATGTCTGCCAGCAGCTGTGTTTTATGGCTAAGACTGTACATGTCAGCTCAGATTTCAAGGAGTCATTAGTAGATTTTATTGTAGATTTCATAGACCATAGTCGGAATAGATCCTGCATTCCCCTATTTCTGTGTGTTGTGGTTTGAAAACAGCATTTAAGTCATGTGATTTGGGGAAGGAAGCCAAGTTTCCATCATTATAAGCTGTGTGAATTGGGGGTGACACATACAATTTTCCTCATCTATAGCTGAAATCAAGCATTGATTTTAACAATAAAAGAGTTTATTGTATTGCTATTACACATGTAGTAGCACTGGTAACCTAATTCTTCTAAAATCCCCAATGTTAATTTAATGGTTAGCATTTTTACATGGTGCCTCATGAAATGCACCAACAGTGCTTCCACTGGGATAGAAGACAAAATATCAGTTTGGTAGGCAGCAAGATCCCTCAACAGTACATGTGAAATGTTTTGTTATCCTTTTATAAGAAACTGATTTTTTTTTTAATATTTGTAATGTCTGGTTTTTATACAAAATGGTCATTTATATTTTATGATCTTTGCTTAATCCAGTACAGATACTGAAACAGTATACATCATGTTACACTAGAAAACACAGATTATAGTTACACAATAAACAACATGCAATTTTCAAATCTTAGTCTTTCAGCATGTTTTAGATCCAGGGATCAACATATATACCAACTTTCAACTGATGGAAATATCTCTGCAAGGGCTGAGAAATAGTACACTTTCACAGTGGAAATTTCCTTCAGTTTTCCTAATCTGTTGGGTGCAAAACAATACTTCTCTGTGCATGTATGGACATCATTACTTTTGCTTCTAGTACAAAGCACAGAATCTGATCAGAGACAAAATTCCATGAAGAAGAAGAACCTTCAGGGATTGAGTCAAGATTTACATAAACAAAATACATGAAAATTGTAGACGTTAATCTGTTTTACATTAATCTGTCTACCACTATATTGCTTAGTATTATTCACAGCTATATCAGCTAAATTAAGTAAACAAAATCAAGAAGAAAGTTTCTACCATGAACAGAGACTCTGCCTCCACAGTTTTCCTGGATACTTGTTGTATATGTTTTACCAATAGCTTAATATTTACTTGAATATAATAGAGGGAAATGTTCCACGTGGGAAAAATATATCTAAAAACAAAGATGATGTAACTTACCAAACGAAAGTGTTGGTATGTTGATAGACACACAAACAAACACAAACACACACACAAAATTCAAGCTTTCGCAACCTACGATTGCTTCATCAGGAAAGAGGGAAGGAGAGGGAAAGACGAAAGGATGTGGCTTTTAAGGGAGAGAGTAAGGAGTCATTCCAATCCCGTGAGTGGAAAGACTTACCTTAGGGGGAAAAAAGGACAGGTATACACTCGCACAGTACACAGACACATATCCATCCGCACATATACAGACACAAGCAGACATACGTAAAGGCAAAGAGCAGACATATGTATTACACTTGTATTTATCTAGCAAAATTGTTGCTTCCATATGTGAGTACTGGGCCCTATTTACAGTGCATTAGTACTTGAATCATAGCTTTAAAACAAATGCTCTTTCCTGCCTTGTAACTATCAGAAATTTGCCGCTGGCCGCCTGCCTGCCAGCTGACCAGTTGCACACCGCTGAATTGGTTATGTTTTAATGATGTATCAACCTGTACAGCAGCGTTGCTTCAAACCAGTAGTTATTATACATACTTTTGAACACATCATAACATTGGAACAATTTTTTTTGTAAATAAAACAAATTAAAGCAAAAAATATTTTTTTTTTCCCCCTCTTCCTCAAAATTGGGGTGCTCGGATTATTCGAGGGTGCAGATTATTTGAGTAAATACGATAATTTCTTCAAAGAGTTTTCCTCTTGAAAAATGGGCCACCAATTTTGCAAAGACAGACATCATCATTGGATATAATATACAAGCCACCTCTGTTTTTTACTGTTCAAGATACCAGAACTTGAAACATTATATCATAGTAAAATCTGTCGAAAATAGACATTCACTCTTATGTTCAGTTTCCTAACCCAATACAAAGTGAAATAAACTGGATTCAATTATTAACAAACTGGGTGAGGAGTGTTATCATAGTCATGATTTATTACAATGGCAGGGCAGTTAGCACGAGTAGATGTACCAGCCTTAATGTTTATCAAAAATCTCCTGAAAGCAGCTTCAAACTACTAAGCTGCTGGATTGGTTTTCTGCTGTCCTTCCAACCATGACTTCTCACAGCACTGAAAAAGACTTTCAGCTGGTTATGTCGGAGTTTGTATGTCATCATCAGTCAGAGTTCTTATGTCAGCATGAGTCATTCCTGATGCCGATCTGCTTGTGATAGCATTATATACAGGTAAGTATGATGTAGACTATTAGTTATACAGTATCTAAAAGAAATGTTCTTGTTTTTGAGAGACCAGTAATTTTCCCAAGCAGATTCTTTGATTGTAAATAGGCAGTATTTTGCTTCCTTCACATATTGGATTGGTATATGTGGGAAACATCATAACATATGAACACTTTTTTGTATAAAAAGTGAGCAATATGGACATAAGCAGATTTAATTTCTTACAAAAGCTTAAAAAACATTTTACACTTATTGTTGAGAATCATCAGGAAGCTAATGCTACCTACCAAACTGATATTTTCTCTTCTACTCCTGTGGAAGTGGTGAATGATAAGACTCGCAATGTGACAAAAACAGGTATTAACTGACAAACTGCAATTTTATTGCTTATAAAAAGAATTGTCAGTATGTTTCACTGGCCATATTTAAGAATGATAAGCATCACATTAACTTTAGGAATTTCAGAGGGAATTATGTTAACTCTACTACTATATGTGTAACAGTGATATGACAGGCTGTTTTATTTTTAAAATCAGTGCTTGATTACAGATTTAAATGAAAAAAACTTTAACTGTCAGCTCTACTTCACAAAGCACTTAATAACAGAAACTCAGCTTCCTGCCCCAAATCACTTGACTTAGATGTTGGTTTCAGTAAATGAGCTGGCCACTGTGGCCGAGCGGTTCTAGGTGCTTCAGTCTGGAACCACAAGGCTGCTGTGGTCGCAGGTTCAAATCCTGCCTCAGGCATCGATGTGTGTGATGTCCTTAGGTCAGTTAGCTTTACATAGTTCTAAATTTAGGGAACTGGTGACCTCAGATATTAAGTCCCATAGTGCTTAGAGCCATTTTCAGTAAATGACATCATGCACAGCCTATGCCATCTACGGACTTCTATGGTAGATATAAAGTTGTTATTGATACCAATCAATCAAAGTTGTTCTTGACACATCACTGAAGTCTAGGTTTCTTTCATTTTCCAAGTGGACTGTATCCTGTTTCAAATTTGATTCGCCTTCTTCCCCCCTCACTGCTTGATTAATTGAATCTTTGTGAACTGTTATTTGTTTTGTTAACTTGATCACAAAGCACTTTATTCAAAAATTAGAATTTCTGAACTTGATATAGTTATCTTGATTTCTGTTCCAGTACATTTGCAAGTCTTTGTTAGCTTTTAATTTTCATTCATTACCTCTACTACTCTGGAAACAAACATCGGCAATAAGGTTCATGTCCAGGTTCAAAATTTTTACTTCCTTTTGCTACAGAATTTCATTTTTAAATCATGGTTAAGAATAAAATTATAATTCATTATCTGAAATATACAGCAAAATTAATATATCCATAAGAACAAAGAAGCCTGGCATAAGAACTCACATCAAGCACAACCATTCCCACAGTCCAGGAATATACACTCCTGGAAATAGAAATAAGAACACCGTGAATTCATTGTCCCAGGAAGGGGAAATTTTATTGACACATTCCTGGGGTCAGATACATCACATGATCACACTGACAGAACCACAGGCACCTAGACACAGGCAACAGAGCATGCACAATGTCGGCACTAGTACAGTGTATATCCACCTTTCGCAGCAATGCAGGCTGCTATTCTCCCATGGAGACGATCGTAGAGATGCTGTCTGTCCTGTGGAACGGCTTGCCATGCCATTTCCACCTGGCGCCTCAGTTGGACCAGCGTTCGTGCTGGACGTGCAGACCGCGTGAGACGACGCTTCATCAAGTCCCAAACATGCTCAATGGGGGACAGATCCGGAGATCTTGCTGGCCAGGGTAGTTGACTTACACCTTCTAGAGCACGTTGGGTGGCACGGGATACATGCGGACGTGCATTGTCCTGTTGGAACAGCAAGTTCCCTTGCCGGTCTAGGAATGGTAGAACGATGGGTTAGATGACAGTTTGGATGTACCGTGCACTATTCAGTGTCCCCTCGACGATCACCAGTGGTGTACGGCCAGTGTAGGAGATCGCTCCCCACACCATGATGCCGGGTGTTGGCCCTGTGTGCCTCGGTCGTATGCAGTCCTGATTGTGGCGCTCACCTGCACGGCGCCAAACACGCATACGACCATCATTGGCACCAAGGCAGAAGCGACTCTCATCGCTGAAGACGACACGTCTCCATTCGTCCCTCCATTCACGCCTGTCGCGACACCACTGGAGGCGGGCTGCACGATGTTGGGGCGTGAGCGGAAGACGGCCTAACGGTGTGCGGGACCGTAGCCCAGCTTCATGGAGACGGTTGCGAATGGTCCTCGCCGATACCCCAGGAGCAACAGTGTCCCTAATTTGCTGGGAAGTGGCGGTGCGGTCCCCTACGGCACTGCGTAGGATCCTACGGTCTTGGCGTGCATCCGTGCGTCGCTGCGGTCCGGTCCCAGGTCGACGGGCACGTGCACCTTCCACCAACCACTGGCGACAACATCGATGTACTGTGGAGACCTCACGCCCCACGTGTTGAGCAATTCGGCGGTACGTCCACCCGGCCTCCCGCATGCCCACTATACGCCCTCGCTCAAAGTCCGTCAACTGCACATACGGTTCATGTCCATGCTGTCGCGGCATGCTACCAGTGTTAAAGACTGCGATGGAGCTCCGTATGCCACGGCAAACTGGCTGACACTGACGGCCGCGGTGCACAAATGCTGCGCAGCTAGCGCCATTCGACGGCCAACACTGCGGTTCCTGGTGTGTCCGCTGTGCCGTGCGTGTGATCATTGCTTGTACAGCCCTCTCGCAGTGTCCGGAGCAAGTATGGTGGGTCTGACACACCGGTGTCAATGTGTTCTTTTTTCCATTTCCAGGAGTGTATAATAATGATGCAGACTAAATATTCACATTTATTTATCAGCACTATTTGATTTCTAAATGTTTGACAGAAATAGATGGCAAACAGTACCTTAGAATATCAGTTTTACCCTGGTTAAAAGAAAATTGTAATATTCATCTTGATTATTCAAAGAACTTGTGACTCAGCTCTTCATCGAAATACATTCTTGGGTATAATTCTTGAGCTCTGGGTTTATGGTCTTTCAGTGAAGATATTAATTTACAATTGAAACAATCCCATTTGCTGCTAGTTTCAACATTACCAACAATTAACTTAAACTTCAAGATCTTCACTATGAAAAGTCACATTTAAATAAATGCTGATTTCACAATTGATTGTACTGCATTACTCTTGAGTTCAAGGTTTTGTTAATACTTGTAGAATTATGTAAAAATTGTATTTGTACTACACCCAGTCTTCACAGTAATCCCTCCAATAAATGAAGCTACTCTCCATAACTTGGACAAAACAAGACTTGTCACTACTATTGTCTCTCCATAATTACTCAAAGTCTTTTCTTTGAAAAACTAAACAAAGACATTACAACTCTTTGATGCTGAACATCAGTGATACGTTTTCATTGCAAAGTCTGAGTTAACATTTACAAAGACAACAATACTCCAGGTACAAACTAAATTTACAGAAATAAAACAGTTATATATATTTGAATATTATTTTGGAATGGTATTTTTACGACCAGATTCTCCAAAGTGCTGAAGTATCTGACACTTACTGATGAAAGAAGCAACTGGAATTTTGTAGGGCAATTAAAATTCTTAAAAGTCAAAGATAAAAATGCTTTTCTAAAATACTACAAAAAATATACAAAAGAATGAAATTTCAAACAACAAACGATATATATCAATCCTAAAGCCTCCCTTTACTAACATTAGATTTGCAGTTTTGGAAAAAATGAAACCATGAATTGAATGGTAAATTTCATTGATCAGAATGTGTACAGCAATTCTGTATTGAACAGAGGTCCCTGCTGTACAGATCCATTGTACCGGTACCCTGTAGGTTCAAGGATTTACGTAAAGAACAGATCTCTCTAATTTGTCCAAATTTTATTGTCAGTATTTAAGTAGTGTTGCAGGTGTACTTGGTATTTTGGAAGGATATTTGGAGACCGATTGATTCAGGGCATTTCTTGAGAGTTTCTGTGTGTTTAATTGCTGTTGTCTGATCATCTGCTAGTCTTACCAGATCATAAAGCAAGGCAAGAAATTAAAATGTCATTTTCAGGTCTTCCAAATTGTATGGGTTTCCAGTAGTTTTGGTTTTTAAGCTATTTTTCCCTGACTATGTCTAATAGCAGGATATGGAGACAGACCATCACCCTGCCAAATGCCAGGTTTGATCAGAAATGTTTCTGACACTTAACCCATAAATTTACTTTGGAAAGTGTGGCAGTTTGCTTGGTGTGACTTACAACTTTTGGGTCAAGTCCTTTTTCCCTGATGATAACAGAAAGGAGCTGGTCAACTGAATCATATATAGTGGATTATAAACAACACGTATCTGGGATATTTCTGGATCTAAGTAAAGCCTTTGATGTAACTGATCATGGCATTCTCTTGTGTAAATTAAGTAATTATGGAATTAGAGACCAGTCTGAAAAGTGGATCCAGTTGCACCTCAGTAATTGTCAGCAGATTACAGAAATAAAACACAAAGATAGTGAAACACAAAAAAATTCTAGTTTTTACAGTGATAAGCAGAAAATCAAGTATGGAGTCCCACAAGGGTTAGTTCTTAGACCTGTCCTATTTCTGCTGTATGTAAATGACTTAGCTAGTAAAATACATGATGGAACCACTGTACTGTTTGCAGATGACACTAATATTCTAATTAAATCACATAATGAGGATAATTTGCAGGAGGCTGCAGTATCAGTTATGCTTACTTTAACACACTGGTTCAAGACAAATAGGCCCACCATAAATTCTGAAAAAACTGTGGCAGTTAACTTTTTTACCACACAAAACCTCCATCCTGCAAACCCTGTTTTCACTATTGAAGGAAAAAATGTGTTGAAGGTCAATCATACAAAATTTTTATGTGTACTTGTTCAGGCAGATCTGAAGTGGGAGGTACACCTAAACTATTTAAATACGCTGTTAGGATCCTCACTCAAAATACAAGTTGCACATCAGTGCTGACAATGTATCATTGCAGTATACAGTCACTATTACATGCGGAATAATTTTTTGGGGGACTTCCACAAACACAACAAAAACATTTAAAATACACAAAAAGATTATCAGGGTGATAAAAAAGCTAAATTTGAGGATTCCTGTAGACCCTGTTTTAAACCCCTGAAAATATTTCCACTGCCTTGCTTGTATATATATGAAATACTAATTTTCACAAAAGGGAGCATCTTAAAAAAGGAAAATCTCTTCCAACACAACTATGATATACACACATATGAAACTAGACAGAAGATGAACCTACACAGGAACACAGTAAATACAAACTTATGCAAAAGAGGGGTGTATCATTCTGGAACTATGTTATATAACCATATTCCTTCTTACCTAAAATGCATACCAACATTAAAAGCATTTAAAATAAAGTTAAAACAGTTCTTGCTGACCACTGCTTGGATTCTTTGTCTGAGTTTGTGGAACATCATTATAAGTAAACCTCACTTACCAAATTTCACTAGTTGTCAGTTCATAATATAGATAACTGCTATTATCACATGTAGAAGCAATGTAGTACACCAACCTACATTATTATGCATTTTTATTATGTCAACAATGTAGTCAAAATGACTACTGTATTGTAAACTAACTAGGTTTACCACTGTCCTATATCACATATACAAACAATGTACGAGACTGAGTCATGGACCTATAAATAAATAAACTATAGGGTTCCAGCACACAGCACACAAGAAAATGGAGACTTTACATTTAACATAGGCAGTAATGTGTCTACAAGTATTGAATATTTCACCCACGTCATCTTGGAAACAACACTAACAAGTATCCTCGACCGTGTGCTGATCAGATAGCACTGCTTTGTTTGGAATATTTACTACTAGTTCAATACTTAGCAAAATTTTTGCTGTAATTGTTGCATTTTTTAGTTGACAGATAGTATCTACAAAATCAGTGCCCTTTACACAAATCAGAATTGTACATTTCTAGGAAAACAGGGCATATGCTGCCCATGGATCATCCTCTTTATGTCAATGCTTCAAACCTCCACCACAATGAAAAACACACTGTTTGATCACCAGTACTGTTGTAAAGGTATCCCACTTCACTTAGCTCATTTGGATGCTGCTTAAAAGCAACAGGCCACTCATCAGATGATGCTAACCTTGCCTCCAGCATGTTGTACTTAGGCCACATTGGTCCCAACATGATTTCAACTGATCTGCATTCAGGCATTTATGTCAAAATGGAATTTGGACAAATTTCCATTCGGTGCAGGTTGTGGCAATGGTAAAAGTCTACATCTATTTGTATGTCCAGGCTGGTCACATGATCTTTATCAATAACTAATGGATGCTTGCATCTCTGTCCTGACCCTTACGATCTGCAACACATCTACTACTGAATTGTTCACATGATCATTAACCTGAAATTCTGTAGTTCATTCTGCCTACTATGAGTGATATTGAACACTTTGCTTCCCTGCCTGCTTTAAGCTATGTTGTTGCATCATTGATTATAGTGTTGTTACTCTCAGCGTGACATAGTACACCAGGGTGAAATGTTGCCTTGCTGATCACCATTAATGGAACACCTGTGTTCCAAGTCCAGCCATCTAGGTTGGGAATACTACTTTGAACAGGTAGGCAATCTGCTGTATACACCCCCAATTCCTATGTTTTCTGGCAGGGATGTAGAACAAATTATGACTTCTTTATATGTAAAAGAGCCAATATGTGCCAAGCAGATGTAGGCCATTACCTATTAAAGTTTTCCGTAAAGCTAGTTCTAAAGTTGTTCTGCAATTTTGTGTACTGGGCCATAACAATAGCTTAAATGTTGATTTGGTGGCCATGACATCATTTTTATTGTTATGAGTCCTATAATCAGATTACATAAATGTTATATTTTCAGCTGGATAAAGTATGAAATAGACAGAAGGGGCCATTACTGAATGAATAGATGACTGAAGAACAATCACTGAAGTATTCACATCCATAAAAGATTTAGGTTTTCCTTATGAGATGAAATAGAAGATGAAATAGAGTTGATCTAAGGAAGAATGATGGGTTTCCTTACAGGTTTAGTTAGTAAGCATGAAAGCATCACAGAAATGATGAACCAACTCCAGTAGCAGGTGCTTCATGAGAGACATTTTGCATCCCCGTGTCATTTATTATTAAATTTGTGAGGGCATATATTCCTAGAAGAGGCAAACAATATATTGATTCCGCCTCTGTGCATCTCATGAAAAGGTTATGAAGGTAAAATGAGAGAGATTTGAGTTCACATGGATGCTTACCAACAATCTTTCTTCTGACAAACCATTTGAAACTGGAACAGGGAAGGTGGGGAGTGACAGTGGTTCACAAAAGTACCTTCCATGGCACATCAAAAATTGGCTTGCAGAGTATAGAAGAGCTGTACAGTGTCAGCACAGACTTAACGATTCTAATAAAAGTGTACATGTCATGTCCAAAAATTATTGCATTACTCTGTGCTTTGTGTTGTACATTGTGGTGACAGACTGGTATAAGCTATTTCACTGCTGTGAAGCTATTTTCATAGAAACAGAGGAGACTTGGATAACAAACTGAATAAATAATAATTATGTTATTGCTGTGTGATGGAATGCTTCAGACCACAGGCCCCTTATAGAAAAAAAAAATACTCACAAAACATTTGAGAGCAACTCACGAGATTTTGTCATTGGAGTCTGGTTTCACTCTGGATAATATGTGTACACCGTTCAAAATTCCCTTCTGCTGTAGCAAAGACAGACAGAATTAGGACACTGCATCTCCATGTAAGAAAAGGAATTTCTGATTTTGGGGATCACTTCTTAGGAAAGTCAAGCACTAAGCAGCTCACACTTTATTTTCATTGGCAGTATTTGCTTACCCTCCTAACATCATGTTATTCAAGCACCAGTGATTTACTTTCCTGGGCAATGATGTAAAATAGCTCAGTTAAGCAATAGGTCTCTGTTCATCATTTCTAAGTCAGCATGTGATGTATTTGACATTTTTGTCATAGATTTAAGAATTTGTGTGTAACAAGAGTATTACTGTTATTTTCTGTATTATTATTAGCAGTTATGTGAGGGAAAGATGTGTACATTGAAGCAGTTACAGTTGCAGAAACTGCTCTGGTTGGCTACTTTCCCAGTGGCAACGAACATGTAGTGAGAAGCTTATGTTCATCAAAATTTTGTAATCAAACAGGATCTGATGGAACTTCTTTCGCAACTAGTGAAGTATGTGATACTTGAATTCTGAACAAATTTGGTCTTGTTTTCATTTATAAAGCACATACTCCATAATTGTTGATATTTATGAACGTTTCTAATTCTTGAGCATGAATTTTGCTGAATATGTACTTTTTGTTTATGCAACAATATGTTCACTTTATGCAAAGGTGTGCTTTGAAGGAAGTATACAAATATTCAACAGGAAATCTTCTTTAAAGAAAAGTACATTATTTATCAGAATTTTAACAGACTATTTCAACTGCACATAAAACTTACATCACAATTTATATTTTTATATTTCTTATATCACTATGTAATTGAAATTGTAACAAAGCAGGAAGTTTCCAATTTTAATATTTGCAAATGTTTTAACCTTTGTTATCATCTGTTATTACTAAAAATCTTCACATAAATACATGTCCTCAAGAAATGTTCAATAAACTAAATTTGATGAATAATCTAAAAATGGAAATCATAGTGACATAGTTTTGACTCATCAAAAGTTCTAGAAGCTTTGATAGAAAACAGATTGTCGTATATTATTGTTCGCAGGTGCTGTGTCAGACTGCTTTTGACAGGGCTGAAGTTAACAACTATAAAGCTCTTTGCAGTATGTGTGGCAGATAGAGGAAGAAAAGATTTCTGTTTTATCTGTTGAGATTTTCACATGGACATGTGAAACTATATTTGAAATTTTGTGTGGAATGATAAATAAATGATATTTTCTGACAGAATAATTGCTAATTCCAAGTCATCCCATTTAATACATTGGAACTCAAACATGTAATTATGCAATGTTTCAATGCCACTAGGCACTGACACCATCTTAGAAAGGTAAGTGAACTTCTGTTGTACAAGTATTTGAATTAACCTTTCTTACACTTGAATGCAGATTCTCTAGTTGTCAATGTTGTTATGCAACATCAGTGTGAACTATAAACACAAATTTCTTATTGCTGAAGCAAGAGAGGGGTGTTATAAGCTTCCCATCTGCCAGAGACAGTATTATGTAAATCTTAGTGCCACAGGGCTGGATTATATATAGTTTTTTTATTATTAATATAAAATTGCTTTATTATTATTATTGGGACATACTGCAACAATTCTCTCACCTACTTTTTTAGGCTTTTTAATAAAACTGTGGCATAAATTGATTAGACTGTGTAAACTGCTAGAAGTAAACAGTTACAGCTATGGCAAGAATTTCTGGAGACTCTCGATCCTGCTTATGTACTATCTATTGGTGGATTGATGCACTACTCTGTTATGGAATATAATTATGCTACTCAGACAATTACTATCAATTCACCACTGATATAACTGCTGTATTCACATTATTTTGTCTCTGTTTCTGTGTATTATGATGCTGAAATCATTATCCCTTTGCAAATTGGTAATCTCATGATACCACATACAACACAATGTGGAAGTACCATAGTTCATAATATTTAGAGCCAGTTTTGTTTAAGCTTTGCTTTTTGATCCAGCGTCAAGAGTCACAGCACCCACATTGCAGATAATTTTTTCATTTCTAATTCTTCAGTAAAAATGTGATATACCCTTTCAGATGACATCTGGCAAGCATGAGCAATTTCACGCACTTTCAACCTGCGATCCTCCATGTCCATTTTGTGAACTTTTGCAGTGATTTCTGGAGCAGTGACACATCTTGGCCGACCACTGCATGGATCATCATCTAAGCTCTCCCAACCAAATTTAAATTCATTTGTCCACTTGGCAATGGTTGAATATGAAGGAGCAGAGTCACCCAGTGTATTCTGGAAATAAGCATGAATGTCCTTTGCTTTTATACCTTTCTTTATGAAGTACTTAATCACTACTCAAATCTCAATTTTTTCCATCTTCACAAATCACTACAAGGGAACAACAGAGCCATGTCACCACCACAGCCTTCTTCCAAGTGCACTGACATGGCACGTGTTTACAGGCAACAGGTCAATGAATATCAAGTGAATAACTCATTGCGCTAGTGCTGATCTGTTTTGATGATTCTGAGAACTTTTCAAACTCACCACAAAAACTCCAATCACTCAAAGAAAGAAGACCTGAGGACCTCCCAACAAAGTCGTATCAACAGTGATGAGAATTTCATATGATATCAAAAATGGTGGACCTGATGAATTGAAAGAGGACTTGACAACTGAGATTCAGGACATCAGAAAAGATAAGTATAAACTATACGTCAAATTAATATTTTTGGTGGACTCATGTCTTTGCCAGGAAAATGAATAGAGACGAGGGTAGTGACTTAGATGTGAAAGCTGTAGGACCTAGTCAAGACAAGTTTAAACCAAGTGAAAGTGTAGAAGCAAAGCAACAGTTAAAATTGATGTTATGCAGTTGATTCTGGCAAAATTGAGTGCAGTTACTGATCAGTTAACAGAAATATGAACTGAAACAATGATAAAATGGACAGTGTACAATACCAAATAGACAAACTTAGTAATCAGGTTTCAGAACTAAAAGATGGGTTGCCAGAGGAATTAAAAAGTGTGAATGAAAAAGTTGATGTATTAGAAAATAAATTTACTGTTTTGGAAAAGGAGTTTATGACCTAATCTGTGGAAAATGAGTTTATGACCTAATCTGCACAACAAGTGAAGAATGTTGATAATGTCAGAGTTGAACAGAAAGCCATAGCAGAAAAAACGGAACAGAACTTTAGTAGTTTAGATCAAAAAATTTTAAATCTTGAAAATGTAAAACTGTAGTCACAACAATCTATTCAAATAATGGTATTGCTTGGTCCAACAATCCAGTCAAAAGTTATCCATCAGACAATTTACATCCAGTGAATTTTCTACACCACTGTAGACATAGGCACGAATGATGATCAAAAAATTAAATTTGTTAAGAGATCTGTCTTGGGTAAATCTAAATGTAAGTCAGTGGGAAACATACCAAAGTTACGAAAAAAGTTTTTTTAATAAATTTTGGTCAGATGCTGAACAAGGGAGAATTAAAACTGAATTTCTGAATGGTCCAAATTATAGGAATAGTGATGGAACACTGAAAGAATTTTGTAAGAATCAACTTAAGAAAGTAGCACACTTTATCAGGCCATTTGACAAAATGACATTAATCAATGCACTAAAAAGGCAATTACCAGAAAGGCTGCAGTGGGATTTAGTAAATGTACCTGACAACTGTCTAGAACATTTTTTATGATATGTAGACAGGTTGGATAAGGCAGTATAAAGAAACATGTACCAAAGTAACTGAAATGATAGAGATCAAAACAGTAACAACTAGAGAAACAGAGATAGTGGTAACTTCAGTCAGGCTCAGAATGGTAATAGAGGCAGAAATTTTGAACATCAGCAGAACAGGAATAATGGGGATAACCATGGGCAACATAATAGGAAAAACAATTGTAGAGGCAACTATTCAGGAAACAGTGGTCCACCTCAATGAAGGTCCACAGTTATGTGGCAAGGAAATACAACAAGTACAGGACCCCCAAATTACACTTCCATTGAGACAATAATAACAATATTAATAATGTGGTGCAGGTATCTGAAGTAGTACTATATCCTTCTGAATCTGCTTAGTGTATTCATCTCTTGGTCTCCCTCTACGTTTTTTACCCTCCACGCTGCCCTCAAATACTAAATTGCTGATCCCTTGATGCCTCAGAACATGTCCTACTAATCAATCCCTTCTTCTAGTCAAGTTGTGCCACAAGCTCCTCTTCTCCCTAATTCTATTCAATACCTCCTCATTAGTTATGTGATCTACCCATCTAATCTTCAGCATTCTTCTGTAGCACCACATTCCGAAAGTTCTATTCTCTTCTTGTCCAAACTATTTACCGTCCATGTTTCACTTCCATACATCGCTACACTCCATACAAATACTTTCAGAAACGACTTCCTAACACTTAAATCAATACTTGATGTTAACATATTTCTCTTCTTCAGAAACGCTTTCCTTGGCATTGTCAGTCTACATTTTATATCCTCTCTACTTCGACCATCATCAGTTGTTTTGCTCCCCAAATAGCAAAACTCCTTTACTACTTTAAGTGTCTCATTTCCTAATCTAATTCCCTCAGCATCACCCGACTTATTTCGACTACATTCCATTATTCTCATTTAGCTTTTGTTGACGTTCATCTTATACCCTCCTTTCAAGGCACTATCCATTCCGATCAATTGCTCTTCCAAGTCTTTTGCTGTCTCTGACAGAATTACAATGTCATCGGCGAACCTCAAAGTTTTTATTTCTTCTCCATGGATTTTAATACCTACTCTGAATTTTTCTTTTGTTTCCTTTACTGCTTGCTCAATATACAGATTGAACAACATCAGGGAGAGGCTATATCCCTGTCTCACTCCCTTCCCAACCACTGCTTCCTTTTCATACCCCTCGACTCTTATAACTGCCACCTGGTTTCTGTACAAATTGTAAATAGCCTTTCACTCCCTGTATTTTATCCCTGCCACCTTCAGAATTTGAAAGAGAGTATTCCAGTCAACATTGTCAAAAGGTTTCTCTAAGTCTACAAATGCTAGAAATGTAGGTTTACCTTTTCTTAATCTAGCTTCTAAAATAAGTCGTAGGGTCAGTATTGCCTCACGTGTTCCCATATTTCTACAAAATCCTAACTGATCTTCCCTGAGGTCGGCTTCTACCAGTTTTTCCATTCGTCTGTAAAGAATTTGTGTTAGTATTTTGCAGCCGTAACTTATTAAACTGATAGTTCGGTAATTTTCACAACTGTCAATTCCTGCTTTCTTTGGGAGTGGAATTATTATATTCTTCTTGAAGTCTGAGGGTATTTTTTTGCCTGTCTCATACATTTTGTTCACCAGATGGTAGAGTTTTGTCAGGACTGGCTCTTCCAAGGCTGTCAGTAGTTCTAATGGAATGTTGTCTACTCCCGGGGCCTTGGTTCGACTTACGTCTTTCAGTGCTCTATAAAACTCTTCACGCAGTATCATATCTTCCATTTCATCTTCATCTACATCATCTTCCATTTCTATAACATTGCCCTCAAGTACATCGCCCTTGTATAGACCCTCTATATACTCCTTCCACCTTTCTGCTTTCCCTTCTTTGCTTAGAACTGGGTTTCCATCTGAGCTCTTGATATTTATACAAGTGGTTCTCTTATCTCCAAAGGTCTCTTTAATTTTCCTGTAGGCTGTATCTATCTTACTCCAAGTGATATACGCCTCTACATCCTTACATTTGTCCTCTAGCCATGCCTGCTTAGCCATTTTGCACTTCTTGTCAATCTCATTTTTGAGACGTTTGTATTCTTTTTTGCCTGCTTCATTTACTGCATTTTTATATTTTCTCCTTTCATCAATTAAATTCAATATTTCTTCTGTCACCCAAGGATTTATACTAGCCCTCATCTATTTACCTACTTGATGCTCTGCTGCCTTCACTACTTCTTCCCTCAAAGCTACCCATTCTTCTTCAACTGTATTTCCTTCCCCCATTCTTGTCAATTGTTCCCTTATGCTCTCCCTGAAACCCTGTACAACCTCTGGTTTAGTCAGTTTATCAAGGTCCCATCTCCATAAATTCCCAACTTTTTGCAGTTTGTTCAGTTTTAATCTACAGTTCATAACCAATAGATTGTGGTCAGAGTCCACATCTGCGCCTGGAAATGTCTTACAATTTAAAACCTGGTTCCTAAATCTCTGTCTTACCATTATATAATCTATCTGAAACCTTAAAGTATCTCCAGGCTTCTTCCATGTATACAACCTTCTTTTATGATTCTTGAACCAAGTGTTAGCTATGATTAAGTTGTGCTGTCTATAAATTCCACCAGGCGGCTTCCTCTTTCATTTCTTAACCCCAATCCATATTCATGTTTCTTTCTCTTCCTTTTCCTACTATCGAATTCCATTCACCCATGACTATTAAATTTTTGTCTCCCTTCACTATCTGAATAATTTCTTTTATCTCATCATATATTTCTTCAATTTCTTCGTCATCTGCGGAGCTAGTTGGCATATAGACTTGTACTACTGTCGTAGGAATGGGCTTCATGTCTATCTTGGCCAAAACAATTCATTTGCTGTGCTGTTTATAATAGCTTACCCACATTCCTATTGTTTTATTCATTATTAAACCTACTCCTGCATTACCCCTGAATTTTGATGTAGTATGTACTAATGATTTCTTCTCTTGGTCAGAAAACAGTGTTATTGATATATGTAAAACAGGTGATGACTGTATTGGATCTGAATTAGGTGGTATTTTTTATGTAGATATGAATTAGAGCTGTGAAATGACTGAGGATGGTAAGTCTGAGACTGGTAGCTTAATGCAAATGAATGTAGGTGAGATTTGTGACTATGACAGAGATGATAATAGTGGTGTTGATAATGTTATTGTTAAAGTAATTCTGGAAGAATGTGATGATGACAATGACAAGTATCAGGTATTTATGGAGTTTAAGAATAATAAAGTTTCAGTGTTATTCATGAAGATAGGTTATATAAGTGATGATGTGCATGAGTGTCATGGAATACCAGTCCAATCAAAGCAGTTTTTCATTAATATCATGCAAAGTAATGATACAAACATTAAAGGTGAGTTATCTGTAAGCCTAGAGAATAAATGTGAAAATTTTTGGAAATTTGTTTGGGACCAAATTGATGATAACGTAGACAAAAGTGCATTCTGGAATAATTTAGCTGTGGTTAGTCAAAATTTGTATCCAAATTTGGGGAATGAAGTGAAAGAAGGCCTAAGCAGAAAGTGTAATTTTGACAGAAATGTATTTTGTGTTCCTTCAGTAATAAGTGATGTTAGTTGTGCTGTGGAGCCATTTCAGTGTGTGCAACCTTTACCTGACAACATGTGTAATCAAAGTAATGCAATAGTACCAGTAAAGTTTTTACAAACCCTAAAAAAAACCGTTAAGATGTAGCAATTTGATTAAATTGAAAGTGATCTTTTGCATGAAGTGTCTAATAAGAGAGATGTCCTTACATTAAGATTAAGATTGATCAGTGGAAAGGGAACTGTTAGATTGATACAGATAGCCCAATTTGTGGCATATCTGAACAATTTAGGGACGAGATCCAATATAGGAAGAATTTTGTGGAAACTTCTATTGCATTTGTCAAGATAAGAGGAGCCACTGACAAGCAAAGCAAGTATGTGAAATGTCAAGCACTGTTAACATTTAGCGCAGAGGACAAGATATATGAACATGGATGCATAATGACACCTATTCTAGAAGAAAATATTCTCTGTATCTGTAGATTTATAATACAGTACTATGTAACTGTATTTTGTTTGCCCAGAATGTAGTATGTAAGAAATTTTAGTTTTAAGGTTATGTTATCTATCAACTGAGTTAAAAATACTGTGATACACTGTACAGTTGTGTTCTGTTATAGATATATACTATAGCATTTGATATATATGCCATGAGACTAAATGAATAGATTTTTTTACAATTTTGAAATGGGACAATATTCATAATTTGTACTGCAAAAGTTAGGAATAGTATCTTAGTATATCTGTGTGTATCACCTTGTGAATTCATTTCTTTTTTCTTGCATGTAACTCCGAATATTAATGTTTCAAATGTGAACACTTTTTAGTTTCATCTGACATAAATTCCATAAAACTGAGTTTGAAAAGTCACTAAGGATAACATATCTTGTGTAATGTGAAGAAGGTATTGAATAGCATATTTAGCACATAAAACAATGTTTCAGTATTTGATGTGAATCTGTACCCTGCTGGACCAGTCAACTTGCAAGAGATCATGGGTGCTGGGTAATGTACTAGAGCATCTGCTGACTGGAATGCATGTTGTGACTGATGTTTTTGAATTGTTAGGCAAGACAGCTAAAGACAGTGTTATTCAGCATAAATGTATGTAGGGGGATTAACTTTCCAATACCTTATGTAACTTCAAATCAGTAGGTTTTTTTATCATTTGTAAGTGAATCTTCTATGTCTTTATGTATGTAGTTTAGTTGTATGGACAATATAACAAGATGTATACATATCTGTTTTTGTATTCTGATTTTGGTCCTTAGGTTACTTGATTATCTCATCATTCAAAGGTATTTATGACTATGTTTACTTGAATCTATCCTGAGTATTGCAATATTGTATCTGATTGGATCTTGAGTCGTGGACAGACTCATGCTTAGCTCTGTTTTGGGTACCCCTGGTCATCGCGACTGTAAATGTGTGTATTCAAGGAGAATGTATAACCATTGATTGAAGATAAATGCTCTCACAATTACTCTTTGCATATGATTGAACTTACTGATATGATTATGAACTTTATTCATTTTGTTGTGTCGAAACATTTATTGCTGGTTTATACCCTGTATGGTTTGGATTCATGGGTTGGTCTACACATTGTAAACTCAGGCCCTAATATTTTTCCATTATTTTATTCTCTGATTAGTCAACATATCCTTGAATACTTTGGTTTATGTGGCTGATAGATTCCTACGCATGACTGGGTATACTTTTGCTGATCTGTACCCATCAATGTGGCTTTTTCGGTCTGCTCACTCATCATACACTAAGGCTCTGAAAGTTTTTATCTTCTCTTCTGAAGATTTTGAAGGTTTGATTTTATAGATCTTCACTTAAAATTTATAAATTCTAGAAATTTACATTGTTTCTGTAATTATTTCTACAGTTTAGTGGTGTAATGTTGTAGTTTTGACCTTTTATTATTTGTCTTGTGACAGTATGTTCCACAGATCTGAAAATCTGAATACCATATCCTGATATATCGGGTGATCAAAAAGTCAGCATAAATTTGAAAACTTAATAAACCATGGAATAATGTAGATAGAGAGGTAAAAATTGACACACATGCTTGGAATGACTTGGGGTTTTACTAGAAACAAAAAAAAAAAAAAAAAAAAAAAAAAAAAAAAAAAAAAAAAAATGCTACACGTGTGAAAGATCTCTTGCACGTGTCATTTGGTGATGATCGTGTGCTCAGCCGCCACTTTCATCATGCTTGGCCTCCCAGGTCCCCAGACCTCAGTCTGTGTGATTATTGGCTTAGGGGTTACCTGAAGCTGCAAGTGTATTGTGATCAACCGACATCTCTAGGGATGCTGAAAGACAACATCCAATGCCAAAGCCTCACCATAACTCTGGACATGCTTTACAGTGCTGTTCACAAGATTATTCCTCGACTACAGCTATTGTTGAGGAATGATGGTGGACATATTGAGCATTTCCTGTAAAGAATATCATCTCTGCTTTGTCTTATTTTGTTATGCTAATTATTGCTATTCTGATCAGATGAAGCGCCATCTGTCGGACATTTTGTAAACTTTTGTAGTTTTTTGGTTCTAATAAAACCCTATCTCATTCCAAGCATGTGTGTCAATTTGTACCTCTCTATCTACATTATTCTGTGATTTACTCAGTTTTCAAAGTTATACTGATTTTTTGATCACCCGGTATGTATAGATTATTACTTTTATAGTAAATATTTTTCTTATGTTCTGTAAAATATGTTATCTATCAGATACTTCTATACATCCATCTGCTATCCTGGGCATCATTGTGTACACCATTTGGCAAACCTTATAGTCTGTCAAAAAATATTGTAAACATACTGTTTCCAAATTTTGTGAGGGGGATATTATAATGAGTCACTCTTCTCTAACATTACCTTTATATACATATACTGTAGAAATAACCGATAGCATACATACTGTCGATTCTTGCATCGGTTAAAATTGTCTCAGTTGTTTCACTAAAAGAATTCATATGATTTTGTATACAATGTATTAAATTTCAGGCTAAAATGTATAAAAGAAATTAATTTTTTAAGCTTTGTATGTACAGTTAAAATTACTGTACTTTTAAAAATAATTAATATTACAAAATTCCTGGCATACTTAAAATTCATATTACTAATTGCGCAATTTAATGCGAATTATTAAATTTATTTCTGGATTAATTTATAAAATAATGATATATTTTAGCAAAGATTCTTACTCATCAAGCAGCTTTGTAAACTCTTTTGCTTTGTAAACTCTTTTGCTTTGTAAACTCTATGGAATTCTGTGAATACTGTAGAATTTAGGTAATGGTGGGGTTCTATCCCAATATATATGTACTGCAAATAAAGTTCTCGTGACACTCAACTAAGGTAGGGTGCAGAAGGTGGCACCAGTGGTGTGACTACCTGCTTTGTGAAATACCGTAGAAGCAATTTGACATTTTTGCTTCCACTCCATACCATGTTCACAGGTCACAACTACATCAAGCACAAATAAAGAAAGGGTTGTTTTCCTGTGTGTTAATATATATGATATGGTTATAATAGAAGGAAACATTCCATGTGGGAAAAATATATTTAAAAAGAGAGATGATGAGACTTACCAAACAAAAGCGCTGGCAGTCGATAGACACACAAACAAACACAAACATACACACAAAATTCTAGCTTTTGCAACCAATGGTTGCCTCGTCAGGAAAGAGGGAAGGAGAGGGAAAGACGAAAGGATTTGGGTTTTAAGGGAGAGGGTAAGGAGTCATTCCAATCCCGGGAGCGGAAAGACTTACCTTAGGGGGAAAAAAGGACAGGTATACACTCGCACACACACACATATCCATCCGCATATACACAGACACAAGCAGACATTTGTAAAGGCAAACAATTTGGGCAGAGATGTCAGTCGAGGCGGAAGTACAGAGGCAAAGATGATGTTGAAAGACAGGTGAGGTATGAGCGGCGGCAAATTGAAATTAGAAATTAGCGGAGATTGAGGCCTGGTAGATAGCGAGAAGAGAGGATATGTTGAAGGGCAAGTTCCCATCTCCGGAGTTCTGACAGGTTGGTGTTAGTGGGAAATATCCAGATAACCCGGACGGTGTAACACTGTGCCAAGATGTGCTGGCCGTGCACCAAGGCATGTTTAGCCACAGGGTGATCCTCATTACCAACAAACACTGTCTGCCTGTGTCCATTCATGTGAATGGACAGTTTGTTGCTGGTCATTCCCAGATAGAATGCATCACAGTGTAGGCAGGTCAGTTGGTAGATCACGTGGGTGCTTTCACACGTGGCTCTGCCTTTGATTGTGTACACCTTCCGGGTTACAGGACTGGAGTAGGTTGTGGTGGGAGGGTGCATGGGACAGGTTTTACACCGGGGACGGTTACAAGGGTAGGAGCCAGAGGGTGGGGAAGATGGTTTGGGGATTTCATAGGGATGAACTAAGAGGTTACGAAGGTTAGGTGGACAGCGGAAAGACACTCTTGGTGGAGTGGGGAGGATTTCATGAAGGATGGATCTCATTTCAGGGCAGGATTTGAGGAAGTCGTATCCCTGCTGGAGAGCCACGTTCAGAATCTGATCCAGTCCCGGAAAGTATCCTGTCACAAGTGGAGCACTTTTGTGGTTCTTCTGTGGGAGATTCTGGGTTTGAGAGGATGAGGAAGTGGCTCTGGTTATTTGCTTCTGTACCAGGTCGGGAGGGTAGTTGCGGGATGCGAAAGCTGTTGTCAGGTTGTTGGTGTAATGTTTCAGGGATTCCGGACTGGAGCAGATTCGTTTGCCACGAAGACCTAGGCTGTCGGGAAGGGACCGTTTGATGTGGAATGGGTGGCAGCTGTCGTAATGGAGGTACTGTTGCTAGTTGGTGGGTTTGATGTGGACGGACGTGTGAAGCTGGCCATTGGACAGGTGAAGGTCAACATCAAGGAAAGTGGCATGGGATTTGGAGTAGGACTAGGTGAATCTGATGGACCAACTCTGCTAATTTCAAGTTGCCGCCACTCATACCTCACCTGTCATTCAACAACATCTTTGCCTCTGCACTTCTGCCTCGTCTGACATCTCTGCCCAAACTCTTGTCTTTAAATATGTCTGCTTGTGTCTGTATATGTGTGGATGGATATGTGTGTGTGTGTGTGCGAGTGTATACCCGTCCTTTTTTCCCCCTAAGGTAAGTCTTTCCGCTCCCGGGACTGGGATGACTCCTTACCCTCTCCCTTAAAACCCACATCCTTTCGTCTTTCCCTCTCCTTCCCTCTTTCCTGATGAGGCAACAGTTTGTTGCGAAAGCTTGAATTTTGTGTGTATGTTTGTGTTCGTTTGTGTGTCTGTCGACCTGCCAGCACTTTCATTTGGTAAGTCACATCATCTTTGTTTTTAGGTATATTTTTCCTTCGTGGAATGCTTCCTTCTATTATATATATATATATATATATATATATATATATATATATATATATATATATATATATATATATATATATATAAATAATCCCGGGAGCAGAAAGACATGTTTCTGTCTGTGTTGCAAGCTGCTTGTAGCCAACCCCTGGAACAAGCTGTATTACATTACCCTAGCCAGATTACGCTCGCATATTTTATTTTCTCAGGCTTGTCTGACACTTGGCATTACCCCCAAAGGCCTCACACTTAAAGTTCCCATCTCTGGCTGCAACCCTACTTTCCATCAGTCCCTATACCAGTACTGAGCACTCCATTGCCCTCACCCACCTAATCCTTCACTTACACATCAAATCAGCCAATGAACACACCCGACAACTCCTATCCTTAATAAAAGTCCTCAATCTTTCCTCTCCCACATCCACACCAGCTGTTCAGAGCATCCTCCTACAGGCCAACCGCAAATTAGAACAGCACGCCACCCTTCACCTCAAAAAACTATCCAATCTCCTGGTTTCCCACCTCCGGAAAGGCAACTCACTCACCCTTCACAACCTTTCCAGCAAATCTCAACCTCCTCTCATTGCACACAAACCCAGTCTCTCCCATCTACTCAATCTCCCACTTCCAGCTCCACTCCCTCCAAAACCTCAAAATTCCAATCAACACAATCTGGTACCACAACACCATAATTCAGTAGTTAACCTTTCCTCCAAACCTCTCTCCCAATCCGAAACCTCTGTCCTATCCAAAGGCCTCACCTTCAGCCCCACTCCCAGATTCAACCAAACAGCCCTCGTCAAAGATTTACTGTCCTACACTCGTACTCTCTGCTGGAAGTATCACTTTGCCACGAAGAAAAATGATCCTAATCCTACCCCTAATGTTCCAACTCCCCAAGACACTATCCAAATTGAGCCCTGCCTGGAACAGTTCCATCCTCCGTCACAGCGGGACCCACCTCCTCTTCCTCAAAATCACCCTCTCCAAACCTTCCAGGAATTTCTGACTTCCAGCCTTGCCTCTCAATCCTTCTTAAAAAACCTTAATCCTACTCCCAGCATCACCACTGCTGAAGCCCAGGCTATCCGTGATCTGAAGGCTGACCGGTCCATCGTCATTCTTCCAGCGGACAAGGGTTACACAACCGTGGTACTTGATCGTTGGGAGTATGTGGCTGAGGGACTGTGTCAGCTTTCAGACAACACCACATACAAAGTTTAGCAAGGTAATCCCATTCCTGATGTCCAGGCAGAGCTTCAAGGAATCCTCAGAACCTTAGGCCCCCTACAAAACCTTTCGCCTGACTCCATCAACCTCCTGACCCCACCGACACCTCGCACCCCTACCTTCTACCTTCTTCCTAAAATTCACAAACCCAATCATCCCGGCCGCCCCATTGTAGCTGGTTACCAAGCCCCCACAGAACGTATCTCTGCCTACGTAGATCAACACCTTCAACCCATTACATGCAGTCTCCCATCCTTCATCAAAGACACCAACCACTTTCTCGAACGCCTGGAATCCTTACCCAATCCGTTACCCCCAGAAACCATCCTTGTAACCATTGATGCCACTTCCTTATACACAAATATCCCACACGCTCAGGGCCTCGCTGCGATGGAGCACTTCCTTTCACGCCGATCACCTGCCACCCTACCTAAAACCTCTTTCCTCATTACCTTAGCCAGCTTCATCCTGACCCACAACTTCTTCACTTTTGAAGACCAGACGTACCAACAATTAAAGGGAACAGCCATGGGTACCAGGATGGCCCCTTTGTACGCCAACCTATTCATGGGTCGCTTAGAGGAAGCCTTCTTGGTTACCCAGGCCTGCCAACCCAAAGTTTGGTACAGATTTATTGATGACATCTTCATGATCTGGACTCACAGTGAAGAAGAACTCCAGAATTTCCTCTCTGACCTCAACTCCTTTGGTTCCATCAGATTCACCTGGTCCTACTCCAAATCCCATGCCACTTTCCTTGATGTTGACCTCCACCTGTCCAATGGCCAGCTTCACACGTCCGTCCACATCAAACCCACCAACAAGCAACAGTACCTCCATTATGACAGCTGCCACCCATTCCACATCAAACGGTCCCTTCCCTACAGCCTAGGTCTTCGTGGCAAACGAATCTGCTCCAGTCCGGAATCCCTGAACCATTACACCAACAACCTGACAACAGCTTTCACATCCCGCAACTACCCTCCCGACCTGGTACAGAAGCAAATAACCAGAGCCAGTTCCTCATCTCCTCAAACCCGGAACCTTCCACAGAAGAACCCTAAAAGTGCCCCACTTGTGACAGGATACTTTCCGGGACTGGATCAGATTCTGAATGTGGCTCTCCAGCAGGGATACGACTTCCTCAAATCCTGCCCTGAAATGAGATCCATCCTTCATGAAATCCTCCCCACTCCACCAAGAGTGTCTTTCCGCTGTCCACCTAACCTTCGTAACCTCTTAGTTCATCCCTATGAAATCCCCAGACCATCTTCCCTACCCTCTGGCTCCTACCCTTGTAACCGCCCCCGGTGTAAAACCTGTCCCATGCACCCTCCCACCACCACCTACTCCAGTCCTGTAACCCGGAGGGTGTACATGATCAAAGGCAGAGCCACGTGTGAAAGCACCCACGTGATCTACCAACTGACCTGCCTACACTGTGATGCATTCTATGTGGGAATGACCAGCAACAAACTGTCCATTCGCATGAATGGACACAGGCAGACAGTGTTTGTTGGTAATGAGGATCACCCTGTGGCTGAACATGCCTTGGTGCACGGCCAGCACATCTTGGCACAGTGTTACATCGTCCGGGTTATCTGGATACATCCCACTAACACCAACCTATCCAAACTCCGGAGATGGGAACTTGCTCTTCAATATATCCTCTCTTCCCGTTATCCAGCAGGCCTCAATCTCCGCTAATTTTAAGTTGCTGCCACTCATACCTCACCTGTCATTCAACAACATCTTTGCCTCTGCACCTCTACCTCGACTGGCATCTCTGCCCAAACTCTTTGCCTCTGTATATGTCTGCTTGTGCCTGTATATGTGTGGATGGATATGTGTGTGTGTGCGAGTGTATACCCGTCCTTTTTTCCCCCTAAGGTAAGTCTTTCCCTCCCGGGATTGGAATGACTCCTTACCCTCTCCCTTAAAACCCAAATCCTTTCGTCTTTCCCTCTCCTTCCCTCTTTCCTGACGAGGCAACCGTTGGTTGCGAAAGCTAAAATTTTGTGTGTATGTTTGTGTTTGTTTGTGTGTGTATCGACGTGCCAGCGCTTTGTGGAATGTTTCCTTCTATTATAACCATATATATATATATATATATATATATATATATATATATATATATATATATACCTAAAAACAAAGATGATGTGACTTACCAAATGAAAGTGCTGGCAGGTCGACAGACACACAAACGAACACATGCATACACACAAAATTCAAGCTTTCGCAACAAACTGTTGCCTCATCAGGAAAGAGGGAAGGAGAGGGAAAGACGAAAGGATGTGGGTTTTAAGGGAGAGGGTAAGGAGTCATGTCTGCTTGTGTCTGTATATGTGTGGATGGATATGTGTGTGTGTGCGAGTGTATACCCGTCCTTTTTCCTCCTTTTTCCCCCCTAAGGTAAGTCTTTCCGCTCCCGGGACTGGAATGACTCCTTACCCTCTCCCTTAAAACCCACATCCTTTCGTCTTTCCCTCTCCTTCCCTCTTTCCTGATGAGGCAACAGTTTGTTGCGAAAGCTTGAATTTTGTGTGTATGTTTGTGTTCGTTTGTGTGTCTGTCGACCTGCCAGCACTTTCATTTGGTAAGTCACATCATCTTTGTTTTTAGGTATATTTTTCCTTCATGGAATGTATCTTTCTATTATAACTATATATATATATATATATATATATATATATATATATATATATATATATATATATATATAATAGAGGGAAACATTCCACATGGGAAAAATATATTTAAAAAGAATATATTTAAAAAGAAAGATGATGAGACTTACCAAACAAAAGCGCTGGCAGGTCGATAGACACACAAACATACACAAACATACACACAAAAATCTAGCTTTCGCAACCAATGGTTGCCTCGTCAGGAAACCTTTCCCTCTTTCCTGACGAGGCAACCGTTGGTTGCAAAAGCTAGATTTTTGTGTGTATGTTTGTGTGTTTATCGACCTGCCAGCGCTTTTGTTTGGTAAGTCTCATCATCTTTCTTTTTAAATATATATATATATATATACAAAATTCAAGCTTTCGCAACCAACGGTGTCCTCATCAGGAAAGAGGGAAGGAGAGGGAAAGACGAAAGGATACACGGACGGTTGTATGTGCGGATGGATATGTGTGTGTGTGCGAGTGTATACCTGTCCTTTTTTCCCACTAAGGTAAGTCTTTCCGCTCCCAGGATTGGAATGACTCCTTACCCTCTCCCTTAAAACCCACATCCTTTCGTCTTTCCCTCTCCTTCCCTCTTTCCTGATGAAGCAATCTTTTGTTGCGAAAGCTTGAATTTTGTGTGTATGTTTGTGTTTGTTTGTGTGTCTATCGACCTGCCAGCGCTTTTGTTTGGTAAGTCTCATCATCTTTGTTTTTAGATATATTTTTCCCATGTGGAATGTTTCCCTCTATTATATTCATTCCATGTTTTGTTATTTATGGGCAAGTGAAGTTAAAACATTTTGTAATGCAACTTCTGAGGCCAGTGTTAGTGGCTGATATTTGGTACTGGTTTAAGAAAGTACTAGTTTACTAGTTTAAGAAAGCTTTATTTGTTCTTTAAAGTATCTCTAGGTGTCTTCAAATATCATCACTTCCTATTGAATAAAAATGTTATGTGTGATTATATTGTTTAAGGCATCTGTCACATAAACTGAAAGGAACATTGAAGTTTTACATTCTCCTTTTGTACACATACAATGTTAACATTTATATATATTGTTCTTTCTGGATAAATGTTAGTACCAATGGTCTTGAAAAAACTGAAGATCAGCTTTTGCCTCTGCATGTCATAACTTTCAGTTTATGAGAGTTAACTATGGTCCACCCAGAACATCTTGTATTTTTTCTGTGCAACCTGGATTCAGTGATCAGATATGATTTTGCATTCTGTTGTGCTGTGTGTACACCAATAGTTCTTAATGCAGAGTTTCACATAGAAATAACAGTGGCAATTACATTTTCCTCATAAGTACTTTTATTACAGAGCACTGTCATGTCCACTTGGTACAACCAGCTCTCCCAGCATCTCATCATGAGATCTTTGATACCATTTGAATGATTATGGCTTTTTGGTTTCTTAATTATTAATAAAGGACAAGGCTGATCTGGAGGTCACTTCTCCTGGTAGTGAACTTGTGTTGAACAGTTTTTTAAGGAAATAAAGAAATGTTAAAGTATGATCTTCCTGTTATGCTCGTCTCTTTAATCCCTGTAACTCCTCTCCTAAAATCATTACACTTTAGCAAGATATAATGGATGGGTATGCTGAATTTTAGATAATTAGTTGTTTTTAATAGTAGCAAATAATGCTCTGATTTTGCTAGGTCTGCTGGAAAATACTTGTTGTTTTTTGTATTTCAGGGGAAGTATATCTGTGAGGGAGGTGCCTGGTGTCATGGAGTTATCCAAAGAGAACATTATTTATGAACTGACTATTAGAGAATATGACATTTCTGGAAGCATAGCCAAGCTGGTTCACCAGCTGAGGGCAGTAGCTGATTGACCTGCAGCCTGCCTAAACTATCACTGGCTGAGGTGAGTGAAACATTTCTTAGCATTGTATGTGCACTATGAAAGAGAAAGTCATTAGTCTGTTTCTTTGAAGTAACAGATGCCTCAGTAGAATCAAAGCTCATCTGGTGCATTATGCTAACAGAGTTTTCGATTTGTGTGGTGCCAACATCAAGGATGTGCATTATATACAATTATAGGAAGCAATCAAAGGATTAGTTGCAAGAAAGCATAGAATTAGCTTTTTGAGGTACTTGGGACCAGAGGGGGGAATTTTATCCGCAGAACCAACGTGCTGTGTGCATACTAGTCAAGAATCAGGCATGCAGTTTTCAGGGTTGTTTACCAAATTGCCCAACCCTTTAGCAGGCTGCTGAGGGAGGACAGAGTATAACAGTGGCATGTTGTAAGGAGGTTGAATGGTCGCTTTATTATCTGGTGGAATTTCAGGATTGGGGACAGGTGTTTGATTTGAGTGATGAACAGCTTTATCAAGTGTTGTGTCCCATGGTTAAGGATCATTTACAGCAATTTTTAAAGGAGGCAATGTGTAAAAGCCTACCTTTTTTTGAATTTAGGTAATAAGCATGTGACAGTTACCTACCTGCATCAGGGCAACATCATTTAATACAAAGAAATTACTTTGGTTTGCAGCATAATGATGAATTGCTGCAGTATTATGTGAAGAGGGTTGAAGAAACAAGATAAAAGTCTGCTTTTAGATTTCCCAGAGTGTGAAATCATTTATGATATTTTGGAGTGGATGTGTCATGATGACAGACCTAGAGTGGCTTTTAGAAATCATTTTAAAAATTTTCAATGATTACAGAAACTAATTTCAGAAGAGAAGGCAATGCACCTCGCTGATGGCACCTATGTGGAGAGTGGAGTAAGGAACCAGCATCTGGTCAGGCAAGAGGCATCCAATAATCAATCACATCTATTTAATATTAGATGTTATAGGTACCAAAAGAAAGCTCACTTGATGATATATGGCCTGCAAACAGAGAAATAGTCTAATATCCAAAAGATGGGGAAGGGATTTGCTGTGAGGACATTTTGTAAAAAAAATCGTAGTGTCACCCAGTTCGCAGGTGCCATCTGTGCATAGTAATGTATCAGTATGGGCCGTTTTGGATTCTGAGAGTTCATTGATCCTTCTTCATGCAGAGTGGTTAGTGGCCCATTGTGCAAATGCAATGCAAGCTTCCTGTTATGGCTGGGGAAATTGAATCATGTAGAATGGCTAATTTTGCCAAAATGCAATTGCTGGGGGAGTGGGGGAGAAGTTCCTGTTAAAGTGCATATCCTAAGCTTCACTTGTGTCATTAAGATGAAGGTGGCTCATCATTTATCAGTTCCTGCCGTTCTAGGAGCTCATTTTACCCATAAGGTAGGTCCAATCTCAGACTGGATTGGAGGAGAGAGGCATTTTCTTTCAAATTAAATAAAACCCATAATTATGAGTTCTGCAGGCACCAGTTGGAAAGTTATGCCAGAGGGCCAATCAGAGTGCTTATGGCAAGTGTGAGTAGCATGAAAGATCATGATTTTAGTCACTTACCTCATGAACAGGATGGCCGGCTGCACCAAACTGTGTAATCAATTTCCGACATCTTGTCCCATCATTTGGGTGAAGTGAAAATGGAAGAATATAAGACAGAACTTACAGAAAATAACCCAGTAAGACATCCTTTGTATCAGCTTCCCACCTTGCATGAAGCAGCTGAAAGTCACCATGGAAGAAATGCTTAGGTAGGGAGTTATTTGGCTGTTGAAGTTGCCCTATTCTTCTCCCATTTTTGTGGTACTCAAGGTGCAAGGTGGAATACAATCTGTTGTGGACTGCCACATGTTAAATAAAAAGGCAGTTCCTCAGTTCATACTGCTACCCAATCTGCACACCTATTTTGGATGGTTTCCCAAAGCAAAGAGTTTTACTACTCTTGACCTGAATCAGAATTATTATCTAGCTGAAGAATCAAAACCTGTAATGGCTTTTACCACTGGCTGGAATGTCTATGAATATGACAGAGTTCCATTTGGGCTTTTGACAGAGGCTGTGGTGCCATCCAGGATTTTAGACAGTTTCCACTAATGATGTCAGGATAGGTCAGAGCCATAAACAAGTCATGCTGTCATTCCCACCCCAAAAGAATATGAGAGCAGTAGCACAATTTGCATGCATGATCAACTTTTTTCAGAAAATTTATTTGCAATTTTGTCCAGCTGGTTCACCACTAAATGATCTCAGGACAAACAGGAGGAAATTCGAGTGGGGTGCTTTGCAAGATGTGTCATTCCAAAGTCTGAAAACTGCATTGACCAGTGTGCCAGTGCTGGAAATGCCCAGCTTCAATAAGGGTCTCATTGTTCAAACAGACATATCAATGGCAGGGGTCAAGGGTGTGGTTTATATGAGGATAATGGTGTAAGGAGTCTTAATGCTTTTGCATCATGAGCCATCTCACCCCAGATCTCTCACTCCTTGAAGCAAAGTACTCCATACATGAATTAGAGGTCTCTGCCATTTTATTCCCCACTGAAAAATTCAAGATCTATTTGGAACATCACACTTTCCTATTAAAAACAGATAATCAGGCCCTCAGCAGGGTTTTGCTACACTGAGGCTTACCACATGTATTGCAAGGTGGATGGTTAGAATCTCAGCCTTTCAATTTAAAGTTAAGCATATTTGAGGCAGTGACAACCTTCTGGTTGATGGATTAAGTACAATGTTCTGGAGGAAGATCACCTCCCAGGTGAAGATCAATTTTAACCTAAGGAGAAGGAAATAGTAGATTACATGGCTTGTCCTATTCTGTGTGGATGTCCACTTCTTTTCAGAGATTTCTGGGAGCAGCAGGATGCTTAGAAAATCGAGAAAGGAAACAGTAACATCCTGTGTTGTACCATATGGGTTAGTGACAGAGATAAAATAGTTTTACCTCAATATCTGGTACCTCCAGTCTTTAAAAATTATCATGAAACCCCCTAGGTTGCCACCTTAGAGTCTTTAAGACCAGAATGAAGATCAGGAAACACTGTATATGGAAGGTAATTGATAAACAAATTAAAGAATTAGTTCTCAGTTGTAAGATGTATATTCATCTGAGGTAGTTAATCACCCCATGGAAAGAACATATGTCGATTTCATGGGGCCTTTTCCAAGTATGCAAGGGGGGGACCAGAGCATGCTTGTGTGCATGGATGCATTTACACATTTTTGTTGGTTAACCTCAACATGAGGCACTACCCTCAGTATTACCAACAAATGTCTCAAGTCAATATTTCACACATTTGGCCTCTGTAGGGTGTTGGCTATGGATAATGCCCTGAACTTCATCTTGGCATACTTCTGTTTTGAAAGTTTTATTAGCTATACCATGCCTGTGGCCTATTATTCTAATCTGTCTTTCACTGAGTGATTGAATGGGAACCCGTGTACAGTGCCCATTGTCGTCCAGAGTACAGTCCACATGAAATCGGATAGCTCCCTACTCTGGTTGGGATATGTTTTTAACACCACCATGCACAAGGCCCATAGACAGACTAGGCCTGCTTTTATGTTTGCCTTTAGAACTAATTTTCTATTCCAATTTATGAACAGTGAATGATTTGCTTCCAGAGAAAGTAGTTGTCACGCAAATTCTGCAGAACTGTAACTGCACACAGAGCAATCGTAAAATCATTCATGAGGTATGAGAGTTCTGCTACAATGCTGGGAGGAAGCTGATCTCTTTGAAGCCAGGTGATAGTGTGTGGGTTTAAAATTTTACTGTAGTAGGCTAAGGCAATGGAGAAACTCTTGCCCAGATTTGGGCCCTAGTTCAGACCCTGCATTTTTTTATGTCAGTCACCAGTCACATTGCTCCTTAGGAATCTGCAGACCAACTGAATAATTTGTGTATACATTTTCACAAATTAACCTTTCAGGAGTGAAAAAAATTGTTTAAATCTGTTGAATAAGTGCTTACTTATGAAGTGTTTTGCATAAAGATTAGTGAGCTAGTCTCCCAAGTACTTTGAATCTTGTCACTAGCCATATAATCCGAACTGGGAGTTCTTCTAAGGACAGGAGTGAGTAAAGCAAATTACATTTAGAGATAGACTGTGGTAGTCTTTATAGGATGATACACAGCTGCAACACAAAGACTAATACACCTTGTGCAAGTTTCCACATCTCTTCCTTTCCTCCTTGGTCTGTTGGTTTACGGGAGCAGATGGTGTGATGGTTCATTTCTGTCACCAGTAGCCACAAGTTTGAATTCCTGCTCAGCAAGTACAGTGGGGCACACACACACACCACTGGAGTAATTCACATGATGGCCGCAAGGGCTAGGAAGGCACTTCTCAGACTGGATGAGTAACACTCTGTTCCCGATGGCAGCACAATTTTTCCTGCAAATCAATCAACTTCACCATATTGCTTGAATGAGGATGATGCTGCCAATTGTGAATGTGACAATGTATCAACTGCACACGACACTTGTTACTGAGAAGCTACTACACTGTAAATCAAGAGAAAGTTGTTCTTGCATAGCTTGAGAGCAGTTTTATTGTAACATTCTGTCTTATGGGCATTTTGTTGAACCAGAAGATGGATGTATCACTTTACATGTTTTGTGATTTATGAGCAAAGTGAAATTAAAAAATTTCGTAATGCAGCTGGTGAGGCTGTTCTTTGTAGCTGATATTTAGTGCTTACTTTAAGAAAGCCTTATTTAAAGTATCTCTTGTTGTCTTTGAACATTATCACTTGCTATGGCACATTGTTTCCTGAGTTCATTTCTTGTCTGCCTGTGTTCAATTAATATCCTCCAGGCCCAGTCCTGGCTAAAAGTTATTTATTTTTAATAAGAGTTATTGGTGTAAACTTATTTTGGAAAGTTCTTTAAAGGTCTATGTCACAACTAGCCAAAATTTTAAGAGATTTCTTTGATACCATTTTATTGAATCTGGCTTGTTGGTTTCTTAATTATTAACAAAGTACAAGGTTAAACTGGTAGAGAAATTGTGTTTAAGATTGTTTTGAGGAAATAAATAAATGTTAAATTATGATCCATTTGTTACGCACACCTCTCAGTCACACTCCTAAAATCACAGCATACTCTGATGAGTGACCTTTTAGTGTCAAGCAGCAACCAGACAAGTCAAGTGGATTGGGGTTTTTTTACACTTGATAATGTGGATCAAACAGTGTGTTTTCATTGTGGTGTAGGTTTGAAGCATTGGCAGGAAGAGGATGATCCATGGGCAGCACATGCTCTGAGTTCCTACAAACGCATGGTTCTGATTGTGTAAAGAGCGCTGATTTTGTGGATACTATCTGTGAAATGAAAAATGCAACAATTACAGCAGAAATTTTGTCAAATATTAAACTTGAGGTAAATATTCCAAAAAAAGAAGTGTCATCTGAACAGAATGTGGTTGAGGGTACTTGTCAGCATAAAATTTACTTCCAGGATGAGGTAAGTGCAATACTGAATCCATGTGGACATATTACTACCTGTATTAAATGTGCACTCTCATTTCCTCATGTGTTCTGTGTTGGAAGCTTATAGCACCTACAGTCAGAGTATTCATTGAACATAATTAAGACAGTATCAGTAAATAGTGTACGTTTCCTTTGCAACATGTAAACTCCATGATTCACAAATTAATATGTTTCTGTTGTATAGCACAGTGAAAGCTTTTTTTTAAAAGTAAGTTCGCATATATCCACTTCAAATCCACACCTGCAAACTTCATGATGTGTTATACATTTATTAAGCAGTACTATTAGTGTCTGAATCGTACACAATGACATTCAGACTATAAGGTGCAGACGTAATTTGGAAATTCGTGTTAGCGAGTTGAGGTAAAATGATATGCTTGCTAAAATGCTATATATACAGCCTTCCTTTTCGAGATCTATGTGAACTTTATGCTATGTTATTCATGGAATGACCCGGTCTGAGAGCAGTACAGTAACAAACTTGAAGCGGTAGAGATCAGATTTGGTTTGCTGCTGATTCAGTTATGATGCAAATGGTTCAGTAACATCATTACTGTTCCACTTACTTGCTACGTCAATGATGTTCAGTTATGGTACTTTACAACATGAGACCGAGTACCTATAGAAAAAAAAAAAAAAAACAGTGAAATTGTTGAGTGGCAGCCACAAAATCCTGCCATGTGGTGGCATGGTATGGTGGAATGATACATCGAGTGCCTATCTCACAGAGATGGGTTTGACAGTTATTATTTGGAGACAAGGCAACAATTCTCTCTCTCTTGTTACCAGTAATGTACATTATATATGTAATTTTCACTTAAAAGGAAACACAGCATTTCATTGTTCAACAACAAAGTTTGTTTTTACTCATGTTCATTTTTACATTACATTTCTATCATATGAGAAATCTGACAGCCACCGATCATGCCATCTATGTTTCAGCTATTTCACATTTGACTCAGCAGTCACTGTTTCATTGTTGTCAACACACAGTTTCAGTTGGAGAGAAGATGGTAAGGGACACCCCTCATCTGCAATATTATTCCGGGAACAAGTCCTTAAGCCAATTCACTATCTCCACATCGTTCTCGAAGACATGACTTGGCTGGTATGCTATTGGAGATAGTGCTGAACTAAGTATGCTTTGTTATTCTCAGTTATCAACATATTAATGTAAAAAAAAGGAGAAGAAGAAGAATTAGCTCATTCTGGCTGACTCCTTTCCCAGCAGCAAGAAATATATAGCGAGAGTCTTACATCCTTCACAGATGTCCATCTGCCTCTGGCCACTGAAGGGGTTACCTCCCTGCACGTGCACTGGTATTATGTAAATCTTAATACTGAATTACACGTAGTTTTAGTATTATTATTATTATTATTATTATTATTGGAACATCTGCTTCATGTGGGTTTTTAACAAAGCCATGACTAAACTGTTTAAATTGTATTAACTGCTAGCTGACAGTTACAGCTACAGAAAGAACTTCCAGAGACTCTCAATCCTGCTTATGTACTGCGTATTGGTGGGTTGATACACTACTCTGTTATGGAATATAATTATGTTTTTTTGACAATTATTAACAATTCCTCAGTGATTTCACTGCTGCATTTGCATTATTTCATCTGTGTTTCTGTGCATTAGGACACTGAAATAATCATCTCTCCGCAAACTGGTAATGTCATGTCGTCACATAATGCAATGTTGAAATACTAAGCCTCGTAATATTTAGAACCAGTTTTGTTTAAGTTTTGCTTACCACGTAGAAGGCTGTCTCATACTTACAGTATACATAATTTACAGTATTACTCGTGCTGTTGCACTGCCATTCATATGTAGGCTTGACACCATGCCTCATAATGATGGACTTGGAAAACTTACTAAATAAATTAATACACTTATGGAGCCTTGAGCAGGGCCCCACAAACAATTCATTCTGTTACCAGCTGTAAGACTCTATTCCCCTCTTTATTTGGGTACTGGATGCTGTGGTATTCTACTCCAATGCATACATACTATAAATAAACACCTTGTGGCACTTATCTAAGGTTGGGTGCATAAGCGGCATGACTACCTGCTTTGTGGAATGCTGCAAAAGTGTTTTGACATTGCTGCTTCCATGCCAAACCATGCTCACATGTTACAACAGCACCAAGCACAAATAATGAAAGGGTTGTTTTCTGGGTGTAAATGTATATGTAGTTTTGTACAAGAATAATTGTTTTTTGTGTTCTCTACCCTGCCAAAAATTCCTAAACTCATCTCCTATTGATAATGGCCTACATGTATGTATTGGAGGTTGGAAGGTAGGTGGGTTTGGAAGATAGGTAGTTGAAAGTATAGTAGAAGTTTTTTCTTACCTATATGACACCTTTATTTTATACTGTCAGAGGATATTGCTATGTTTCTCACTACAGCACAGAGCACTCGAAAGGAGAGCAACAGTGCGTAGTTCATAAATCTTAAAGGTACTTTAAATTTCTTATGGATGTTGTCCTAACATTACACTGACATGTGAAACACCTGAAATACCTGACCACTGAGCAATTATGGACGTTAATGTGACATTACACTAGTGTGTGTGTTCATGTAAGGCATGTATGTTACACAAACATGAAGCATGTGTGATGTCATTTGAATACTTTTGTGGAATAATAAATTAATTTGGTGGTATAATGAATATGGAAGCATTGAGCTAGAATGTAGAGCATATTGCCTGAAATCAATGGGAGCCCCCTGCTCACATGCCATTGACAATGACATTGATTGGCAGGTGCACGGGGTGCAGGGCACCGGGCCAAGGGGAGCAGGCACTTGGGACATGGGGTCTGAGGGTGTGGGGGTGGCTTGATGTGATTCCTGGAATGGTAAGTAAATGCTGATGCTGGTGTCAACAAAATATGAGATGCGCATGAACTACAGTGAACTCTCGCTTTCACATATGTATTAATGCTACAACTAGACCAGCACTGCATTATCTGTGCATTGGAATGAGGATGTGGGGATGCAGGAAGTGTGTGTGGGGCAGGCTTGTGAGAGTATGGGGTGCTTCTTGGTGGACAGCGTATGATAACATACATGCAAATTAAAAAAAAAAAAAAAATGCATGCCATTGGCTGCCTACTCCTCCACTGCCTTGGCACATGGCCATATATGATGATACTGCGGTCCTGTTTCCTGATATGTCCTAGGAGGTAAGGAAGTGGTTATAATTATATAAGTGGAATATAGCAAGTGCAACTGCCTCAGCTGTAATATGATACCATGGATAATAAGGTGCTAATGTTGATGTCAACGAACTGCTATTCAGAAAATAGACTGCATCACTACCTTCTGTCAATTTTAAATACTGCAGAGAGTTTTTCAGTTGCTGGATGCAGACTGTTACATTTTTATGGTCTCTCCAGTGGATGCATTGTAGCAAGTATACATTCATGGTACACGAATCTAATGTGCTAACAAAGGAAGATGAGTTAGATAAGTGTATAAGTGCAAGTGTGTGTGTTTTTTTGTTATTATAAAAACAGAATAATATTGTTTTAACAACAGAGATTTATTTTTCATAGTTAACGAACTACAATAATACATATTAACAATATGCTTAAAATGTCAAAACATTCATTGACACTGAATTTATTCCAAACAAAAATGCTCTTACTGTAGCTAAAATATGATTCTGACATGCAGCACATGAAGAACAACAAGGTGCACATTTAGAAATCTGTATGCATGGAGAGAAGAGCACCCCTACCTCTTCTTGCAAACAAATTACACATAGGTGAGATTTTACAATGGCCCTCCCAGTCACTTGCTTGTCAGATGACAGAACACTTTCTGTTTTTGGGTTAACAACCGTTACAGCTTCCTGAAGATTTGAAGGAAGCTTAATATTATCTGTGTCATTTACTGTACTTAGCATGTCTTTGTTCTGTTATATAGTATCCACAAAATCTTTATGCTTCACAAGAATCACAAATAAATGCTTGGGAAGCCACAGAGCATGTTTAACCCATGGATCATGTGTTTCTTCCCAACCTTTCAAGCTCCCACCACAATGTAATTCACAGTTTGATCTATGTTAGCTGTGTAAAAGAATCCAGCTACACTGAGTTTGTCTAGATGCTGCTCAATAGCTACCAACCAAATCACTGGAGGATGCTAACCTTTCCTCTCATGTTATAATTAGGATGAGCTAACCTTAAATAGGCGAGGATGTTTTATAAGTCATGCATTAAACTGCACAGTAGTGTTAGTTCAGAAGGTGGATATGGATGTATTTCCATTGCAGGTGAGGATGCCTCCCTCATCATGCACTGAACTGCGCAATGGTAAAGATGAAAGCAGCCTTTTATATTCGGTTACATATAAGCATGTTCCAATACTCAGCAAAATATGACATGCTTGCGGATTGCATCAATGTGCATGAACAGACATCAGCAAGTCTAATAAAGTCATCAGCTAAAAAAGTTGAGACTTGGACCAGCAAGTTGCGACAAGCAAAATAGAGTTGAGAATTATCAAGTTAAGATTTGTCCCCACAATGCAGTTTGTGTCAGCTATTGGGGGAAAACTATGTTCCTTTCATTTCCTCTGCCACATATTTTAATATCGTTCTCTCATTAACATAAGCATTACAGACATAGCCCAATCAATGAAGACCAAAGAAGGTCAAATAGGGCAAAAAAATCATGTTATCACAAATTTTTGCACAGTATTAGGAGGGATTTCCACCACAGTGCAAAAATTTGTAACAATGCAATTTTTTCGCCCTATTTGACCTTTTTAATTCTTCATTGAGTGGGCTATGTCTGTAATGCTTATATTAATCAGACAACAACATTACGTAGGAGGTTGTTCCACGAGGAATTGCTGGTCCTCTATCGGGCACCTCCTCAGGTAGCGGATAGGGGGATGCACGGCCAGACAGATGTCTGATGGGATACCCGGGAAATTAAACACCCGGGGTGGACCAAGATCAGTGAAGAGGATGTCAACAGCTCAGATGATGGAAGAGAATTTTTATGACATTCCAACAACAGACACATTCCAATGTCAGATGAAGTCTCTACAGGGTAGGCAGAGCTCAGAGCCTGAGAAAGGCAGTCTACCTAGGAAATAAATATTACTCAGCAAGCTTGGAAGCTGTGAGATGGCAGCCCCATCACCAAGCTTAACCTGCACAGTGCTTGTAATGGGGCCAGGGGATTTTATACATACAGGCTCACATCAATGATATGCCTCAGATAATGGATTTAAGGAAACAGACCTAAGCTGCAGAACAGGAATTAATGAGATGGAAAAATGAAATGGGATTTCACATTCAGGACATGGAATTATCATAATCTTAATAAACCAGCTGTGGCAGTGACTCTGATATCTGAATTAAAAATGTACAAGACAGACGTTGTAGCTCTACAGGAAATTAGGTGGCTTGGAAAAGAGATACACATGGAGGATTATTGTGTTATTTTTTATGGAGTAGATATAAAACAGCATGAGTCTGGTACTGGCTTTGCTGTCAAGAACAAGATTGTTATTATGGTTACAGAATGCCATCTCATTAACAAAATAATGCCTTACATCACAATCAGACACCAGTGGTACGATATACTATTCAAAAATCTTTGTATACTGACTGAAGGTGCAACTGAAGATGAGTACTATGAAGAATTAGATAGGATAGTTGAAAGTACTCCCAACAAGATATATGGGAATTATACTAGGAGATTTTAATGGGAAAATAGGTAAAGAGGATACGTTCCCTCCCACAATAGGAAAATATGGCAATCATTCTACCACAAATGAAAAGGGATTAAAAATAATCAACTTCACACTGTCAAAGAATATGAGAATTTGCTCCATAATGTTCCCTCACAAAGAAATTCACAAAGGTACATGGTGCTCTCCAGATGGCAAAACTGTAAATCAGATTGACCATGTTATGGCAGACAAAGATGCAGTTCATTCATAAGAGATGTCAGAACGTACAGAGGAGCAGATTGTAGGTCAGATCGCTTGCTAATCATAAGAAAGATGAAAATCGAGATGATGTGAAATCAACCACCAAAATTTGCACCAAAACCTAAGTTCAGTGTAGAAAGACTGAAGGAACTGTCTCTTAAATAAACCTATGTGACTGAAATTAATAACAAATTCACAGCATTGCAATAAGTTGGCAGAGGAAAATAGTGTTTGGGAAGACTTGGGAAAGAATAAAGACAGTAGTAACAGATGCAGCAGAGAAAACAGTTCAACAAAAAGGGTCAGAGAGCAGTGGAAAAAGGGAAGGAGCCAAGATGCTGTGGCTGAAAAATATGGAGAGTGAGGACAGGAGAGAGACCTTCAACACAGTGAGAAGAGAGACAGCAAGAGTTCTACACACAGAAACAAGAAAATATCTAATTGGAGTCTTGGAATCTATAGAAGTGGAAGGCAGAAACAGAGACTCAACAAAGCTGTTTCAGTATACAATAAGTATAAGAGGTTATCAGAGAGAAGACCTATTCATAAAAGACAAAAATCAAAACATGCTAACCCAGCTGGAAGATATTCTAACAAGATGGAAAAAGTATTTCTCAGAAATGCTACACTGCACTGACCCTCACGTAGCCTTCAATTATGCAATGATCGAGAGTAACAGCAGTAGTACTGACGAATAGAGTATCACAGAACAGGAAGTAGTACACACCATTCAAAAGCTGAAAGACAACAAGGCTGCAGGTGAAGACTAGATATTGCAGAGATGTTAAAAGAGGGAGGAAACAAACTACACAAAGAAATTTATAATGCTATCACAATGATCCACTGCCTGAACACTGGAAAACTGTAGTAATTTACCCCTTACACAAGAAATGAAACAAAATGGAATGTGGAAATAACAGAGGAATCAGTTTGCTGTACATCACATACAAAGTACTGTCACTGATAATTCTTGACAAAATTAAGCATTACACAGAAAACATTATTCAAGAGTACCAGGCTGGATTTCGACCACACCATTTCACAAATGATAATGTGTTTACTCTATGTGGTAGATCTTCTTGAAATACTGGGAATTTTACAAAAATATCCACTGTCTGTGCGTTGATTTCCAGTGAGCCTATGACAGGATCCACAGAAGTAGCCTCTACAACACACTAATAGAATTTCAGATACCCATTAAAATCATTATGATGATACAAATGTGCATAGATGGCTCACCTGCAGTAGTGAAGTTCAGAGGATCTGAATCCTCCAAAATCCCAATCAAAACAGGCTTACAACAGGAAGATGCACTTTTGTTCTCTTCAACCTTGCATTAGAGAAAGTGGTTTGAGAGAGTAATTTACAGCTACCATAATGGTCTCAGATTTGGACACAGTGAAGTAAAACTCCTAGCATACACAGATGATATAATCTTACTCAGTGTCAGAAGAAGAGCTGAAGGACATGTACAGATCTCTCAGGCACAGTGCCAGTAAAATGGGACTTTTGATAAACCAAGAAAGAACGGACTATATGGAAATAGGTTGAGTCATAAACCCAAATCCACACTTTGAAATTGACCACAATTCTAGATTCAAAAAAGTTCATCAGTTTAAATACCTTGGATCATGCTTCAGCAGTAAAAATATCATAACTTTGGACATAAATGAAAGAATAGCCTCAGGATCCAGATGTCTGTGCACTCTAAGTAGCCTACTCAAAAGTAAAGATTTGTCAGTCACCACTACGATGAAGATATATTAACACCATCATCTGTCCAATAGTACAGTATGGTTTGTAAAGCTGGACACTTGCCAAGAAAGAAAGAGAAAAACTGAATGTTTTTGAAAGAAAAGTGATGAGAAAAATCTGGAGACCTGTGTTGCAGAGTGGCATATGGAGAGTTCAAAAGATCACTGAAATTTATCAGTTAGTGAAGCAGCTCTCTATTTTCCAGAAATTAAAAAGTAGGAGACTGCAATGGGCTGGACATGTGACTAGAACGGAAACTGACAGAATTCCTAAGAAGGCATTTGAGGGCACTCTCCAAGCAACAATACTAGTGGGCCAACCTTGCACACAGTGGAAAGATGACATAGCGAAGGATGTTGCAGCATTAGGAATCCCCACAGGATGGGAGAGAGACAGCAAGAGACAGAAGAAGATGGAAGCAGATCGCTGATGCAGCACATGGTCTACAGGGCCTATGATTGCTGAAAAGAAGAAGAAGAAGAAGAAGAAGAAGAAGAAGAAGGTAGGAGGGAGTGTCATGAACAACATCCTAACAATCCTGATTGGTGAGGTGTGATTGTTTGGCTGGGGGGAGGGTGGTGGGGGAGGGAACAGTAAGAGGTCAGATTCTTAAGTTTTTCTTGAATATTTCGAAAACCGCCACTTCTAGCAAACATTTTTGCTATTACAAAACTAAACTACATTAAATTTCCTACAAAAAATATGCTATTTATTTTTTAGTAGATTCAATGTTAGCAGATGGAAAAATTGCATATTATTAAAAATAATGTTTTAATGGTATGAAATGTTTACTGTTAAATGAAGTGCATTACGAATTGGATGTTTAATGTGTGTACAATGTCTAACCACAGTAGAGCTGTATTAGGGGATAAATTATTGTGGGTGTGTAACAGGATGGAAGGCTAGAGTGTGCAGTGTAGAAGTGTGAAGGAAGGTAGGCCACCAGATTGTGGTCACTCTCTCTTTCATAGGTCTGCAAACAGAAGAAGGAGCAAGTGATTCCTCTAGATTGAACTACATGGTGTTTCACAAAGTTATGCTGACACTTCGCAGTGTGCCCCATGAATCACTGGCGATGTGGTATGTAGACATGCAGAAGTGGGTCACCTAGGTGCTAAGGAACTTCAGATATCTCAAACTCAAGCAATGCATTACAGTAGATTTTCGTTCTAGACTTGAACATGATCAATCTCATTCCCTCAGACATTTCACACCCACTGTGGTAGGTATACTGTGGATGTATGATAAGTGGCTCTACTCAATGCAGCCTATTCTGCACGTGCCAGCAGTCCAGAATGGAAGATATTTACACAATTACTGGCCAGTCATTATTCACCACCAACACAAATACATGGCAACGGTGTGCAACGATAAGAATGCAGTGGGAATGCATTCACATCTGTTGGGCGAATGTTATGAAAACAAACACTCCAAACCAACATTTCACGTAAGTCACATCCAATGAAAAACCTGTAACGCAACCATCTGTGTGGTGTGCTTATAATTATGTATTGTTTATATTTTAGGACAATTAATCTAAGAAATGCACCACATGTTGCAAGGAAAGCTTGTAAACTATCTGAAGATGAATTATAACAATTCGAAATCAGTAACGATACCCTTTGAATAATGGAACTGAAAGTAAATTTGTGGCTGGTTGCTGTCCCAACACCATCAACATTTGTCTTCAAATAGCAGCCATGGTCTCCAACCATGTCATCATATGACAAAATTGCACAAAGTTACTTTTTGTCTCAACTGCATGACAGCATTACATTATCAGCAGCAAACAACAAACATTTGTAGGGGAGACCAGGGGAAAACCAACAGGCAAGGCAACACTATTTTGTCAGCAGAGTAATGCTGTAATGACTGGGAGATAGTGCAGCAGCATAGCAGATGATGCCAGAAGTAGGGTGCAGAGGCAATGAGCACTTGTAAACAACATTCTTACTGTGATTAATTTTTACTGAATTTTGAATTATTCTTAACACTAATATCTATAAGGTATGTAGATAGTATGTTTCCTAGTTCAGGTTTTAGCAAGGGATTTGTGATTTTTTTCAGCATTAGCAAAGTCTGTTGTTTGGTGAGATGCCAAAATGGTTTAATATCAACAGACAAATATGAGGCAATGTTGACAGGGTGTCAATAATACCCCACGCTCTAAACCTCAAAAAAGTTTTTTATACATAAGTAATACCTTACACCTAATTGCAAATGTCTACAACAAGAAAAATAAAATCAGAGACTCCTAAATAGACTGAAGAAATAATGAAAAAGTTCACAAGTTCAGTGGTCAGAGATCACTGAACAGTGCACCAAAGCAGCTGCATACACTAAAAATTGGACTTTATGATTGACTATAATCAAATTTTCACATGAAACCTTCAAGATTTATTTATTTATTTATTTATTGGTCCAAGAATCAGTTTTGTACATTGTTTGTATATGTGATATAGGACAGTGGTAAACCTAGTTAGTTTACAATACAGTAGTCATTTTGGCTACACTGTTGACATAATAAAAATGCATAATAATGTAGGAGAAGATAATGTGGAGAAGATCTGTTTTTGTGCCTGAATAAGAACAGCAGTTAGCCAACCATTTGACTTCATAGGCACAATTACTCTGTTGCATTTCTCTGGTTACATTGTGCCAAAAGATTAGGCCGTAATCACAATTTCAATGAAATTAGGAAAATGGCTGGAGAAGAGGACTGGGTTTCTGGTTTTAAAAAGAGAAATCCTAAAATATGTTTAAGAAAACCATCAGAAACAAGTATCAACAGAGTTCTAGGTTTCAATAAAGTTATTGCTAGTTGTGTTATGACAAAAATTGGCAAAGTTGACAACATGAAACACATAGAAGAAATACAAAGCCAAGAAAATGTCATAAACAACAATGTAGCAGAATCTTAACATCAAAAATACAGATGCGGCTGCCATTGAGATGAAGGTACAAATACATCCACCCCCAACAGAGGCTGTTCGGAAGACATGTACTGTACCAGATCCATTTGCAATGCTATATCAAACATTAGAAGAAATGATAAGTGCTACATCGAATAATATAGTGAAGGAACAAACAGAACAGATTAAAACAACACTCCATCAGGTCATGAAAGAAGAATCAGAACAGATGAAATTGACACTCGGTCAAGTCGAGAATGAACAATCTGATCAAATTAGATTAAGGTTGGATCAGGTCGCAAAAGATCAGGCAGATCAACTAAACAAAAATTTTGCAGGGATACCGTATGTTTTGAGATAACTGAATTGAAAAAAGTATGTAAAGGTATACAGAAAACAATAAAGCAATGATCTGATGAAGTTAGTGCAACAACTCATGAACCAGTTCCAAAAATTAGATGTGAAACAAAAAGGAAAGATCAAAGAAATCTTGATGGGCAGCATCAAGAATGTGCAAATCATTTTTTGTCGTGATTATGAACACAAGAAGCACAAATTAATGAATCACTTAATACTGAGTTATGTGCAACAACACAGAGTGAAAATAAAAATGTGGTGCTTGAATACAATGCATTGAATAATGATGTAAAGAATGTGTTAATGCAAATTAAAGCTGAATTACAGAGCAAGGCACCACAATGGTGTGACAGCGACTGCTCAGGTCAGTGGCCTGTGGCAAGAATTAGCAGCTATAAAAGGCACCATGCGTGAACCATCAGCAATAAGCATATACACTGGGAATGTCATTTTGAATGCACATTTGTATGAAAGACAGTATAAGGAAGCAATGGGACTGGTCAGCCCTGTACAAATAGTTCATTCAGTCAGGCAGGTGCAGGACCAAATATGTCAGCTACCCCGTTAGGAGAGAGCCTACTGAAATACCAGCAATTTCAGGTGTTTTTTTCCACAGTAATAGTCTCCAAATTTGGTTGAATTCATACGAGGATTCAAAGGTATCTTATTTCAGACACTGAATGGACCAACAAAAAATTAAGCTACTCTCCTTATATATACAAGTATATGCTGTCCTTTGGCTACAGAAACAGCTGAAAAATGTCAAAGCTATGAAGAGTTCAAAAGAGCCTTCTTGGACAAATACTGGTCTGCATCTATACAGGAATGACTCTGAAAAGACGTATAGAATCCTGAGCCTTATGACTGAAAGCAGCGCAGTTTAAGGAAATATTCTGAGAGACACTTAACCAAGATGACATACTGCGATGAACCCATCTCTCACAAAGATGTTATTAAATTACTAAAATTAAAGTTGTCCACAGATACAAAAGAAAAAATTAATCTGAACATGGGAGGCAGATCTGGAGCAGTTCATGTTGGTTATCCTCTCACTGGATCTCATACATGAGAATTTAAAAGGTAGTTCTGGCAAAGGCACTGGTCAGCAGACGGCAGCCAGCAACACCCACGTCAATCATGGTAGGAACATCAACAGGTGCAAGGACAGCGCACGGTAGCACAGTGGATCTGCAAATATAAAAAGACTGGCGAATCAGAATAACACTCTAAATTACAACAAAATGAGGGAAAATGGTCAGGGATTTATCCACTGTATAATAACCACCCAAACAGCAATGAGAACCAGAACTGGCAGAATAAACCCAGTAATGCTTGGGGACAGCACCGAATGAATACAGGACCACCTCATGTAAACAATGTGAACACAGGAGATAGGTGGTTAGTCACTACCCCACAATCAACCTATTCGGATAGTGGAAGTGACAGATAGTCAGGCTTCACTGCCCCTGAGGGGGTCATCAAAGTAGAAACAACCATACTCTGTCCCCAGATACATGTGTCTGCATCTAGATATGATAACAGCATGAATATGGTGTGGATGACTTAGACATTTGCAATGAATAATGTAATGATACTGAGCCACATAAGGCATAGATGGAAGATGTAGTACAAGCCACTAGTTATGTGGTAGTGAAGGAATTCCTACTGCTGTTATTGTGGACACAGGTGCCATAATAAATGTCATGGCCAGTCACTTTTATGAGAAAATCAGTGAGACAAGATGCACATCCATCTTGTTGGTGCAGAACTGCAGCATTTCGGCAGCTATTGATAGACGGTCTTAGATGACTTACGATGGAAATATGGTCAGCTGAGATCATCGCAGAATGAAAAAAGGCATTTGTATGCCCAATTTTTAAGAAGTGCGATGTCACAAGTGTATAATTACAGAGGGATCTCACTGCTGCAGGGTGGGACACAAAGTTTACACCACTCTGCTACTAAGTCAACAAAAACCGTTGCTCAGAAGGACTGTACAAGGGGAATTCAATAAGTAATGCAACACATTTTTTTCTCACCCAGTTTCGATTGAAAAAATGCTGAATTTGTTGTGGGCATCGTGGAATAGTCCTGCTTCAACCCCGGCACTTTCGACAGGTGGCGATACTACATAGCCTTCAAAGTGGCATCTACAACAGAGGTGCATTCCAAACAGAGTGTTGTCATTGAGTTACTTTTGGTGGAAAAGTAGAGCACTGCAGATATGCATAAGTGCTTGCAGAATGTCTATGGAGTCCTGGCAGTGAACTATAGTACAGTGAGTCATCAGGCGAGGCAACTGTCATCATCAACAAGGTGTTGGAATGTGCGGACACTCTCATTCAAGATGATCAGTGGATCACAATCAAATACGTTGCTGCTCAACTGGACATCTCTGTTGGTACTGCTGACACACTTGTCCACCAGTTGGGGTACTAAAGGGTGTGTGCCAGCTGGGTTCCTCACTGCCTAACAGAACACCATAAAGAGCAACAAAGGATCTTCTGTGCACAATTACTTGCACATTACAAGGCTGATCATGACAATTACTTGTTGAACATCATCAGAGGTCATGAAATGTGGTTCATCACTTCAAACCAGAAAAAAATGGCAATCCATGGAGTGGCATCACATCACCTCTCCTCCAAAGAAAAAGTTCAAAGCCACACCCTCAGCCGGTGGTCATGGCGATGGTCTTCTGGGGCTTTGAATGAATTATTCTGTGTGATGTCCTTCTTCATGGTGCAATGATCAACTCAGAAAAAAGGAAAGGAAGATTGGGTTTAACATACTATCAACATCGAGGTAATTAGATATGGAGCACAAGCTCAGATGGTGCCAAGGATGGGGAATGAAATTGGCTGTACCCTTTCACTGGCTGTGCCCTTTCAAAGGAATCATCCTGGCATTTACCTGGAGCAATTTAGGGAAATCACGGAAAATCTAAATCTGGCTGGCCGAATGCGGGTTCGAACAGTCATCCTTTACAATGCAATAACCACTGTGCCACCTTGTTCGATCAACTCAGAACTGTATAGTGCTACCCTCAGTAATGACTGCAGCAAATTTGTTGCCTAAAAGATGCAAATAAACTTCTCCTTCTCCATGACAGTGCAAGATCTCACACAAGTCTGTGCACCTGAGAGGAGCTTGCAAAACTTAATTGGATTGTTCTTCCCCATCCACCATACAGCCCAGATCTTGTAACTTCCAGATTCGATCTTTTTGGCCCAATGAAAGATGCACTCCACAGGAAGCAGTAAGTGGATGATGGGGATGTTACTGATGCAGCAAGACATTGGCTCTAGTGTTGACCAGTAGAGTGGTATCATACAGTCATAGAGGCCCTCCCAATAAGGTGACACAAGACCATCACAATGAATGGAGATTATATTGAAAAACACGGCTTCGTAGCCAAAAGATTGGGTAATAATATGGTGCATTGGAATCCTGAATAAAACCAACCTTCTTTCAGGAGAAAGTGTTGCATTACTTATTGACTGCCCCTCATGGGCACATACCAGCACGGATTTACTCCAAAACACTCAACCAACCATCAACCATATCTTCACACTGAGACAAATGATGAAGAAGTTTTATGAATTTGATAAAGACCTTGACTTCCGGCAGGCATACAACAGCATTAACTGGTCAGCACTCTGCAAGATAGTGCAGGAGTTCAGCATACCAACTAAGTACATCATGTTGACCGCAGCAATGGATCGAGTTGCCAAGTATGATTTGCAAATCAATTTTCGGCATTCTTCATGGTTAAGAATGGGTTGGGACAGGGCAATCCTCTGTCACCATGTCTGTTCAACATTGTGCTGGAAAAGCATAGATGTGCAATTGGAATAACAAAATGACAGAGATGATTCAAAGTGAGACAATCCTTACATTTGCGGCTGATAAAAAATGTGGTGAATCAAAGGAAACTCTGAATGAAGTGACAGGAGATTTATGCTAGAAGCAAGCAAACTAGGCTTACTGGTCAACAATGAGAAAACAAAGCAAATCAAACAAAGGAAAATCCAGGATGGAACGTAACAATACCTGAGAAGGAAAGTTGCTACTCACCATATAGCGGAGATGCTGAGTCGCAATACACACACACACACACACACACACACATATATATATATATATATATATAAATGCAACTTGCACACACATCAGCAGTCTCAGAGAGTTGAGACCACACTGCGAACAGCAGCACCAGTGCATGATGGGAGTGGCGACTGGGTGGGGGTAAGGAGGAGGCTGGGGCGGGGAGGGGGAGGTATAGTATGGTGGGGGTGGGTGGACAGACAAGTGTTGCAGTTTAGACGGAGGGCAGGGAGAAGGTGCGAAGGGGGGAGGGGGTAAGTAGCGGAAAGGAGAGAAACAAAAGAAATTAAAAGACTGGGTGTGGCAGTGAAATGACGGCTGTGTAGTGCTGGAATGGGAACAGGGAGGGGGCTGGATGGGTGGGGACAGTGACTAACGAAGGTTGAGGCCAGGAGAGTTACAGGAACATAGGATGTATTGCAGGAAACGTTCCCACCTGCACAATTCAGAAAAGCTGGTGTTGGTGGTCAGGATCAATATGGCACAGGCTGTGAAGCAGTCATTAAGATGAGGGATATCATGTTTGGCAGCATGTTCAGCAACAGTGTGGTTGGTCCACTTGTTTCTTGGACACAGTTTGTCGGTGGCCATTCATGCGGACAGACAGCTTGTTGGTTGTCATGCCTACATAGAATGCAGCACAGAGGTTGCAGCTTAGCTTGTAAATCACATGACTAGTTTCACAGGTAGCCCTGCCTTTGATGGGGTAGGTGATGTTAGTGACCAGACTGGAATAGGTGGTGGTAGGAGGATGTATAGGACAGGTCTTGCATCTAGGTCTATTACAGGGGTATGAGCCATGAGGTAAGGGATTGAGGGTTGTGTAAGGATGGACAAGTATATGGTGTAGGATCGGGGGACGGCGAATACCATGGTAGGAGGGGTGGGAAGGATAGTGGGCAGGACATTTCTCATTTCAGGGCATGACAAGAGGTAATCAAAACCCTGGCGGAGAATGTAATTCAGTTGCTCCAGTCCTGGATGGTACTGAGTTGTGACTCATCTTAATGACTGCTTCACAGCCTGTACCATATGGATCCTTCCCACCAATACCAGCTTTTCTGAATTGTGCAGGTGGGAACGTTCCCTGCAATACATCCTAAGTTACTGTAACCATCCTGGCCTCAACCTTCGTTAGTCACTGTCCTCACCCGTCCAGCCCCCTCCCTGTTCCCATTCCAGCACTACACAGCCGTCATTTCACTGCCACACCTAGTCTTTTAATTTCTTTTATTTCTCTCCTTTCCGCTACTTACCCCCTCCCCCCTCTGCATCTTCTCTCCTGCCCTCCGTGTAAACTGCAACACTTGACTGTCCGCCACTCCCACCATACTATCCCTCCCCCTGCCCGCTCCAGCTTCCTCCTTACCCCCACCCAGTCACCACTCCCATCATGCACTGGCACTGCTGTTTGCAGTGTGGTCTCGGCTCTCTGAGACTGCTGATGTGTGTGCAAGTTGTGTTTATGCGAGTGTGTGTGAGTGTATGTGTGTCTACTGCTGACAAAGGCCTTAATGGCCGAAAGCTTTAATTGTGTTAATCTTCTTATTGTGCCTATCGCGACTCAGCATCTCCACTATATGGTGAGCAGCAACTTTCCTTCTCCGGTATTATTAAAACAAAGCATATGGTAGGCCCTCATCAACAAAATGATGCCATCAGTATAGACAGTCACAATTTTAAAGTGTCAATACATTCGAGTACCTGGGGGTCAATACTGTTGAATAAAAGTGAGATGGAGAAGGAAATTTGACAAAGAATAAGAAATGCGAACGATGTGTACTACAGTTCAAACCATCTATAGACACCATGTATTGTATTCAACGAAAGCAAGATACAGCTGTACATGTCCCTAGTACCACCTATTATTGTATAGTTGTATGACATGGGCAAGTACATAGCCAATGGAAGAGCCCATTCATGCATTTGAGAGGAAGATTTTACGGAAAATTTATGATCCATTACACAATGCAAAAGCTGAAAGATGGGAAAGAAGGCACAGTGAAGATCTGTATCAGTGGTTTAGGGAAGATGATACTGGGAGGGTGACTACAAGAAGAAGATTACAGTGAGCAGAACATGTTCTCCTAGCAGAGGACACAGAATTAGTACATCAGACAACCGGTAGATGTCCAAGAGGTTGTCCGCAAACAGGGTGGAAAGGCAGAACTTAAGTGACCCTGAAAGAAGCAGATTCCACAGCCAGCATTGAGAATACTTGAGACAGAAAATGGGCAAACATATGAAATCAGTTTCTGTGATATTACAATTCTATTTAGTCATGATCTGTAGACAGGACATGTTAATCATTACATTATGTTCATATATTTCTGCATTTTTATCTTCTGCTCAGATGACCTGTTCATGTGCAATAAATAATGATGATGACATAATATCAGCAGAAGGAATTGTACCTGACATGAAACAAATTAAAGCAATACGGAATTTTCTGCTGGCAACATCAAAGAAACAGTTGAATGTCTTTCTATGTCTTGCATAACTTTAAGGAGATTTATGTCACACCAGTTACTGAACACTGACACTGCTAAACAGCATTCAATAAACTTAAGGACGTTTTAGTCCATTCGGAGATATTATAACATCCAGACAAGATCAAGGATTTTTTTTCATTGCCACCAACACCCCATTTTCGAGCTTCAGAACATGCCTGTTTCAGATCACAGAAAATGATTGAATTTGAGGGATAGGTTTTACAAACAGGGTATTAATCAAATGTGATAGGTCATACTCAGCAACAGAACTGTAGGCTCTAGCCATGGTCTGGGCTTTCAGAAAGTTACTCTACTACATATATAGAAAACATGTAAAAATCAAACAATGGAAAATCCAGAATGGAATGTAGCAATATTAGAGAAGGAAAGTTGCAACTCACCATGTAGCAGAGATGCTGAGTCATCATAGGCACAAAAAAAAAAAGATTCACACAACTATAGCTTTTGGCCATTAAGGCCTTTGTCAGCAATAGACACACCTACATACAGGCACATAATATCACCCACATGTAACTTGCATACATGTCTGCAGTCTCAGGCAACTGAAACCACACTGTGAGTGATGGAAGTGGCAACTGGGTGGGGGAATGGAGGAGGCTGGGGTGGGGAAGGGGAGGGATGGTATGGTGGGGGTGGCAGACAGTAAAGTGCTGCAGTTTAGATGAAGCGCAGAAGAGAAGGTGGGGTGGGGGGGGGGGGGGGGGGGGAGGGGAGGGGGGAAGTAGCGGAAAGGAGAGAAAAGAAACGAAATTAAAAGACTGGGTGTGGCGGTGAAATTATGACTGTGTAGTGCTGGAATGGGAACAGTGAGTGGGCTTGTTGGGTGAGGACAGTGATTAACAAAGGTTGGGGGCAGAAGGTTTATGGGAATGTAGGATGTATTTCATGGAAAGTTCCCACCTGTGCAAATCAGAAAAGCGGGTGTTGGTGGGAAGGATCCATATGGCACAGGCTGTGAAGCAGTCACTGAAATGAGGGATGATATGTTTGGCAGCGTGTTCAGCAACAGGGTGGTCCACTTGTTTCTTGGTCCCAGTTGGCGGTGGACATTCATGCAGACAGACAGCTTGTTGGTTGTCATGCCTACATAGAATGCAGCACAGTGGTTGCAGCTTAGCTTGTAAATCACATGACTGGTTTCACAGGTAGCCCTGCCTTTGATGGGATAGGTGACGTTAGTGACCAGTCTGGAGTAGGTTGCGCTTGGAGGATGTATGGGACAGGTCTTGCATCTAGGTCTATTAAGGGGTATGAGCCATGAGGTAAGGGATTGGGAGCAGGGTTTGTGTAAGGATGGATGAGTATTTCTGTAGGTTTGGTGGATGGTGGACTACCCAGGACATTTCTCATTTCAGGGCACAACGAGAGGTAATCAAAACCCTGGTGGAGAATGTAATTCAGTTACTCCAGTCCTGGATGGTACTGAGTTACGAGGGGAATGCTCCTCTGCAGCCGGATGGTGGGACTTTGGGAGGTGGTGGGAGACTGGAAAGATAAAGCAATGCAGTTTTGTTTTTGTACAAGGTTGGGAGGATAATTACGCCAGTGAAGGCTTCAGTGAGACCCTCGGTATATTCCGAGAGGGACTGCTTGTCACTGCAGATGGGATGACATTGGATGGCTAGGCTGTATGGAAGGGACTTCTTGGTGTGGAATGGGTGGCAACTGTCGAAGTGGAGGTATTGCTTATGATTAGTAGGTTTGAAATTGACGGAGGTACTGATGTAGCCACCTCTGAGGGGGAGGTCAACATCCAGGAAGGTAGCTTGTTGGGTTGACTCAGACCAGGTGAAGTAAATGGGGGAGAAGTTGTTGAGGTTCTGGAGGAATGTGGATAGGGTGTCCTCACCTTCAATTCAGATGGCAAAGATGTCATCAATGAATCTGAACCAGGTGAGGGGTTTAGGATTCTGGGTTTTTAGGAAGGATTCCTCTAGATAGCCCATACATAGGTTGGCATAGGCTGGTGCCATGCGGATGTCTATAGCCTTACCCCGGATTATATTTATTAATTATTAGGTATTCCCTACTTTAATCATTGTGACTTCTCCCCAATTTTAGTGAGTTTTCGCTGTTGACTATCATCGTCTTCCTAAGATTTCATCTCGTTTTTTCCCCTTTTGCATCCATTTCGTCATTTTCGTGATTTTTCACTTGTATTTTTGCGTAATTTTTCAGATGTAATTCTACTTTTTTTATGTAATTTTTTGCACCACCATGGGTCATTGCTCCTTCCATCTGTGTCAATACAGAAAAATTTCCTTATCCCTTGCCAGATCCCAGTCCCACATATTGTTCCTGCATTGTTGCTTGGCTCATGAAACCCCCCCTCTCCCCCCCCCCCCCCCAATGGCATTACCATCAAATTACCCATCTCTGGTTGCCACTCCTCCTTCCACAATGACCTCCACCTGTTCAGATTCCGCCAATCCTTAGCCCTCACCAACATAGTCCCGCAAAACCATATCAACCAAGCCCAAACCTCCTTGCAGTACCTTCTCTCCATCCAAAAAATTCTCCTGCTGTGTAATCCCAAAATCCTGTAACCCGTAACACACATTGAAACTCTTGCCCTGCAGGAATTTGAGCACCCATGCACAACACCATCTCAAAAAGCTCTCAGTCCTGCTCACTTCCTACTCCCACCTCAGAGTACCACTGTCCATCACCTCTACAAAACCTCCAAACCCCCCCCCCCCCAATGTCCCCTCATAGCTGACAAACCCTGTCTCGCAAACCTATTACACTTACCCCACCCTCCAACACTTCCTCCCACAACCAAACAGAATCCAGAACCTAAACAGACCCACAACACAGTCATGAACCTTTCCTCCAGAAGCCTTAGTCCCACAGAAATATCAGTCCTTTCCAAAGGCCTAACCTTTTGCCCCACTCCCAAATTCAATCATGCTGGACTTGTTAAAGACCTTCTCTCGGTCCCTACAGTGGAAACACATGTTTTCCACCAACCCGACCAATCAGACTCAACCAAAGACCAATATTGAACCTTGCCTAACTCAGTTCACTCCTCTATACAGCTGTGATCCACTCCCCCTGCCCCCTAACCACCCCCGTTAATTTTCCAGAATTTCTTAACCTCGAACCTTGCCTCACCATCATTCCCCAAATCCCTCAACATGCAAACTAACCTTACACCGGCAGAAAGAACTGCAGTCCACCATCTAAAAACTGATTCCAACCTAATAATCCTACCTGCAGACAAAGGCTCCATCACTGTGTTCTGAACCGCAAGGGTTAACTGGCGGAAGGACTCCATCAGCTGTCAGATACTTCCACCTACAAACCTTGCCACAGTGTCCCCATTCCAGTAATCCGGCAGGATCTCCAATCAGTACTCAAATCCTTAGGCCCATCCCAGAACCTCTCCTTAGAGTCCATCTCTCTACCCGTACCGCTCCCTGTACACCTACCTTCTACATGCATCCTAAAGTCCATAAATCCAACCACCCAGGACACCCCATTGTGGCCAGTTACTGTGGCCCCACTGAGAGAATCTCTGCTCTCGTAGACCAACACCTTCTACCTAATACCCAGAACCTACCCTCCTATATGAAAGATACCAAACTTTTCCTCCACCGACTCTCCACAGTTCCTATCCCTTACCACATGGTGCACTGCTCATCACTATTGATGCCACCTCCCTGTACACTGACATTCCCAATGCACATGGCTTTAGTGCTATTGAACACTAACTTTCCAAATGCCCTATGGACTCCAAGCCAACAACCTACTTCCTAGTCACCATGACAAACTATATCCTTACCCACAATTACTTCTCATTTGAAGGCATTACCACTAACAAATCCAGGGTACAGCTATGGGCACCCACATGACACCATCCTATGCCAACCTATTCATGGGTCATCTAGAGGATTCCTTCCTAAAAACCCAGAATCCTAAACCCCTCACCTGGTTCGGATTCACTGATGACATCTTTGCCATCTGGATAGAAGATGAGGACATCCTATCCACATTCCTCCAGAACCTCAACAACTTCTCCCCCATTTACTTCACCTGGTCCAACTCAACCCAACAAGCTACCTTTCTAGATGATGACCTCCACCTCATAGATGGCTACATTAGTACCTCCAGCCATATCAAACCTACTAACCACCAGCTATACCTCTCCTTTGACAGCTGCCACCGATTCCATACCAAGAAGGCCCTTCCATACAGCCTAGCCACCCAAGGTCGTCCCATCTGCAGTGACGAGCAGTCCCTCTCGGAATATATCAAGGGTCTCACTGAAGTCTTCACTGACTGTAATTATCCTCCCAACCTTGTACAAAAACAAATCTGCTGTGCCTTATCTTTCCAGTCTCACACCACCTCCCAAAGTCCCACAGTCTGGCTACAGAGGAGCATTCGTCTTGTAACTCAGTACCATCCAGGACTGGAGTAAGTGAATTACATCCTCCGCCAGGATTTCGATTACCTCTCGTCATGCCCTGAAATGAGAAATGTCCTGCCCACTATACTTCCCACCCCTCCTACCATGGTATTCCACCATCCACCAAACCTACACAATATACTCTTCCATCCTTATACAACCCCTGCTCCCAGTCCCGTACCTCATGGCTCATACCCCTGTAATAGACCTAGATGCAAGACCTGTCTCATACATCCTCCTACCACCACCTACTCCAGTCCGGTCACTAACATCACCTATCCCATCAAAGGCAGGGCTACCTGTGAAACCAGACATGTGATTTACAAGCTAAACTGCAACCACTGTGCTGCATTCTATGTAGGCATGACAACCAACAAGCTGTCTGTCCGCATGAATGTCCACCGACAAACTGGGGCCAAGAAACAAGTGGACCACCCTGTTGCTGAACATGCTGCCAAACATGATATCCCTCATTTCAGTGACTGCTTCACAGCCTGTGCCATATGGATCCTTTTTTCTGAATTGCGCAGGTGGGAGCTTTCCCTGCCATACATCCTACGTTCCTGTAACCATCCTGGCCTCAACCTTCATTAATCACTGTCCTCACCCATCCAGCCCCCTCCCTGTTCCCATTCCAGCACTACACAGTCATAATTTCACCGCCACACCCAGTCTTTTAATTTCGTTTCTTTTCTCTCCTTTTCGCTACTTCCCCTTCCCCTCCCCCCCCCCCCTCCCCACCTTCTCTCCTGCGCTTCATCTAAACTGCAGCACTTCACTGACTGCCACTCCCACCATACTATCCCTCCCCCTCCCCGCCCAGCCTCTTCCTTAACCCCACCCAGTTGCCACTCCCATCATGCTCTGGTGCTGTTGCTCACAGTGTGGTTTCAGCTGCATGAGACCACAGACGTGTGTGTGAGTTGTGTTTGCGTGAATGTGTGTGTGCATGTGTGTCTATTTTGAAGAAGGCCTTAATGGCCAAAAGCTATAATTGTGTGAATCTTTTTGTTATGCCTGTCACAACTCAGCATCTCAGCTATATAGTGAGTTGTAACTTTCCTTCTCTAATATTGGAAACATGTAAAAGTATACTATGACCACAAAGCTCTGAGCTCCCTGCTCAGCTGCAAACTGCTACATCCAAGTTTAGCAACATGATCATTATTCTTGCAAGAACAATATTTTGAAATATTACACAAGGATATCAAAATAGCAGATGCTCTGTCAATGTTACCTGAAGGTTTGCCAGGATTCATAGAACAGGAATCAAACTTCAAGGTGTACTTAATGGAAGATAACAAACACAGGTGGTACTACCTAGACATATGGGGAATATGCACGACAGTTACAACAGATGGTGCAAACTGGTTGTCTGGTCTGATCAAGACCGAAGTATATCACTGTCAACAAGACAATGTCTACTACAGCACTCTGTATTGATGACAGCTTTAATCTGTAATGCATTAAGCATTAAGTGGAAAGCACTGAATTTGCTTTTCATCCTTTATATCTGTTGGAATGTAATATTTGCTTTCCAAAAGAGAACATTAGCTCAAGTGAAAAAAGTTGGCACTTTACTTTACTTTCAAAATTAGAAACCAAAGTCTATCAGTGGGTTCCTCACATTTGCAGGAACAATGCTTCTCCAAATTTTCTTTCAGGCTAAGGACAGAGTGGTATTTGGCATTTCTATGGTGAGGAATAATAAAAAACTTATTGTAAGTGAATGGATGGTGCCTTTAATAATGTAAATTAAAAATAAAATTAGATTATAATCCCCACATAACTTCAGGATTTGGTTAAATACACTTTCTGACAAACTCTGGGTTTTCTGAAACACCTGCATGACAGCACAGTGTCTCTAATGAGGTTCAATCTTGTTCTCATAAAGAAATTTGCAGAGCACTTATACCTGTTTCTTAGGAATTTCACTTACACATTTGATCCAACATGACACACAAACAGAGAAGTACAAATTAGTTAAATGAACTTGTTAGAATTGGAACTTCCAAAATCTAAGGGCTAAGCTGTTAGTGTCTTGACTTATCAAATCAACTGGACACTAAATCATCTTTAATTTCTACACTCACTAAGCTCTGTGAAGATCCTGTATCATCGAGATGAGCCTTGGATGACTAAATAAATATATATAAATAAATGAAATTTAATAGTGACTCCAACACAGGGAACTCTTCTGTAACAAACATTTATATAGCTTTAGTCAATTAGAGAAAATGTTGCTGAAATTCACTTTCACACAGTAACACCACCCATCAATAAAACTGGAAATATGCGAACATCTCTAGCTCATTGTACTCCTTCCAGGCTTTTTAAAAGTTTTTGAGAAAGTGAGCTAATACTGACTCATTTATCTCGAAGAAGTTGTCAAATGCTTCTCACTTTGGCTTTTATAAAGGATTCAGCACATAGCAGGCAACACCACTCCCAAATGGAGTCCTGGCAGAACTAAACATGAAAAAATAATAACTTTGGTATATTTTGTGATCTTTCCAAATCTTTTGATTTTGTGGATTACAAAATTCTCCTTGGCAAACTCATGTCATGCCATTAAAGGGATCCCTCTTGCATTGAAATGAAATGAAATGTCGTGTGATGAGGGCCTCCCGTCGGGTAGACCATTCGCCTGGTGCAAGTCTTTTGATTTGACGCCACTTCGGCGACTTGCGCGTCGATGGGGATGAAATGATGATGATTAGGACAACACAACACCCAGTCCATGAGCAGAGAAAATCTCCGACCCAGCCGGGAATCGAACCCGGGCCCTTTGGATTGACAGTCTGTCACACTGACCACTCAGCTACCGGGGGCGGACCCTCTTGCATTGATGGACACATTAACCAGTTGTGCCCCAGACGTGAAACTAACCTTAGAATCAGGGAACATAAATGTTTGCTAATGACACAAACATAATAATCAAAGGTTCAAACTCAGTCTTAACAGAACAGCTAAACAGGCCTACTAATGGTTCAGTATTAATACTCAACTAAGTTTATTTAGTGGTTCGTTAAGAACCAGCTTTCGGCTTCTTAGGCCATTGTCATATAACTTAATACCAAACAGATAGTCCACCAAACTTCAGTGAGAATTCATAGCTGTACAAAGACATGTGCATTTTATGACTGTACTGATACAAAACATAAGCACAATGTGATACCTAAGCAGAGTATGAACAAACAAATATTATATTAGAGTATATTCAAATGTTAAAACTATATGAATGTATAAGCCAAAAATGTTGTGAGTAATGGCACAGGCTATTATGTCGTAAGGACAAGCTGGTGAATGTGACAAGCAGATGGAAAAAAAAAGGTGGGGGAGAAAGAAGTTTATGGAATGTGGGTGTGGAACAGTTACAACAAGCTTATTATTTAATGCCGGGAGAAATAATAACTGGGTGCTGCTACTTTAATAAAGGTGAAGCAAGGAACTGGATCTGGACATTAAGGACCAGGTCAGAATTCTTTGATTGGTGTTTATCAGTGGCCAGAATTTCAAGTAAAGTTGGTTTTCTGCCTTTAGTTTCTTAAAGGAGAACATCACATCATATGAATGACATTTACTCAGAGCAAGTTCAGCAAAAGTGGAATATTTCTTTTTCAGCATCAAATTCCTTTCATGCTCAGTCAGTCTAGTAGTCGTAGCCCTACCTGATAGTGATTCCAAATACCTCACAAACAGGAATCTAATGGCACCCAGATTATATTGGCTACCTAAGCTTCACAAAAAGGTGTTCTGATGAAGTCTGTAGTGCCTTCAGTTTCAGCACCTTGCCATGAATTGGCACAAGAGTTAGATTCACTAATTAAAACAAAACCTAAATTTCAGTCAAAATTTGGAACACCTAATTCAGTTGCATTAATGAAAAAAATAAAAGACTTACCCATTTCACCTACTGCAAAACTAATCTCATTTGATGTTAACAGTCCGTTTTCTAATATTCCTGTTGCAGAGGAAATGGAAATGTTAACAGACTTGTTACATAAAACCAGAACAAATCCAGTGGAGACAGAAGATATAAGGATGTCTTTTGAAATGTACTTAAAGCAGAATTATATCCAATATGATGAGGCTCTGGGCAGCCAGTCAAATGGGTTAGCAATGGTGTCCCCACCTAGCCCCTTATTAGCTGAAATGTTTATAGATAATTTTGGGTAAACCTTTTTACATAAAGAGCCTCCAAGTTCTAAAAATCAATATTGGAGCAGGTATGTGGGTGATGTACTGTGCTTGTGGACAGGTACAACCAGACAATTAAAAATATTTTTTTTTTCAACATCTGAATTCACATCACAGAAAAATAAGTTTACAGTGGAGTTGGGAGGAGACTATCAACTTTTTAGACCTCACCATTGATGTCAATAAGCAACTGCATTTTAGGAAAGTAATCTCAACAGACAGTAATACCAGCCAGTTCCCAGCATCCCACAACACACACACACATGCATCTTTTCACTCTATGGTGCACCATCTATGAGGGCTGTTCAATAAAGATTTACAACATACCTTTACCCATCCTTATAATTTTGATGGCCCTTCTCAAAGTAGCCTCCCAAGAATGCAATGCACTTGTCCCAGAGTTTCTGCCAGTCTTCAAATACATGCTGGAAACCATTTTTTGAGAGGTCCTTCAAAATCACCTCCACAGCGTTCACCACTGCTTCTGATGATTGATAATGCCTCACAAGAAGGCATTTCTTCAAGTTAGGGAATTAAAAAAAGGCACATGGGGATAAATCCGGACAATAGTGAGGGTGAGGGATGCACTTCACATTGATTTTTGCACGATATTCCTCGACAACATTGAAGAAGAAGAAGATTCCACCTTCGCTGAACATGCTCTGAGAATGAATGTCAACGTCAGTCACATGACATGAAATGTGACGTTCTTCATAAAGGAAATAAAGGCAGGCAACTGATATTACTTGAAATTCTGGCCATAAATGAACACCAACCAAAGAATCCTGACATGGTCTGCAGTTCCACTACTCACCCTTATTAAAGTAGCTGCAGCCAGTTATTATTTCTCTCACCATTCGATAATAAGCTTGTTATAACTGTTCCACACATGGAATTTATAGATTTCTTTCTACCTTTGCCCCTACCCTTTTTTCAGTCAGTTCATCACATTTATCAGTCTGCCCATATGGCATAGTAGCTTGTGCCAGTACTTACTTGTACAACATTTTTGGCTTATACATTCATATAGTTTTAACATTTGAATATACTCTAACATAAGATTTATTTGTTCAGAGTCTCTTTAGGTATTACATTATGCTTGTGTTTTGTATCGATACAGTCATAAAATGTTACACATCTTTGTACAGCTATGAGATCTTGCTGCAGTTGTGTGGACTATGTGTTTAGTATTAAGTTATCTGATGATGGCCTAAGAAGTCGAAAGCCAATTCATAATGAACTATTAAATAAATATTATTGTGGAACATTAATACTGTGTATTCAAGTCATTAATATGTCTACGATTCTCATAGAACCAATGGAATATTCCATAAATATTAAGCAAAAATGATTTAGTAGCACCAGAAGCAAAATTAATATCCCCCACAAAAAAAAAAAAATTATCAGCTCAATCTTCTCACTGATTTGATGCAGCCAGCCGCAACTCTTCTTCTCTGCCAATCTCAGCATTTCAGATTAGCATGTACATCCGATGAACACAGTTATTTGTTGGATATATTCCAATTTCTATCTTCCCCTTCAGATTTTGCCCAATGTGTCTCTAGTATCATGGGATTTCTTCTCTGAAGTCTTATCATCTCTCCAGCCAGGAGGAGAACCTCCTCAAATCTTATCTTATCTCCTACTTAATTTTGAGTATCCTTCCGTAATACCACATCTCGAACAATTTGATTCTCTACTTTTCCAATTTTGCCTAGTCCATGGTTACACGCTAAATGAAACACCGCATGAAATTCCTTTCCATCTAGTCTGATAACAAATTAAAATATTGTCAACACACAGATAAACTAATGAAGATGCTCAGTTCGACATATTTTGCCTTCGCAGGTATCTTACATTGTGTTGACCTCAAGACTAATGTTGGTTTAAATTGCATATTTTCTCTTCTTGTCGATGTGTGGAATTATCTTCTGGGGCAGTGCATTTAAAAAAAGTAGTACTTACTCAGCAGAAGTAAGCTGTAAGAATATTGTTTACAGTAGATAACCAAACATCTTGTAGAGTTCTCTTTGAAGATCTTGGCATTGTTACACTCATTTTTGAGTGCATTTACCCCTTAATGATTTCTGCTAATGATAACAACACTTGCATATGCACTGTCAGCTACAAAACCACAATCCAAGACAGAAAATTTTCATGTAGACTTTGCCTCCAAATTGTCGACGGTCCAGCAAGGAGGTACGTACTCTGGTGAAAAGGTACTCAGTAACTCCCATTTAATACAAAACAAGAAACTGGAGATCCCAAGCAATTCAAAAGAAAATTAAAACCACATGACATTAGCCACATTAGTAACACAATGAATTACACAAATAGAAAATTTTCTAGAACTGCATACTACAGGGAAATAGTATATGGCATTTTACAAGTAAATGGTAGATTTTCAGGTGTCCATGCACTGTCACAAGCATTACCTAAAGGCCCATAAAACCACACTGATCCAAGCACACCCGCAAAAACAGAAGAAATGGTAAACAATGTTCTTACAAGCATCACTGACTGGTTTTCTGCAAACAGTCTCACCTTCAATTTTAAAAAGACACGACATATTCACGACTGTACATCCAGAGATTCTACACCAATGATAAGTTTAACACATGGTGAGGAAATAACAAATAGGATGCAAACTTCAAAATTCTTAGGTGTACATACTGACGAGAATTCAAAAAGGAAAAAGTACATTATAACTCCTAAAACAACTTATTTCAGCCACATTTGCACTTAGAATTATAGAATCTTGGGAAGAGGCAAATCAGTAGATTCACATATTTTGATTATTTACTTTCAATAATGTTGGTACAGTTGATTCATGAAAGCAAAGGGGCTAGATCTCGAGTCACACGTGGTCAAATACTTGTTGTCATATATAGGAAAAGTTGGTTTTTTTACGATAACTCCAGACAACAGGTCCCCCTGCCTAAAGACTATCTCCAAAAGTTTGAAAAAGACTGAAACAATCATCCACAAGACAGATTTTAACACTTAAAATATCACACATGCCAGTTGTCACACAGAAAAACAACCCATGGAAAGAGTAACATGGGGCATTTCACATACTTAACAATCCGCCATCAAAACATGCAATCAATAAAAAATAAAACACAACTATTAGAAGTTGAGTTCAAATCTTTGAACAGCACAGTATTTTGTATTACTGAGCACTGGTGTAGAGACACAGAAACCCAACATGTAGTATTATCATTGCATAAAAGGGCAAACTTTTATTGCAGAACTACTTCAAGGGGTGGAGGATCATGCATTTATATCAGAAAAGGACCTCAGTACAGTAAGAGAAGACAAACACTTTGAAATATCAGCTATTGAATTAACAGGGCTTGATATCACCAAGAAATTAATTGTTTTGTGTGTGTATAGATCTCCCAGTGATAATGTGGACACTTTTTTCAATAAATTAACAGAAGTTCTAGATAAAGTCTCAAGAACAAAGGTCAATATAATTCTGTGTGGGGACATTAACATCAACACTAATATCATGAATGAATTCAGCAGCACCTTCATAAACATCCTTCAAAGTTTTGTCATGTCCCTATTGGTCAATAGTGCAACAAGGGTTACTACAATGACTGCATCAGTAATTGACCATGTGCCCACAAATATGGACAGGGGAAAATGTGATGTAGCTGTAAAAGATCTTGGACTATCAGACCATCTCTGTCAAATAGCAACAGTAAACTCAGGCATCGAATCATTCCCTAAACTACAAGCCTACAAACGAAATCTATCAGAAATCAAAATAAAAGATTTTTTCAAAAGAATTAGAAAAACCAAGCTGGGAAGAAGTGTATAAGGAAACCAATGTGGATAAGAAATTCTCTAAATTCACATTGTTTAAACTGAACTTTGAAAAGGCATTTCCAAAAGTATGCATGTCTGTATCAACATCTCACAAAAACAGATGGATAGCTGCAGGTATTAAGAAGTCCTCCCTAACACTTAAACACCTCAGTTCCATGAAAAAGATTTGCAATGATCCAGAATTCTTAAACTTCTATCATAGATACAAAAAGATCTACAGGAAGGTGCTGATTGCTGCAAAAAAGTCATTTAATGGCAAAAAAATATACAATGCAGAGAATAAATGCAAAGCAGCCTGGGGTGTTATAAAAAAGGAAATGGGGAGAGGCAAACAAATGCAGAATAACATACTGCTAAGGGAGGGGGATAAGGTAATAAATGATCCACAACACTTAGCAAACTATGTAAACGAGATTTTTCAAATATTGCAGAGAAGTCACAGCAAAAATTCCCCAAAACAAATATAACACCTGTACATAATGTTGCATCAAATACAATGATGTTACTTCCAACCACAGAGATTGAAGTCAATAAAACTGTGCAAAAACTAAAAAATAAAAAGTCAGTAGGGGTAACTGAAGTACCAATGTGTGTACTGAAACAGTGCATAGGGATTATAAAAGGCCCCTTAAAAAATATAATAAATGAATCCTTCACGTCAGGGATATTTCCAGAGCAGTTAAAACAGGCAAGAGTTGTACCTTTGCTTAAGAAAGGTAATGCATGAGACATAGAAAATTACTGGCCCATTTCCCTGCTGTCGGCATTCTCAAAAATAATAGAAGCAATTATGAAAGACAGATTAATGAATTACCTGAATAAATACAAACTTTTAAGTGAATCACAGTTTGGTTTCCAAAGTGGCAAAAACACGGAGTTAGCCATAGTAGAATCCACAGAAGTTATACTTGATGTTCCTGATAAAGATTAATGTGTCACAGGCATATTTTTGGATCTTTCTAAGGCATTTGATACAGTCAACCACAAGATTCTATTAAATAAATTAGAAACATTAGGAATAAGAGGGGTAGCTTATGACTGGTTTCGATCATTCCTAGCAGATAGGGTACAAAGAGTTGAGATAGCACATACTTCAAATAGATCTAAACATTTAGTAAAACACTTATCAGAACCAAAAAAACATTAATATAGGGGTTCCGCAAGGTAGCATATTAGGACCAATACTATTCCTGATATACACTCCTGGAAATGGAAAAAAGAACACATTGACACCGGTCTGTCAGACCCACCATACTTGCTCCGGACACTGCGAGAGGTCTGTACAAGCAATGATCACACGCACGGCACAGCGGACACACCAGGAACCGCGGTGTTGGCCGTCGAATGGCGCTAGCTGCGCAGCATTTGTGCACCGCCGCCATCAGTGTCAGCCAGTTTGCCGTGGCATACGGAGCTCCATCGCAGTCTTTAACACTGGTAGCATGCCGCGACAGTGTGGACGTGAACCGTATGTGCAGTTGACGGACTTTGAGCGAGGGCGTATAGTGGGCATGCGGGAGGCCGGGTGGACGTACCGCCGAATTGCTCAACACGTGGGGCGTGAGGTCTCCACAGTACATCGATGTTGTCGCCAGTGGTCGGCAGAAGGTGCACGTGCCCGTCGACCTGGGACCGGACCGCAGCGACGCACGGATGCACGCCAAGACCGTAGGATCCTACGCAGTGCCGTAGGGGACCGCACCGCCACTTCCCAGCAAATTAGGGACACTGTTGCTCCTGGGGTATCGGCGAGGACCATTCGCAACCGTCTCCATGAAGCTGGGCTACGGTCCCGCACACCGTTAGGCCGTCTTCCGCTCACGCCCCAACATCGTGCAGCCCGCCTCCAGTGATGTCGCGACAGGCGTGAATGGAGGGACGAATGGAGACGTGTCGTCTTCAGCGATGAGAGTCGCTTCTGCCTTGGTGCCAATGATGGTCGTATGCGTGTTTGGCGCCGTGCAGGTGAGCGCCACAATCAGGACTGCATACGACCGAGGCACACAGGGCCAACACCCGGCATCATGGTGTGGGGAGCGATCTCCTACACTGGCCGTACACCACTGGTGATCGTCGAGGGGACACTGAATAGTGCACGGTACATCCAAACCGTCATCGAACCCATCGTTCTACCATTCCTAGACCGGCAAGGGAACTTGCTGTTCCAACAGGACAATGCACGTCCGCATGTATCCCGTGCCACCCAACGTGCTCTAGAAGGTGTAAGTCAACTACCCTGGCCAGCAAGATCTCCGGATCTGTCCCCCATTGAGCATGTTTGGGACTGGATGAAGCGTCGTCTCACGCGGTCTGCACGTCCAGCACGAACGCTGGTCCAACTGAGGCGCCAGGTGGAAATGGCATGGCAAGCCGTTCCACAGGACTACATCCAGCATCTCTACGATCGTATCCATGGGAGAATAGCAGCCTGCATTGCTGCGAAAGGTGGATATACACTGTACTAGTGCCGACATTGTGCATGCTCTGTTGCCTGTGTCTATGTGCCTGTGGTTCTGTCAGTGTGATCATGTGATGTATCTGACCCCAGGAATGTGTCAATAAAGTTTCCCCTTCCTGGGACAATGAATTCACGGTGTTCTTATTTCAATTTCCAGGAGTGTATGTCAAGGAGTCCCTGTAGTGTCATCCATGGTGAAAAAATTTTCTTCGCTGACGACAGCCACTGAGAAAACAAGAGAACTCCTTGCCGAGAAAGCAAATGAAACTCTCAAGGAAGTTTATGATTAGAGAATAAGCAATAAAGTGACATTGAATGTAAAGAAAACTAATGCCATGAATTTCAGTTTGAACAGGAAAAATGACAATGTTGAATTAAATGTAGATGACACCTGTATAGACGTGTAACAAATGCAAAATTTCTAGAAATGAATATTGATTCTCGGTTGAAGTGGTGTGAACACACAAAGATACTTGCAAACAGAATGTCATCAGCATGTTAGAATTGTGTCATCAGTGTGTAACATGCAGTGTCTTTTAGTTACATATTATTCATATGTACATTCAATTCTTAGCTATGGCATTCTTTTTTGGGGAACAAACACACAAAATATGAACACAACTTTTAAACTACAGAAAAGTGTCATAAGAATAATAACCAAAAATACTAGTCAAGCTCATTGTAAAGAGCTGTACAAAAGACTGGGGATTTTAACTGCTCCATGTGAATACATTTACCAGTCCGTTGAACACATCAAAAATAACATCGGTAATTACTGCACAAACAGCTCTGTCCACGACCATGCTACAAGACATAGACTCAACTTACATTTACCAAGAAAAAATAAACATAAAACTCAGAACAGCATTTTATACCAAGGAATAAAACTACAATAAATTACCAAAAGAGATTAAAGAAATTGCAAAAATTCACTTATTTAAAAAGGAAGCTAAAAAGTACCTGTTATGCAATACATTTTATACATTGAAGGATTACTTAGATAAAAGAGAGTAGGGGTTTGATAAAAAAAAATTGTTATACAAATAAATAATATTAATAATGATTATAAAACATCCAACATAACACCTTCACTTAATGTTTTTTCCCTTCTTTTTTCCTTTCTAGAAATACTTACCCCCCAGCTATGCATAGCACAATACTAACACACTTTCTCTTTCTGAGCTCAACATCTCACTTATTATGGAGGGATGCTGACTCAGTTTTTAAGGATAGCAAATGGGAAGCTGTGGTACAAAAAATGGTCCAGATATCACCTGTGTGTGTGTGTGTGTGTGTGTGTGTGTGTGTGTGTGTGTGTGTGTGTGTGTGTGTCGTGAGTGAAGTGTTATGAAACAATGTGTGTATAATGTGTGCAGTGACTGATAGTGATATATGAGTGAACAGTAAGTTATTTGCAAAAAAAAAAAAAAAAAAAAAAAAAAAAAAAAAAAAAAAAAAAAAAAAAAAAAAAAAAAAAAAATATGTATACCAGGAGTAAATCTAATGATTGTCTCTAACTAAAAGTCTGTAAATGATGTGTATACGAATTACCTTATTTTAAATTGGTCTAAACTTGTAAATATACTTAAAAACAAAGATGATGTGACTTACCAAATGAAAGTGCTGGCAGGTCGACAGACACACAAACGAACACAAACATACACAAAAAATTCAAGCTTTCGCAACAAACTGTTGCCTCATCAGGAAAGAGGGAAGGAGAGGGAAAGACGAAAGGATGTGGGTTTTAAGGGAGAGGGGCACAGTTTGTTGCGAAAGCTTGAATTTTTTGTGTATGTTTGTGTTCGTTTGTGTGTCTGTCGACCTGCCAGCACTTTCATTTGGTGACCCTCTCCCTTAAAACCCACATCCTTTCGTCTTTCCCTCTCCTTCCCTCTTTCCTGATGAGGCAACAGTTTGTTGCGAAAGCTTGAATTTTTTGTGTATGTTTGTGTTCGTTTGTGTGTCTGTCGACCTGCCAGCACTTTCATTTGGTAAGTCACATCATCTTTGTTTTTAAGTATATTTTTCCTTCGTGGAATGTTTCCTTCTATTATAAACTTGTAAATACTTTGACATGTCCAATATCCTGGGTAAAAAGAGATCTACTGATGGATAAAGCTACTCCTACTACTACTACTACATGGAATACGATTCTGAGGTAACTCGTGTGAGAAAGTAAGTCTTCATTGATTAAAAACATGCTGTGCGAATAACAATGGTCATGTATGTGTGAGATGTGCTTGCTACTGTGAATAAATGGTGTTTCTCTTTTTCGTATGGATGCTGTGGCCAACAGTTAATTTGTACATGTCTTTTAATTGTGCCTGTCTGCAACTTAACATGTTATCTTTATCTATCTTTACCTACATTACTGATAGTCCTACCTGGAGTTGCCACTGTTTGGTATTTCCTCATGAAGTTTGCTGCAAATAATTCACTGCAGTTCAAACAGAACAATGAAGTACATAATTGTAATACCAGAAAAAAATGACATTCATTACTCCACATTATGGCTGTCTTTAGCACAAAAGGGGTGCATAATGAGGCAACTAAAATTTTAGATAACTTACCCAGTGATATAAAATGTCTGACAGACAGAAAAATATGGCAACAAACTGAAAAAGTTCTTCCTTGGCAACTACTCCTATTCCATATTTACAAAATAATTTGCAATGTAAATGTATAAATGTCTTGTTCTCCATCATTATGATTTATCATATAAATGACCCATGAATATGAAACTAACTAACTAACTAACTAACTAACCGATGGGACCTGACAATGATAAGAATTGTTGTCAAAAAACTGTCCTAAAATAATGTCGTCAACCTGATTGGACACTTGAAGATCATGTTGGGAAAAACCTATGAAATAGGCCTAATAATCTGGTAACGCTTTTCATGAAACTGGGAACAAAATATCTTCAGAGGTCACTTTTTCCACTCTCAAGTGGAGCTATTCACTAGAAACTGTGAGTAGTTAGTAGTATGTTTGATGACGTATTGAGTTCAGCAACCAAGATAACATCAAATTGTTTCAACGCCGACTCAGAAACAGAATTGTTGCCCAGTGGAACCATAAATGAATATGTTAATGACCAGAAATTAGTGCCTGTTTAGAGATTCAACAACCAAACTTCTGAACTTACAGGAAATAGTGTGTAGACTGGAACCTAGATTCAGACTGTTTCATGGTCTTGTTTCCTGCTATTAGAGTGGCAGCCACAAAAGGCACAAATCTAGCTTTACTTCCAAGCTTGGGAAACAATTTTGTCACTAACATACTTTTGCTAAATACTGATACAACAATTATGTCTCTTATTACCTTTCACAATGTTTGTATTTTAGCTGATACTACATTTTTACTCTCTTTCCCACGGTGTTAACTGCTCTGAAAATTGGGACAAGATAAAATTGTGTTTTACATCATCAGAGTCACAGAGTACATTAAGTGTGCCTAAGAATAGCTCTTCATTTGTGCTGCTCAGCACAATCTGCTTGAAAGGTACACAGAATATTTTGAAAACATATTATGTCATATTTTCTAAGACTGACAGATACAATAAAAATAATCCAACCAGGATTAAGCAGCTTACTTTATATATTTGATGATAAATTACAGCAGATTACAGTCATTGACAGGACAACATTCAGCAATATGTACATAGCAAATACAAGGTACAATGATTGTCTAATTCTCTTTGTTAAACATTTCTGCCAGGTTTGAACAGTTCCTTACAGTTTTTAGTAAGTTGTGAAGGGGATGGAAGACGCAAGCTGTAACATATTCCTACTTACATTAATAAGTATGTAGAGCACAGATGAAAACTTGTCTGCATGAAATGTTATAAATGATGTCAGAATTGGGCAGTTACACAAGTAATGGAAAAAACTGCAAGAATCATTATAAGCGATAAATGTTTTTACTGAATTTTCTACACGAGTAAAGAAATACAATTTTCATAGAGCAATACCTTATATTTCATTCATATAATGAGACTTGCGCAAAAAAAAAAAAAAAAACTTTCTAGTAACAGACTGACATAATTCAGGTACGCATATTGTTGTCATTTATAACAATAATTCAGCTCGGCTCTTTCCTATAAAAATTCACAAAAATTCTATTATGGAGAGGAATAAAATGGAAAAGAAGATGGTATAGAAACTAAATGCACTAAACAAATACTTAATTAATGGAATTAAAAAATCTTCAGTAATGGACTGACACTTTACAGTAATATAATGACACTTTCACTTTTAAAGTTACTAGTTTCATTCTGCATCACTGTTGTGTGGAAAAATGGTACTTATTACTCTGATTTACAGTAGGTGCAGCCAGTTTCTCTACAATTTGGTATTTTTCCACCCAACATTTATCTTACTTTGAGGAAAATGTAAACATCTTTCCACTTGCATCACTCTAAAAAAATGGAATTCCATAGCCAACATAAATCACCTGCCCCACAAAAAACCTTTACCTTTTTTTCAGCATAGGCAACCATAATAAAATTCCCTTGAAGTAAGACAGTATGATTAATCATTTCTGTGAATTTGCTTTTGCTGAAGTTTGCGTTTTGAAATTGTGTGCAAACCTCTGGGAAGGAGGGTAATAATGGTACTTAATAATACAAGGAGAAGTAGGCATAACAACATAGATGGTTTTGGAGTGCTCTACTGGAACTACTCACATCCACATTTGACGTAATTCTTCCTCATTCGTTATATTTTTCAGGGCACAGATATAAATAATGTTTATGCCACAAAATCTTTCATTTGTAATTTTTGCAAATTCTTCAGCACCAGCTTTGCATACACTCCACACTGCATGTTTACAGTTCCACCAGTCCCATCCATGACACCTAGGCCATGTGATGTGGTAGAGAAGTGCTATGACCATTTATACTATAGTGTTATCTGAAAACTGTCAAGTTGCCAAAGAAGAAATTCTACTTTTCAAAATAAAACATATAGCAGTATTTGATGTGCAATAGCTCAAGAGTCAAGGAACATTAGTCATTCCATTATAAAATTAATGTCATTCTAACCCCATTTATGTCCTCCTGTAACTGCATATGTGTATACTTCCATTACCATTACGAAACATTGTTAAAATGAATACGTTCTTTTCCTGCTATGAGATTTCTGTTTATCTCATAAATCTGTATTTGCACGTCTATTTTCGGCCTTGCATAAAATTGCATTCGTACTGAAAAACAACTTTTATGCTTTTTTCAGTAATAAAATCACACAAAATAGTAAACAAATAAGTCTGAGGGCCATACTAAATAAATAAATTCAATAAAAGCTATTGACATGGACTGGCTTATGATATTAGTATAGTTTTTCACAGATATTTTGTTAATAGTTGCCTTTACAGTGCTTTCTTGCGTTACCTTGCGAAATTAGTTTTCAAGGGTAATTAGAAGCTGAAATTTTAAACAAGTTCTAATGCTCAGTTCCAGCTCTTTTTAACATAAAAAAATGGAGCTTAAAAAAAAAAAAAAAAAAAATTGTAATCAGATTTGTAACAGGGAACTTTTTTTAAATTTTTACTGGACTCTCATGCCTGTCATTTTACTACCTGAGATAGTCTCTGCACAATATACGTAATATGCTGAAGACAGGAAATGCTACTCTTAGGGAATGTAGGTCTTTCAAAAGAGAGATGTGATATACTGCTAACAAAAATTTTAATTAAGCTTTATTAACAACATCAATAGATACTTGTGAAATTTGTAATAACACAGCAATAAAAAAAACACTAAATTTATAATTGAAAACACCTACTTAACTGAATTTGTGTCTTTGGACTATAATAGTACATAATTCTTTGTAACACACAGAACATTTGGACAAATAGAAAATGTTCACTTGTGACATCAGATAGCAATAAAAAGTTATTTGCTTTAATATCAATATTACCAAAAGGCATTTATCATTAAAACAATTATCCTACTTGTGCCTGACCATGTCCACTCAACTTATATATTCAGTTGAAGTCATGAAAATGAAATTTATTTAAAGTTGTTCAATTTTACACAACTGTACTTAGTCTACTTAAGTTCACCAATTTAAGTGTTTCCACAAGTTAAAGCATATACATATAATTTTAAAAAAATGGCTGTATTACCTGTTCATTACTGATACAGTCTCCTTCGTGCACTCAATATCCTTTCTCAGAAGACGTATAACTAATACAGCTCCACAATTTGATAACTCTCTTCATATCAATAAGACAGCAACTTAATCTTTCAGTTATATTGTTCATTTTAACATTTTGAGATGTCTTGACCACAATTTTATTAGGCCCTATTGCAATATGCATTACACTTTTCAATATTACGTCATAATCGAAGGCAAATGCCTAATATCAGTTTGCAATTGCTTGTTATGAAGGAATGGTGACTAGATACCAGGTACCCATTTGGACAAGTTTCTACTGATTCACAGTAATAATGGCATAAAGCATTTGCCTCTGATAATGGTGTAATGTTGAAACATGTGAGGTGTACTGGAATAATAAAATCGTGATCAAGATATCTGAAAGCCTCCCAGCACTTTTACACTGATTGAAACTTCTACTGTTCAGCATCAGCCTGATCACTTCACAATAACTCTCAGTACACAAGTTATTCATTTCATGAAACATACTTTTAAAAAAATGACAAAGGTGAACATCTGCCTGCAGTGACCAGAATTACAAAAGAACAAAATTTTTATAACTGTATGACAAGACATATTAAATGTCAAAAGGTATCACAAGGGAACTGTAAATAATTATAATGATAACTGTACACAGCAAAGTGAATTTGAAAACATTTACAAAGGACCTCTCTCTCTCTCTCTCTCTCTCTCTCTCTCTCTCTCTCACACACACACACACACACACACACACACACACACACACACGAGTAAAAGTTTACGTACCTTGAAGCACAGAGTTTAAAAAAATTATGAATTGTGCACATCATATATGATGCAAAATCAGCTACACTGGAATTTGTGCTTAAGACTTTCAAATAGGAGTACCATTTGCCAAATGTTATTGCAAACATGACTCATTTATTCAGAAAATGTAAACACTAAAGTTACTGGCAGTATAAATAACATAATAAAAAGATCTTGATGACAACATAAACTTCTATAATGAAGGCAAGTATTTATAATAATAACAATAAAAAATCTCTTATGAAAACATATGTGAGCATCAGTTTTCCCCATTCCTTGGCAGTTTTTCAGTTTGACACACACGGGAAACTTCTTTATTTTCTTTGCAAACAGAAAAAAAAGGACAACGGCTGAGTGGAAATCACAGTGGAAGTATAAGCAGCTTTTATGCTTCTAACAACCATGGCAAATGCAAAGAAGAATTAATTGCTCATCATATGCGATTATGGAACGAGATTAGAAAAATTTTAATATTAAAAGAAATATAGTTATAAGTTAAAGTGATTAAACCTCTACAGCAAACAGCATCTCTTCTTTTTGTGGGTTCCTCTCAATCTTTTTCGTTTTTCTCGTCCTCTGTGCTCCTTATCTTTTCTGATTTCTCGTACAAGGGTATAGAATGCGTCGTCAACACCCATACGTGTTTTTGCTGATGTTTCGACGAAGGGGATTCCATACTGCTTGGCTATTTCGCGTGCTTGATTTGTATCAACTACCCACGATGGTAGGTCACACTTATTCCCAACTAAAACCATCGGGACTTCTTCTGCATCTTTAACCCTTTTGATCTGCTCGCGATAAGTTCCAATATCTTCAAAGGATTTTGCACTGTTAACTGCGAAAACTAAAAGAAAACCTTCACCAGTCCTCATATATTGGTCTCTCATAGCACTATATTCTTCTTGACCTGCTGTGTCCAATATGTCTAACAAACACGTCTCTCCGTCAATCACAACCTGTTTCCGATAAGAATCTTCTATTGTAGGATCATATTCGTCCACAAAATGATTTTGTATAAGTTGAATTGTCAATGCACTTTTCCCAACGCCACCCGCACCCACAACAACCAGTTTGTATTCAGTCATTCTCGAAGATGCAAAGCAAGAATAGCAATACCGAAAACATGCAATTGTGAAAACTTTTTTTTACAACATCATTGGAATATATCACACTTAAATAGTAACTTTTCCGTCGCTATCACTTTTATTCCATAAACAATGTTCTACCATCTCATAACCGCAGTTATCTTTGGTCAAAGATCACGTTAATCATAAAGGGGCAATTATTTTTGCATGTTTACCAACCACATTTAGTGACTGACTTGTATCTGTTGCTGGTGTAGCAATAGTTATTGATCGACAAATGTTAAGAGACTAATGCGTATGGAAATTTAATTGCTTGATGTTCATGTGTTGCATGTATGCGCGCGTAACCCTTATGCATGTTCACCTCGTTCTTACTTTTTAGGGCGATCTATACTTGTGGCCGCTATATGGCCTGATGTCTGTTGCCTAGTGATACAGTTTTTATATTGTAGTTAACTAGACATGTTGCTTTAGATTTAATGGTTGGAACTACAGGTAGATGTACTGTGGTAGTAATAGGATTTTTGTGCGTTTATGCGTATTTGCGGACATTTCGTGTGCAGTTTATTTAAGAGTCAAGATAGCTAATGCAGAGTCAGCTATTAGCAAACAACGAATTCGTCCGAATGTCACCAACCTGGAGCCAGGACTTTCATCAAACCTATATGCTGTGAAGCATTCATTATTCGAAACATCGATGGCCCCGCGTTAGGAAGGAACATGTTCAGATCCCCGTGGTTGCTCTAATCATCTTGCATGAATGTTCAGTTAATTGGTTTGAAAACGGTTTGAATAAGTCTTGCTTCCCTCTGAATCACAGTATTAAAAAAGGCAACTTTTCTAATCATACTTTAAATTCACCAGTGAAACCACTGCACGGAAGTGCATTATCACATATATATATATATATGAAGAAGAGGAGAAATTTGTAGCGGTAGTTAATGTTTAAAACATATTGTCAAACCGTTGTGGAAACGCCTCTGTAATCTCTATTAATCACCTGACGTATGAACAAGAAACAAGTGCTCAGTGTGTCTAATCACAGTTTAATAGTCGAACAAAAATTGTGGTCTGCTGGCACGGTTCTGAATGTTAAAGAATTTACACAGCCTGTTTTAGCCTTATTTAGCTGCTTAAATATCGTACACATCAGATGCCAATAATTTGTTGAGACATAGAGAGCATTTGAAACACAGTTGCAAGGATATCATAGTTTAATAATTTCACAAAACCAAAAGTCAGTGGCAAATTTGATAACACGCAGTTTCTTTTGTAAAGCGTTGTACTTGATCAGAGTTTAAAACTGGTTAAATCTGAGTATATGTGGGTGGTTAATAAGCAAAAATTAGTCGTTTCTGGAGACTTCTCAAAGTCCTACGATGCCCAGATGTTTGAAGCACTATGGATGTCAATGTGAAATATAGCTTATCCATTAAGATTTTTACACTGATTGGTGGAGTTTTTACCAGTTGTAACACTGATTAAACAGAATTAACAAAATTGATTATCTTAGGAATAAAGCTTTCCAGTCGCATTCATTTAGGCCTATCTGTTTCTCTGGTACCATGCAAGCCAAAACAGCTTGGCCGACCAAATCAGCTTGGCCATGAAATGAGTTGATATGTATTTTATAGAAGTCTGATTAGAAAATCTGTAAATGGGAATTAATTTTGTTTACTTATTTAGATTTCCCTCTATACAAAGGTTTTTCTCCAACATAACACCCAGAAATTATCACATCTGTTAGATAAGATCTTAATTTATCTCCACAGGATTAGATTAGATTAGTTTTTCGTTCCATGCCCCTCTGTGTTTCGCTATTGCATATCTTCTTCCTCCGCACTAATTCTCCTCATTGTTTATTGTACATTTCGGAGCCATGTCGCCTTAGGGTGACCTCTTCTCTTGCTTCCCCTCCAGTTGCCATTCGAGGATAATTTTCCTCCATTCTTCTTAATTGCCCGTACCATGTAACTTCCTTCTCTCCGTCATGTCACATATTCTTTCTCTTACTTCCATTCTCTTTATTGTCATTTCTTATTTTCTCTTTTCTAGAAATTTTTGCTGATCTTCTCCAGAAGACCTTTTCAAACTGCTTGTAGTTTGTTTTATATATTTTAGTTTAGTAGTCCATGTGTCCACTACATAGTATCAGTTTATATATGCTACATAAGATTGAGCTGAGCATCCCAATGATCTTCCTTCCACTGCTAATTCTTTTATTAATTTCTATATCTGATTTTCCCTCCATTTCTAAAATGGATCCCAAATAACAAAGTATTTACCTTCTTAATTCTCTTTCCCTCAATATGTAAGTCATCTGGATCGTTAGTGAGGTATTCTGTTTTCTAATAATTAATCTTCAATCCCCAGTGTGTGTATTCTATTGCTAACTGATTACATTTATAATTTGGGTCTTCCCCATCTTGTGCTATAACTTTTTGATCATTAGCAAGTAGTAGGTGATGTAAATAAACTCAATCTTCAATTCCTAGCCCCCTCAAACTGTATTTGTGAGACCATGTCGCAAGACTTGTACATATAGATTTTAAATAATGTTGGTGACATGGGGGCAGATTATTAACAGACCTATGTTTGTTCAAAATGGAATCATTAATAAAATGCAAAAAAAGTTTTGAGAAAATATAAGAGGGTATGTAGGATTGCTAGGTGTGGGGAGTGATTCTCCATCAAATAGGTGAGTAGGTAGAGCAGAGAAGCCACCCTGTGGTTATAAGAAACCCTTCATTGCTCTTTATTTACATTCATTAGTCTTTCATGCTGCTAGTTTTGATGGTAAGCACAGCAAATGCGATATATCATCACCTGATACGCTAACCTCAAGGGTGCCAGTATGGCATATTTCGGCTATTTTCAATCTCTTCCCACATACGGAATAATATTTTGGGGTTCCACAACAGGGCGCCTAAAACAAATTTTTTTGTTGCAGAAGAAGGCCATCCGAATAATAACTCACAGTCATCCACAGACACACTGAAAACCCATATTCAAAAAGCTTAGAATACTTACTATACCGTCATTATACATATACAAATGTGTATTGTATGTCAGGACCCACATCGCAGATTTTCAGACAAATGCCGACTTTCATAACTAGGCTACAATACCTGTAATAGCACAGCACACCATACTCAGCGAACAAAAAGAACGAATACACAAAGGCATGTGAGCCATGTTGGTGCAAAACTGTATAACGCACTGCCAGTCAACATCAGGCACTTAGAAGATGATAACAAATTTAAAACAGAATTTAAAAAATGTCTAGTAGAACAGTGTTTTTATTCTGTAAGTGACTATGTAGGTCAATAAATTTTTTCTGATGATATTTATAAAGGCAAAATGGAAAATTCTCTATATGTACCTAATCATTCATTAAATTTACATACTTAAATGACAGCTGTTGTGTGATGTAAATATATACTTAAGCAGTGTTGTGTATAAAGGGTGTTACAAAAAGGTACGGCCAAACTTTCAGGAAACATTCCACACACACAAAGAAAGAAAATATGTTATGTGGACATGTGTCCGGAAACGCTTACGTTCCATGGTAGAGTTTATTTTATTACTTCTCTTCAAATTACATTAATCATGGAATGTAAACACACAGCAACAGAACGTACCAGCAGGACTTCAAACACTTTGTTACAGGAAATGTTGAAAATGTCCTCCGTTAGCTAGGATACATGCATCCACCCTCCGTCGCATGGAATCCCTGATGCACTGATGCAGCCCCAGAGAATGGCGTATTGTATCACAGCCGTCCATAATACAAGCAGAAGAGTCTCTACATTTGGTACCGGGGTTGCGTAGACAAGAGCTTACAAATGCCCCCATAAATGAAAGTCAGGAGGGTTGAGGTCAGGAGAGCGTGGAGGCCATGGAATTGGTCCACCTCTACCAATCCGTCGGTCACCGAATCTGTTGTTGAGAAGCGTACGAACACTTCGACTGAAATGTGCAGGAGCTCCATCGTGCATGAACCACATGTTGTGTCGTACTTGTTAAGGCACATGTTCTAGCAGTACAGGTAGAGTATCCCATATGAAATCATGATAACGTGCTCCGTTGAGCGTAGGTGAACGACGAAACTGAAATGAGCTCTAACATGGAAATTAAGCGTTGCCGGACACATGTCCACATAACGTCTTTTCTTTATTTGTGTGTGAGGAATGTTTCCTGAAAGTTTGGCCGTACCTTTTTGTAACACCCTGTATAAGGACGTGCCGTTTAGGGAGGACAAAACTAAAGCCTTATGAAAAACAGACTATGCATTTAAAATAACAGGCAGGGATGTATATAGGCTATATTAATTTCATTATATTATTATTAACTTCATTGTATTATTTTGTTTTGTACTTTTTTACGTATATATATCGTTTGTGTGCCATTTCTTTGAAATGGCTTACATATACCCTTGACAACATCCATACAATATTTATTGTCAACAGATGGATAAATAAAATAAATAAATGTAGGCCATAGCACTGGCCATGTGCTATTGCTGGCACTGCTGAGAGTTGATGGAGTCCTGTGTTAGCCAGTCCTTAGTTGACTGCCTGACATGGCTTCTGTCACCGGGAATATGGCTGGCTGTATCTGTCCCCAATGACACAGGGTGAAGGGGTCACCCATTAGAATGTTGTCAGAGGCAAGGAGTAGTGTACTCTGCATTGTACATCCGTGAAGGCTGCAGAGTGCTGAGCTACCCAGGTACCTGGGCGGTAAGGCAGTGGCCAGAGATCTGAGGCTCGGTGACAGCAGCGTCTTCGATATGGTGCTGACAAGCACAGACTGGATGTCATACTACTGCCCAGCTGTTTGACAATGATAGCCTGGACTCCATGGGTCTAAATGAAGGTGTCCCATGCTGACTCAGCCAGCAGAACCATGTTTTTGTGGTTTATGTGTCACATGGAAATGTCTATAACAGAGGCCAGTGACAGATTCAGTGGCTACGTTATGTTTGTGGGTCAAACTGGAGAAGCTTACTGGACGTTGGATGGAGTCCCAGGTTGTTGACGTGCAGAAGTGGGGTTACAGAAGAGGCTCGTTGTTGCTGAAGTTGCTGGGCATTGTCCAGCAGTGGTCAGTGCATGGGACCTAGCACTCTGTCTAGGACACTGAATATAGGCCATGTCTATTCCAATACAGTATGAATAAATAATACGTGACATAGAAATGTAGCATACTGTTTCAAGGGACTTGTGTGCATAATAGTTTGTACTGAATACTTGGATTTCTTCATTGTTTTTCAATTTTACTGGAAGCCCATTGAAAATGAAACTTGCCAAAAGTGCTCATCATTCTGCACAGTGCTTAAGGAAGTGTTATCCAAGTGCATTTGGTTTTCCTTTCCAGTGTACACTGGGTGAATATTGCAGTTTTTTCTGAATGAGTTAGTATTGTCAACAACAAATACTATGATGAACTATATATGTACAGAAATGACAAGAGTTAGAATTTCCAAGATCTGAACAATTGCCAACACTAAGTTCTTGAAGTGATACAAAAGGTCACCAACCATCTTATAACTATAATCTGTCAAAGATCCCTCGAACAAAAAACCATGCTCAAGACAAAAAACCATTTTCAGTAGTTGGAAGAAAGCACAGATCACAACCATTTACATGAAGGGTAGTAGAAGTGATCCACAAAACTACTGCCCAATATCCTCAACGTCAGTTTATTGTAGAACCTTGGAACATATTATGAGCTAAATCATAATGAGGTATCTTGAACAGAGTGACATCCTCAGTGCCAACCAGTGTGGATTCTGAAAACATCGATCTGTGAAACCCGACTTGCACTTTTCTCACATGATGTACTGAAAGCCTTGAATCAAGGCAGTCGGGTAGGTGCTACATTTCTTGATTTGTGATAAGCATTTATGAAACCCGTTTGTAACATCTTGTAAGAATATGAAATGGAATGATCACATAGATTCAGTCGTGAGTAAAGCAGATGGTAGGCTTAATTTTATTGGTAGAATACAGGGGAAGCACAGTTAATCTACAAAGAATATTCTGTAAAATTGCTCAAGTGTGTGGGACTCATCCCAAATAGGACTAATTGGGGATATTAAAGGTATACAGAGAGGGGCAGTATGAATGGTCACACATTAGTTTGTCACAGACACGCTGAAAAGGAACTGAAATGGTGGACTCCTGAATGTAGATGTAAACTATCCGGAGAAACCTTGCTTACAAACTTTCAAGAACCGGCCTTAAATGATGGACCTAGGAATGTCCTACAGCACCTTAGGTATTGCTCCCATAGGGATCATGAGTACAAGATTAGATTAATTACAACACACACAGAGGCATTTAAACACTCATTCTTTTCACACTCCATATTCGAATGGGTTGGGAAGAAACCATAATAACTGATGATAGCCTCAGCCATGCACTTCAGTCATCTGCAGGTTGTAGATTTAGAAGTAGGTTGACTTTACTGCTATTTGACCACCTTAGGAAAATGAGAAACCTCAACTTTTACTAGGGTTCTGTGTCAGAAACTGTATTTATTGAACTTTCTTGCAGTTAAGCATTAATCTGTTCCCTGAAAGCCACATGCCAATGTTGCCAACTACCCTACTAGCTAAATCCCTTGTATTACATTTCACATCTGTCACAGTAACGCTTGGCATCACCACGTGAGATGGCACACTGGTTAGTGTACTGGAGCTGCTCTGAAAGATAATGGTTCAAACTCCAGCGCAGATATCCAAATGTAGGCTTCCTGCAATTTTCCTAAATCAGTTAAGGCAAATGCCAGGATGATTTCTTTGAAAACGGCATGACTGACTGTCTTCATTCTTCCCTAATTCGAGGTTATTCTCTGTTTCTAATGGTCTCTCACTCAACTGGGTGCTAATTTTCTTTCTTTCATTGTATCATACACAAAGAGAAAAATCTTTGTGTTGCCTATTGTGTGTAATAACAGATCTCTGATACATATCACGAAAAGCAACAGACCCAAAACAAAACCCTGTGAAATCCCGCTGTTTACATGACCCCATGAGATTCAAACCTCTTACCTGTTTGTTGACACTAGGGGCACACAGGCTTCCTACTTTCCAGATATGAAATGAACCATTGAGCTTTGTCACTAATGTCATAACATTCCAACTTCTGTAGAGTATTGCATGATCCATACTAAAAAATGTAGTGTGTTCATCCTATTATTTAACCCTGCTAGTGCCCCACACACAAAAGAATAAATTGCCGGTTTCTGTGATACTCCTTTCCTGAAGCTAAACTGCAAGCCTGACAGTAAATTGTATCTACTGAAGTACACTACTGGCCATTAAAATTGCAGACAAGTGTCTGGCAGATCGGTTATTGCTGCTGTAATGGCAGCTTACCAATATTTAAGTGAGTTTAAACATGATGTTATAGTGGATGGGACATAGCATCTGCGAGATAGCGATGAAGGGGGGATTTTCCCGAACAACCATTTCATGAGTGTACTGTGAGTATCAGGAATCCGGTAAAATATCAAATCTCCGACATCACTGCGACCCTAAAAAAATCCTGCAAGAACGGAGCCAATGACGACTGAAGAGAATTTTTCAATGTGACAGAAGTACAACCATTCTGCAAATTGCTGCAGATTTCAGTGTCGGGCCATCAACAATGTCAGCGTGTGAACCTTCAACGAAACATCATCAATATTGGCTTTTGGAGCTGAAGGCCCACTTGTGTACCCTTGATGACTGCACGATACAAAGCTTCAACACCAACATTGGACTGTTGATGACTGGAACTACACTACTGGCCATTAAAATTGCTACACCACAAAGATGATGTGCTACAGATGCGAAATTTAACTGACAGGGAGAAGATGCTGTGATATGCAAATGATTAGCTTTTCAGAGCATTCACACAAGTTGGCTCCGGTGGCGACACCTACAACATGCTGACCTGAGGAAAGTTTCAAACCGATTTCTCATACACAAACAACAGTTGACCAGCGTTGCCTGGTGCAACGTTGTTGTGATGCCTCATGTAAGGAGGAGAAATGCGTACCATCACATTTCTGACTTTGATAAAGGTCGAATTGTAGCCTATAGCGATTGTGGTTTATCGTATCCAATGACTGTTAGCAGAATATGGAATCGGTGGGTTCAGGAGGGTAATATGGAACGCTGTGCTGGATCCCAATGGCCTCGTATCACTAGCAGTTGATGACCGGCATCTTATCCGCATGGCTGTAACGTATTGTGCAGCCACATCTCAATCCCTGAGTCAATGGATGTGGATGCGGGGTGCACGAATGGCAAAACTTCATTTTTTCGGATGAATCCATGATGTGTTTACAGCATCATGATAGTCACATCCGTGTTTGGCGACATCGCGGTGAACACACATTGGAAGTGTAGATTAGATTAGATTAGATTAATACTTGTTCCATAGATCATGAATATGACACTTCGTAATGATGTGGAAAAGATGTCTGTACAAGATTTAACATTACACAAAATATTGCATGACACTAATGTTTAAGTTGTTTTTTTCCCCCTCCCTTAATTTATATCTAAAAATTCAGCCAATGAGTAGAAGGAGTTGTCATCTAGAGATTCTTTTAATTTATTTTTAAATGTTGGTTGGCTGTCTTGTCAGGCTTTTGATGCTGTTTGGTAGGTGACCAAAGACTTTTGTGGCAGCATAATTTACCCCTTTCTGTGCCAAAGTCAGATTTAACCCTGCATAGTGAAGATCATCCTTTCTCCTGGTGTTATAGCTATGCACACTGGTATTACTTTTTAACTGGGTTGGATTATTAACAACAAATTTCATAAGTGAATATATATACTGTGAGGTTACTGTGAGGACCCCTAGATCCTTACATAGATGTCTGCAGGATGACCGTGGGTGGGCTCCAGCAATTATTCTGATTACACGTTTTTGAGCAATGAATACTTTTCTACTCAACGATTAATTACCCCAGAATATGATGCCATATGAAAGTAGGTATAGTAAGCTAATTTACTGAGATTCTTATCACCAAAATTTGCAATAACCCTAATAGCATACGTAGCTGAACTACGACATTTCAGCAGACCATCAATGTGTTGCTTCAAGTTTAACCTCTCATCAATGGACACACCTAAAAATTTTGAAAATTCTACCTTAGCTACAGACTTCTGCTCAAAGTCTATATTTATTACTGGAGTTGTGCCATTTACTGTACGGAACTGTATATACTGTGTTTTATCAAAATTTAAAGAGAGTCCGTTTGCTGAGAACCACTTAATAATTTTGTGAAAAAGAACTAACTTTGCATCTTCATCAATGTGGAATGGTAAGTCATTAATGTATATCAAGAACAGTAAAGGACCTAAGACCGAATCCTGTGGGACCCCATACTTGATAGCCCCCCAGTTTGAGGAATCAGCTGTTGTTTTAACATTACATGAACCACTTATTTCATCTTTCTGCGTTCTTCCAGTTAAGTATGAATTAAACCATTTGTGCGCTGCCCCCCCTCAAACCATAATGATTTAGTTTATCTAAAAGAATTCCATGATTTACGCAATCAAAGGCCTTTGAGAGATCACAAAAAATACCAATGGGTGATGTCCAGTTATTCAGAGCATTTAATATTTGATCAGTGAAAGCGTATATAGTATTTTCTGTTGAAAAGCCTTTCTGAAAACCAAACTGACATTTTGTTAGTACTTTATTTTTACAAATATGGGAGGCTACTCTTGGATACATTACTTTCTCAAAAATTTGTGATAGGGCTGTCAGAAGAGAGATTGGGCGGTAGTTGTTGACATCCGACGTATCCCCCTTTTTATGCAATGGTTTTATAGTGGCATATTTCAGTCTATCGGGGAAAACAACCTGCTCCAAAGAGCTATTACATACGTGGCTGAGAATCCTACTTATCTGTGGGGAACAAGCTTTAAGTACCTTGCTGGAAATGCCATCAATTCTGTAAGAGCTTTTACTTTTCAGTGATTATTATTTTACTGATTTCAGAGGGAGAGGTTGGTGGAAATACAGTTGTTTCAAACTGCACAGGTATAGCCTCTTCTATTAGTAGCCTTGCCTCTTCTAGTGAAGATCTAGATCCTATTTTCTCCACAACATTTAAAAAATGATTATTGAAAATATTTTCAATTTCTGATTGTTTGTTAGTACACTTGTCATTCAGTTTTATGGCACTAAAGTCTTCCTGTGCTCTTGGTTGCTCTGTTTCCCTTTCAATAATATTCCAAATTGCTTTAATTGTATTATCAGAGTTACTGATCTCGGACATGATACACATGCTTCTGGACTTTTTAATAACTTTTCTTAGTACCGCACAATAGTTTTTATAATATTGAACAATTTCGGGGTCAGTACTCCCTCTTGCTGTTAGATACAGTCCTCTTTTACGGTTGCAAGATATTCTTATTCCTTTAGTTAGCCAAGGATTTTATATGTTTTCTTGGAATTATGTTTAACTATTTTCTTGGGAAAACAATTTTCAAATACCCTTAAAAATGTGAAATAAGTTATATTTCAAGTTTGCATCGGGTTCCTTATACACTTCATCGCAGTCTACCTGCTGTAGGCTTTCCCTAAAGTTTGCAATATTTATATTGTTAATTGAACGGACTGCTTTGAAATTCTGATTTGGTATACTGCATGGAGCTATGTCATGTACTGTAACTAGCTGTGCACCATGATCTGAAAGACCATTCTCAACAGGATAAGCATTTATGTCCTTAAACTTATCTTGGTCTATAAAAAAGTTATCTATCAATGTCCTTCTGTTCTTTGTTATCTGAGTAGGAAAAGCAATGACGGAGCTCAAATTGAAAGAACTGGTCATTCTTCCTATTACACTCTTTCAGGGAATCAACATTGAAATCCCCACAAATGATAATTTGCTTCTCCCTGTCTGACAGATAGCATAACAAAGCATCCAAATTTTCTAGAAATAGCTGGAAATTACCTGAGGGGGACCTATACACTGTTACAATTATGAAAGTGCCATCATTTAGTTTTAGTTCAGTGGCACATGCTTCTATATGTTGCTCTACACAAAATTTTTTAGTTTCCAAATTTTTGACACTGTGGAAGCTTTTGACATATATGGAAACTCCTCCTCTCATCATATTATCTCTACTTACATTTGCAGCTAATTTGTACCCATTGATGGTAACCTTTTGCATATCAGTGACAATGTGATGCTCAGACAGGCATAGTACATCTATTACATTCTCAGTTTCTATATCTTCTAAACAATGCAGAAGCTCATCAGTTTTATTCTTCAATCCCCCAATATTTTGATGAAATATACTAACATTATTTTTCACTTTACTTTTGTGAGTATCTTGAACTTTTTTAACATCTTTAGTACTTGCCTGGCCGAGTTTCCCCCTGGACACTGATCTTACACGAAAAAATAGTTTCCACCATGAGATGTAGTTCCACCCCCTTTAAATTTCCTATCAGCCCAGCCAGTTTACCCTTCCCTTTCTTGTTGAGGTGTAGGCCATGTCTAGTATAGTCCCACCTACAGAGTGAATCAACAAGAACCACACCAATGTGTGACCCTGCATCAGATCCAAGTAGCCGTTCCAACTCCAAATTAATTCTCCTCACAGAAGAGCTCAAATGAGGTCGGTCGTGGCACTCCAGAACCGACACAAACCCAACACTGGTATGACTCGATGTTGATGCAATCTTTGCCAGGTCACACTCTATGCTGTACCCCGGATCTCTGTCAGTACTGTTGCCCGGCCCACCCACAATAACCACGGTATCTTCCTTAGTAAAGCCTCTACATAGTGAACCTAAATTCTCTGTAACCTGCTCCAGTCCAGCACTAGGTTTGAAAAAACTTGTGACCTGGTATTCTGACCCTAATTCATCCTGCAGAAGTTGGCCCACACCCCTAGCATGCGAACTACCTAGCAACAAGATTTTCTTTTTCTTTGCAGACTTCCCTACATTCTTATTCAATTTGCTGCTGAAAGCTTGTTGAGCCCGGTCTACATCTACTTCTGTGAGAGGCTCATCAGTTTCTGACTGAGGCAACAGGTCAAACCTATTTTGTACATTAATAACAAAAATGCCAGAAGAATTTCTTGGCCTTCCTTATGCCTGTTGCCACTTCCCATCCCTGTTTTCCCTTCTCCCCTCTTAACCTGCCCAGTTCTCGCCTAGCCTCATCTAACTCAGCCTGAAGGGCAGCAATTTTCCCCTCCTGTTCCACAATCTTTCTATCTCTACTGCATAGCCTACAGAACCACTGATGAGTCTCACTCGTTTTCCCAATTCCCACGCCACTACAATCGCCCCAATGAAAAAAGTTACTACATCCATCACACCAGACCCAGAGCTAACAATTCTACGGCACGTCAGGCACTTTACACTCATGGTACAAATCGATTTTAGTGACAGAAAGACAATTAAGTTACCAGAAAACAATGAAAATACGTGTACGAAAAATTAGGCCTGCTCCCGACAATGTAAACAGTGGTTCAGAAGTTTATTACTGGAAATTACTTAAGAGATGACGATACTCTACAGATATAAAGGGGTAGCAAACGTATTTAGCACACTAAACTATCAGTAAATGCACTTAAAATTGCGGTATGAAGTTTAATCTGAAAGATCAAAAGTTCGGCCTGGCCGCGATATGTAAACAAAACGAACTTTACGTGATTACTGTGAAAATATGCAAGTAAGACAAAAACCTTTAATGGTACGCTTGAAGAGCACTATAATTAACGTAATAAATTAGTTTAAAGTGTTAAAAACAGTTTATTACTCCTTAAATTACTTATCTTGTAAGAGAGCTGTGACTCAGACATCCGTATAGCAGGCGCAGGGCTATATGTCATCGCCATACTGGCGTATCACCTGGCATGATGGGTTGTGGTGCCATTGGTTACACGTCTCGGTCGCCACTTGTTCGCATTGACGGCACTTAGAACAGTGGACGTTACATTTCAGGTGTGTTATGACCCGTGGCTCTACCCTTCATTCGTTCCCTGTGAAACCCTACATTTCAGCAGGATAATGCACGACCGCATGTTGCACGTCCTGTACGGGCCTTTCTGGATACAGAAAATGTTCCACTGCTGCCCTGGCCAGCACATTCTCCAGATCTCTCACCAATTGAAAACGTCTGGTCAATGGTGGCCGAGCAACTGGCTTGTCACAATAGGCCAGTCACTACTCTTGATGAGCTGTGGTATCGTGTAGAAGCTGCATGGGCAGCTGTACCTGTACATGCCATCCAAGCTCTGCTTGACTCAATGCCCAGATGTATCAAGGCCGTTATTACGGCCAGAGGTACTGATTTCTCAGGATCTATGCACCCAAATTGCGCGAAAGTGTAATCACATGTCAGTTCTAGTATAATATATTTGTCCAACGAATACCCGTTTATCATCTGAATTTCTTCTTGTTGTAGCAATTTTAATGGCCAGTAGTGTATATTACTACTCTATTACATGTGGCCTTCTTAAAAACTTTACCGAGCGAGGTGGCGCAGTGGTTAGCACACTGGACTCGCATTCGGGAGGACGACGGTTCAATCCCGTCTCCGGCCATCCTGATTTGGGTTTTCCGTGATTTCCCTAAATCGCTTCAGGCAAATGTCGGGATGGTTCCTTTGAAAGGGCACGGCCGATTTCCTTCCCCATCCTTCCCTCATCCGAGCTTGTGCTCCGTCTCTAATGATCTCGTTGTCGACGGGACGTTAAACACTAACCTCCTCCTCCTCCTCCTCTTAAAAACTTTTTAAAACATTGATAGCAAGGAATCTGGGCAGTTATTGACTACATTATCTCTCTCACCTTTTTACAAAGTGCTTTTGCTCATGAGAACAGAATGTTTGTAAATTAGTTATACAGTAAATTAGTTATACAAAAGTAACATTTAATTTTTAAAAGGGTATATAACTTATAGAAATGTTGGATACTGCACTGAATGCAGTATATCTTCAAGTTTGATTCCCGTGTAACCCTGGTATTTCCTGCTAGGTGGCATGCATAACTGATTTATTCCTACAGTCATCGTGGAGTCCTATAGCTGCATAGAGGATCCACTGTGCTGTGTATGGCTCCATGAATCCAAGTCTGCTACTGCAGTTAAGAGACAATTCAGGACTAAATATTGCAAGCTACTATCTCAAAGACAAACTGTAATTAATTAGTACAGTTGTTTCACCAAAACCGGCTGTGTGTCACATAAGATGTCGGGTCAGAGTCAGCCAGCAGTTTCTGACACAGCAATTGAACAATTTCAGCAGTCTGATATTCATAGTCGGGTAATCAATGAGACTGAAGATGATTATCTTAATAAAATTGTGTTAAGTGATGAAGCCACTTTCCTTATCTGCTATAAAGTGAATAGGCTTCAACAAGTGACAGTGGGTAACACAAGCAGTTGCCACTATACGTCAAGACTTGCTTCATAGGATTTGGCAGGACATTGATTGCATCTACATCCACAACCATACTCTGTAAACTACTGTGAAGTGCATTCATTGTATCATTTATTAAGGTTTCTTCCTTTTCCATTCACATATAGAGCATGAGAAGAATGAGTGTTCGAAAGCCTCTGTGTACGCTGTAATTATTCTCATCTCATGATCCCTATGTGAGCAACATGTACGGGGTTGTAATACATTGTTAGAGTCGTCATTTAAAGCTGCTTGTTGAAATTTTGTTAGCATTCTTTCTTGGAATAGTTTACGTCTATCTTCAAGAGCGTGCCAGTTCAGTTTCTTCAGCATCACTGTAACACTCTCTCATGGGTCAAACAGACCAGTGACCATTCGTGCAGCCCTTCTCTGTATACATTCAGTATCTCCTGTTAGTCCTATTTGATATGAGTCTGACACACTTGAGCAATATTCTAGAATTGATTGCATGAGTCCTTTGCAGATGCCGTGTTTCACAGCAAACATAAACATAGCCATAGCCTTGTAGACGAACAAAAATTACGCGAAGCGAAATGTAGTGTGAGGAGGGATATGCGAGAGGCGTTCAATGAATTCAAAAGTAAAGTTCTATGTACTGACATGGCAGAAAATCCTAAGAAATTTTGGACTTACGTCAAAGTGGAAGGTAGTTCAAAACAATATGTCCAGACACTCTGTTACCAAAATGGTACTGAAACAGAGGATGACAGACTAAAGGCCGAAATACTAAATGTCTTTTTCCAAAGCTGTTTCACAGAGGAAGACTGCACTGTAGTTCCTTCTCTAGATTGTTGCACAGATGACTAAAGGGTAGATTTTGAAATAGATGACAGAGTGATAGAGAAACAATTAAAATCGCTCAAAAGAGGAAAGGCCACTGGACCTGATGGGATACCAGTTCGATTTTACACAGAGTACGCGAAGGAACTTGCCCCCCTTCTTGCAGCTGTGTACCGTAGGTCTCTAGAAGAGCGTAGCGTCCCAAAGGATTGGAAAAGGGCACAGGTCATCCCCGTTTTCAAGAAGGGACGTCGAACAGATGTGAAGAACTATAGACCTATATCTCTAACGTCGATCAGTTGTAGAATTTTGGAACACGTATTATGTTCGAGTATAATGACTTTTCTGGAGACTAGAAATCTACTCTGTAGGAATCAGCATGGGTTTCGAAAAAGACGTTCGTGTGAAACCCAGCTCATGCTATTCATCCACGAGACTCGGAGGGCCATAGACACGGGTTCACAGGTAGATGCCGTGTTTCCTGACTTCCGCAAGGCGTTCGATACAGTTCCCCACAGTTGTTTAATGAACAAAGTAAGAGCATATGGACTATCAGACCAATTGTGTGATTGGATTAAAGAGTTCCTAGATAACAGAACGCAGCATGTCATTCTCAATGGAGAGAAGTCTTCCGAAGTAAGAGTGATTTCAGGTATGCCGCAGGGGAGTGTCATAGGACTGTTGCTATTCACGATATACATAAATGACCTTGTGGATGACATCGGAAGTTCACTGAGGCTTTTTGCAGATGATGCTGTGGTGTATCGAGAGGTTGCAGCAATGGAAAATTGTACTGAATTGCAGGAGGATCTTCAGCGAATTGACGCATGGTGCAGGAAATGGCAATTGAATCTCAATGTAAACAAGTGTAATGTGGTGCGAATACATAGAAAGATAGTTCCCTTATCATTTAGCTACAAAATAGCAGGTTAGCAACTGGAAGTAGTTAATTCCATAAATTATCTCGGAGTACGCATTAGGAGTGATTTAAAATGGAATGATCATATAAAGTTGATCGTCGGTAAAGCATATGCCAGACTGAGAGTCATTGGAAGAATCCTAAGGAAATTCAATCCAAAAACAAAGGAAGTAGGTTACAGTACGCTTGTTCACCCACTGCTTGAATACTGCTCAGCAGTGTGAGATCCGTACCAGATAGGGTTGATAGAAGAGATAGAGATGATCCAACAGAGAGCAGCGCGCTTCGTTACAGGATCATTTAGTAATCGCGAAAGCGTTACGGAGATGACAGATAAACTCCAGTAGAAGACACTGCAAGAGAGACGCTCAGTAGCTCGGTACGGGCTTTTGTTAAAGTTTCGAGAACATACCTTTACCGAAGAGTCAAGCAGTATATTGCTCCCTCCTACATATATCTGGCGAAGAGACCATGAGGATAAAATGAGAGAGATTAGAGCCCACACAGAAGCATACCGACAGTCCTTCTTTCCACGAACAATACGAGACTGGAATAGAAGGGAGAACCGATAGAGGTACTCAGGGTACCCTCCGCCACACACCGTCAGGTGGCTTGTGGAGTATGGATGTAGATGTAGATTGCACTTCCCCAGTATTCTATCAATAAACTGAAGTCTACCACTGCTCTATCCACAACTTAGCCTAACTGATCATCCCATTCCATATCCCTACAAGGTGTTATGAAATGGAATGATCACCTAGGCTTGGTTGTGGGTAAAGCAGGTGGTAGACTTCTGTATATTGATAGAATACTGGGGAGTTGCAGTCCGTCTACAAAGGAGGTTGCTCAGAAATCACTCATGCGATCCATTCGTGTCATGTTACAAATGGTAGCTGCATTGAATATTTATATATAAAACTTGAAGACATACTGCAGTCAGTGCTGTATCAAATGTTTCTTTTATTGAACTTTTTCACAATTAAAGGTTACTATTGTATAACTAATTTATAAACACTTGTATTTCAGTCGTGCAGAAAACTGACCACACCTCAAAGGTATGTTGTGCAGGTAACCGTGTACATAACTAATATATGGTGCATTGATTGACATAATCCTGCTTGGAATTTCATCATTCCTATGGGAGTATTTCCTTCTTAATTTAATTATTGGTTCTATTTTATTTTTGCTTTTTTTCCTGTACCTGCATGTGACAAATTTGCCTCAGATCAGCAGCTTTGAAGAGTTTTGCATATTTACCTATGCCAGTAAAAGGTTTATGTAACCTGCTGACTATTGGTACAAAGTGATTATTAAATTGCGAAATGAGGCCATTTGCACTATTCTGAGGAATCACTAATAGTTCCATTCTCACACATGAGGGGTGTATGTTTAAACACCCAATTTCTAACCTGATACCTCTTACATAACTGATCATATAGTTTTACTTTTCTCCTAAGGGCCTTCTATTCTCGGCTTAATGTGTTGCTTTAACCTATCTGATGATATATTTCAGCACTTTGCAATATTCTCTGTTGTGAAGTTCTGTAAGCAGACACTGACTGTACTAAAAGGAAACCATTGCTACCAGCTAGAAAAGGCTCAGATTTAATTTGGTGTATTCACTGAAGGATCATCTTACAATGATGCAGGATTTGTGATCATAGTTCTATGAAAAGCAACAGCTCAGCTTATACATACACTAAGAATATACAAGTATGCTTTTATGAGGATGGGATGTGTGTTCAGACATAGCCTTGATGAAGGAACCATTTGGCATTTGCCTGAAATGATGTAGAAAAATAATATGGCCCCAGGGATCAGTGTTGGGACCACTTCTATTTCTTATTTATATAAATGATATGCCGTCTAGTATTATGGGTAGCTCTAAAATATTTCTGTTTGCTGATGGCGCTAGCTTGGTAGAAAAGGATGTTGTGTGCAACATGGGCTTGGTTTCAAATAGTACAGTTCACACCTAAGTTCATGGCATGTAGAAAATAATAAATAAACCAACATTAAATCACAGTAAGAGTCAGTTTTTACAGTTTCTAACGCACAGTTCAACAATACCTGATGTTTTAATTTCATAGAATGGGCATATGATTACTTAAAAGCAGAATGCCTGAAGATGGCAAGAAGTCGGCTTGCCGAAATATCGCTCCTTTTGGACAACGCTACCTGGCTGAATACCCAAGAAATTTTCAAGATTTCTGTACGCTGAGAAAACCTCAGATCACATATATATAGCTTATTCCCAATTTCCAAGAATAAGCAGCTTTCACTCAGCTAATACTCGGTGGAAATCAAACGTGCATTTGGATTGGACTTTCTTAACTCTTGCGCAGAAAGGTGTGCAGTATATTGCTGCATCCATTTTCAATAAGCTACCACTCAAATTAAAAAATCTTAGCAGTAATCGAAGAGCTTTCAAATCGAAAATGAAGAGTTTCCTCATGGCTCACTCCTATTCTGTCGAGGAGTACCTTGAAACATTAAGCTGTTTCTTGTTGTATTGTTGATTGGGTTTACTTGAACTTATGGATTGACTTTTTTCAGGTTCATAAACATTTCAATTTTTTATCTGTTATCACTTTTATGTTGTAACTTCATATACTGACATGTTCCATAACCTTAGAGATTTGCTCCTCAATTTGGCCCTAAGGAATTTGACATGTAAATAAATAAATAAATAAGCAAACTCCAGTGTCTTAACAGCTCTACTACCTCAGTTTGTTGGTCCCTATTCTACAATGCTTTTCAATTTGCACACAATTTTCTCCAGATAATTTGTAATATAAAACACAGTTATGCTCATTGTTGCTGCAAACACATAAAGGACACCCACTGGTGACTCCTAGACAACTAACATGCTACTATGCTCCTTGCAGTAATTCCAGTATTTTCAGAAAACTGACTATGATCCACAAACATGCAACTATGTTCCATGCGCGTCTTCATATCGTCCTCTCAATCGGCCCAGAAAACTGTCCCCCCTCCCCATGATGTGTGAGATGCTCAGGTCTAGAGAATGCCAAGACAGACATCACTGTCGTGCACCATTGATCTTGGAACATGATTTCCTTGTAAAAGCTTTACTTTGTGATCATGTATTGAGATAAGATAGGGTGGTGGTGTTATCCCTTTTCATTATTAAGCACTTCTCTTGAGTGCTCTAAGTAATCTTTCATTGTGTACTGTGCGTTACTTATGAATAATGATCCAGCTGACTTTTTAAACAGATATATTTTAGTACACTAATCTTTTACACCTCCTTGGGCAATTTATTATTATACAATTTTATTACCTGGTGGAACCAGCTGTTTCAATTTTTCGTTTATTTTTCTGAGGTAAATACAAGTACAAACGGGCTGTTGTTACATGATTCTGTGTAGAAGTATTAGTGAAATACTTAGTAATGGTTTCTATGATTTGCACATGAAATTGGTAGTTGTATTCAGGTGCAGTAAAGTTACCCAGTCCTTTCGTAAAATAGCTCTTTAAAGTGAGCCTGACTACTACTACTAGTTATTATTCTGATCTGTAGTTTAAAAAATGTGGTCATGTTTTGTGCCTTCAGTCCCTAGAAAAGAGCCCCATAAGTAAGAATTGAGTGTGAGTAAAGATAGAATGCCATCCCAAGCTTTCATCCTGCCTCTAAAAAGTAAAAGTTGATATGGGGTGGATAATGTCTCCAAAGGACAGTAAAATGCAGCTACAAAATTCTTTGACATTCTGCCCATTAAAATAAAATATCTGGCAGATAGCAGAGATGTTTTCAAATTTAGATTAAATACCTTTTTCCTTAACAACTACTTCATAGTAAGTAAATGTTGTAAAACTATTTTTCTATTTGATGATGCATGGCTACAATAGCCTAAGAATTATCAAATGTAACTGAGTGTATGAAAAATTTACATGTTTTGTGACAAGCTATTTTTTACATTTTGAATGAAAATATTTTTAAGATGTTTTTACTTATTCCATATCTGTGATAACCGTTTCATTTGGGGTCTGTGGAAGGTACGTTAACATATTTGTTTTTGTTTGTAAATATTTATTGTGTATTCGTTTTTTTCTGATATGTTCTGCATCCTGGAGGATCTCTTTTTTTCTGATATGTTCTGCATCCCGTAGGATCAACTCGCTATGACTCTATTAGAACAAAGTACATGTAATCAAATCTATGACAATGAAGTGGAGATAATTTGTCATTTTTACAGAAACAATTGGAAATAGTCAGCATGTAGCCATATAAATATTATTTTTATTTTTTTATTTAGTTGTATGTGAGTTGTATGTTTTCATTCTATTGACTTGTTTACCATGAATTTTATCTATGGAAAAAAAAAAAAAAAGCTGTTATAAAGTGACGATAGAAGCCTGATACTGACAATATTCTTTTTGCCAGCACCTTTGTCTATTAATTCCATGTTAATTGACAATCAGTATTCATTCCTGAAAACTTTGTGTTTGTTACACAATCTATAGATTTATTATTTATGCTTAATGGAACAGAGTCGTCCCCCCCCCCCTTTTTTTAAATACATACTGTTTGTTCTCTTTATGTTCAGTGTTAGCTTATGCAAGTCCATATGCAAATGTCCTTGAGGGTTTAATTTGCTTTCTCTAATAGGAATTCTGACGTTTGATCGTTTACTATGATTTTGCTGTCATCCACTAAGAGAACTTTTCCTCCATATCTTATGCTCTCTGCAAAGTCACTGATACATTCCAGAACAGAATCGGACCCAGTATGCTGTCCTGAGAAACACCTATGTGTAAACATTTCATGTCTCATAAGTGTTAAAAAAAATCATTAGTAGTTGTGTCAACTATATCTGCCATATGCACTTAGTTTGCCAGGTAAAATTGAAACTACTCATTTACTGTTCTTCTTATCCTAATGCTTCTTGCTTGTTTAGTGTATTTTATTGTCAACAATGTCAAAAGCCTTGGCAAATATACAAATGTGCCTGTTACACAGTCACCCTTGTCAAGACATTAAAAACGATTCTATTTATTTGTTTAACTCGTTAGTGTTTCTTTCATGATTGATTCAGTTATTTTTGATAATGCAGATAGCAGTGAAATTGGCCTGTAGTTTCCAGTGCTCTCTGCATTACCCTTCTTTAGTAAGAGCATAACTCATGCAAGCTTTAGGTATTCCTGAACTAAAGAACTCATTTATTATATTTGTTAATGGGGCTTGTATGGTCTCTTAGCATACCTTCGGAACTTATTATTTTGTATTATTTGCCCGACAACAAGCCTTATTGTCAGAAACATCATAATAACCTGTAGTTGCCACATCAGTCATACCAGTATCTCACCATCCATCAAAGTTCAACAGGATGCGAGGTGCCGAAATGTCATATGTCGTTCGATCAGCCTGCGCCAGAGTACAGTGGCCAAGATGAGCTGCCAGAGATGCCACCTTGAGACAGCCCAGACAGCTGTGCCTGCCAATTGGTGTGCGCAGCCACCATCCAGCTCCGCTACGTGGAACATCTAATGTCTTTAACCCTGGACCAAAGTTTTCTCAACCACATACTGTAATGTTCCATGTGCTATCTTACACTATTCTGCTTCAGGATCACTTTTTGTCTATCTGGTACCAACTCGGCAATGTATTGACCATGTTTTTGGTTTCTGTATCAGAGTGATGTTATTACTGACGTTCTTGGTTGTGTGTGTTACTATACAAGTGACAACATGTAAGGTTCATTCTTTTTGTGTTACTGAAAAAAATTATGGCAATATTGAGAGGTGCGTCTTTGGAGGTCACTCTACAAAGTTTGGTACACCAAAAAGTGAAAAACTAGCATCTCTTAGAAATGCAGCTACAGGAACACATGACCATGCAGGACATGATGATGACAGACTTGTCAACAAACCTTCAAACTTTATTGGACTACCCACCTCTGTTTCCTACCTATACCATCACCACCAAAGATTGGGAATCATATTAAAAACCCCTATGCAAACATATCTTGGCCTTCACAGTAAGATTAAAGCACTTTTTCTGTCCCGATATCTTCCCACAAATGTATCACTTGTTAGGGAAGTTAGCCTCCTTTCAGATTTGGAATCTCTATCATTTGACAAAATGTCTCATCACCACAAGCATACTCATGTGATTTCCATGAGTCCACGAGATTGGAGTTTTATCAGTGCAGAAAGCAACACCATCACTCCTGTTGCACTTGGGATGCGAACTGCAAGGGCTAACTCACAAGTAACATTTTATTACTGCTAAATCTCAGGAACCTTACACAGGTACTATGGCTAGAGGCGCTGTCACACTGGCAGCCCTGATAAGGAAGTTGGACAAATGGCACTGCAGTTCGAGGATCCCTCTTTAGAAGTAGTACTCAAGATAGCACAAGCATTTGAAGTTTTTCATGCAATTGGTCATCAATTAGAGTCTTGGCCCAAAATAGTCACAGTCAGCTCTGACAGAAACAGGCGTATGCCTTCTGGCAACCCTTCAGAAGAGGGGTCATGGCAAAATGGCAAGCTCAACCAGCACTTACCACACAAATGTGGCCACAGTGGAAAACTTTCTGCAAGCTCCTGCCCTCCAGCTCAGCTTGTTTTGTTCAACACAACTGACCAGCTTGTCCACAGCATTGGGCATCATTCCATATATGTCATAAGAAAGCCCACATTGCAACCTTATGCAATGCTTCGTCTTCTTCCACTGTGCCACTCACTTCTCCGCAAATGTATATTAATGTTGATAGTCAAGCATGTGAAGATATTGCACCTGTTTCTAACTAAACATTTATTGATGTGCATATTGATGGGACTCCCTTACACCTTGAGGTGGATACTGACACAGCAACATCACTATTGAATTCTACTACTTATCTACATGTTGGTTCTCCTCTGCTGTTGGCTATGTCACGCCATCTTGACAGTTGTGGCAGATTCCTCTTCTTGGCCAGTTTACTGCGGAAACAACTTAGAAAGTGATGGTCCCATCAGTGACATTTTTGGTAATGGACAGAGCCTTAACTGCTTTGCTGCCTTCTGGGGTTTTGGCATTATGGTCTCAGATTCCTTCCATTTAGTGCCATCTCGTACTCTGTCAGAATTGGATGGTTTGTGCAAATAATATTTGGCCCTGTTTTTGCCCAGCCTCAGCAAGGCTACTGATTACATAGTGCACATTACTCTCAAATCTACAGCGTGCCCTTTTTTTCTGTGCCAAGCCTGTACCTCTTGCACTTCATGCTCTAAATAACCAGGGTGTATACGACCCGGGACAACCGGGAAATCCGGGAAAAACCCGGGAATTTCTTTATCCGGGAGAAAGCCGGGAAAAACCCGGGAATTTTTCGGAATTCCGGGAATTTTTCATTGCTTTAGTTTTCAGTTAAATTTTTGTAATTTTGACTGCAGAATTGATTCTCTAGCAAAGAATGTTATTGTTTCCTGCTACTGGAGAACGATACTGCAGCAATATAGTATGAACGAGAAGGAAAAAAATAAATCTTTAGTGGCAAAGGAAAAGTGCAATTTACAACAACAAAACACCGTGCACGCACAAGCGTGTGCAAATAGCAAAAATATGTCAAAGGCCGTAGGGCGCAGACTGTAATTCTTCGTAACAATAAACTGCTTGCTATGAGCATGACGTCACAACTGTCTACATTAGGTTCGTTTGACCAGTTGCCAGCGGTCTGTTGCGCATGCGCATTTGATCGCGTATAAGCAGTACCTTCTCCCGCTTCCCACTACTGGAAGTTTGGCTGTTAGCTGTATCGGTAGTAGCAGCAAGCAGCCAGATGCAAACGAGAAAAATTTTTCTCGCGTGCCATAGTTGCCAGATTCGCGCTTTCACAGAGTTGTAGTGGTGAAGGGGTTAGTCTCCACGTGACCCGTGTTTACGTTAAGTGATTTCGCTGCTTATCTTCGTGTGCAACTCTCACGTCAAATGAAAACAAAACGGATTTCTGTGGCCGGCAGCTATCAACTGAATTAAAATACATTCACATAATTACGGAGGGCAAAAATATATTATTAATTTCAATTTTCGGATTTTATTTTATTTCCAAGTTAGGAGCAGTCAAGCATTAATCGCCTTGCAGAACAATGAAGTTATTTTTGCAAGTTTACTAAAGAAATTTGGCTTTATTAATCTTTCCGCTGAAGAAATCATTTTATTTGAAACGAAGTGTTTCATTCTACAGTATTGGCTAGTTCCAACTTCTGCCATGTATGGCATTATGCCACAATAAAGAACCAAAAATGAGATCGTAGAGTACTGGTACTCCAAGAAAATTTACATCCCAAAAACCACACTGAATCTGGAAAAAGCCAATTTGCACTTCAAGCCGAACTATGCATTTTAGTATGGTTCACGAAATTCCAATGCTCTTTGGAGTATCCTCTGATGCCCTGTTTCTTTTATGGTGTAATGTAAGCTCTCTTAGTGCTCTATACACACGAACATGCGGGCTTCCTACACCACTGCAGTTGCACACGCACAATAATGCCTGTTTTCTGGCGCTCTCTGGCAACGGGTATATTGAACCTATTTCTAACAGTCTCCGGATAGTACTGCGAACGGTGGTTAGAAAAGCGTTACTTTCAAAGTAAATTTCTTTTTACGCAAGATGAAATAAGTTACCGTGTGAAAGTGGGATGGATATCTAAATCATAGAGCGTTCGAAATTGAACAGTTTGAGAACCAGCCACTTACAAGAATTTCGAGCCGAGACATTTATGTCATAATTTTAAATTTACTGGCACAGTTGTGTGATGTATCTTAAAGTATAACACACGCAAAAGAGATCAATATTACTTGTGAAACCTTAACTTCTGTTGTAGCGTGTTAATCTTAGAGACCAATATAATATGTCAAAGCTTAGCTTCTCTTGTAGATATACGGTACTGTGTACATTAATATAAACCGTTAACTTTTCCTCTTGTGTGTTCGCGCTATGTAACCAGTGATCTTGCTAGTGGCTGACTATAACACGTGTCTTATGCTCTGAATAGCTGCTGTCATCGGCTGGCGAGACCTCGTGGCTTGAGATACGACTCGCTTACAAAAGGACATCGCAACCTCGGTTTCAACGCTCTGGAAACTAACGCGCTGTGTTTGGTGCAATTCGAATTTATACTTTCGTAATGCGAAAATATGCAGCGTATATGTTGCTGCAAATCAAAGGTCCTTCCAAAACTTCTCTCATTTTTTAAATTAAAAGTCTCTCCATACTTCTCTCCCCCGTCATTTATTTTTTTCCCGGAAGTTCTACACGATTGTATAAAACGTTAACCATTCAAAGGATTGATAAGTTTTGCAGTTCCGAGGGAAAATCTATTGAAAACTTACTGTCACTTAACACGGAAAAAGTGTATATTCGCCCGGGAAAAAGCATATTTTTTAAACAGGATATCCGGGAGAAATCCGGGAATAATCCGGGAATTTTTTTTCCTTGTCCCCGTATACACCCTGAATAACTCATTCCCACAATCTAATTGAACAATGATGTTAGTTAATTGACTAAATTTATTTCTTTGACATTTGTGTCTAAAGTAATAGACATAAAAATGTTTGAAGTTCGTGCTATGGGATAAGGTTTGCAGATAGGCACAGCCTATATTAACTGTTGTAGAAATCAGAAGTTAAAAAGTTATACTCGTCTTAATTCACTTAATGTTGAAGTAGATGTTACTGCTCTTGTTCTCCTGTAGTTAAATGGGGTGTGTTCTCAGTGAGAGAGGCCAGGGTTTGCCACATTTCAGGACAATATATACTCTTCCTGTTTAGACATAATCCATTTATCAAATAATGCATTATAATGAAGTACTGTTCATTTATGAAATAATGTAAATTGGTAAACTGTAGATATTCTTGAATGAAACATTTTTTAAACCACCACATCTTGAATGCAACCACTTTCTCTACACCAACGTAACTTTCTTCTTCTTCTGCTTTTAAAAGCTTGTTGGACCACATAAGTCAATCATTTTATGGTCATCATCTCCAGTAGGTTTTCCTTCCGAATTGCCCAGTGTCTTTTCATTTGTTCTGATCTTTGTGGCCATTTCTCATCTATGAAACCCTTTTTATTGTTTGTCTGTTTTTGGTTTAAATTTTATTTTCATATTTTTCAGTTTCTTTAAATTTTCTGTTTTGTTTTGCAAATTGTCCAGGGTTAATTCTAGATCTTTCATATCCTTCCTGATTTGTTTTTCCATCCTACTTCTTGCTTCATCTTCCAAAATTTCATTACAATTTTTCGTGGTAATCTGATTTCTGATGTACTCATAATGTGACCAACATGAGATTGTTTACTTCCATATAGTATCTGTAATAGGACGAGGAGGAGGAGGAGGAGGAGGAGAAGATTGGTGTTTAGCATCCCGTTGACATTGAGGTCATTGGAGATTGAGAACAAGCTCAGATTAGGGGAGAATGGAGAAGGAAAGTGGCAATGTCCTTCTGAAGAAACCATACCAGTGTTTGCCTTAAGCAATTTAGGAAAATCATAGAAAAACAGAATCAGGATCTGCAATAGACTCCAATTTGCTGTATATCTCTTTATTTGGCACTACGCGCCATTGTTTCATCTTTTTGATATTTCTTATTCATACATTTCTAGTTAATTTTCTCTCTACTTTTAGGATTTTGTCCATTCTGTTTTTCGAAGAGAGTTTCACTTCTGTATGTCACCTCCGATTGAACTACTGTCTTGTAATGTTTTAGTTTAGGTTTGATTGATAGACAATTTCGTTGTATGTAGACCATGTTATATATATATATATATATATTTTTTGAGATTTTGTCTGTTCTTCTTTGCTGTGCATGTTTCATGTCTAAGTTGTATGTTATAATTCTTCTAGGTATTTAAATCATTTCACTATTTTTACTTTCCTGTTATTTTTTGTTATGTGATTAATTACTAATGGATCTGCTACCATTATCTGAATCTTTCTGAATTATATCTGGGGTACTATATTTTATGTCCGCCCCTCGTGGTCTCGTGGTAGTGTTCTTGCTTCCCGAGCACGGGGTCCCGGGTTCGATTCCCGGCGGGGTCAGGGATTTTTCCTGCCGCGAGATGACTGGGTGTTGTTGTGTCGTCTTCATCATCATCATTCATCCCCATTACGGTCGGAGGAAGGCAATGGCAAACCACCTCCATTAGACCTTGCCTAGTAAGGCGGTGCGGGTCTCCCGCATCGTTCCCCTACGCTCTGTAAAGAAGCATGGGACTTCATTTCATTTCCATTTTCACTATATTTTATGCATTATTTTGTAGGCTTGTTATCTGATTTCTGAGGTCTTGAATATTATTAGCTAGTAACGCAAAGTCACCTGTTAATCCCAAGCAGTATAAGTTTATTTTATCTTTCGTTGTTCCAATTCTTACATTTTTTGGTTTTTCCTTATACTATTTCCTTATCACAAACCTGTTTCAATTATAAATGGCTCAGATACTTCTCCTCTGAACTTTACTTGAGATCTGGCATTTGTTAGAATTAAGTTCATCATTTTTATTAATTTGGGTGGAGACCAATATTCCACAGTATCTGCATCATTGAAGATCTGTATGTACAAATCATAAGCTTCTTTGAAATCTACAATAATTTTTGTCTTACCAATTTTGAAGTGATTATCTGTTCTGGGCAACTTCTCCAGTATCTAAATCCTCCTTGGTATGCCCGTAGTTCTAGTTCAAGTTGATCTTTACAATGCTTGTATAGAATTCTTGACATGACTGTGTGGTGTACTGAGCTTCCACACATTAGGAGTTTGCGACAGTTGGTCCCAGAAATACTATGGATGTCCACCTGCAGCAGGAACATCACTGTGTGCAAACCAATCGTGCTGCCCACGAGAATCACTCACCCCGAAGCGGCAGTGCCGCCAGGAAGAAAGACACAGGCTTAAGTAACTTGCACAAGCAGGAGTTGTCAGTTGCAAGTTTTAAGTCAGTCTGAATCTTGTTAGGGAGTTCCTGCAGAACGTTTGTCATGTCGTCAAGTCATAGAGTGAGACAGAGACAATGGCTGATGGACAGACAGTGGTTAGTCTTCAGTAGAAACACAATAATGATTATAATTAGTGTTCACAGACAGAGACCACCTGCCTACAGATTTAACTGATTCCTATTAGTTTGGAACTGTTTTTCGAATAGTACTTCAAGACAGTAGATTAGAAAATTATTTAGTTTGTGCTTGTGGAAATGTACACAATGCATGACAGATAGGCTAAAGCTGCATTCTACAACTGCTGTAACCAACATTACCAAAGTTGAGTAATTTATTTTACTGTTCACAGTTCTGAATTAATTTAATTGTGTATGTGCTGCCCTAGAACCTACACATCCATCCTACCGGTACACCTTTACTAGTCTTTTTCAATGGCAGTGACATTTTTACCAAAGTGGACACACCCAGCCCACAAATATTTGATTTGCTCCACATGCTTTGTAGTTTTTGAGCTCTTTGAAAGCTTTGTAGACTTAATGAATTGCAGATGGGTTTGTATTTTATGCTGGTGTCTTCATAGGGGAACCTCTGTTTAATTGAAGTAATTGTGGGTAATTTTTTTCAGTTTAGTAATTACTATTTTTATCCTTTGATATTAATGTTAAGAAGTTGCATCTTTGTAGTTGTCCACTTTGGTGAAAATCTCACTGCCACTGAAAAAGACTAATAAAGGTGTCACGCGAATCACTTTTGAACATGTTTTCTGAAAACTGTCTTGAGCAGCTTGCTCAGCAGCCAACATGCAATGGAAGTATTTTAGAACCTTTAGCTACAAATAGGCTGAACCATTTTGACACAAATGGTGATTAGCAGTCATGATGTCATTATAGCAACTATGATTATGAAAGTTAATAAAACAGTCAATAAGGCTAGGAGAGCATTCCTACTAGATACAGTAGGTAAGCTGTTATTAACAACTCACTTAGATAATTAACTGGCCTCACTTAGTTCCAGTATGATGGATGTAGAGCAGTTATGGGCAAAATTTAAGCAGATTGTAAATCATGATCTGGAGAGTTATGTGCCTAGTAAGTGGATAAAGGGTGGAAAAGACCCACCATGGTTTAGTAACAAATTTGCAGGATGCTGAGGAAGCAGAGGCTGTTGCACTCATGGTTGAAAAGGGAGTGCACAAGTGAAAATTAACAGAGATTCATGTGTATGTATAAAGATCTATGCACAAAACGTACCACTATTACCACCATCACATACAACTACTACCACAGTCACACCTTAGCAAAAGAGCTGGCAGAGAAACTGAGTAAATTCTGGTTGTATTTAAAATTGCTGAGGCTTCCATTCAGTCCCTAGTTGACCAGTCTGGTGTGCCACTTGAAGACAGCAAAATGAAAGCCGAAGTCTTAAATTTCACATTCAATAAATCATTCACACAGGAGAATTGTAGAAACATATCGTTGTTGACCGTAGAACGGACTCCCATATGGACAACTTATTAATAAGCATCCCTGGCATAGAGAAACAATTAAAAAAAATTGATAGCAAATAAATCACCAGGTCCGGATGGAGTTTCAGTTGAATTTTACAAAGAGTACTTGTATGGCATTGGCTCTTTACGTAGCTTTCATTTATCATGAATCTCTTACCCAGCACAAAGTCCCAAGCGACTGGATAAAGGTGCGGGTGACTCCAGTATATGAGAAGAATAAAAGAACAAACCTGCAAAATTACAGACCAACATCCCTAAGTTCTGTCTGCTGCAGAATCCTTGAACACATTCTCAGTCTGAATATAATAAACTTTCTTGAGACTGAGAAGCTTATGTCCACAAATCAGCGTGGTTTTAGAAGGCATTGCTTATGCAAAACTCAACTTGCCCTTTTCTCACATGATATACTGAAAACTCTGGATGTAGAGCAGTAGGCAGATTCCATATTTCCGGAAAGCATTTGACACAGTACTCCATTGGAGTCTGTTAATGAAGGTACGAGCATATAGAATAAGTTCACAGTTATGACTTTGGCTCGAAGACTTCGTAAATAATAGAACCCAGTATGTTGTCCTCGATGGTGAGTATTCATCAGAGACAAGTGTATCATCAGCAGTACCACAGGGAAGTGTGATAAGATCACTGTTGTTCTTTATATACATAAATGATTTGGTAGACAGGGTGGGCAGCAGTCCGCTGTTGTTTGCTTATGGTATATGGTAAAATGTTGAAATTGAGTGGTTGTAGGAAGATACAAGACGACTTAAAAAACTTCAGTATGAGGTGGAACGAGCATATGAGGGCTGTGGCAGGGAAGGCGACTGGTCGACTTCAGTTTCTTTTAGAAGAATTTTAGGAAAGAGTGGTTCACCTGTAAAGGAGACCACATATAGAACACTGGTGTGACCTATTCTTGAGTACTGCTTGAGTGTTTGGGATCCATACCAGGTAAGATTGAAGGAAGACATTTTTGGACTTTCTTCTTTCATCAATCAACTGAAGTATTTCACCTGTTACCAAAGTTTCTTCGCAGTTACCTTCTTTGTACCTATATTTAACTGCATTGTTCAAAGTTGCGCAGTTAGAAGTCCCATACAATGTGAACATCAGCCGTTCTCCTGCCTGTGATCAGCTGTTCTGCCCGTGCTATTAAGTCTTGAGAGGCTGACAGCTTAACAAATTCAACAACTAGCACTTTGAGAGGAGCGGCTGTTGCTCCATGAGGTTTCGTAATTTGCCATTTCCTTGGTAAAAAGAGAGAGAGAGAGAGAGAGAATGTATGTGGTATCACATCCCATGAAGGCATAGCTGGAAAGGGCAAATGCAGGACAGAAACCGAAAGAATGACTGGAATACCACTCTCCTGCTGATTTCCCTCTTCCTGATTTATGGAAGTACAAGCTGTTGTAGTTCTCCTAACAGGAGAACAAGCATGCCAGTGGCCTCACGTTTAATACACTGTCAGATTCAGTAGCTTAGAAAACGGCTGTTTCCATAATTAAGAAACCGCATCTTCTCCCCCCTGTGGGTCTGGGGGATAGAAGAGGCCTGAGGTATTCCTGCCTGTTGTAAGAGGTGAGTAAAAGGAGTCCCACACTTTTTGGCCCTATGAGTTCAGGTCCCATTCTATGGTTTGACCTGCCACTTTCAAAATTCTACAGAAGTGTGGGTCATATAGGGAAGGATGCCTTACATGGTGCATGAGTTATCCATAGTTCCTTTAGATTCATTCTCCTGAATCTCTCATCATGGCTTTGCATCTCCACCTGTGATTCAACTTTCCGGGGTATGTCATCTTCTTCTGTTGTCTCCTGTGCTCTTTCACTCACATGACAATATTGCATTTATCTGTGCTCAATATCCAGCACAGTGGCCAGTCCGTTGTGGTATGGCTGTCATGTAACCATTTGGTGGTAGCCCCCTGACAACACAGGGATCGCACTGCTGATGCCTGAGCTGTAAACTCCCCACGTATGCCAATAAGTAGATGCCCCTCTTCCTGGGGCACCAGGACTGCCAGCAATGGTCGTAATGCCAGTTGGCCTTTGCTGTGGCTGGGTGACGCCCGTGGGGAGTGCCCCTGGTCGGAGTAGATAGCATTAGGGCGGATGACCCGCAATGAAGTGGTCTAAGTCATCTCTTGCTGGTGATTGTACGGCACCAGCAGTCTCTAAGAAGGGCAAGATAGAATACAGTGCCGACAGGTATGACCCTAAATCGATTCCCTCCCTCACTACACAATGGGAGGAACATAGGGCTACAGAACGGAGAGAGAGAGCCATATTCGCCTTGGTTTTTAGTCTGTAGCAGAACTGATGGGGACTCCTTTCTACCTACAAAGCCTCAATTTTTCGTTGAACACCTTGAGGATAAGTTTGGAGAAGTGACTGCTATCCAAGATGCGAAACGGCGCAGTCTTGATTCAGACAGCATCCCCAGCCCAGTCCTGAGCGATACTCGCCTGTGACAAGCTGGGTGGTATTCCTGTTTCTATCACTCCTCATAAAAGCCTCAACATGGTCCAGCGGATAATTTTCCATTGTAATCTCCTCTTGCAGTCTGATGACGAGCTCCGCGCCAATTTAGAACGGCAGGGTGTTCATTTCATCTGGCGTGTTTACAGGTGACCCAAAGACTACAGGGTTGCTACTGGTGCCTTCATCTTGGCCTGTGAGGGTGATTCATTGCCTGAAAAGGTCAAGGTGATGGTTTACTGCTGTGACGTTAAACTATACGTTCCTCCCCCTATATGGTGCTTTAGTGCTGGAAATTTGGGCATGTCTTCCTGCTGCACTTTCAGCACCACATGTCGAGACTGCGGATGCCCACTGCACGCAGCTACTCCAGGTGCGCCTCCTCCCACTTGTATCAACTCTGGAGAGAAGCACTCCCCCTGCTCGCCAGACTGCCCAGTACTCCAAAAGGAGCGGAAAATCGTGGAGTACAAGACCCTGGACCAGTTGACTTACACAGAGGCTAGTCATAAATTTGAAAGATTACACCCCATTTGGTTGACATCAACATATGCTGCAGTTATGTCACCATCGCCATGAACAGTGCGCTCTCTGGACCACCAGAGTACATCTGCCCCCCTGGTGGTAGGGGCAAATCGTCCTCCGTTGCTCCCAAAGCATCAGCTTTGGGAGGAAGGGCCCCCCACCCCCCCAAATGCAGGGGACATCAGTCTCCTTCCCCCTGCTAGAGAAGCAACAGCCTCCTCCAGCTCCTCTCATGTGATAGGGGTCCCTTGGAGCCCTCTCTCCTGAGGTCTCCACTAATGCCATTTCGGACACTCGCCAGTGGAAGGAGCCAAAAGCTGCTGGACAAAGTGCTTCACACTCTTCCTCCATGCCTAAAACTGCTTCGGAGAAATCTTCCCAGCAAGCCCCTAAAGAGAAGTGAGAGAGCAAGCAAACTAGGAAGTAGTCTGCTAAGAAACAGGATCCTCTGGTGGCTCCAACATCACCACTACCCATCGGTTCTGTATCTGCAGTGGAGATCTTATCGTCCCCTGTGGACCTGGATCTCACTGATGCCTCATCCACCATAGGAATGGTGACAAATACTCAATTGGTGGGAGCAGGTGACCCTGAGGCATGGAAAGTGTGGAAATCCTCCATGCAGGCCTCTCGCAGGGACTCTGTGGTTCTCTGCCGGCTCCGCATTGGCCACGCTTGGGCAACCCATGGCTACCTCCTGCAGCATGAAGACCTCCCTCAGTGTCGATGCGGCGCCTGGTTGACAGTGGCCCCCGTCCTGGTGCACTGTCCCACTTGGACTGCCCTGCGACGAAATCTTGTTATCAGACTCATTGCCGCTAATTTTATCTGACAACGCCTCATCAGATGATTTAGTTTTACGTTTTATTTGTGAGGGTGGGTTTTATCATTTGATCTAAGCTTTAGCCCTTGTCCTTTGTCTTGTTGTGTCCTACACCCTAGTGCTTTTAGGGTGGAGGTTTTAATGTGTTGCAGAGTGGCTGGCTTATCTTTTTTATTCTCATGATCAACCGGCCATGATAATTTGTAATGTTGTTTTAATCTCTTCTACCTGTTTCTTGTGTTTCTGTGTTTTCTTCTCTCCTTTTGTCCATTTAAGTGTGTGTTGCCCTCCTGTCATTCTTGTGGTTTTTCCTTTCTCTCCGTTTTGTGTTGTCAGTCTCGTTTGTTTTATTCTCACCCTTGTGGCATTGTTTTATTTGGAACAAACCGTTAAATGCGTTTTAGACAGGTACGTGCCGAGCAAAACTGTGAGGGATGGGAAAAACCCACCGTGGTACAACAACAAAGTTAGGAAACTACTGCGAAAGCAAAGAGAGCTTCACTCCAAGTTTAAACGCAGCCAAAACCTCTCAGACAAACAGAAGCTAAACGATGTCAAAGTTAGCGTAAGGAGGGCTATGCGTGAAGCGTTCAGTGAATTCGAAAGTAAAATACTAGGTACCGACTGGACAGAAAATCCTAGGAAGTTCTGGTCTTACGTTAAATCAGTAAGTGGCTCGAAACATCATGTCCAGACACTCTGGGATGATGATGGCATTGAAACAGAGGATGACAAGCGTAAAGCTGAAATACTAAACACCTTTTTCCAAAGCTGTTTCACAGAGGAAGACCGCACTGCAGTTCCTTCTCTAAATCCTCGCACCAACGAAAAAATGGCTGACATTGAAATAAGTGTCCAAGGAATAGAAAAGCAACTGGAATCACTCAACAGAGGAAAGTCCACTGGACCTGACGGGATACCAATTCGATTCTACACAGAGTACGCGAAAGAACTTGCCCCCCTTCTAACAGCCATGTACCGCAAGTCTCTAGAGGAACAGAAGGTCCAAATGATTGGAAAAGAGCACAGGTAGTCCCAGTCTTCAAGAAGGGTCGTCGAGCAGATGCGCAAAACTATAGACCTATCTCTCTGACGTCGATCTGTTGTAGAATTTTAGAACATGTCTTTTGCTCGAGTATCATGTCGTTTTTGGAAACTCAGAATCTACTATGTAGGAATCAACATGGATTCCGGAAACAGCGATCGTGTGAAACCCAACTCGCATTATTTGTTCATGAAACCCAGAAAATATTAGATACAGGCTCCCAGGTAGATGCCATTTTCCTTGACTTCCGGAAGGCGTTCGATACAGTTCCGCACTGTCGTCTGATAAACAAAGTAAGAGCCTACGGAATATCAGACCAGCTGTGTGGCTGGATTGAAGAGTTTTTAGCAAACAGAACACAGCATGTTGTTCTCAATGGAGAGACATCTACAGACGTTAAAGTAACCTCTGGCGTGCCACAGGGGAGTGTTATGGGACCATTGCTTTTCACAATATATATAAATGACCTAGTAGATAGTGTCGGAAGTTCCATGCGGCTTTTCGCGGATGATGCTGTAGTATACAGAGAAGTTGCAGCATTAGAAAATTGTAGCGAAATGCAGGAAGATCTGCAGCGGATAGGTACTTGGTGCAGGGAGTGGCAACTGACCCTTAACATAGACAAATGTAATGTATTGCGAATACATAGAAAGAAGGATCCTTTATTGTATGATTATATGATAGCGGAACAAACACTGGTAGCAGTTACTTCTGTAAAATATCTGGGAGTATGCGTGCGGAACGATTTGAAGTGGAATGATCATATAAAATTAATTGTTGGTAAGGCGGGTACCAGGTTGAGATTCATTGGGAGAGTCCTTAGAAAATGTAGTCCATCAACAAAGGAGGTGGCTTACAAAACACTCGTTCGACCTATACTTGAGTATTGCTCATCAGTGTGGGATCCGTACCAGATCGGGTTGACGGAGGAGATAGAGAAGATCCAAAGAAGAGCGGCGCGTTTCGTCACAGGGTTATTTGGTAACCGTGATAGCGTTACGGAGATGTTTAACAAACTCAAGTGGCAGACTCTGCAAGAGAGGCGCTCTGCATCGCGGTGTAGCTTGCTCGCCAGGTTTCGAGAGGGTGCGTTTCTGGATGAGGTATCGAATATATTGCTTCCCCCTACTTATACCTCCCGAGGAGATCACGAATGTAAAATTAGAGAGATTAGAGCGCGCACAGAGGCTTTCAGACAGTCGTTCTTCCCGCGAACCATACGCGACTGGAACAGGAAAGGGAGATAATGACAGTGGCACGTAAAGTGCCCTCCGCCACACACCGTTGGGTGGCTTGCGGAGTATAAATGTAGATGTAGATGTAGATGCAGTTTGGTCCCTTCTGCCCCCCCCCCCCCCCCCCCCGGCCACCCCCCTTCTTTAAACCAACTAGCCGCATCTTCTTCTGCCTGTTGCACTTGAATAGCGAACATGGTGTCTTTAAACGATGAGATTTTTCAGAAGCCTTTGTACCCCTTTGCAAAGCATCACTTTGGTAGACAAAAATTCAGAAGTTGGACGTCTTTTTTCCTGATCAATGTTCTTGTCACACTGGTCAGTTCACATCAACAACCTATGTAAAAGACTGAATTAAACAGCATTTGTCATTGCTCAATTTCATCTATTTGTGACTTGGGAACAATTAAAGCTGCATACCTAAGATGTTTCTATTCTCTTATGATATATGGCATAATATTTTGGGGTAACCAGTCACGAGCAAACAAAGTCTTTATTGCATAGACAAGGGTCATCAGAATTATGGCCAAAGTGCACCCCAAATGCTCTTTCAGAAACTTATTCAAACAGCTCAGGATCCGCACCATGCCATCTCAGTACATTTTTTGACTAATATGCTTTGTGTGAAGAATAATCATACAATTTACAAAACAAACAGTGAGTACCGTATCGTGATTATGATACAAGAAGTAAATCAGAAAGATACAAAAAAAATCTCAGCACGGTACAGAAAGGAGTACATTTCAAGCATAAAAGTATACAATAAACTTCATTTCATGTTAAATCAGTCATTGGACATACGACTAAATTTAAAAAGCAGCTGAAACTTTATCTTTCAAATAGTTTTTCTGTTCTTTGCAGGAATTTTTTGACAGTGTCTAACAATTAGTACAATGTATTTAGCAGTGAACACACAGTGTGTTGTGAGGCGATCAGTCTGTCATATAAATAATTCAAAAGCCAAGATCGCTTAAACACTGTTTGAGCAATCTTGACTTTTGAATTATTTATACAATGTATTTAATTTTAAGCATTCCTTTAAGAAATGATTATGTAGCACTGGCATATCAATTGATGACAGAATGCTTTTTTATGTATTAGAACATAAGACATAATTTGTTTGTGTAACCATTATTAATATTATTATCTGGGTTGATTGATTGATTGATTGATTGATTTTTATTGTTGTAGAGACCTCAGAGATCATCTGAGGCATTACAAAAGTCAATATTACAGAGTATAAATGCTACACAAATAATTACAAAAACAAGAAAAATTTTACACAATATAAATATTACACAAATAATTATGGTACCTTCACACAAATACAAAACAGAGAAACTTCTGGTACAAATTGATATTGCATAGTAAATTTAGCCAATTACAGACTTACTCATATATAGAAGCATATAAAAACTGATCATAAAGTGTAGTTATATCAAATTCTTTGCCTCCCTTAAAAATTCATCAGTTTCATAAATGCTGAGCTCAAGAAGAAATTCTTTTACTTTTTTTTGAATTGTTGAATTGGAAGAGCCATGATATGTTGGGGTATGACATTAAAAAAATTTATGGACTTGTATAAGAAGCACTTTTTTGTGCTTTTTTATAGTTACATCGGAAAGAAACTAGGTCCTGCTTGTTTCTTGTGATATAATTATGTCGCATGTCATACTGTTAATAACTCGGATAGTTTTCCTTAATATGCATTACACACTGTAGTACAAATATTGACGGCAGGGTCATAATCTGTAATTTTTTAAAGCTTGGCCTACAGTGAGCTCTTGGTGCCAAGCAACATATCAGTCTTATTGCCTTCTTTTGTAGTTTGAAGACATTAGCTGCCTTGCTTTGATGTCACCACAGTATTGTACCATAGGAAATGTGACTGTGTATTAAAGCAAAATAAACCACTTTAAGTACTGGCACGTTTAGACAAAGACGCAGCTTCCTTAGAGCAAATATTCCTTTGCTAATGCTACTTCCCACTTTTTCTATATGGCTACCCCAGGATAATTTTGAATCAATTGAGATTACAAGGAAATTAACAGCATTTGAGCTCTGCTCAAGTTCAGTGTTATTATTCCACGATACATACAGGTCTTGTATTTTTTTTCGGTTGACACAAAGGGAATTAGCTTTACACCAATTTTCAACTTTGACAGTGCACTGGTCTGCTTCATATTTCACCTTCTGAGCTGTTTCTGCAGTTATACAGACTGCAAGATCATCTGCAAATAAATAAGTCCTAGTTGATGGCCCAACTATGTTACATGGTAAGTCATTTACATAAATAATAAATAGAATTGGGCCAAGTACAGAACCTTGTGGAACACCCATGCCCACAGGTAAGTAATCTGATTCTGCACCATTAAAAACCACCTTCTGCACTCTATTACTTAGATAAGATTTTATCAATTCCAGAGCACTTCCTGTAAATCCATGGAATTGCAGTTTGTTCAATAACATTTCATGAGACACAGTGTCGAAAGCTTTTGATCAATCAAAGAGTTTATTCTGAACCACTAGCTTGCTTTCTAGTTGCTTCACACACTTTTGATTATTTAATATAGCTTCTATCACTTTAGACAAGATTGGCACAATTGAAACAGGCCTAAAATTATCACAACTTGAGAGGCTGCCTTTTTTGTGTATTGGAGTGACTTTAACAAACTTTAGTGCCTTTGGGAACTGAGCCTCCAAAATACATGTATTTACTACATGTGTTATCAATTCTGGCAGTTGAACTGAATCACACTTTAACATGGCTGAACTTAAACCATAAACTTCATTACTAAAACTGTTCTTCATTTTCCTCAGTATATTAGTAACATCCTGTACTTTGACCAGTTTAAAGCTAAATGTACTTTCAGGTTTGTGGTGTTTCTCAGGTAGTATTTATGGTCAGTAGCTATATTGGAAGTGCCAATCACCTTTATTATTTCTTGCACGTTCTCAGTGAAGAATGTACACTCCTGGAAATGGAAAAAAGAACACATTGACACCGGTGTGTCAGACCCACCATACTTGCTCTGGACACTGCGAGAGGGCTGTACAAGCAATGATCACACGCACGGCACAGCGGACACACCAGGAACCGCGGTGTTGGCCGTCGAATGGCGCTAGCTGCGCAGCATTTGTGCAGCGCCGCCGTCAGTGTCAGCCAGTTTGCCGTGGCATACGGAGCTCCATCGCAGTCTTTAACACTGGTAGCATGCCGCGACAGCGTGGACGTGAACCGTATGTGCAGTTGACGGACTTTGAGCGAGGGCGTATAGTGGGCATGCGGGAGGCCGGGTGGACGTACCGCCGAATTGCTCAACACATGGGGTGTGAGGTCTCCACAGTACATCGATGTTGTCGCCAGTGGTCGGCGGAAGGTGCACGTGCCCGTTGACCTGGGACCGGACCGCACGGATGCACGCCAAGACCGTAGGATCCTACGCAGTGCCATAGGGGACCGCACCGCCACTTCCCAGCAAATTAGGGACACTGTTGCTCCTGGGGTATCGGCGAGTCCATTCGCAACCGTCTCCATGAAGCTGGGCTACGGTCCCGCACACCGTTAGACCATCTTCCGCTCACGCCCCAACATCGTGCAGCCCGCCTCCAGTGGTGTCGCGACAGGCGTGAATGGAGGGACGAATGGAGACGTGTCGTCTTCAGCGATGAGAGTCGCTTCTGCCTTGGTGCCAATGATGGTCGTATGCGTGTTTGGCGCCATGCAGGTGAGCGCCACAATCTGGACTGCATACAACCGAGGCACACAGGGCCAACACCCGGCATCATGGTGTGGGGAGCCATCTCCTACACTGGCCGTACACCACTGGTGATCGTCGAGGGGACACTGAATAGTGCACGGTACATCCAAACCGTCATCGAACTCATCGTTCTACCATTCCTAGACCGGCAAGGGAACTTGCTGTTCCAACAGGACAATGTACGTCCGCATGTATCCCGTGCCACCCAACGTGCTCTAGAAGGTGTAAGTCAACTACCCTGGCCAGCAAGATCTCTGGACTGTCCCCCATTGAGCATGTTTGGGACTGGATGAAGCGTCGTCTCACGCGGTCTGCACGTCCAGCACGAACGCTGGTCCAACTGAGGCGCCAGGTGGAAATGGCATGGCAAGCCGTTCCACAGGACTACATCCAGCATCTCTACGATCGTCTCCATGGGAGAATAGCAGCCTGCATTGCTGCGAAAGGTGGATATACACTGTACTAGTGCCGACATTGTGCATGCTCTGTTGCCTGTGTCTATGTGCCTGTGGTTCTGTCAGTGTGATCATGTGATGTATCTGACCCCAGGAATCTGTCAATAAAGTTTCCCCTTCCTGGGACAATGAATTCACAGTGTTCTTATTTCAATTTCCAGGAGTGTATTTAACTGTGCTGCACTGACTGTTAATGATATTCCACATTTCACGTGTCTTATTTTCAGGTGTTAGTATTATATCTTCATTTTTTTTTACACCTAGCTTCCTTTAAGGCCTGTCTTAATCTTTTCTTTTTCACTGTGAGCATGTCTTTAAATACTTGAGAACCTATACTTCTATACCAGTCATAATATTGATCACACTCCCTCTTGATCTTCAACACCTTTTCATCCTTGACCTTATTTACTCTAAGTGCCTTTTCATTATTTAGTAACTTAATGGGAAAGGACATCTTAGCATATACAGAAAGAGTAGATATGAGTTCTTCCACCTTTCTATGTTTGAACACTTGAACCTCATATCTCTATTTATGTGTGATTTAGTTTTTAATCCTCCTGACCATTTAGATATGGTTATTACTGTAATAATGTGACATGTTCTACATCCTAATGATACACTCGCATCAAGGATCTAGAGAAAATAAAAATAAATAAAATCCATAGCTGAGTAGGGAGAGACTGCCATGATTCCTCCCATGAAATGAAAAGTATTCAACCCGTCAATCATGTAGATATTATAATCAGCATTATCAGAGAGGAGCTGGTTGTGTTAGGATGCTCAGGTCGTGCACTCGAGGATGTCTCAAATGGGGAAGCTTCCATTTATGGAGCTGTGAATCCAATTGCACTAAGGGCATCAACAATAAGCCTTGAACTGAATCTTTTTTACATGAATGTACTGAGTCCAATCAATAGTAAGACAGAAATGACTGTGGCCTTCCTGCAGAAATGACTGCATGTGACAAAGCAACACACTTTTTTCCCATTTGTCTAGAGTTTATCATTTATTTTTCGAGATCAATGACCCAAGGAAACGGAGAAATTATCCAGCGATCAGAAATCAACACATGAAGGGTATTGCAATGTATTACAGACCTGTGTATGGACGTCCTCACGAAGTATATCTACAGCAGCCCTTACGATTCTCAGATACTCTTCTTGTGGATCTGATAGCTTGCTGTGATGAAAACTGTCACTCAGTATCTTCACCATACTTCTAGAAGAGTCGAGTTTTTGTGGTGTTTACAACTTGTCTGAGTCATTCGTGATTTGGTCCTTTAACTTTTGTAAAATAGACTGGCACTCTCCCGATTGTTCGAGGTAGGAAGAAATCATTTCCATAGCTTCATCTGTCCTCGTGTATCCAGGACTTCCTTGTTTCGCTCTACCCCTGATTGGCCAGTGGAAACCCCTCTGACAAAACCTATGACATTCAGTGTTTTTAGCGCACAGGTCCTCATCGCAGATATGTTCCAATAATTTGCGAGCCCAGCCCATCACCTCGCCTTTCAACAATCCCAGTAGCAATAGGGGATAGGCAAAATGTGAACACCTGTATTTACTTGGAAATGATTTATTAATAGGGGGTTGAACCACGACTTGCCTGTAATACAGCTGTGATTCTTGGAATACTGGCATGTAGTGATTGTTTAGTCTCCAGTGATACGTCATGTCACTCTTAAATCAGAACCTCTTCTAACTCCTGTAGTGTCGACGGAGGCAGAAATCTGCTCCAGAGTCTGTATTTCAATACCATTCACAAGGGTTGGATGATATTCAAGTCTGAGGATTGTGCTGGCCATGGAAGACGCTGCAGTTCAGTTGCATACTCCTCAAACCACTATTGTACTGTCCTGGCTGTATGAATTGGTGCATTATCATCCTGAAATATGGCATCATTGTTGGGCATAACATTTGAATCATGGGTGCACCTGATCACCTGAAATGTTCACATAATCATTGGTCGTAACAGAGCGTTTGAGAGTAATGGTTGTATTAGCAGAATACCATGGTGTGGCTCCCCACACCATCACACTTCCACTTCCGTGCTTAACCGTTGGAATCAAGAAATCAGGATTGTAGGATTCTTTTGGTGTTCTCCAGACGCAAACCCGGCCTGATTTTGGAAATAACGAAAACGTTAACTCTGCGAAGCATTTGATGTGTTTCTACTGATGAGCTGTTCAGGATTTATGATCCTGATACCATGTTTTACGCTTCTTTGCGTTGGTTGTCGTCACTAATGGTTTCGGTGTAGCAGTTCGTCCATGTACATCCGCTTTGTGGAGTTCTCGGCAAACAGTGTCTATAGATACAGGGTGTCGGAAGACGGCTATTAAGCTCTTCAGTCGTTTTAGCCGCCATAGATTTGTGTTGTTTTGACACAATTCGTGCTAGTGTACGACGATCTCAGTCATATAGTTTTGCTTTGCGCACATTATTACGTTTACATAATGATGTCTTTCCATGTTTAGTGTAGGCTGTCATGACTGTTGAAACAGTTGCTCTTGAAATAGTCAATAAGTTAGCTGTCTTGGTTACAGATGATCCAGCTAATCGGGCCCACACGATCTACCCTCTTTGGAACACTCTTAGGTCTTTCATTGCGCGTCGACCTCGGCCTCTGAATGCAAATACGAAGTATGTTGTACCCTTAAACAATCTGCACTGGTGTCTAGTTCGTACTGAACATGCACAGCGCAGCACGATACGTGCCTTACCTGCGTTGTTGACCGTCAAACGCAACCATCTCATTACTGCCACTGTTCATATTGTTTTGCCTATCGCCTGTATCCGTTGATTCAAGTTTCATTACTTTACGACAATATGTTGCTTTGCATAGGGAAGTCTGCTACGTTTCTCCCAAATAGCATCAATTTCGTGGCCACAATAAAAGCTGTGGTTATTAAAACCAGATACCTTCTTACATGACGGTGCAGGGCCTTTTACCTTGACGATCTTGGGTTACTGTACTTCTGACAAGCGTTCTGCACGTCAGCTTCAGCCAGATCAGTTAAGAACTGACCATGTGCCAAATTGCCGCCGCATATAAAATACAACTCCATACAATTTGAAGCACTCATTTTAAATGCACTGACAACACGGAAAAAGTAAACTCAAATGAATAACGAGAATTTAGCAAGACACAAGGAGTTTGTACGCGTCCCTCGCACAACACAAGAAGATGGGTGTGGCTTGTTGGAATTATGTAATACACTCCTGGAAATTGAAATAAGAACACCGTGAATTCATTGTCCCAGGAAGGGGAAACTTTATCGACACATTCCTGGGGTCAGATACATCACATGATCACACTGACAGAACCACAGGCACATAGACACAGGCAACAGAGCATGCACAATGTCGGCACTAGCACAGTGTATATCCACCTTTCGCAGCAATGCAGGCTGCTATTCTCCCATGGAGACGATCGTAGAGATGCTGGATGTAGTCCTGGGGAACGGCTTGCCATGCCATTTCCACCTGACGCCTCAGTTGGACCAGCGTTCGTGCTGGACGTGCAGACCGCGTGAGACGACGCTTCATCCAGTCCCAAACATGCTCAATGGGGGACAGATCCGGAGATCTTGCTGGCCAGGGTAGTTGACTTACACCTTCTAGAGCACGTTGGGTGGCACGGGATACATGCGGACGTGCATTGTCCTGTTGGAACAGCAAGTTCCCTTGCCGGTCTAGGAATGGTAGAACGATGGGTTCGATGATGGTTTGGATGTACCGTGCACTATTCAGTGTCCCCTCGACGATCGCCAGTGGTGTACGGCCAGTGTAGGAGATCGCTCCCCACACCATGATGCCGGGTGTTGGCCCTGTGTGCTTCGGTCGTATGCAGTCCTGATTGTGGCGCTCACCTGCACGGCGCCAAACACGCATACGACCATCATTGGCACCAACGCAGAAGCGACTCTCATCGCTGAAGACGACACGTCTCCATTCGTCCCTCCATTCACGCCTGTCGCGACACCACTGGAGGCGGGCTGCACGATGTTGGGGCGTGAGCGGAAGACGGCCTAACGGTGTGCGGGACCGTAGCCCAGCTTCATGGAGACGGTTGCGAATGGTCCTCGCCGATACCCCAGGAGCAACAGTGTCCCTAATTTGCTGGGAAGTGGCGGTGCGGTCCCCTACGGCACTGCGTAGGATCCTACGGTCTTGGCGTGCATCCGTGCGTCGCTGCGGTCCGGTCCCAGGTCGACGGGCACGTGCACCTTCCGCCGACCACTGGCGACAACATCGATGTACTGTGGAGACCTCACGCCCCACGTGTTGAGCAATTCGGCGGTACGTCCACCCGGCCTCCCGCATGCCCACTATACGCCCTCGCTCAAAGTCCGTCAACTGCACATACGGTTCACGTCCACGCTGTCGCGGCATGCTACCAGTGTTAAAGACTGCGATGGAGCTCCGTATGCCACGGCAAACTGGCTGACACTGACGGCGGCGGTGCACAAATGCTGCGCAGCTAGTGCCATTCGACGGCCAACACCGCGGTTCCTGGTGCGTCCGCTGTGCCGTGCGTGTGATCATTGCTTGTACAGCCCTCTCGCAGTGTCCGGAGCAAGTATGGTGGGTCTGACACACCGGTGTCAATGTGTTCTTTTTTCCATTTCCAGGAGTGTACATTTATATCGGATATGAGAAAGTTCCAGAACATCGTTCTAGAATAAGTTATATCGAGTATGTTCGAGAAGTATCGATTGTGGTGACAGCTATGTTTGTGTATATATGCGTGAGTGATGAGGCGCAATATACAGTCTTCGTGTGTCTATTGTAAAGTGAACATATGTATATTTTAATAAAGTATTTTATAAGTAAAAGTGTGAACGTGATTCAAAACATGGTAGCAGAGTGTAGTTATTGAAAAGAAAAGTAGAAGTTAAATATTATATTGTGACCGTCGCGTGTTATTCAGAAAGTTCGACATGGCTGATATAACTATTCCTGTATTTGATGGCGAGGACTATGGGAACTGGAAGCAGCGGATAATCATGTACCTAAAAATGAAGAAATGCCATACAGTGACTACGAGGGCAAAAGTGAGCTCTGACAACGAAACGTGGGATGAAGAGGACTTGAAGGCTATCAACTATATTTATGGTGCAATCACAAATAAGCAACTAGAATTCGTGAGTGACAGAGAAAGTGCTTTCGAGATCATGAAGAAATTTGATGAATTATATTCGAAAGATTCTACAGCCCTTCAAATATTATGCAGAAACAAGTTGGACAAATTGAGGTTAAGTGATTACAGTGATACGGGGACATTTTTCAGTGCATTTGAAAAAACTGTAAATGAGCTGAAATCTGCAAGTGCTAAAGTAACGGAAAAGGAGAAGTTAAATTATATGCTGCGAACATTACCAGAGTCAATGAGCTATATTGGGGACTTAGTGGACGTCTTGAAGGAAGAGGACCAGACAGTTGAATACGTTAAAAGTAACATTCAATTATTGAATGCAAAAACTGGAAATGAAGAGGTAAAATCAAATGCATTTCACACAGAAAGAAAATTGAATTCAAGAAATCAGGAGCAAGTATGTTATCGATGCGGCAAAGCAGGTCACTTCAAACGTGATTGTAACCAGGGAAGAACAAGTAACAGAGGCACATGGCATCGTGGAGTACATTTTCAAAGCAGCGACAGAGGTAATGGAAATATGCAGCGTGGAGGCTATAGCAATGTACAGCGTGGAAATTACGGCAACATGCAGCGTGGAGGTTATGGCAGCAGGCAACGTGGTCGAGGAGAGCAGCATGGTTTTAGCAGCGGTCGGCATCACAGCAAGCAAGGTTACCATCAGAGTGATCATGGTATGAGTAGTTTTATAACAGAGGTTAATTCTATGATAGGTCAAAATAGAACAGTAGAGTCAACAATTAAATTCAAATCATTTGGTTATTCGACAGTGGCTGTACTGATCATGTTATTAATAATGAGGAATATTTTTCTAAGAGTATAACTTTAAAACAACCTATAAATGTAAAAATTGCTGATGGAAAAATTTTGCAAGCTACTAAAGTTGGTAATGTAATTAGTAATTTTCCTGTCTATGATCAAATGGTTCCAATTAATATGCGAAATGTTTTCTTTGTAAAAGACATAGACAAAAACTTGATCAGTTATGCTAAAATTACAGATAATCACAAAATTGTATCGGTAGGGAATAATGCTAAAATTTTTGATAAAGCTAATGGATTGATTGCGATTGCATGGAAAGAGAGTCGGTTGTATAAAATGAGTAGTACTATTAATAAAGGAGAAGTTAATGTTAATGTTATGAGTAAAGACAATAATATGACAACAAAGGAAAAATGGCACCGCATTTTGGGACATGTTAATTTCAATTATCTAAATACTTTATGTAAACATCAATTGTTAGATGGGGTTCCTTCAGAACTAGAATCAGAATTTATGAAATGTAAAATCTGTATCGAAAACAAAATGCATAATGTTCCTTTTAAAAATAATAGAACCAAAGCAAAAGAAATCTTAGAAATTGTTCACACAGATCTAAATGGGCCTCACTCAACTACTGGAATGCATGGGGAAAGATATTTTCTTTCTTTCATTGATGATTACAGTAAGGCAGCTCGTGTTTACACCATAAAACCTAAAGATAAAGTATACAAATGTTTTGTAGAGTATATTAATGAAGTCGAGAATCTCACTGGGAAAACTGTTAAAAAGATAAGATGTAACAATGGGAAGGAATATTTAAATGAAAATGTCTATGAATTTGTGAGACAAAAAGGAATTGTATTGAATGCTTGTCCACCTTATGCGCATGAGCTTAATGGTACTGCTGAAAGGTACAACAGATCCATCATGGACATGTCTCGGTGTCTGCTAGCCGAAGCGCGAGTAGACACGAGATTTTGGCCTGAAGTGGTTTGTGCAGCAGCGTACCTCAAAAACAGAACTTTAGCTAACACCATTGAAAAGAAAACTCCTTATGAGATATTACTGGGGAAAAGACCTAATGTTAATCATTTGAAGTTGTATGGGAGTAGAGTTTTTGTAAGAGTACCTGAGCAACTGAGAAAGTCGAAATGGGATAGGAAAGCCGATTTGGGGGTTTTAATGGGTTATTGTGAAGTAGGCTACAGAGTGCTAATAAATAATAAGATAGTTGTTGCTAGACATGTGGACATTGTTGAAAGTGGTGTTAAATGTATTGGGTTTAAAGATTATGATTCAGTAAGTGAATATTCTAGTGATTCTGAACACGAAAGTATAGAAAATGAAACTGAACTAATAGAAAAACAGAAGGAAATTGAGAAAAATGAAAAGCTTTCTGATAATCATGAACCAGAGAAAGTACTTGAGTTGAGGAGATCATCTAGAGAAAGAAAACCAAAAATATTAAATGATTATGTTTACAGCAATTTTATTTATGTAAACTTTTGCAGTGCAAATAGTCCGGAAAGCTTTGAGGAGGCGATTAACAGCGCCGAATCAAATTATTGGGGAAAAAGCGATGAATAAGGAAATTGATTGTTTGAACAAAAACAAAACATGGGAATTAGTAGATAAACCAGTTGATAAAGAAGCCATTGATGTAAAGTGGGTTTTCACAAAGAAATCAGAAAGTGTTTACAAAGCAAGATTAGTTGTCAGGGGGTTTCAACAAAAAGAAATCGTTGAGGATATTTATTCTCCAGTAACCAATATGCAAACATTAAAGATTTTGTTGTCATACTGTTGTCAAGAAGGTTTGGTTATAGAACAAATGGACGTAGAGACTGCGTTTCTAAATTGTAAAGTTTTATCTGAAGTTTATGTAAAGCAGCCAAGAGGATATGATGATGGTACAGTAACAAACGAATGGAAGGGATGGTAGCCTCGGCTGTTTACGACATGTCAATCGAGGGAGATCTATAGATACCACTATACCAGAAGATGGGGCAGATTCATGTCTTCCAATTGGAAATTCCGCTTCACTGAATAACTTTTGACTTACAAAAAAACAACAAACTGGAATTACTTTGACTTTCACGTGTATGAACGTTTAATAGTGCCTAAAACTGAAAAGTTAGATAATTTTGTAACATGAAATTTCATGCCCTGCAACTTTTTATAACTTGACATTTTTCATTTGGAGTAGTCGTTTTTGAGTTACAGGCGTTGGAACCCACTTTTTAGCTAATTTCATAAAAATTAACGACCTTTGAAAACTGATTACAGCCAAACGGTTGAACATATTTTGACATTTAAGTAGGTCTTTCGACGCAAAATTTAATACTCTTTCAGTATGCCATAGGTAACAATTTCAGTAGGATGTGTAGTTTCCGAGTAATAGGCGAAAACCTGGGAAAATGCCAAAATTTCTTGGTTTTCTGGCCATAAAAAGTTGTCCCGATGGCTTTCGAGGTCGAAAATTTGGATTCAACATACTCTCAAGTCTATACACAAGATAAAAAAATTAAATCTTCTACCTCATTTTTTTACAAACAAAGGGCCTCTTTTGTGACGTTACTGTACTATTGGATCTCCTCAAAACACGTTTAGTTCTTCCGACACAGGAAGATGCTGCTCAAAAGGTGGGAGAAAATAGGGGTCAGTAATGGCCAATACTTTGAATTGTAATATTTTTGTAAGTTTTCACAACAAAACCTGGAACTTCGATTAAAAAGTGGTTGAAGCAGACTTGTAGACGTAAAACTAAATTTTGCTTGTCGTCATTTGAGTGTTCTTTTGTGAACTTAGACCGCAACCGTCTCTTCTTCCTCAGCATTTTTCTAACCTTTTTATTAAAACACAGTGAGTGTTTTCCATCCTTAATTCATTCACACGGCCCCTCCTAATCCACAGCACGATTTACAGCCAGTTTAAAACTTGCCCATAATTCTTGTACGTCCATCAGATTGGAAATAAATGTCTATTCATTCTCTAAGTGGAATCCTAACAACTGTTTATTTGCTTTTGCTTGCACTGGTACTCCTCTAGCCTTCTTAATGGAATTATTAAATTTAGTTGCAATCATCGCTATGATGACACCATCATCACTAATCCCTGTTCCTATGTTGATCCTATCGATAAGCTCAGGCCTGTTTGTAACTACAAGGTATACAATATTCATGAAAAAAAAGCAATGGTCACACCTGTCTACAAGAAGGGTGGTAGAAGTAATCCACAAAACTACCGTCCAACATCCTTGACATCGAATTGTTGTAGAATCTTAGAACATATTCTGAGCTCAAACATAATGTGTCTTGTACAGAATGACCTCCTCAGTGCCAACTAGCAGGGATTCCGAAAACATCGATCATGTGAAACCTAGCTCCCAACTTTCTCACATGGAAAGTCTTGGATGAAGACAAAAAGTAGATGCAGTATTTCTTAATTTCCGAAAAGCATTTGACTCGGTACTACACCTAAACTTATTGTCAAAAGTACGATCATATGTGGTATCAAGTGAAATACATGATTGAGTTGGGGACTTCTTGGTAGGGAGAGAGCAGCACATTATCTTGGATGGAAAGTCATCGTCAGGTGTAGAAGTAACTTCGGGTGTGCCCCATGGATTTGTGTTGGGACCCTTGCTGTTCATGTTGTGTATTAATGTTCTTGCAGACAATATTAATAGTAACATCACTATTTTGCAGATGATGCAGCGCAGTTATCTATCATGTTCTATCTGAAACAAGATATGTAAATATTCAGTCAGATCTTGATAAGATTTCAAAGTTGTTCAAAGACCGGCAATTCGCTTTAATGTTCAGAAATGTCAAACTGCGCTCTTCATCAACCGAAAAACTGTAGTATCCACTGATTATAATCTCAATGAGTCAGTGTTGGAATCGGCCAACTCATACAAACACCTGGGCATAACACTTCGTAGGGATGTGAAATGGAATGGTCATGTAGGTTCAGTTGGTGGTAAAGGTGGTGGTAGACTTCGGTTTATTGATGGAATTCCATGTAACCTACAAAGGAGATTGCTTACAAATCACTCATGTGACAGGTTCTAGAATAATGCTCAAGTGTGTGGGACCCATATCAGATAGGACTAACATATGACATTGTTTAACCTGTGGGAGAGTGTCACAGGGATACTGATGAAACTGAACTGGAAGACTGTTGAAGACAGACTTAAACTATCCCAAGAAAGTCTATTAACAAAGATTCCAGAACCGGCTTTATATGACTACTCTAAAAATATACTACAATCCCCTACGTATCACTCACATAGGGATCGTGAGGATAAGATTAGAATAATTACTGTAAACACAGAGGCATTCAAACAAACATTCTTCTCGCGTTCCATACGTGAATGGAACAAGAAAAAGCCCTAGTAACTGGTACAATGGGTCATAGCCTTTGCACTGCCCCTCATGGTGGTGTGCAGAGTGTGGATGCAGTAGACAATGTATCATTGTGGATGTGTTGAACTAGCTGTTCGAGACAGTTTTCGGAAATGTGTTCAAAATTACTTCACAAAACACTTTGGCTGTACCACCTGCAGTGAATCCATGGACATCCTAGTCTATACTCGGTAGATTCAAGTCACCTACTAATACTGCATGATCTGGGTATTTCCGCGCTATTGAGTGTAAACTTTCTTTGAACAAGTCTACATCTGTTATCGTGGAATCGGGTGGCCAGTAAAAACATCTGACAATTAACATCCTAGGTGGGCTACTCACATCTAGGTAATTTCATAGTCATAATCAATTTCGACCTTGATAGACACAATACTTCTTTCGGCAGTAACAAACACTCCCCCTTCTATGATGGATAATCTGTTTCAATACACTTTATATGCCTTGCTCAATATTTTGGAGCTATCTACTTTGCGCTTCAACCAGATCTCAGTTCTGAGAATGATTTGAGCAAGACAACTTTCATGCAGTCCTGTAAATCCAGGAACTTCGTTACGAATATTTCGACAACATTACTGTTAAAATTTTGACAGTAGAAATGTCTTTACCTAGTACATAGTATGATCTCTTTCCCTAGGTATCGACTAGCGAACGTTCAGCAGAGGGAATCAAAGCACTGCCTCGCCTCCAGGAAACCTCATATCCACTCCACAAGTACTTTGCTACCTGAGTAGCTACTTCCTTTATGTACTGCACGCTCGACAAATCAAAGGGTCTCCTACAATTTTCCTCCCAATGACGCAGGTCCAGAAATCTGCAGCCATTGCCGTTACAGAATCGACAGAGCCTGTGGTTGAGACTCGCCACTCGGCTCCAGACCAAAAGAGGCATCATCTTTACTAATGCACTTGTTTTTGCTCCTGCACTCCTTATTGGTGCTATGGATATTTTATTTTGCAAGTTTTATGTATTTGATAACTAGTGTGCAGCTGTATTATTATAAGTGGAGCATGTTCTCAGTATGTCGATGATACATTTGTAATTATACACTGACGGGAAAAAAAATCACACCACCAAGGACTAGTTCTGCGACTTAAACGAAAGATGGTAGGTGTGTCTCTACATCTGGGAAATGTCTACACAACTTTCGCACCAGTCACATAAGAGTAGCGTCACTACCAGAATGCCAATTAGGTTTGTTTTAAATATACGCTGTAATGGTTGTGAGAGTTCGTTACCTTTGAGATTGGATGTGGTGAGTTGATGTTAGTCTATGAATACCTTTATGGTGGCAAAGAAACCATAATCAGCACCTCACCGAATTTGAGTGTGGTCGTCTAATACGGCTACAGAAAACCGGATGTTCCTTCTGTGATACTGCAGGAAGACATGGCAAGAATTTAGCCACTGTGCTTGACTGCTGGCAGCCTTGGTCACGAAAATGTGTGGTCATAAGATGACTGTGACCGAGAGAGAAGATTATCGTGTTTGGTGTATGGCTCTGGCCTAATGCACTACATCTGCATCAGCAGCAGCCTGAGCTACAACTGTCACCACTGTGACACAACGAACTGTCACAAATCGGTTACTGAAAGGACAGCTCCGAGCCAGACGCCCTGTAGTGTACATTCCACTGACCCCAAACCAGTGCCATTTCTCACTTCAATGGTGTCAAGCGAAATCTCATTGGAGGGCAGGGTGGAGGTATGTTGTATTTTCTTATGAAAACTGGTTCTGCCTCGGCGCCAGCGATGGCTGTGTGTTGGTTAGGAGGAGGCCAGTTGAAGGCCTGGAACCAACCTGTCTGTGTGCGAACATTGGACCTACAGCTGGAGTTATGGTCTGGAGTGCGGTTTCGTATGACAGCAAGAGCACTCTCTTGGTTATCCCATGCACCCTGGCTGCAAATTTGTGCGTCAGTATGGTGATTCGACCTGTCGTGCTGCCATTTATGAACAGCATTCCAAGGTTTTTTTTTTCCAAAAGGTTAATGCTCGCTCATATATCACTCGATCACCAAATGTGTCTCCAGTCAAGCTCATACCGAACATCATCAGACGAAAACTCCAGCGTCATCTAGAAGCAGCAGTGTCCGCCCCTGTATTGACTGAGCAAGTGCAATAGGAATGGAATTCCATCCCACAAACTGACATCCGGCACCTGTACAACACAGTCTATGCATGTTTGCATGCTTGCATTCAACGATCTGGCAGTTATACCTGTTATTAATGCACCAGCATTTCACATTTGCAATGGCTTATCTCCTGCTTACATTAACCAATGATATTACAATGTTAATCATTTAAGTATGCTACCTAGACAAATGTATCCCCAAAATTTCATCACTGTACACGAATTATTTTTTGGTATTGCGATTTTTTCCCCATCAGTGTATTTCTGGGAGATCTGAGAATATGAGGACATCAGCTAGTTACTGTCGAAACTGGCCATGAAATAAACTATTTCACATCAGACAATATTGGCTTCTGATATTAGAAATTACTGTTTATTGTGGCTAGTACTGTTGACGTTGCTCAGCGCTCTGACTGTGTTGTTGTTGAGGACAACTGACCTTGTGATTCTGACCACTTCAGCCCCACTGTCCCCTAACATTTTTCTACTGCAGTCGGGCAAAGGCAGACAATCCAATGTAGTCTACAGCCGTCTAAATTTCAAATTGTCTCTAGTATCGAGAGACAACATTTGGTTCCTACATACCTTCCATGGCTATGATACAATTTCATCGTTTTATGGCAAAGGAAAACTGAAACTCGTCAAGGCCATGGAGAAAAAAAATAAAAAATAAAAAAAACACCCCACAGCCTTAAGAAGGCAGTAGACATATTCAGCAACTTCAGTGCTACTGGTGATGATAAGGCTGGGCAGAAGTTCATAGCAGCCCTGCACTCCGAAGATGAAACAAAGCATTTAAATGTGCTTTGCTATCAAATCTTGGGGAAATTTGTATCAAAGTCATCATTCAGTCTCACTTCTTTGTCTCCTACAGAAGCAACTGCTCAACAGCATTCCCTAAGAACTTACTTGCAGATGCAGGCTTGGAAAAACAACCCATTAGATCAGTGGTCGTCAAACTGGAGCGTGCAGGCAGCATGCGCCTCAGATAATGTTCGAGCGATCCGCTGTTCACAGCTGGATTTTGTAATAAAATGCTTCTGGCAACTATCTGACAGCAGAATAGAAACTTCAACTAACGTTCAGTACTTCTTAACCCTAGAGTGATCGGTTTGGGTCTGTGAGACCCACTAGTTTTTGTTTCTCTGAATTGATTTTGTTATAGTTGCTGATTTGACTCGAGCGTTTTGCCAGTTTCTTGAAACACTCGAAAGAAACCATTCACGTCGTGAATCAGTTTTGCTTTGTTTACTCATTGTTCGGCAGTCTTCTAAAAAGCGCGCAGGTCTGTCAGACCCAGCCCAACAGTTTATGTTACTAATCTCTGCCAGTGAGATACCATTTTTTTGTTTTTGGTGTAGGCCCATCGTTGGGTTACTTTGCGAACTATTTGTGACGTCCTAAAACCGAATTATCATTGTCAATAGTTTACAATATAAAATTACAAGAGAAAATCTTTCATATAGTGAAATTTATATAACTTTATATGATGATGAAAGTGAAGAAGACGATTGTGATGCGGACCCAGACTTAGAAATAAACATTGATCGTGACAGTAATAGAGAAATAAGTGGTGGTGAAGAGGAAGATGTTCAGCCTTGTGCCAGCACCAATGCTCCCACGATTGTTGATTTAAAAACAACTCCTGTAACTGACTTAGATGCGTCACCTATGTGCTTTTGTAAAGGAAGGAATGGAGCAACTAAATGGAGAAAAACTTGTTTCTCACAAAGCCTTTGAACAAGACGTCACAACATAGTTACCATGCATTTCCCTGGAAGTATTTAAGCTGCGATGGATGTACGTTCACTGTTAGAATCATGGCAGTTATTTTTTAGAAGTTATTGTTTGATTTAGTTCTTGATTCAACCAATACCTGTATTGATTCAGTTCGAAACAAATATACAAGTTAGGCCTACAAGTTTTGAAGAACTGAAGGCATATTTTGGCCTACTTTACTTAGCTTGAGTAGTGTATGGTGCTAAAATGAATACTGCAGACTTTTGGGATGCAGATGAGATCGGAATAGAAATCTATCGAGCAAGTATGTCACTGGAAAGGTTCAGATTTTTGACTCGTTTTATCAGGTTTGACAACATCCATAGAAGCGAAGAATGAAATGCACAAGATAATCTTGCTACCATAAGATCCATTATTGATATGTTTGCCTCCAATGCAATGCATGTTTTCCTTCGTCAGAAAACGTTACTTTTGATGAAACACTCCATCCATACAGATTCAGGATGTACATCCCAAACGAAACTGCCAGGCATGGGTAATGATTTCCATCCTGGCTTGTTCTAAAACGTACTACGTGAAACATTTGGAAGTCTATGCAGGTACAGAACCACATGCACCTTACAAAGTCAGTAATAAGGCAGATTATGTGGTTTCACGTCTTGTAGACCCAGCAAAAGAGTCTGGAAGAAATCTAACAATAGACAGTTGGTTTAAGTTTTTCCCAATCTTCAAAAAAGTACTACAAGAGAAAAAAAAAACATTGCTGTGGTTGGTACAAACTAGAACAGAGTACTCAATTATGTTTGGATTTCAGGAAGAAGTCACATTATTTTCACATGTATCAAAACGAAAGAAATCAGTACTGCTTATATTGTGAATGCATCATGATGATGAAATTAACAGCGACAGTGGTAAAAAGGGAAAGAAAAGTATAATAACGGGCTATGACAAAACAAATCACGGCCTAGATGTCGTAGAAGCTGTGTGAGATGGATATACTGTTGCTAGAGGGACAAGGCAGTGTCCTGCCTGTCTCTCTCTCTCTCTCTCTCTCTCTCTCTCTTTAGTTGAATATACCATTTCTCAATGACTATATTGTATTCAAAGCAAAACAAAACCTTTTCAGTTAGAAGAGAACACCTCAGAAACCTAGGAACCCAAGAACAACCCGGCACCCAAGAACAAAGAACAGTTGAAGATTCGCAACCAGGGAAAAGGGGAAGATGATAGAAATAAGACAGCAAAGCTAAATAGTTTTGCAAAGTTTGCAAGGTGTGGTTATCCTTGGCGCATGTTGAAATGGTTTGCAGCAACTGTATTGAAAAATGGTGATTTTTAGAGGACGATATCTCTCAAACTATTCATTATATTCACAATTTCTATCTATATAATAAAAATTTTACATTTTTCTTCTTGGTTCTACAACTTATCCCATTTTATACTCACATTTCAATCAAATTTACTTTTATTTCCAGTTTACTTACATTTACCTCTGCAAAGAAGTATGTTTTTCAGTTCTTTTACGACTATTGTGTAATTCAAAAAGTTAAAATAATGTCACTATGTGAAGAAAGTAAGAATTCGCCATTTGATGCATATATACTGTCTGTCACTTGTTATAAGTGTTTCATTTATTGGGTCCCCTATTTTTCACCCAACCATTCTAGGCTTAAGAGTGTATTTTTCTTGCCCTTTAACAAACAAAAATACTTACAGAGACAATAATATTTCAAGATGATCTTAATTTTAATTTATGTTGGTGAATTCAGCCATGAGCTAAGTGAAGTTTGCCCTTTACCTCAGGCATATAGTTGTATGTAGGGCAGGCACTGTGTAGTTCAAGGGCTAATAGAGGTGAGAGGGGGAATACTTTATTGTTTGCGTTCCAGTGTGGATGACTCACTAGTGTGTGCAACTGGCACCAATCAGCTGCTATGGTACAGATGTCAAATAGAAGTAACATGGATTCGTGAATGTGCATTATACAGTTGGACATCTTCAAATGTGGTACATGTTGGTATCAAGTAATTTGAAATCAAATTAAGGCTGTCGTAATAGAAGGCAATGAGTAACATGAAAATGACATTCCAAACATTTAGTAAACGTTTGTGACAGTGGCTAACAATGCAGTTGTTGCAATTAATTAATGTAATGTAAAGATTTATGTCAGTTACAGGTTAATAATAATGTCGATAGGGTAAGGTGTCGTAAAGTTTTTGCTTTGAACAGTGCTACTACCTGTCGAGTATTGGTGAAACTAGTTCTGAAACACATCGTCATTGTTGTCAGTTTATTAACTTTTCTGATTTTGATTTGTCTGATGTAAGGTAAGACGTTTACATTATTCTCAATACCTTTTACAATATCGCCGTTTAAACAACATTTTAACCTACAAATTTAGGTCCTTGTTATTTAATTCAGTGTGATAATTTCTTCTGTGTAGCAGAAATTTCGACATGGCGTCAGATCGGAAAAAATGGCGACAGCACTCATTGAGAAAAGTGCCCAAGATGTTTGAGTCAATAACAGTCACTTACTTCCAAAAAACACGCATAATACAACAAATAAAACTGACTTCTAAGTCCTCTTATTTATAAAGCTGTCATCCAAAATTCTATTTCTTTGAGGCAATTTTGAATTAATAATGTTACATTGTTTAAAACCGTCACTGTTCCGTTATATCTTACTGAATACATTAGTCTAGTAGTAGTAGTAGTAGTAGTAGTAGTAGTAGTATTTGCTTTATTTATCTGTAGATCCCTTTTTTACAAGGATATAGGACAAGTCAAAGTATTTACAAGTTTAGATCAACTTAAAATAAGCTAATTCGTATAATTTACAGAATTTTAGTTAGAGACAATCATTAGAATTACTCCTGGTTTACAATACTTTTTTTACAAATAACTTATTAAAATAATAATAATGTAATGCCACACTGTTCACTCATATCTCACTATCAGTCACTGCACACACTACACATACATTGTTTCATAACACACACACACACACACACACACACACACACACACACACACACACACACACACACACACACACACACACTGGTCATCTCTGGGCCATTTTCTGTACTGCAACTTCCCATTTGCAATCCTGAAAAACTGAGTCAGCATCCCTCCATAATGAGTGAGATGCTGAGCTCAGAAAGAGGAAGAGGTGTTAGTATTGTGCTATGCATAGCTTGGGGTTAAGTATTTCTAGAAAGGAAAAAAGAAGGAAAAAAAGGAAAAACATTAAGTGAAGGCGTTATGTGGAATATTGGATGTTTTATTATTATTATAATTGTTAGTATTATTTATTTGTACAACATTTTTTATCAAACTGTTTTTACTGTTTTATCTAAGAAATCCTTGAATGTATAAAATGTATTGCATAATGTGTACTTTTTAGCTGCCTTTTAAATAAGTGTATTTTTGCTATTTTCTTTTATTGTGCAGTTGTATTCCTTTGTAGAAAATGCTGTTTTGAGATTTAAGTTCTTTTTTCTTGGCAAATGCAAGCTGAGTTTATCTCTTGTAGCATGGTCATGGACAGAGCTGCTTGTGCAGTAATTACCCTATCTGCTAGGTATGATCGAAACCAGTCATAAGCTACCCCTCTTATTCCTAATGCTTCTAATTTATTTAATAGAATCTTGTGGTTGACTGTATCAAATGCCTTAGAAAGATCCAAAAATATGCCTGTGACACATTCATCTTTATCAGGAACATCAAGTATAACTTCTGTGGATTCTACTATGGCTAACTCCGTATTTTTGCCGCTTTGGAAACCAAACTGTGATTCACTTAAAAGTTTGTATTTATTCAGGTAATTCATTAATCTGTCTTTCATAATTGCTTCTATTATTTTTGAGAATGCCGACAGCAGGGAAATGGGCCAGTAATTTTCTATGTCTTATGCATTACCTTTCTTTTGCATAAGTACAACTCTTGCCTGTTTTAACTGCTCTGGAAATATCCGTGACATGAAGGATTCATTTATTATATTTTTTAAGGGGCCTTTTATAATCCCTATGCACTGTTCCAGTATACACTTTGGTACTTCATCTAAGCCTACTGACGTTTTTTTTTTAGTTTTTGAACAGTTTTATTGACTTCAATCTCTGTGTTTGGAAGTAACATCATTGTATTTAGTGCAACATTATGTACAGCTGTTATGTTTGTTTTGGGGAATTTTTGCTGTGACGTCTCTGCAATACTTGAAAAATGCTCGTTTACATCGTTTGCTAAGTGTTGTGGATCATCATCAGTAAAACCAACTGATTTGTATATAAGTACAACATAACTTCTGCATAATTTCAGTGCAGTAATGTGTTCACTGAAAATTTGTGTGTGTGTGTGTGTGTGTGTGTGTGTGTGTGTGTGTGTAAGTATAATCTAACTTCTGCACCATTTCAGTGCAGTAATGTGTTCATTGTAAATAAGTATTACAGTAGTTGTATTGCATGTTTATTACCTTATAAATAAATAAAAAACTTTTTTATTTTAAATTCAGTGCATTAGTATTTGTAAAATGACTCTTAGTGTTCATTAAAAAATGACGATCATTCCACTTGGGACCTGTGGAATGGTACATTAGCTTATTTGTTTTAGTTGTAAATATTTGTCATGTATTGTTGTTTTTCTGACATGTTCCACATCCTGGAGGATCTCCTCACTACGGATCAATTGGAATGATAGTAAATCTAATCTAATCTAATCTAATCTATTACCTTATCCACCTCCCTTAGCAGTATGTTATTCTGCGTTTGTTTGCCTCTCCCCATTTTCCTTTTTTAATACATCTCAGACTGCTTTGCTTTTATTCTCTGCATTATATATTATTTTGTCGTTAAATGATTTGATTGCAGCAATCACCACTTACCTATGGATCTCTTTGTATCTGTGATAGAAATTTAGGAATTGTGGATCATTGTGAATCGTTTTTGTGGAACTGAGGTATTTAAGTGTTAGGGAGGACTTCTTAATACCTGCTGTTATCCATCTGTTTTTGTGAGATGTTGATACAGAAATGCATACTTTCGGAAATGCCTTCTCAAAGATCAATTTAAACAATATGGAGAATTTAGAGAATTTCGTTTTTACATTGCTTTCCTAATACACTTCATCCCAGCTTTGTTTTTGTAGTTCTTTTGAAAAATTTTTTATTTTGATTTCTGATCGATGTCGTTTGTAGGCTTGTAGTTTAGGGCATGATTCAATGCCTGTTTTTACTGTTGTCATTTGACAGAGATGGTCTGATGGTCCGAGATGTTTTACAGCTACATCACATTTTTCCCTGTCCATATTTGTGGGCACATGGTCAACTACTGATGCAGTTATTGTAGTAACCTTTGTTGCGCTATTGACCAATAGGGACATGCCAAAACTTTGTAGGATGTTTATGAATGTGCTGATGGTTTCATTTACGGTACTGGTGTTGATATTAATGTCCACACACAGAATTATGTTGACCTTTGTACTTGAGACTTTATCTAGAACTTCTGTTAATTTATTGAAGAAAATATCCACATTACCACTGGGAGATATATACATACACAAAATGATTAATTTCTTGGTGATATCAAGCCCTGTTAATTCAATAGCTGTTATTTGAAAGTGTCAGTCTTCTCTTACTGTACTGAAATCATGCCTTGATTTGAATTGTGTTCCTTTTCTGATATTAATGCTTGATTCTCCACCCCTTGAAGTAGTTCTACAGTAAGAGTTTGCCCTTTTATTTAATGATAATACTACATGTTGGATTTATGTGTCTCTACACCAGTGCTCAGTAATACAAACTACTGTGCAGTTCAAAGATTGGAGCTCAACTTCTAAAAGTTGTATTTTATTTTTAATGATTGCATGTTGTGATGGAGGATTGTTAAGTCTGTGAAATGCCCCATGCTATCCTTTCCAATGGTTTGCTTTTCTTTGTGACATCTGGTATGTGTGACATTTGAAGTGTTAAAATCTGTCTTGTGAGTGATTGTTTCAGTATCTTTCAAACTGCTGGAGACACCCTTTAGACAGGGGAACCTGTTGTCTGGATTTATCCTAAAAAAGACCTTCTTTTCCTACCTATGATAATAGGTATTTGACTATGTGTGACCCGAGATCCACCCCTTATACTTTCATGAATCAGCTGTAACAACCTTCCCTTCCTAGTCCTGTTTAGGTGTAGACCAAGCCTAGGGAAACCCCATGTGTTGATTGTCCTGACAGGCACCAGAGAAACATGAGCAAAGTTGGCTGCCCTTAGAGCCATCCCTAAACCCACATTGATTCGCCTCACAGCTACATCAAGGCGTTGTCGATCATGATGCCATAACAGCTCAAAAAATTGTACGTTGGTGCCATGAGTCAGGGAAGCTATCTTGTCCAGGTCACCACCTATGTCATACGCCGCATTCCTGTCCAAACTGTTTCCCGTCCCACTCACAAGGTCGTCTTTTGTGAAGTCCTTACATAAGGACCCTAGGTCCTCTATCACATGACTTAGCCCTGCATTTGGCTTGAAGATACTTAGTGGCCTGGTATGCTGCCCCTAAACTTTCCTGTAACTGAGGGCCTACACCTCGCCCATGGCTGTTACCTAGCCGCAGCACTTTCTTCTTTATAACACTTTGTACATTCCTAGGCTTCTTGGCCTTGGTTGAAGTGCACTGCACATTTCCTGCTCCTCATTCTACCTGAGGCTCTTCTCCACTTAACTCTGACAGTGGTAGATACCTATTTTTGGTGTTGATGATAAAACTGTCAGAACGCGTCCTTTTTATTCATATCCTTCTACCAGCTTACCAGCTGCCAGTTCCCAACCACCCTCCTCCACCCTATCTCCCTTCATCCTTATCAGTGCCTTCCTTGCTTCCTCCAACTGTGCCTGAACGGCACAGATTTTCCTTTCCTGTTCCACAATCAAAATGTTCCTACTGCATACAGTTCCAGGAGAGAGCTTCTTCTGTTCTCCCAACATTCTCCACACTGCATCCCTCCAAGGACAATATTTCCTACAAGATTGGCAGCAAATCCCACTACTCACTACTCTGTAACAGCTCCCACATTTCTCACTCATGGTCAGTTTCGAAAGAATAATTAAGTTTAAAGAATGTTTTAAATTTGTCAAGGATGCGAGATTGGCTGTGTGTTAACAAAAATGCAACACATAGGTCTTATGTGCGGTGGTTGTTGTTTTTGTACTGATTTAGAGATACAATGACAGAAGAATGAATTTGCAATTACTTTGCTTTTAGAGAATTTACGTTATAAGACATGTTTGGCCAGGTTTTTAAACGTTTATATTTTGGTAAATTTAGACCTAGATCGCGTCTATGTAACTAGTAAACAATACGAAATGTGTTAGTTAAATAGGATTTAGAAACGTTTAATTACACTTTTATTGCGACAAAAGAAACTGATGAAACTAGTAGCTGTCTTTTTTAAACGAATTATGCACTATCAAGAAAACTTGAATAGAATATTTTGTATTTATGTCATGCAAAAATTCAGGTTATGTCGCGATTATCGGGACTTCAGCTAAAGAACAAGTTTTTTCAAGAACAAGCTCTGCTGGGACACTAATATTCAGTTGTGTGACAAGAACAGATACTACATCAAGTACACAAAACAAAGAAAATTTAAATTTGAGACTGTTTCCTCTTAAATAAGTTCTTTTAGCGGACGAAGAAAATACATGTGATCTTACTCAGCGACCATTTCGGATATCTTGTAGAGGTGGCAAAAAATAACGTAACTGATAGAAATAACCAGTTACTGAAAACTAACGGTCACTGCAATAACCGTTCCTCTGATACAGGCAGTTATTTCAATAACTGTCTAATGTCAACAGTGCCTCGCACCATCTGTTGACCGTAGATCGTACTACGCTTTCCCGTCAACTCATCGGAGAACTGCCTAGGAACTAAGGAGAGGATAGACCATTTGGAAGGCGTTCTATAGGCCATGGGAATAACTGTGAGACTGCGTGCCATCTGTTGATAAGAACTGTGTACTACATCGTGCGCCTTCATTAGTTTTAGCACAAACAATTAAATAAGATTAATGTCCGAGCGGTGGCTGATAGGAGCTGCAGTACAGGCATTAACAAGTACGGTCGTTCCCTTAAGCCACCGCCTCATAAATCAATTTAGCTTGGACGGGTTGTATAAAGAGAGGTACCATAAGGAATTCGAGCGACTATGGAAATAACTGTCAGAGACAGGTATTTTCCTCTGGCATTTATCGTTATTGGCTCACAGTTCTCGCTCTCTGGCAGTTATTGGACTACCATTACAAGTAACCTGGAAGTTGGTAACAGAATAACTGTGTGTCTGTGTTCCTGATACAGTGACTCCAGTCTTAGATCCCGGTGATATTACAGAGACGATAGTTACTGGAGCGAACAAATATTTACGTACTTCTTCGGAAATAGCCGCTGGCCGTCGCGAATGACAAATAAAATGTCAGAACGTATAACATAATACAGTGGAATATAATAATTATTATCCTTATCATTTGTCAGGAGATTGTCAAAATATGTGAATATATCACAGTAACTGCTAATATTTACAGAATTGATACACTGTCAGAATAAAACACAGAGACGCACTTTCAATAAATTTATCATACACAGAATACCCGATCTTGACTGTTGCAACCAAGTGCTGTCAAAAATGAAAATATTCAGTCTCTGTTACGATATTCATCTTCAGAGTAGAAGGAGCGGTCAATGGAAGCGTCTGATTCCGCCCGTCTGCTTCGACGGGTGAATGTCATTACAGCACGGTGTTTATGAGTTGGTTTTTGTGTATGTCGATCTAGGTTGCAGTGCCGGAATTTGCTGGTGGTAATTATTATTTTTTTTTTCTGGCTGTGATGTTTTGTGTATTTATGAAGTATTGAATGTGATTTAATTTATGTAGGGATGATTGATTTGTGGACTTTTGGGATTGTGGTTTTATTTTTCGCAGTTGTAGGTGTTGGTTTTTTGGCATCAGTAGCTGTGGTGGACCTATATAGGTCACCGGAAATGACTGATTCCCATTTTCATAGTTGTATGTGCTGATGTTTTAGTATCGTCATCTGAGGTTGACCTATGTACGTCAAGGAAAATGTCCGATTCCAATTTTCGTACTTTCAGTTGTGGGTATTGGTGTTTTAGTATGGTCACCTATGGTTGACCTATATTGTTCAAGGGAAGTGCCCGATTCCTGCAGATTTTTGTTGGTGTAGCAGAATGCTGTATTTTTTTCTTTTTGTTCTTCATTTTGTGTTTTGGGATCATGGTGTGTTTTTTTTACTAGCTCGTCCTCGCTCTAAAACCCCAAACTTCCCGCAGTTGTCCCGTTGGTTTGATTGTATTTTTGGTGGGAAATGTTATTGTATTATTTATATGTATCTTCGTGTTTGTTGCCATGTGTATGTACACTCCTGGAAATGGAAAAAAGAACACATTGACACCGGTGTGTCAGACCCACCATACTTGCTCCGGAGACTGCGAGAGGGCTGTACAAGCAATGATCACACGCACGGCACAGCGAACACACCAGGAACCGCTGTGTTGACAGTCGAATGGCGCTAGCTGCGCAGCATTTGTGCACCGCCGCCGTCAGTGTCAGCCAGTTTGCCGTGGCATACGGAGCTCCATCACAGTCTTTAACACTGGTAGCATGCCGCGACAGCGTGGACGTGAACTGTATGTGCAGTTGACGGACTTTGAGCGAGGGCGTATAGTGGGCATGCGGGAGGCCGGGTGGACGTACCGCCGAATTGCTCAACACGTGGGGCGTGAGGTCTCCACAGTACATCGATGTCGTCGCCAGTGGTCGGCGGAAGGTGCACGTGCCCGTCGACGTGGGACCGGACCGCAGCGACGCACAGATGCACGCCAAGACCGTAGGATCCTACGCAGTGCCGTAGGGGACCGCACCGCCACTTCCCAGCAAATTAGGGACACTGTTGCTCCTGGGGTATCGGCGAGGACCATTCACAACCGTCTCCATGAAGCTGGGCTACGGTACCGCACACCGTTAGGCCGTCTTCCGCTCACGCCCCAACATCGTGCAGCCCGTCTCCAGTGGTGTCGCGACAGGCGTGAATGGAGGGACGAATGGAGACGTGTCGTCTTCAGCGATGAGAGTCGCTTCTGCCTAGGTGCCAATGATGGTCGTATGCGTGTTTGGCGCCGTGCAGGTGAGCGCCACAATCAGGACTGCATACGACCAAGGCACACAGGGCCAACACCCGGCATCATGGTGTGGGGAGCGATCTCCTACACTGGCCGTACACCACTGGTGATCGTCAAGGGGACACTGAATAGTGCACGGTACATCCAAACCGTCATCGAACCCATCGTTCTACCATTCCTAGACCGGCAAGGGAACTTGCTGTTCCAACAGGACAATGCACGTCCGCATGTATCCCGTGCCACCCAACGTGCTCTAGAAGGTGTAAGTCAACTACCCTGGCCAGCAAGATCTCTGGATCTGTCCCCCGTTGAGCATGTTTGGGACTGGATGAAGCGTCATCTCACGCGGTCTGCACGTCCAGCACGAACGCTGGTCCAACTGAGGCGCCAGGTGGAAATGGCATGGCAAGCCGTTCCACAGGACTACATCCAGCATCTCTACGATCGTCTCCATGGGAGAATAGCAGCCTGCATTGCTGCGAAAGGTGGATATACACTGTACTAGTGCCGACATTGAGCATGCTCTGTTGCCTGTGTCTATGTGCCTGTGGTTCTGTCAGTGTGATCATGTGATGTATCTGACCCCAGGAATGTGTCAATAAAGTTTCCCCTTCCTGGGACAATGAATTCACGGTGTTCTTATTTCAATTTCCAGGAGTGTAGTAACGTCATAGAAACACTTAAAAAAGATATTTCCGGCGTATTAATGACAGGTAGAATCAGGCACTTCTGTATCAAATAGACTTTCAAACACACTGTAAACTGTGCTTTATCTGAAACTAAGTTTTTAACGGTTGTTGACTTCTGGCAGTTTATTGAAAATGCATGTTCCTGAATATTGGACCCCTTTTGGACCAAGGTAAGTGATTTTAGGTCTTTATGTAGATTGCTGTTCCCATTTCTAGTACTGATATTATGTATTAAGCTATTGGTTGGAAATACTTGTAACAAATTTCATTAAGGAATAAATATACTAGGAAGCAGTAGTTAGAATACAAAGTTCCTTGAACAGGTTCCTACATGATGTTCTTGAATTGATATCACAAACGATTTTTATTACACAGTTTTACATGCGAAAAACTTTTACTATGTCTGATAAGTTACCACAGAATATGCTCCCTTATGAAATAATAGAATGAAAAAATGTGGTATGCCCTTCCCAACTGAATTTATTATCGAGTTGTAGTCCCAGAAATGTAACACTGTCAACCTTTTCGATCTGCATGTCTTCATATGTTATAAACATGCTGTAGCTGGAGAAATCGAGCAGTTTCCAAATCTGACATAAAACTTGGATTAGCGTACTCACACTTTCCCCAATAGGACTTTGCTTTTACAGCACAAGAGTAAACGAATCTGTCACATTACGCATATTTTTTGTTGTATTACAAGGCTGTGCACTTTATTCTATTATGTGAGCAGCACAAGAAATTAAGCTACGAATTTAACCTACAGTACTCAGTTTACATATTACTTCATACTTAAAAACGCACGTTGTTAACATTTTACTTAAACAGTGCTTTGGCGAAGTTCCGCGTACTTTCTGTCGCAGCTGCGAAGATAATATTTCTAATAGCGACCGATAACCTACAAACATATAATCTGAAACACTAATAATCGTTCTAACATCAACTAAAATGTACCCGGAGTTAATAAGCTGAGGTTATGACACGATTCATACGACATTCCTGCTATTTCACACTACTCGCAGTTATACTGATAACTAAACTGATGGATTCCAACTATATCGTTATTTAACTGTCGGAGTTATCGTTATTCGCTAGCGAAAAATAACTTGGCAGTTATTAATAGCCGTTAACGATAACGGTTATCAAAGAATAACTGGAACTGTGATAACGGTTACTCCAGAATAACCGTTTGGCCCACCTCTAATATCTTGTAAATGGTATGCTGCAGCTGCTTACTATTCTTTCAGACACCAAGTGAGAAGATGCCTAGAAAATGTATCCTGAAATCGGAGAAACAAACATGGGATCATATTTCGATGACACTAACTGGCTGTATTACTCACTTAAGTTATGGAAAATGTCACTACAAAAGCCTGCAGAAAAATGAATGTAATTCCTATACATTACTGTCTTTTTCACTTACAAATAGGCTTGTTTGGTGTGAAATCTCTGTAGTACGTAAATTCAAAATGTGTAAGAGGTAAGCTGTCAATATCGATGGAATGATGAAAATTGAATTTCCTTTTGAGTGCTCTCCCCCTCCCCACGCAACCCCCAATCCCACTACAGATGCAGTCTGTGTTGTCGCCCTACAGTATCAATATTGGCTCTTAAAGAAAACAAAATTTGTCGGCTGCAGTACTAGATATACTGCAATGGGGCTAGAAAGCTTCACAATTTGGCCTCTTGCCCGCTGTCACTACTAAAGGAGCAGCACCTGCAGAACTGTTGAAAACCATTTACTGAAGATGTCACACAGGATGCCATGAAGGTTGTTTCTGCAGGAAAAACAGTATCAAGTGTACCACCATTTCCACACAATGTGAAGGCCAACCCTGCACCGATATTCTAACTGACATCTCTATTATTAACATTGGTGACTGTGACACTGAAAATGGCATTTTGGAAGGAGGAGGAAGAGATTCCACTGAGGATATGAATATGGAAGTAATGGAAAAATTAAAGTTAACGTTATTGAACCCCCATCCTCCCACCATTTAAAGATAATTTGTTTTATTGTACTATTTTAACACAGTTTTATACAATCATATGTACCTCAATTTATTGTTAAATGAATAAATTTTCTTTATTAGTAACAAAACAGCAATAAATCTAACATATTTCTTAATATTCTTGTATACAAATTTTTGTATCATATATACAATACTAACTTATTTCCTGCTGCTTCACTTGCGCAGAATGTATGGTATGCACAGATTTCTTTGTTTTTCTTTAATCAAAATTTTATGTTGTTCACAAATAGCAATGTCTTCTAAGCTTCAGTGCTGATTAAGGCCATAGAGGCATGGTTTTTTCCTCGAATGTACTTTTGAACAAAAAGCAGTTCTGATAGCTGGAGTTAGAGATGGCTTTTGAATTCTTGTGGTGATATTTCAATAGAAACTTTCCTTCCTTAACACACATTTCTTTACAAGTCAAATACCAGTTTTCACAGATATAACTTTAAAAATGTTTTAATGTAACAAAATGTTTTCATAAAAATTTTCACCCGCCATTTCATCCCCTTGGGGACAGAATTTCCAAACAACACTCAAAATCATTTTTTTATTTCTTAGCAAGAAGCCAAATACAAATTTTCAGATATTTAGTTTCAAAAATGTTTTTGTAATGAAATATTTACGGTTTAATTTCCAAAAGTGCTGAAACACGTATTTTTTTTATTTCTGACTGAGAAACCAAATACCAATTTTCGTAGTTCTAACCTCAAACTTGTCTTAACAGTGACATATTTTCAAAAAACTTTTCATCTCCTATTTCTCCCCTCTTAATCCCTCAGCACACGTGACAAGTTAGCTTACATTGACATGGCACCCTACGAGTTTTGTGACATCACTTCTGCTATTTCACATTGAGGAGCCATTTCGTCATGTGCAATATTATATAAGTTCTGCAATATTTTGGGCCGAGTCACTTGAAGTAGAACCAATGGGAAGCAGGCAGAAAGCTTCAGACCCACAGAAAGCAAGACGCCATACTGTACTCATTTTGTTCAGTAGTACATCGTTTTGGTGGGTTTTATGTAAGATACAATCCAAAGTATCTAATAATGGATCTACAGCCTAGTCTTGTGTGTAGAGGTACCATGTTACAGGGCAGAGATCAGGTTTGAGTCATACTGTATCCAAATATTTTCTTTGTCTCTCCGTTTTCTAAAAGGTTCTGGGACTTTCTTACGAAGTTAATAGACGCAATTTCTGCAATATTAATATAGTCAAGAGTGAACTCGTTCGATTCGATGAACTTTTGATGTCCTCACTGACCCAGACATGAATCTTTCCTTTTTGTCATACCACATGTTGACAGATACTGAAGTTTTTATTTATGTATTCCACAGACAGAACAACACGATCTGCATATGGACAAGGGAGTGACATGTTCACAGATACTGGAGTTTTTATTTATTTATGCCACAGATGGAGTAACACGACTGGCATATGGACAAGGAAGGGAATGCAGAGCTAAGGAAGCAATTTTACGCGTGACCATTTTCGTGAAAAAACTGCACTGCTTGCGAGCCCAGAAAAGCCGACAGCTCCGCTGGAGACTGCTGAGAGCGCAAAATAACGTTAAGTATCTTGTACTATGCGGTGACGGCGCTGCGTCTCGTGACTTTGGACATTCGATCTGTGCACATGTCAACGTCAGCTGCCTTGTCCCACATGCCAACAGCTTTGGTGGAGGAATTTTGAAAATTCCCTTCTCAAACGATGCATACTGTAAAAACAAAAACTTCAGCAAATTTCAAGTTTCTGTCCTTAGCAGTTTGGCTGGGCACTAATGGGTCAGTCAGGACATTTACTTTTACACATAGAGACTTGCGTTGTGCACTCTTCTTTGCCTGTGTAGACTGCATGGTCTACAAAAAGCTATTTTCGTTCGTTAACTGGATTTGTATATTCTTACATTCGTTTCTAACATGTAAATCTACACACTGTGCGGACAGTGTGTCTAGACTATACAAATTAAGCTGCAGCCAGGATATTAAAATTTAATAGTTATTATCTTCAGTCTTACACTCGGCACTGAGTTCTCTCATTTCAAATGGATATTTTATGGAATCGCATTTGAACATGGTATCTATTTTGGCATCAGTATTGTTTAGTTTGCACAGTAAATACAAGAAAAACAATTTTATAAACATATATTGAGCCTACTGAAAAATTTATGTTTAAAGATTCGTTTCTTTTTATATGCTATTCTGACAAACCCGATTTGTTGTGATTTCTGTTAAATAGCTCCCTTTGACTTAGTTCACAAATTGAAACGCTTTTTAAACTTTTCAGGCTAATTAAAGCCATAGAAGCATTGTCTTTTCTGAATTTCCTTCTGATCAAAAAGCAATAAGGTTGTTAGTTCTTCCTTTACAAAGAAACTTTCATCCCCTAATATATATTTCTTTACTTCTAACTGAGAAGTAAAATACCAATTTTCATATGTTTAACTTTAAAAATGTTTTAAAATAATAAAATACTTTGATAAAAATTTTAGTACATTACATCTCCACCTTAGCGCCTGAATTTCCAAAAACACTGAAACATATATTTTTTATTTTCTAATGAAGTAGCGAAATACAAATTTTCATACATTTAGTTTAAAAAATGCTTTTTTAATGAAATAGTTTCTTAAAATTTTTCATCCTCTATGCCACACCTGAAACCTCCTCCCCCCCCCCCCCCCACCCGCCACCAGGGCTTAAATTGCCAAAAATGCTGAAGCAGTCAGTTAGTCCAGACAATTGTCATTGTATATAGACATAATATGTTACTGATACTCTTCTAATTCCATAGTTCCCAAAACTATTATCTCAGTTATATGTACATTACAGATTATGTACCAGTAACTAAAGCGAAAAAGTTAATATTAGAAAAATTCATTGAATGGAAAGTAGATTGTTAATGTTTAATCATGGGATGTACTTATAATTGAATAATGGCAAAATTTATTAGGTTGGTGTATACGTTTGTAGTGCTTTTACTTTGCTTCTTTGTATTCCTGTTGCTAAGGGTTTATTTATCGATTTCCATTTGTTATTTGTAGTTCTCTGTTGTTATTTGAGTTTACATACTGTCATTTTGTCATCTGGAGACAGTGAGTGGAGCTGTGGACACTAGAAAATGGTGTACCAAGTGGAGAAATTAGAACACTTCAGACATATTTTTCTGTTTAAGACCAGTAGAGGGGGTGACAGTAGTGGAGGCAGCCAGAAACATTTGCACTGTGTTTGGGGATGGTGCCATTGGACAGAGAATGGCAAGAAAATGGTTCTCTCGTTTTAAGGACTGCTTTGACATTAGTGACTCTTCACATTCAGGAAGACCTTCAGGTTTTGATGAAGATCGTTTAATTGTGTTAATCCACAATGATCCATATTAGTGAGCTTGAGAACTGGCAAATGTGATAAACTGCGACCTTTCCACCATTGTGCAACATTTGCATGCAATGGGGAAGGTTAAAAAAATCAGGCATGTGGGTACCGCATGCTCTAAGACAAAATCACAAAACTCAGCAGGTGACCATATGTGCATCTCTGCTTGCTCATCATCAATTAGCTTTTTAAGGATATATCGAGACGAAAACCTGAACTTCCTTCACAACAGAGAACAGCATCAACTGACAGCAGATGACTGTGACATTGCTCAACAATACATCAGCGATTGCTACATCCATCTGCTGGTAGAAATATGAACTCTATGACTCGAGAGGACGGTAATGACGAGTAAAAGCTCTGGTCACTAGGTGGCATCGAATGTGATTCACACACATAAGCACCATTGGCTGCGTTCCATCTGTCCAGGCAGACCTATCACTTCTGGGACTGTGCACACAGACTCTACTCACGAGTTGCCACTACATAAATACTTGCAGTACATAGTTGCATTTCTATAGCTTGTGGCTTAGAAGAAGTAACGTGAAAGTCTGCAGCTTGGAATAACATAATAATTTCACATGTCCTTTGACACACTGACTTCACTTTATATATGCCTTGGTGTGATGTAATAGTTGATATAAACACAGACGAAATGTTACGTCATCCAGCGTCATGAACGAACAGAGTGAACCCCCTACCGTTAAGAGCACGCCTTTTGCTAAGAATTCACCAATTAATTCATAATTTCCTCATAAACATTCTGTATCTGGCTCACGTTGTAAAAGTTCAGAACTGTATTTAACACACTCAAATATACTGCAAAATAATCAATTATCCACATATCAGATGTGCTTTTACATTTACTACACTGTGTGTTGTATGAACACACTCCATCTCTCTACTTGTGTTTTACAGTGTAGACTCATCAGATGTCTCTGTAGGATTTCTAAATGGCAGCAGGTGACATATATATAGCAAGTCATTGAACTTTCAAGTCAATTTTATGATGAAACCAACGAATAACATGTAGAAATCAATGAAGTTTCCACGTAAATAAATGTTAACCCCCTTTCCAGGTGTAGTCTTATGCTTTTAAAACAAATATTGTTCTGACAACACTGAATTTTGTCATGTTGATGCACCTCTTTTTGTACCCAATACAGTGTAATGATTCTTTGGTCCTTGTATTGGACACGCTATTGATACTTGATATAAAAGTTTTCTAAGTATCATACAACATCAAAATGCAAAACACTGTACTGGAGAAACCAACCTTTCTGCAACAGTTATAGTAGCCTTCTTCTAGGTCTACTGACATCAGTATTCTCAGAAGAAGGCCACTGTAACTGTTTCTCAAATGTTGATTTCTCCAGTATGGTTTTTTACATTATGATACAGTACAATATGTAGAAAAAATTTATGTCAACTGACTCTGGCCACTGAAGTCTACAAAATTATAAAATCTCTTCATGGGTTGAGAAAGATAGAAAAGATGTGTTGTTGTTATTTTGTCTCCAAAAAGGGACTAGGTTGTTTTTCAAATCTGGGCAGCCAACTAGAAATATAGGCCTTTGGTTGAGTGCCGTGATACCACTCATTGTTCTGTCCATTTGCTAGTAATGCTCTCAGTACTCACTCCATTCAGACTGTATTCAAAATGTATGTTATTTAAGAAAAGGGAGAGGATGATTATAAAGGAAATTTAAAATGAAATCAGAACTTCTTTAATTTTCTCAAAATTGCAAATCTAACATTTAAACTACTTTTAATAAAATTAACCATTCTTTTCATCTTCGTCATAGACACTAAGTTTTACTGAAGTATAAAATTGCTATCAGTTTTACTTTTAAATTATTAAACAGAAACTCTTTTTAACTAACAGAAGTGGATGGACCTTGCTAACGTCTTGGAAGTATGACTGATAAATCGTCTCCTTTACGTAACACTCTAAATCACTAAACATTGAAAATGAGCAAACTACAATAACCCCTAAATGTACAAAAAGCAATTTGGCAAATAATTTTTGACTCTTGAGTCATTTCTGCATCAGAATTATATACCAAAAATCTTTTCCCCAATAATATTCAATTCTTAACTATTCTTTGTTTCTCAAAATTTCTGCTCTTCAAAAGGAAACCACTTTATCTGATCCAGTGCTACTTAGATAAGCCAGCTAATCACTGTTATATCTCACCCTCACCCAATTGTAAAGCTGCCTACTATGTAAGTGGCAGAAGCGACCAATAGCACAGAAGCTTCAGACGACAAAACACAAACGCAGGTGCAACTACGGAAGTGTCCTAGGTGAGCGATGTCTGTCGCGCCGCCTGTCCTGTGTTACAATTTGCGACGTTTGAATTCAAACGTGTTTGAATCTCATTGCCGGAGTTCGCACAAGAGAGCGACAGCTATGTGTGTTCTCGGCAAAGCGCTGGAGTGGTCGTGCCGGATGCTGTGAAATACTTTTCATCTAATTTTAAGAAAACTATTCATTAAAAAAATTTGATTCTTCCGCATCTTACAGCTTGATATCATTATTTGTCGTAGTTATTGTGCTGCACGAAACTAACTAAATGATAGGAAATTTTTTTAAGACTATGCAGAGATTAAATCACATTATGTAGTTTTTGCACACAGCTCATTTTACGCCACACATTCGCTGAGCTTACCTGTGACACATCCTCGGAAAAGACGTAACTATCGTCTTTACATATTAAGGTCTGAAGCGGATTTTCCAGCCCAGTTAAATGTGGCGCCTGAAAAACAGTTGTTACAGTTTATGGTTTAGTAAGCACAGTCGCTTTCTCTTCAGTTAGATGAGATGTAAACAACTTCGGTCTAATATTTCTGTTTATCCTTCACTGTAAAAAAAGCCACTCCGTCCATATTAGCCGAATTTTTTTAAAAAACAAGACAAAACATGACATCCCAAGCATGTTTCAAAACCGGTTGCCTTTACATGGGAGTAAACTGGCAACTAGAAGCGGATTTGCAGAATCGATTTTGAAGTGACGAACAAAAAGCATATTGGGAAATCGGCTTACGAAATACGGTTTTGGTAGCCCCATGTAAACGGGATGATCGTATAAAATGCAGCCAATATATCGAAATTGTATTTAAAGTCGAGAGCGGAATGGTATATCTTTTCATTCTCCAGATAGGTTGTAACATACATGGACGGTCGCTCGCGGCCGACTCGAATCGTTTCCTTCGCGTCGGGAAGTCGGGAATAAGTTATCGAAACGAGGTTTTTATGGAAATGACAACTCGCATAAAAGGACTTATTTAATCGTATGATTAACACTCGAAACGTTTTGGTCAAATGTTTGAGCGGAGCGAAAAAAAGACTCCCTATAAACAACACAATGAGTATTTGTCCGAATTTTCATAGCCAAAGAATGAGAAATGGGCAAATGGGATATCAAAGTGTCCAGAAGTATAGTGCTACAAGGAAATATTTAATTGCTTGAAAGTGATTTGTGTAATAAAGGAAAACTTAATTACCGATTTGAGGAGAAAACTGAAATATTTCACAAACAACTGCTGATAGCTTTATAAATGAAGTTTCAAAAATATCATCTCTTCAAGGTCTAGCTATCTTGCACATAGAATGATACGTTGGTATGATATTTAACGGTCAAAAAGGCTTCCTGCGAATTAAGTGCTAACTTTAGGAATTTCAAGAAGACGCTAGGAAGGTAAATGAGGTGTCAATAAGATATACTTTCCAAATAAAACAAGAAAAAGTTTTAAAAAATCGGTCAATTATTTTGTAACATGGTTTGTCTCAAAAGAAAATAGATCAAAGAAACATTTGACATGCAAATTGAACAATGCTCGAAAACATGAACAGATAATGAGGAGCATCAAATGTTTCTCTAATATGTTTTATTTCTTAGTTTTAGACAAGTTGTTTCACAAAACGGTTAGCTTTAGTTTCAAAAAGCTTATATGCTTTACTTATGCAGGCCATTTGAATTATTTGAAACTCTTGACCTTAACATTGATTGCTGGTGAATTACGTTTCCAACAATCACATGTTAGTAATATTCCATCGTTTTTCGGTGTGTTTTATTCGGAATTGAATGTGTGTGATATTTTGGGATATGCCTGTACACACACACTTGAAGATCAAGTACTGTGACGAAACCTTAAAAATATACGTTGAGATGCAGTGTAAACATTATGGATAATTCTTGGTACACAGCCTTAGTGTCAAGGTTGTAACTGAGTCAGTTTGAAAGATAGAGGCAGAATCGAACCCAGATCCCACCAACGATACCTTTTACAAGCTTACGACGCCACTATTACACTATGGATACTTGGCGTGGAGCATTATACATTCTCCTGTATTTACG